>NC_083277.1:9999873-10660512 GCF_963506605.1 Zootoca vivipara
CCTGTCCCTCTAAACCAGGGGTCCCCAGACTTACCCGGCTTTGGGCCGGAGGGCAGGGGAGTGCGTGCGCAGCGGGCCGGAGGGCGGGGGAGTGTGCACCCGTGCGTATGCACACACACACTTACTGGCGCGGTGGCGCGCTTCCAAAAATCGCTGAAAATCGTTTGGGGGCATGCGTATGGGCCTCCCCCGACCCGGAAGTGCACCGGAAATGATCTCTTCTGGGTCGGGAGAGGCCCATATGCATGCGCACAAACGATTTTCGGCGCTTTTTTCCGATCTGGAAGTGCGCTGCCGCGCTGCGCGCCGTAAGAGCAGGCGGCGGGGGTCGTCGCAGGCCGGATTGGGAGGCCAATTGGGCCGCATCTGGCCCGCGGGCCATAGTCTGGGGGCCCCTGCTCTAAACTTTCTGCAATTCTCTTCCTCAATTCCATTTTTTTCATGTACTAGGAATTGTGGATTTGTAGAGGCTAACAGTGTTTTTCTTTTCACCAGGTATGAGAAAAGGGAGAGTCAAGAGAATCCAATGGCTTTATTTCCAGAGCTGAAGAAGAGGATCTCGGAATTTTGTGATATAAATATCCTTGTGGAGGATGTCATGGAACAATTTGAAGGTAATGAAAACTGCCTGCAAGGATTTTACACTAGGCTTTATATTAGTTCAGAACTGAACATGCCAGGCTCTTGTTGCGTTGAATTTCATTCCTGCTGCAGAGAGGGTAGTTTCCTTCTTGGTGTTCCAGCGATCATTTCCTTTCCCCCGTGTATATTGTCACTCTGGATCCTGTAAAGAAAGCCTTAAACATAGAGTAAAGTCAGGATTTTTTCCTCCAGTGTGCATCTGTTTTCAATTATACGGAACCTCCTTTTCCTTTTGGTTCCCCGTCTACACAATCTGGGGTTGTCCTTTTGGAGGTTCTCCTGCTCTGAACGGAGTCAATGGGCATTAAGAAGCCCCCAGTTCTACCTCTGCCGCCTGCTTAGGCTTGTTTCTCAGCAGTGGAGCCAAGGCCTGAGCCGTCTTCTTCTCAGACGTCCCTCTGCAGCTGCCATATCTAGTGCTTCAGCCTTCAAGATCTCCTGAGAGTTCCCCCATTGAGGATGGAAACAAGAGCTCATGAGCCCAAATGGGCACAATTACGCTTGTTAACAATCTGAAAGATTTGTAGAAGGTTTGTGAAGAAGGGCTTCCTTTTGCATGAGAGAGATGCCAGTCCTTCCTCATCGACCTTCGCTTCTCCTTGTGGTTCACAATTTTGCCTTTAATAATTTTCCCCACCACTTTACTTGGGGCAGATGTTAAGCCTGCCTCCATCTCCCCTCTTTATCCTTTTACAGGATTCCTATTGTGCTGCCTCCTCTCCAGCCCTCCACCCTTGACACCAATTTTAGTGACAAAACTCAGAGAATATCAGGATTTATGCTGAATATTTTTATTCTGATGTTTGTAAGCTTGCTTTACAATTTCGGAGTTTCAAAGCTTTTGTGGTTTTCATAGATTCTTCCTATGATTTATAAAAAAAATTATACTTCTTAATCTTTTTTTAAAAAATTGAAGATGCTATGTTATGAAGTGTTACTTTTGTATGGAGATTTATTTCAGGTGGAAGAGTGTTGCCCTTACACTATATCTTTTTGCTTCCTCAGATGCTCTGTTATTCAAAGAACAGCTTCAGGAAGGTAAATTTCATTGGGAAAACAATTTCACAGGTGGGATGGGGACTGATATTTCATTGGTGTTGAACCATCTGTGCTGCAGATTTTGGGACCCCCATCAATGGCGTAACTCTGGGTAACAGTCCTCTAGTGGTGTTTGGGTTCTTTGTATGTCTCATGAATGAACTGGAAGAGGGTTTGAAGATATGTGTTGGGGGCATAGCTGTTCCCTGTGAAGAACCTGCACATCAGTCTGGGACTAATGGAAGAGTTCCATTCCTGCCTGGTTTTCTACTTGATTTTTTAGTTTTATTTTTATCTATTTCATAAAATTTTATATATCGCTTGATTGTGTGTGGGGGTGTGTGTGACTTCAAAGACTTACAGTACCTTTCAAGAGTCTTAAAGGACTCACACTACTTATGAGATCAACCCCATTCTATGAAGGAGGACTTCATATTGCATGAGACCCTTGGAATTACTTTTTAAAGCTCTGCCAATTCTTCCTCTGGAATTTGGTTTGTAGTCATGCTTGAAAATTCCGGCTTCAGCACCTATTTCCCACCAGTTTATACTTGGGGCAGATCTTAACCTTCCTTCAGCTCTCTTTTGGATCTTTTTAAAAGATTGAAATGGCACTTCCGGCCTTCCAGTCATCCAGTATAGATCTCTATTTCATTCGTGGATTCAAATTGATTTTATTTTGCGATTTTCTAGTATGGAGTACCGTTCCTGGTTTTCACATAGAAGCACAGAATAGTAGAGTTTTAAAGGTTTCCGAGGGCCATCTATGTTAGTGTCTTTAATTTCTTAGTCATACTGTTTCTTGTTTGCAGTTCTTTGTTCTCTGATTTAATCTTCTGCTTGAAATAAGGAAACAACAGATGCTTGCTTATGATGTAATACTTTCGTAACAAGATTAAACATTATATCTTTTTGCTTCCTCAGATGACCCATTACTCAGAAATCTTCAGAGAGGTAAGTTTCACATGGAGGCCTAAATTCACAGAAGGGGTCGGGCCTAGTCTTTCATGGGGTCTGTGAAGAACCATCCATAGCTTGACTCTGGTCTTGCTGTTTGGGTTTTCCCTATGTACAACAAAGGCAGAGACGCTGGGATTGAAGGTGCAGACAGGGTAGGGAGAGGATGGGGAGAGGGCTTCCCCTCCAAAGAAACTGCCCAGATGTATAAGACTAAGTTCTCTGCCTGCCTAGAGATAGTTTGTTTGCTTTATGTGACCAAAGCACTTCGCAGCTATGTTAGACCAAGAGTCCATCTCATCCAAAATCCTCTTTCCAGCAGGAGCCAAACTGATGCCACCAGGAAGTTGCTTCCAGTTTCTGGCTTCAATCACCTGAGAATCAGAGGCAGCCTTGTCAGTAGCCCCCCCCCCCTTGAAAATTTAGCCCACAGGGAGATCTGTTTTGCTGGCCAGATCCAGCACTGTCTGCACCCCTGGTCTTATTAAGGGACCAAGGAAGGCTTCATCTTCTGGAAGTTTAAAAAGCAGTTCCAAGAAGACAGGTGCTAATGGCTGATTTGGTAGGGAGAAATCTGTAGTCTGAAATGGCTCAGCAAGCTCAGGTCAGGGAGGAGGAGTTGGTCTTAGTGGGAAGGGGCCAGAAAGAAACAGCCCACCCTAAACATCCTTCTGCTTCCAGAGGAATTTTGGGAAGAGGCGCTTCACTGTGGAGGCACAGTGCTCTCTTTCATTTTTTTGCCTAATATTTTTTTAAAGAAAAAAATCTTCCTGCCGTGGGGATTGTGAGTGGGAGCCATGCATGTGATGGTATTAACTCTAGTTCAATAGGTACTCCACCGTAGCCAACTTTTCCTCAAGCACAGCTTGTTTCAAGGTATTTAATAAGAAAGAATAAATAATTGTTATTTATACCCCACCCTTCCCGGTTCAAAAACTCGGGCTCAGGGCGGCTAACAACAAATTTAAAACACTTAATTGTAATACAACATAAAAGCAGCTTAAAATACAGTATAGTAGCATGAATAACAATATAATTCAAGTTCAATAATCAATTTGGGGGGAATCCACCCAAATCACCAGGGCTAGCTGGCTAAATTAGACCTACTTGGGCCAGCGAGGAGGCCAGGGGAGAAATAGCTGTGGGGTCCCAGAGTGGGTAATCTTCATAAAACCGGGGGGGGGGGAGAGAAGGGAAATAAAAGATCAGGCTGAGTTCAAATTAAAGGCCAGGCGGAATAGCTCTGTCTTACAGGCCCGGCGGAAGGAGGTTAAATCCTGTAGGACGCTAGTCTCATAGGACAGAGCATTCCACCAGGTTGGAGCCATCACTGAAAAATTCAAATATACAAATGCAGGTGTGAGTTCAGGACAATGAATCAGCTTTACAGTGAAAACTGCAAAAGACGAAACATTATTTAAAGAGCTTTTAGCATGCACCAGGAAAGGAAATTTGCATGTTGGTGGTACAACGATTCTACGGAAAGTTTCACAATGCAAGGGCATCTGCTAGGTTGCCCAACTTTGTTTTCCTCATTGAAACGTTAACCCTTGAAGCAGCATTAGTCCTACCTCCGGCTTAGCTAAAATGGGCTGATCAGTCTGCACTGACGCTCTTCCCAACTCTAACTATAAATGAGGTTATTAAGGGGTCGATAGCTGTTCTCTGCTGAACTGAACTGGGGTGTCGTCATTCAACACCCCATGGGAGCTCCAAAAGGCTAATTCACCCAGAAAGTGCCAAAGGAGGGCAGTTTCTGTCTACTGGCCACTATCCCCTTCACTAACATAGAAGAGCTGAATATTCTTATTCTTACTATTTATTGAATTTATATATTGCCCTACACCCAAGGGTCTCAAGGCGGTTCACAGAATAAAATAAAGATATAAAACCACAAAATACATCATCATCATCATAATTAATAATAATCCAATAGCCCCCCCCCAAAAAAAACCACATTTTAAAAGGGCATAGGACAGGCTTCCTCAACTTCGGCCCTCCAGATGTTTTGAGGCTACAATTCCCATCATCCACTGGTCCTGCTAGCTAGGGACTATGGGAGTTGTCGGCCAAAAACACATGGAGGGCTGAGGTTGAGGAACCCTGGCATAGGATAATGTTTCCTGGGTGATTTTGCTTCTTGGAAGATACCTAGATTGAAAGGAGGGAAACAATATAAATGCATTGTGTTATGTAAAAGAAGAACAAAACTGATTCAAAATCTAAAAGGAATGTATTTATTCTGACGAGACTCTGGAAGACTCCTAATTTTAGGTGTGAGGCAAAGAACTCCCCTTTTTTAGAGGGAATCTGGTACCTGGGGTGTTTTTTGGTTCGGGATGTCTGCCTCTGACTCTCAGCTGATCCTGCCTCTCTTCTCTTTCCCTCATCCTCCCCCTACAACAGCAAATGTCACTCTGGATCCAGACACAGCCCATCCCAGCCTCATCCTGTCTGAGGATCGGAAAAGCGTGAGATATGGAGACAAAGAGCAAGACCTGCCTGACAATCCTGAGAGATTCAACAACCGTACTTCTGTGTTGGGACGTGAGGGATTCACAGCAGGCTGCCATTTCTGGGAAGTCACTGTGGAAAGTGAGGGAAAGTGTGTCTACTGGACTGTGGGGGTCACTAGGAAGTCTGCAGAGAGGAAGGGTGACTTTGACTTAAGTTCTGAGGGAGGGATCTGGGCTGTGGGGAAGTCGGGAGATGAGTACATGGCGTTTGACCCCCCTGATTACCTCCCTCTGTCCCTGCTTTGGGAGCCCAAAAGGATCCGAGTGACTGTGGACTATGAAGAGGAGGAGGTGTCTTTTTCTGATGCTGACTCAGGAACCGAACTCTACACTTTCTCAGGAGCCTCATTTTCTGGAGATACCATCCTCCCTTTCTTTCACCTGTCAGGAGATAAAACCCACTTCAGGATCTCCTGAGGAGATGGAATCCACCTCACAGGCAAGAGTTTCTCTCTGGACCAGAATGACTCAGATTAAAACAACAGCAGCATTTGCCTCTCAAGGGCACTTTGAGGAGGATTCATTCCAGTCGAAATAAGCAGAAATAACAAAATAGTCAATCAATTGTTGTTGTGTTTTTCTTTTTCCTTTCCAGAATTTATTCTGCAGGTGAGATCTTAAGGAAACAGTAACACTTGACCAATCTGAATAAATAATCTTTTCCTCATAAAGGTTCAGCCTCCATCACCTTCAATCCTGGTTTCATTTCTACACCTTCCTCTGCTCACAAGACCTTCTGCAGCTATTCAAACTCACACTGAATTAATATATTTCTAGAAATTAACCCCTTCACCCACACCAGGCAGGAAGGCTCCTTGCTCTGGAGAACTCAGACAAGAAGAAAACACAAATAACTTGAATAGGGCACAAACTTCAAACCCCCCTATGCAAATACAGCTTTTCTGTCTCAACACTTAGGTACTTGTTGAATTCAGTGGGGCTTTTGCCCTGTTAAATGTGTTTACACATTTGCGGGGGGGGGGGGGAAGCAAGGGCTTCCTTAGCACCTCAGCCCTTGCTTCCCCCCCCCCTAAGACCAATTGCAGTCACTAACAGTCATTAACAGTCATCAACAGGTTTACCACTCCTATCAGCCCATCACCCATTCCCATCACCCCACCCCCCACCCTCTGAATATACATAAGGGTCTGGTGACTTCTGTTTCAGTGTATCTGACGAAGTGTGCATGCACACGAAAGCTCATACCAAAATAAAAACTTAGTTGGTGTTTAAGGTGCTACTGAAGGAATTTTTTTAATAATAATAATTTTTTATTTGTACCCCGCCCATCTGGCTGAGTCTCCCCAGCCACTCTGGGCGGCTCCCAATCGAATATTAAAACAATACAGGATTAGCACAATTACAAAAGTCACAAACAATACATAAACCACATCAAAAAATACACAACCAAATGGAAAACAATTTCCACATAAATCAAAATCCAAAACTAAGAATACAGCATTGATACAGTTTAAAATGACATAGGTAAAAAATAACAGGAATTAAAACGAAACAAAACACAGCCCTCTCTGCCCAGCAGTGGCGGTGGCGGCAGTCCTCTATAGAGCCCACCAGGCCCCACCCTGGGCCAGGTGCTGAGTGGCAGGACTGGGGCACCGAGCAGGGAAGACTCTGGGTGACACGGGTGGTGAGTTGGGGATCTTGATTGTTGTAACAGTGACTTGAGTGGGAAAGAGATCTTGGGGTCAAGACGAATAGCTCAGTGAAGAGACCGCAGCAGCTGTGAAAAGAGAATGCCATCTGAGGGATCATCAGGAAATGAAGTGAGCGTAAAAGTGCCAATAAATGCCACTTTTCATTTTATGGTGCAAACCACATTTGTAATAGTGCGTCCAGTTCTGGTCAATTTGGCTGAAAAGCCTCCCCCCCCCCCCCGGCAGAGTGGCACAGGGGGAGTACACTGGGCCCATAACTCAGAGGTTGCTGGGTCAATAACTTCCCTCTGCTAGGCAGATGCTGCCTTTGGCTTCTGCCTCAAATACCCAGAAAGAGAAAAGAGGTCCTTTTCCACTGGTGGCAAAGATGTGGTATTTTGCCAAACACTTCTAAAGGTCAGCAGGACTCTCACCCTCTAGTCATGTGGCAATCTCTCCAGCAGGGCTAATCCAACACATAAATACATATTTTAAAACCTCGGGACCGCCTCTCCTGGTATGCCCCGCGGAGGACCTCAAGGTCCACAAACAACAATATTCTGGAGATCCCAAGCCATAAGGTGGCTAGATTGGCCTCTACTAGGGCCAGGGCCTTTTCAGTATTGGCCCCAACTTGGTGGAACGCTCTTTCATAGGAGACCAGGGCCCTGCGGGATTTGTCATCTTTCCGCAGGGCCTGCAAGACAGAGCTGTTCCGCCTGGCCTTTGGGTTGGACTTAGTCTGACCCCTGTGTTTTCCTCCCTCATGGCTTGGATTTATGAACTACTTAAAATGAGGCTGCATTTTAAATTTTAATATTGTATTTTAATCTGTATTTTAATTAATTGCTTTTTATGTTTTATTGTAATTTTATTGGTGTTAGCCGCCCTGAGCCCGGTTTTGACTGGGGAGGGCGGGGTATAAATAAAATTTATTATTATTATTATTATTATTATTATTATTATTATTATTATTAGGGTGTAGGGGACCTTGCACATTCCTTGCCACTTTCTTAAAGCTTTCCACCTCTGGATGGCAATGGTCCTCATCAGCTGCACCAGGGGTGTAGAGACATTCAAGGTTCCCAACCTTGTGACCTGGGCTTGAGTCCCGGCTGGTGGTGAATTCCTTCCTCTGTGTTTTGCCTTTCTGAGAGGGAAGGATGGCACAGCCAGGCAGACATTTTATGCTGCAGAGTCCCCAGTCAGTGGGATTTTGGCCCATGTGAACAAAGCACCACAGATCAGCATCCCACCACCCCAGGCTCAAAGGAGAGCTCCCTTTCTTCCGAAGTTTTCCACATAGCAAGGGGAGCGTCCTTTGGGGTAATGCCCATGAAAGGGAGTGAATGGACTATGCAAAAGGAACACGACCTGTACAGCTTTGCCAAAGCCCGGGGTTGAACCAGGGACCTTTAGATCTTCAGTCTAACGCTCTCCCAACTGAGCTACTTTGGCTGCCCAGGGCAAAAGCAAGCACCGTTCTAGTTTCTCCCAGAAACAAGACTCCCAAGTTGCAAGATAAGGTGGCTGGACCTTTTTCTCAGTGGCCAGGCGCCCTGGCATCGAAACCTTTGGATAGCTGTGCTGCCCCCACCTCTCCAAGGGGCGAAAAAGAGAGGAAGACATGCATGAACCCAGGTCACAGGACTGGCGACTTCATATGATACCCCATCACTACTCACACAGCTTGTGAGGAGGTAATTTTCTTTCCAAATAAGAAGTACTGTGTTGTTTGTTGGACACAGAACAGTTGTTGTTTAGTCGTTTAGTCGTGTCCGACTCTTCGTGACCCCATGGACCAGAGCACGCCAGGCACTCCTGTCTTGCACTGCCTCCCGCAGTTTGGTCAAACTCATGTTCCTAGCTTCGAGAACACTGTCCAACCATCTCGTCCTCTGTCGTCCCCTTCTCCTTGTGCCCTCCATCTTTCCCAACATCAGGGTCTTTTCCAAGGATTCTCCTCTTCTCATGAGGTGGCCAAAGTATTGGAGCCTCAGCTTAATGATCTGTCCTTCCAGTGAGCACTCAGGGCTGATTTCCTTAAGAATGGATAGGTTTGATCTTCTTGCATTCCATGGGACTCTCAAGAGTCTCCTCCAGCACCATAATTCAAAAGCATCAATTCTTCGGCGATCAGCCTTCTTTATGGTCCAGCTTCATGGATCAATGCCTTGTCGTGGTGAAGGGGCTTGAATAACTCAGAGAAGCTATGAGCTATGCCGTGCAGGGCCACCCAAGATGGACAGGTCATAGTGGAGTGTTTTGACTAAACGTGATCCACCTGGAGAAGGAATTGGCAAGCCACTCCAGTATCCCTGCCAAGAAAACTCCATGACAGAACAGTTAGTTGTCGTTAATGTGTGCTGCTATCTCGCAGGGTGCCAATGGAAGCCTAGATGAGCCCTTGAATTTAGATAACAGGCCCATCAAGAAGTGGAACGGCAACACCCTGGTCCAGACCTGGCTGGTCGAGTGATTTGGTAAGTCTCACCACACTGGCCAGGGCTAGATTTCCAGACAGGGAGCATAAAAACATAAGGAGAACCCAATGACCTAGCATCCTCTTCTCACAATGGTCTACTAGCCTTTGATAGTCCACCCTGAATTTGTCTAATCCTTCTTTAAAGCTACCCAGTTCAGTGGCCATCACTGCTTCCTGTGGGAATGAGTTCCATTGTTTTAAATGTGGTGCATGAAGAAATGCTTTTCTAACTTGCCCTGAATCTTTCGAAATTCAGCTTCACTGCATGCTCACGAGTTCTAGGGTGATGAGAGAACTTTTCTCTCTCCACTTTCTCCATGACATGCATAATTTTATAATCTAGCATGCCACCTCTCTGACTGGCCTCTTCTCTGCGGTGTCCCCAAATGCTGCAAGGGAAAGTGTTTCCTCCCCACCCCCACCTCCCCTCGTGGAGGGGATGCTCTTGCAGAGGTTTTTTCTTGTGGCCACACCTGACATGGGTTTCTGTTGAAAGTGTGCTCAGGCATATTTCTGTGCAGCCTTTTTAGCGCAGTAGGCAGCGCGTCAGTCTCATAATCTGAAGGTCCTGAGTTCGAGCCTCAGAGAAGGCAGCTTGCAGATCACTTTGTTTTTGCAAAGGGTGGGTGTGCCCCCTCTGTTTTCTGAGCGAGAGCTCCGAGTGTTTTGTCTTGTGAATTCAAGGACAGGAGTGATGCTTTGGGTGGGAGAGGATGTGTGTTGGTGTCTCAGATAAGCCCATGTGCTTGGACAGAGCGAAACTGTCTTTAAAACAAACAAACGAAACCCATTGAGTGAAGGAATGAAAGTCAGGGAGGCGGTGCTAGTTTCATCTGTCCCTGATGGTCTAGTGGTCAGGATTTGGCGCTTTCACCGCCACGGCCCGGGTTCAATTCCCGGTCAGGGAATCCTTTTGCCAGGAAGAAGGAGCACTAGCCTGACTCTGGCTCCTTTTCAAAGGGTCACAGAATTGTAGAGTTGGAAGGTACCCCAAGGGTCATCTAGTCCAACCCCCTGCAATGCACATTGGGTCACATTGAGTGATGTGCTAAGGAAGAAACCTGTCTGCAGACACCTCCACCCTGTCGTACTACCTGGTGGTTTAGTGGTTAGGATTTGGCACTCTCATCACCAACACAAACTGGGTTTGATTCCCAGTTGGGGGGTCCTCTTTTGTTAGTTTAATTATTTTTTAACAGTTATTTAAAACAGATAAATAACACTAACTAAAATCCTCAACCCATGCTCACTTTCTGCAAATCACCTTACCTGTTTATCAGCATTCTGAATCATTTTTAAACCTTGTATCAGGGAATCCGAGTTTGGGTGCAGGCAAAGATGCTCAGCTTGGAAAGCAGAACTCCTTCAAGCTGGATTTGATGCAAAGATGCCTTGACTTGTACACCTACAGTCCTCTGCTCTACCAGCCGAGCTATCAAAGGGCACTGAGATATGGGCAAGCTGGCATGGGGGAGCCTTTGCCCTTGGGTTTCTGTAGTGTAGCGGCTATCACATTTGCCTAACACGCAAAAGGTCCCCGGATCAAAACCGGGCAGAAACATGTCTTTTATTTTCCAGCAGCCACACTGAAAACAAAACCCCAGCCAATGAAATGAACAAGAAATCAGTTTTGTATGAATCACTGTCTGTGATCGTTATGTACTACAGATGAAGAAAAATACATGCACAAAAGAGAAATGGAGAAGGAAAGCTTCTATACCAGGTAAAGTTAGAAAATGAAGAGAGGAAGAAAATACAATTCATAACAGTTTTTAACAAATTTCAATTGCCCTTCGAGTAATTGAGCAATTTGCACACCCATAACCCCCACCATAGAGCTACAATTCTCAGAGTCCCCTGGGAAAAGGAATAAACTGTTAAACCCAGTGCTTTTTTTCTAAAAAAAATGTTTAGAGGTACTCTCATTTTTCCTACTCATATTGAAATACTGCCACTCAATGAGGCCAAACTTAGATTCACAAAATGTTTAAGTGGTATGCGTACCCCTGCGTCACTCCCAGAAAAAAGCACTGGTTAAACCACTCTGCAAATTGTCGCTCTGTGAGGAGGATAGGAGTCCCTGAAAAACTCTCTGCACCCTTAGCACAGGGGCAAAAGTAGGCTTTATTTCACCCAGGCCAAAGACCCAGTTTGGTAAATAATAATAATAATAATAATAATAATTATATATTATTTGTACCCCGCCCATCTGCCTGAGTCTCCCTCAGTCACTCTGGGTGGCTCCCAATCAAGTGTTAAAACAATACAGCATTCAATATTAAAAACTTCCCTAAACAGGGCTGCCTTCAGATGTCTTTTAAAAATAGGATAGCTGCTTATTTCCTTGACATCTGATGGAAGGAAGTGGCACACAGGGTGGGTGCCACTACCGAGAAGCCCTTCTTGTCTGGTTCCCTGTAACCTCACTTCTCACAATGAGGGAACCGGCAGAAGGCCCTCGGCACTGGACCTCAGTGTCTGGGCTGAACAATATGGGTGGAGACGCTCCTTCAGGTATACTGGGTCGAGGCCGTTTAGGGCTTTAAAGGTCAGTACCAACACTTTGAATTGTGCTCAGAAATGTACTGGGAGCCTGTGTAGATATCTCAGGACCAGTGTTTTGTGGTCCCAGCGGCCACTCCCAGTCACCAGTCTAGCTGCTGCATTCTGGATTAATTGCAGTTCCTGGGTCACCTTCAATGGTAGCCCTACATAGAGCACATTGCAGTAGTCCAAGCGGGAGATAACCAGAGCATGCACCACTCTGGTATAAAAAAAATATCCATGTGCATTTGCACACACAGAGGATGGGAGCATCAATGGCATCCCTCTGGAGGATCCCTCTGGAGGAGGGGGCGGGGGACAAAAACAAAAGCCAACCTCCCCCTAGTTACAGCTCTGTTTAGCAAGCCAGTTTCCAGGGTTCTTTGCCAGAAGCCATGACTGTTTAAAATGGTATGTTACTGCTTTAAATGTATAGTGCAGATGGAGGCCCAGGTAATGAAGTTAGGAGCCTCCCATAATGCCTCTGCACTTATACAGTCATTCACAAGGGCCTTTTTCTTCTGTGGAAGCAGCAGGCATAGGTCGCATTGACCTGACTGCTCACTGCTGACAAAGCAGAAGCAGAGTACCCTCCAACATTTCTCTGATGGAAATAGGGACGTCCCATTCCATAATGATAATTTTACTATTTATACCTCACACATCTGTTTGGGTTGCCCCAGCCAGTCTGGCCAGCTTCCAACATAAATAAAAACATAATAAAACATAAAACTTTTTTTAAAATAAAAAAACTTCTTTATACAGGATTGCCTTCAGACGGCTCGGGGGTTGGATAACTCCATACCCTCCAACATTTCTCCATTGAAAATAGGAACATCCTAAGGAAAACCAGGACATTCTGGGATCAAATCAGAAACTGGGATGGCTTCTCTAAATCATGGATGTCCTTGGAAAATAGAGAAGAGTTGGAGGGTCTGGAGGAGTACTGGCTCATCATTTCTCACTGACAAGTTAAAAGCACCTGCTGGTGGTGAGAGGCTATTTCAGGCAGCTCAGTGTCATTTCCCAGCTCTGCTCGCCTGTCTTATGAACACCTCCATCCCCAAAACCTCAGACAAAAGGAGGCTGAGGAAAGCTGCCCAGGTCTCTGTGGCGCAATGGGTTAGCGCGTCTGGCTGTTAACCAGAAGGATGGTGGTTCGAGCCCACCCAGGGACGGCTGCGGCCAGGATTCATGGACGAGGTGGCCGAGTGGTGAAGGCGATGGATCCATTGTGCTCTGCACGCGTGGGTTCGAATCCCACCCTCCTCGGCCCTTTTCCCCATGGGATGCAGGATTTCAGGATGGAAACTTTTACTTAGCTCTGCTGTCTTGACCCCTGGAAAAGGTAAGAGTCAGAATAAAGTGTAGAACTGGAAGACAGGTTCTACAAGATTGGCAACTCACAAAATGCCTCTATACCAGGGGTGGCCAACTCCCAAGAGACTGCGATCTATTCACAGAGTTAAAAACTGGCAGTGATCTGCCCCCGTTTTTTAGGGGTTCAAGTCAAAGTTGTTGAGTTTTTTTTAAGGAAGGAAAGCCCTGTTTTGGGGTTTCGGGGGTCTAAGGTTTTTTTTAGAGGAGCCAAAGTTATTGAGCTTCTTTGGGGAGAGCCAGTGATCTGGCCACAGACATCCAGTGATGTACCAATAGATCATGATCTACCTGTTGGACATGCCTGCTCTATACCATTCACACTTTCTGTTGCAAAGATGCTGCATGGAGTTGCTCTAATGAGGCACTGCAGAGACTGAGGACTTCCCCAGAACCATCACTGGAGAGAAGGCAGTTAGCTCTAAGTCTGTTGCTGGAAGAGAACACAGGACTGCGGAATCTGGAACTGTTTAACACAAAGCATTCCAGCCAGTAGCAGGAAGCAAATGCCTCTCACCGTTTTATTTTGAGTGATGTCTAACGGAAAAGCAAAATGCCATTGGCACCTAGGAGAGGATGGTTTTGATCCATCGACCTCTGGGTTAGGGGCCCAGCACGCTCCCGCTGTGCCACTCTGCTGGATGGCAGGAAAGTGGCCTGGTGATTTTCATCTATTCAGCTCCAGCAGATAAACTTCAGGTCAAGGGAGGCTGGTGGTGGTGGTGGGGAACCACTCAGCTCTCTGCGGCACAATCAGTGAGCATGTCTGGCTCCTAACCAGAAATAAAGTGGTCTGAGCCTACCTAAGGTCAGGGGTTTGCATGGTGAAGGTGAAGAGCGGCTAATCCATTGTTCCTTGCACATCTGAATTTGAATCTCGCCATCATCAACATTTAGAATCATAGAGTTGGAAGAGACCACAAGGGCCATCCAGTCCAACCCCATGCCAAACACCATCAAAGCATTCCTGACAGATGGCTGTCAAGCCTCCGCTTAAAGACCTCCAAAGAAGGAGACTCCACCACACTCCTTGGCAGCAAGTTCCACTGCCGAACAGCTCTTACTGTCAGGAAGTTCTTCCTAATGTTTAGGTGGAATCTTCTTTCTTGTAGCTTGAATCCATTGCTCTGTGTCCGCTTCTCTGGAGCAGCAGAAAACAACTTTTCACCCTCTTCTATGTGACATCCTTTTATATATTTGAACATGGCTATCATATCACCCCTTAACCTTCTCTTCTCCAGGCTAAACATACCCAGCTCCCTAAGCCGTTCCTCATAAGGCATCGTTTCCAGGCCTTTGACCATTTTGGTTGCCCTCCTCTGGACACGTTCCAGTTTATCAGTATCCTTCTTGAACTGTGGGGCCCAGAACTGGACACAGTACTCCAGGTGAGGTCTGACCAGAGCAGAATACAGTGGTACTATTACTTCCCTTGATCTAGATGCTATACTCCTATTGATGCAGCTCAGAATTGCATTGGCTTTTTAAGCTGCTGCATCACACTGTTGATCTGCAGCATTGACTTTTGGCTAGCTATGCTGTCTTTGCTACTTGGGAGGTAAAAGGCAGAGGAAGGCATCTGCCAGCCTGGACTCAAACCAAATCTATCCTCCAAGGAATGCATTGTCTGCTGCCAGAGGCGAAGCAACCTGCTCGTACCTGGAGCAGCGTCCCTGGCGTGCGTCCGAGGAAACCCTGTGTGGCTGCTCTGCACTCTTTGTAGGAAGCACTGGAAATAAATAAACTGATCTAGCAAGACGATTCTTACATTCTTTTAGAAGACATCCCCCCCCCAAACAATAAAAACAACAACCCTGCACAACCTACAGTTAATATTTATTCATCCAATTCTCCTGTGGCCATCCAGAACACTCAACAATATTATCTTTAATGCATAGTTAAAGGAAATGAAAGATTCTTATAAAGACATGGCTTCAGCTTGGCTTCCTTTCCACGTGCAGCTTCTGATGACGAAGAAGGCCGCTGCGCCGCGTGAAACATTTCTGGCACTCGGAGCATTCGTAGGGCTTCACCCCCGTATGGGTTCTCTCGTGCTGAATGAGGTATGACCTGCGACTGAAGGTCTGCCCACAGTCCGAGCACTCATAGGGCTTCTCCCCTGTGTGGATTCTCTCGTGTTCTGTAAGGACCGAGCTGTAGCTGAAGCTCTTCCCACACTCCGAGCACGTATATGGTTTCTCTCCTGTGTGCATGCGCTGGTGTATGAGGAGGTGGGATTGCCTGCTGAAGGTCCTCCCACACTCCGAACATACGTGTTGGTTCGCCCTTGCCTGGATTTCCCGGGGCTGAGGAGCATCGTAAGGCTGAGGGAACCTTTTCCCAAAGTCCGACCAGATGGAGGGTTTCCCTCCCATGCATTTCCTCTCAGGCATATTGAGGTGCAGCCTCAACTTGAGGCTCTTGCCCCATTCCGAGGATTTATATGCCTTTTCTGTGGTCGGCAGTCTCTGCTTCTTGAGGACGTCAGAGCTCGGGAACAAGTTCTTCCCGCCATCCACACCCGCCTTCTTTCTTTTACGCCGGAGCAGTCCGTCCTGGAAGGCCCTCTTGTGTGAGCCTGTGTGAGCACCCTCACAGAGAAAGGATAGTTCTGCTGTCTTCCATGGATGGTTTTCTATGTGATTTTCTTCAACCTGCAAACCTCTGGGCATCAGTTCCATTTCAGGATCCTGGGGACTTGGGGAAAGGGAAGTGTTTTCCCATGATGCAGTGGGGACATCTCCCTTCTTGGGTACTTCTGGCAGAAGAGTCTCTTCATCCTTGGGCTCCTCTTTCACCTTCACTTGCCAGTCGACAGCTGGAAGGAAACAAGACACCTGTTAAATCGGTCACACGAAGGACACAAAGTGGAGTAAGAACTGATCTATGCATCATAATGAACAGAACAAGTAGACCACTCGTTTAAACAAGAACATAGATGTCAACAAAAATCACAAACAATCCTATACATTTCATCAGGGGTGTCAGATAATTCCATCTAAAATGGAAAAGGGAGTGGAAGTTTCTGTAATCTGGATATTCATCCGAGGCTAGGGACAAAAAATGTGCAGACAAATATGAGTGGTATTCACTATGATCAGTGCTGTTTGAGGTGCCAGAACTCACCATTAATGTCTCCTTGTTCTCTTATAATTGCAATGGCACCCAACTGAGGAGATGTCAGAACTGAGTTCCAACTGAAAAAAAGTCCTGACTATAATACATACAGGGAGGTAAATATGGAAGAAAGCCTTCTTGCAAATATTTGGATCCCAAAACATTTAGGACAGGCTTCCTCAACCTCGGCCTTTCAGATGTTTTGAGACTACAATTCCCATCATCCCTGACCACTGGTCCTGCTAGCTAGGGATCACGGGAGTTGTAGGCCAAAAACATCTGGAGGGCCAAGGTTGAGGAAGCCTGATTTAGGGCTTTAAAAGTTGACACCTTGAAGTGGGCCTGGAAAATAACGGTCAACCAGTGTAGCTCTTTTAAGACTTTGTTAGGAAGAAAAGTGTTTAAAAACAGGATTCCACATCAACAACTCTGAAGTGGTATAGTCTTTCTACTGCCTCATTCAGATCCAACCGAGGAAAACATATTTTTTTAAGGGGGAGGCAGGAATCTTGACCTCATACCCTATGTCGGTTTCCAAATCGGGACTGTGGACTTTAGGTGCACTCAGAACTTCACACAGGAGGAATGTGCTACCACAAGTACCTCGGATGCTCAGTAAATACTTGCCTGGGACAATGGTCTCTCCATCACCTTCTTCTACAGCCTCCATGGAAAGCTTCAACATGACAGTCTCTGACAGATGCTGCCCACATGGTGTCTGAAATGAAGGACAGTGAATAATATATTTTCATTCTTTTTATTTACTTATTTCATATGTTCTTGGTGTGTGTGTGTGTGTGTGTGTGTGTGTGTGTGTGTGTGTGTGTGTGTTTAAGCAAAAAAACCTCAAAGCAGTATAACAAAAACAAAAAAGAACAATAACATTATTAGTAAAAACAAGTAAAATGTTCAAAAAATGAAAAACCAACAATAAACTCGAAACACATACGCTTTCCTAGATATCTGGGAAGGTCTGTCTAAACAAAAATGTTTCTAGCAGGTGCAGAAAATAATAGAACGAAGGTGTCTGCTGGATATCAATACTGCAGTTCCAATGTGTAGGTGCCACCACACTAAAAGACTGATACACACACACACACACAAATGCAGATTGTATTGCTTTTTTGTTAAGGGCTGATTTGTGAGAGGACGGGGGTGGCACTGTGGGTTAAACCACAGAGCCTAGGGCTTGCTGATCAGAAGGTCGGCGATTCGAATCCCCGCGGCGGGGTGAGCTCCTGTTGCTCGGTCCCTGCTCCTGCCAACCTAGCAGTTTGAAAGCACGTCAAAGTGCAAGTAGATAAATAGCTACCACTCCAGCGGGAATGTAAACGGCGTTTCCGTGCGCTGCTCTGGTTCGCCAGAAGTGGCTTAGTCATGCTGGCCACATGACCCAGAAGCTGTCTCAGGACAAATGCCAGCTCCCTCGGCCTATAGAGCGAGATGAGCGCCGCAACCCCAGAGTCGTCCACGACAGGACCTTACGGTCAGGGGTGCCTTTACCATCACCTAATTTCTGAGAAAGTTGTGACCCTCAGGATGAAGCAGTTTGCTCACCTGCTCTTTGTGGTTCTCAGACCACTTCAACCTCAGGAGGAAATCCTCTGCCAGAGCTACCGCCTGCTTGCTGGTCTCTGGCCCGCGTTCCTTGACCCAGCTCTGCATTTCCTCCGGAAGGATCATCAGGAACTGCTCCAGGATCACCTTCTCCAGGATCTGCTCCTTGGTGTGTCTCTCCGGCTCCAGCCACTGACAGCAAAGTTCCTGGAGATGTCCAAGTGCCTCCTGGGGCCCCTCAGCCTCCCAATAGGAGAAGCGCCGGAAACGCAAGCGCTGGGCCTCCAAGCCAGTTGGAATGCCCCCCTCTGCTAGGTTCCCAGAAAGATCCTGGCTCCGGTCAACCTCATGGGATTCTCCATTAACACCCGGCAACGTTTGGACCCTCCACTCTTCACAAGTCCACCATTTGGCGTCTGCAAATCCCTTTATGGAATATTTAAAATCCTTAGGGATCTTCCCCAAGTGAGGCCGTGGTGGCAGCGGATTGTCCCATCCTGGCCAAGCGGCGGCCACATCCTTTGGGAACTTACCCCGCAGAGCTTCCCAGCACTGTTGCAGCCCTCCATCTGGCTCCTGCTTAATTTTGTGTGTGGCTGCTTCCCCAGAAAGCTCTCCACTGGTCTCCACCTGGATGATGTGAAGGTCCCTCTGCAGGGACTCCCCTGGTCTGAACTCTGCTGGGTCCACCTTTTCTGTTTTTACTCTAGGCATGCTTCCTTGCTTTGCACACGAAACTGGAAAAACATCCAGCGCAATGTCAGTAGGTCTGCAATTTATTAAAAAAAACAAACGGAAACCAGGTCTAACCTGGTTTCTCGATTTTAGATTCTAATTTCCTCAATCTTAAATTCATTTCTCCACACAATTTGTTCTTTAATTTCTGCAAATTCCTCTTTATATGCACCACCATTTCCCCCCAACAATTTTGCAAAGCAATCACAAAAATATGCATTACTTTGCACAGTTTACCCCAGTACATGCAATTTTATACACATTATCTGGCTGGAGAACAGCACTGAAAAGTGGTATTCAGAGGCCCCATTGCTGCAGACGCTGGACATAATTTTCAATGGAAGTTAGAACAGAATCCAAAAATGATAGGAAAACACAGAGTATGTGAGGCTGGCCAAGGGAAAAAGAAACCTACCCCACCCTTGTGCCATTAACAGCTGCATGAATCTGCAAAGGCGAGCAATAACAACAAGAACAACAACAACAACAAACAACAACAATATTAATAATAATAATATTTTTTTATTTATACCCCACCCATCTGGCTGGGTTTCCCCTGCTACTCTGGGCAGCTTGCAACAAAATATTAAAATACAATAATCTGTTAAACATTTTTTTTAAAATGGAATTTGCTGCCAAGGAGTGTGGTGGAGTCTCCTTCTTTGGAGGTCTTTAAGCAGAGGCTTGACAGCCATCTGTCAGGAATGCTTTGATGAAAAGCTTCCCTAAAAAGGGATGCAAGGGATGCAAGCCATGGCACAGAGGTATCAACAGCTCAGGTCTACCAATCAAAGGCTGCGGTCAAAAAGGCACAGAAGAGAGGCTGTAAGTTGGCAACCCCAGCGCAGGCTCTCGGTTTCCCTGCTTGCAACATTGCTGCTTCTCTCTCTCCAGCTATTTCTGCTTCTCCTGCTCTTCCTCTGAAACTAGGGGCTTTGCCTGAAACTCACCCTCTCCTGGCCGTCTTTGCATCACAGCTGCTGGTGATGTCTTGGGGGCCTCCCACATTTCAAAAGGCGTGTGCGTGCACCCCAAAAGCCAGTCTCCCAAGAAAGGAGGAGAAGGGAACACAAAGCGGCTGCCTTCTTCACATCTGCCCTTCTCAAATTCGTGTGCCTCTCTGCCAAGCAGAACTCGATTCATTTAACCCTTTCCTTGTATTTCATTTTGTTGTTGGTTTTTGGAAAAGGCAACTTGCGTGTTATACAGGTGAAACTCGGAAAATTTGAATATCGTCGAAAAGTGCATTTATCTCAGTAATGCAATTTATTATTTATTATTTTTCTTTTAATTTTTACAAATGCTTTCTTTTGGAAATTCCACAGTAATAAAACAAATAGTTACAATAATACAAAAATAAACATCGCTATTACATTTCATTAATTACATTCCATTTATAATTGACCCGCCTAACGACAAATAATTACAATTACAACAAATAAAGGCTTGACATATCTTGCTTTGCATGTCATGCATCTATCTCATGTATTGGTTTCACCTTTTAAGTTGCATTACTGAAATAAATGCACTTTTCGACGATATTCAAATTTTCCGAGTTTCACCTGTATATAAAAGTGGACAGATTAAAAGCAGAAGGACATCGGGGAGCCTGCTGGATCAGGCCAACGGCACATCTAGGCCAGTATCCTGTTCTCAGAAGGTCCGTCCAGATCATGGGCGTAGCCAAGGGAGGGCAGGGAGGGGCAGCTTCCCCCGCCATCAATAAAAATGAATAAAAATACATAGCAAACTGAGGTTCTGCCCCCCCCACAAAGGCCTCCCCCCCAAAAAAATCCTAGCTACACCCATGAGCCAGATCTCTGTGGAACCCCCCCCCCAAAAAAGCAGGATCCCAGCACAAGAGCCTTCTCCCCTCCTATGGTTCCTAGTACAATACTGTAACTGGTATTCAGAAACATTTACTGCGTCGGACTGTGCAGTGAATTTGTCTAATCCTCTTTTCAAGTCATCCCAATTGGCGGTTGTCGCGGCCTCCCGTGGCAGGGAGTTCCACAGTTTAACTAGGCACTGCTTGAAGTATTTTCTTCCCTGGATAACCTTCAAGTTCTAGTATTAGGAGAGAGGGAGGAAAACTTTTCTCTATCTACTTTCTACTTGCCAGATTCATGCAGGCAGGTTTCTCACATACATAGGAAGCTGCAATATTATTCCAAGTCTTCCCATTGGTCCACCTAGCTCAGTATTGTCTACACTGACTGGCAGCAGCTCCCCAAGTTTTGGGATCTCCCTCAGTCCTTGTTGGAGGTGTGGGGGATTGAACCTGGGACGTTCTGCATGCAAAGCCACATACTGTAACTTGGTCCCAAGTTGTTTAGGGCTCCATATACACAAATAACATAACCTTTAACCTGGCTTAGTCACAAGCTGGCACCCCTTGGAGTTATTTCAGATCAGGCATTGTATGTGCCCGCCAGAACATCCCCCTTTGCTGCCTAACTGCCGCTTTTGAAGAAAGCTACTAAGGGGCAGCCCCACACAGAACTCATTAGTCAAGTAAGCTATTTGGAGGTCGCCCCGATAGATGTGCTACAACCTGCAGAATTCCATCTTGCGGCAACATGGAAACACGCCTTCTTCAAGATGGGCACCTGCTCTTTGCAATGATCTCCCCTCTGCAATGCAGGGTCAAAGGCAAGGCAATACAGCCAGACCCACTGCAGACTTGTCTTTGAGCTTGTTTCCTCCCTTCTCCCTCCCAGTTCTTCTTCCTCGTGTGCCGTGCCTTTTCAGATGGCAAGTACTGATTTTTGCAAGCTGCTCTCGAAGAGCCTTTGCGTTGCCGAAATAAATGCTGTAAACAAATAATGCAACAGGCAGAACACCTGCACACTTGACACAAATAAAACACATTAAAAAAAACAACAACAACAGGTACTACTCGCCCCCTGGACAAAACAGGCAACCCCCTCCCAAACCAAGCAACTCCCCCCCCCACCCTGTTTATTACTGATTATTTTTTAAAGCAAAATACAAAAGTGCAGAGGGGCACGAGGCTTTGGTAGGAACCAGGGGTGTGTGAGGACTCCATGTTAGGGCTCGAACTATTACAGCGCACTGGGTTCAAGTTGCGTCCACTGCAATGCAGTAAAGGCAAGCTGTTCTCTTGCTGAGACACAAACACCCTGACTTGAAGGCTGGGGACCTGGTACCCTCAAGGAGGACTTCACTTAGCAACATCCATGCCCATTGGGCTAGCTGAAACTAATGGGCAATGCAGACCAACCACAGCTAGAAAGCAACACAGCAGCTTCTCTGTTCCTCACATGGCAGGACCAGAGATGCCCCTGAGGTTTCAGTGCCCTGAAGAATCCTTGGGTCTGTAGTTTGTTAAGGGTGCTGGGAATTGTAGCTCTGTGATGGGTAATCTACAGCGCCTAGGATTTTTTGGGGGGAGAACCATGTGCGTAAAATGTGCTTTAAATATACGGTGTGGGTGCAATTTTCTACAGATTTTGCGTTTTCATGTAACCAGCTTACTATTATTTCCACGAGTCTGTAGCCTGAGATATGGAAGTAAATAAAAGGAAATAAAAACCACAAACAATCATATGCTTTATAGGAGAGACAGCAAGAAAACGAAGGAGGGGGTAAAGTGTTTCTGTTGTTTTATTACAGGGGAGCCACGCCACCATCATGGCATGACACACCTCTTTGCCCAAAGCTTTGGTTGTGTGGAGCTCATTTCCTTCTGCACAGATGTCCTCTCCTGTTTTGCCCTCAGATAACCATCTATTCAAAGTGGTTAGCACAGGCATCTCTAAACTGCGGCCCTCCAGATGTTTTGGCCTACAACTCCCATGATCCCTAGCTAACAGGACCAGTGGTCAGGGAAGATGAATTGTAGTCCAAAACATCTGGAGGGCCGCAGTTTGGGGGTGCCTGGGTTAGCATTTCAGCACACTAATAAATTTCTATATTTGGGGATGCTGAGCCCCACCTTTTCTCTGGAGCAGACCAAGGAATCAGAGCTCTGGCTCCAGCTGGGAGGGCGAGAAATGAAAGTGAGCCGCTCCACATCTTGTATTCACTCCTGGGAAAAATCCAATGTATTGCGATCCAATGTATAATTACTTAGGGAACACTGGGACTTCTGAGTAAACCTACAGAGAATCATGCTGTTAATGTGAACAAAATAAATAAATAAATGTGGTTGCAATATATTTGTGTCTGTGTGTATTTTATGATGGTAGAAAAATTATTTTGTAATGTTAAGATTGCTTCAGGCTTCTATGTATATTTTAAATACTATTCCTGCGTATAAGACTACTTTTTAACCCAGGAAAATTGTCTCAAAAGTCAGGGGTCGTCTTATACGCCGGGTCGTATTTCTTATATTGCAAGTATATCCCAAACTCTATATTTTAACTCGAAAACTTGGGGGTCGTCTTATACGCCGGAATATACAGTATATACCTTTTTGTGGAGGAGTAGTATGTACACATTCTATTACCTCAGGGTGTGTTCTCCCTTGGTAACATTACCTAGATATGAGGAACACCTGAGCAAATCCAATTCTCAGATTTAGCAACCTCCTAGGGTTGCCAGACTCAATAGAGGACAGGACTTTTGTGCCTTTAATTGCCCTGCTCTCTTTTGAGTCTGGAAACCTTAAAGAGAAGCCAGCAGACCCTTTGTTTAATTTCCAAGCAAAGGGTCTGCTGGTTTCTCTTTAAGGTTTCCAGACTCAAAAGAGAGCAGGGCAATTAAAGGCACAAAAGTCCTGTCCTCTATTGAGTCTGGCAACCCTACAACCTCATTTGTGCCCCGTCTCCAAATTCAGGAACTACATGTTCAGCAGCAAAAGCAGGGCTGCCAACCCCATGTCTAAGTCTTCCCAGGGAGGATTGGAGGCATACATAACACTTCCCACCTGCCTCTTTTTCTCCACAGCAGTGTTCAATCAGGTGTGGGAAACCTTTGCCTTCCAGGTGTTGCTGAACTACAACTCCCATCAGCCCCGGCAAGTGCGGCCAATGACAAGGGCAACTGTAGTTCAGCAACATCTGGAGGGTGAAAGGTTCCCCACACCTGCTCAAAACACCACCTCACCCAGGGTACTTTCCCCCAGGTAGGTGTTCCTAGGTGGGCTTGCTGGTAAAGTGGGGGGGAAACAAGAAATGGTCCCTTAGAAAAGTGGTGGTGGAGGAAGGGAAAGGGATTAAGCACTCCTGCTTACTTCAAATATGTAAAAGGATGTCATATAGAAGAGGGTGAAAGGTTGTTTTCTGCTGCTCCAGAGAAACGGACACGGAGCAATGGATTCAAGCTACAAGAAAGAAGATTCCACCTAAACATTAGGAAGAACTTCCTGACAGTAAGAGCTGTTCAACAGTGGAATTTGCTGCCAAGGAGTGTGGTGGAGTCTCCTTCTTTGAAGGTCTTTAAGCAGAGGCTTGACAGCCATCTGTCAGGAATGCTTTGATGGTGTTTCCTGCTTGGCAGGGGGTTGGACTGGATGGCCCTAGTGGTCTCTTCCAACTCGATGATTCTCCCATAAAATAGCCCTCTCCCCACTGCTTCATTACACATTGGCAAATAATGGAGCTAGGAATCCTTTAAAAATGTTCCTACTGTTTATTTTTAAAAATACTTATGAACTGCCATTCCCCAAAGTTTCACAGCAGGTTACGACCATAAAAATGACAGCAATAAAAACAAAAACAGGGCAAGAGTAGTGGCTTGCATAAAAGTCATAGCTTTGCCAACAGAGACACAAAAAGTGGATTCGCAAAACTGTTTCTTGTGGTGACCACAGACATGGAGTGCCACTTCACCATATAGGCTGTGTTATGAGGTAATTTTACCTCAGGACCTGATCAGAAACATCACATGGCGTAGTGGCAAAAGTCATCTCACAACAGGGCTTCGGAAGACAGTTTACCAGAGCTTTCTGTGGTAGATCCCCAGCTTCAAAGAGTGCTTTGAATTGAACTGAAGTGTGCATTTTGAAACCTTGGTGTTTTTTTTTAATCCAAGGGCTCCATGAGGAGTTAGGAATCGCTCATGAAGTAGCTTGCCAGAGCTTCCCTCACCAGGCTTCCATCCCGTGCATCCTCTGGGGACGTTGGGAGCCTCAAGTGTCCCTCAGGGGCCTGGTCCCACACGCCATCTTGGGCCCAAGGCCCATCCACCAAAG
The DNA here is from genome assembly GCF_963506605.1 of Zootoca vivipara. Lineage (NCBI taxonomy): Eukaryota > Metazoa > Chordata > Lepidosauria > Squamata > Lacertidae > Zootoca > Zootoca vivipara. Next base: position 10,024,654 of record NC_083277.1, read on the forward strand.
CATGCCCACGATTCTCGCAAATATTATGGAGCACGACGGACCCCACCACCACGGGGATAATGTTCTCTTCGGCCACCTCCAAGCGGGTGGCCAGGCACCTCCACCGTCCCTTCAGCCGCCCAAAGGCCTCTTCGGCCACCTTCTTGCAGTCACTCAGGCGGGAGTTGAAATGTTCTTGGCGGGGGCTGAGGTTGCCAGTGAAGGGCTTCATAAGCCACTTCTTCAAGGGATAGGACGCGTCGCCCAAGATGAGCGGGGGGATCTCCACGTTGCCAATGGTCATGGAATGAGTCCCAGGTACGAACGACCCTTGGTCCATCGCCTCACACAGGGCTAGGTTTCGGAAGAAGGAGGCATCCTTATCTTTTCCGCACCAGCTGAGTTCGATGTCAATGAAACGGCCCTTGTGGTCCACCGTGCCTTGCATTGACATAGGGAAGAACCCCTTTTGGCTGATGTTGGTCCCCTTTCGGACAGTGCAGATGATGGGGATGTGGGTCCTGTCCATGACCCCCACACAGCTGGGAAACCCCATTTCCTCAAATCCTGCCATGACCTTTCAAAACAAAAAGATTGAAGAATTAGAAAGCCGATCGTCCCACCATCATCCAGGCCAGGCTTCCTTAAACAGGTGCTAGCCAGGTGTTTTGTACTACAGCTCCCATCAGCCCCAGTTGGAATGATGGGACTTGGAGTCTTAAACATCTAGTGGGCATCAGGTTGCTTTGGGAGTCATCTGTATGAAAACTGGCATAGAAATATAATCAATCAATCAATCAGCCAGTCCCAAAAAAGGAATATTTAGTAGATACTCTCTTTCCGTTTACATTTTCAGTACAGATTTGAGCTGGTTCTATACAGCTCAGTGGTGGTCATGTGGGGTGGTAAAAGCTTCCTGGGAAATGATATATAATGAGTTAAAGAAAATGTTAAAGAAAACTTTTGTTAAAAAACCAGAGGCTTTTCTCTATAATAGGTGAGGAACTACCAAAATAAAATAAAAGACTATTTATGTATGCAACGACGGCAGCTTCTAGCCCAGAGATGGAAAGAAAGAGAAGTACAGACCAGAGAAGAGTGGCAGACCAAGCTGATGGAATATGCAGAAATGGCAAGACTGGCGGGAAAGATCAGAAACCAGGAAGACCAAGTATTCTTAAAAGATTGGAATAACTTTTTAATATACTTGAAAGACAACTGTAGACAGTTGAAATCATTGGCAGGAATACAATGACACTTGTAAAGTGAAATGAACTTTGGTTACTGTGATTATGTAATAGAGGGATAACGGTGAAAGATGCAGGAAAAAATAAAAATAAAAAAATATTTAGAATGGTACCCATAGAGGGAGGGAAGGAGGTCTGAAGGTTCGAAAGAACCTTTTTTTTAATGGTTATACTGTAGTTACTGTTCTCTGGAGAATAGAAGGTTAAGGGGTGATATGATAGCCATGTTCAAATATATAAAAGGATGTCATATAGAGGAGGGTGAAAGGTTGTTTTCTGCTGCTCCAGAGAAGCGGACACGGAGCAATGGATTCAAACTACAAGAAAGAAGATTCCACCTAAACATTAGGAAGAACTTCCTGACAGTAAGAGCTGTTCAGCAGTGGAATTTGCTACCAAGGAGTGTGGTGGAGTCTCCTTCTTTGGAGGTCTTTAAGCAGAGGCTTGACAGCCATCTGTCGGGAATGCTTTGATGGTGTTTCCTGCTTGGCAGGGGGTTGGACTGGATGGCCCTTCTGGTCTCTTCCAACTCTATGATTCTAACTTTATGTAAAACTAATAAAAAATTTCTAAAACAGAAAAGAAAAGGAATAGTATAAAGAACGAAAGAAAGGTCAACACAACAATAAATAAATAAAGAGAACAAGAAGAACATACATTTAAAGAAGACTGGAAAGCGTTTATTGAATATATGGGAAATTATTGTGTATTGTGAATATATGGGAAATTATTGTGTATGCTGGCAGCATTAAGATAAATTCAACAGTGTAAATTAAGTTTTGATAGGTGCAATAATGGAATACTGAATGGTATAGTTTTTGTAAAACATGCAGGGATTTATGATACTTAAAGTGAACCATGGAAAGAGAAGAAGGAAAGTCATTGATTATCTTAAGGGTGTAACATGAGTATTTTAAATTGTAAAACAGAAAATTTAATAAAATATTATTCTCTCTCTCTCTCTCTCTCACACACACACACACCCCAATAAATAAACAAACAGACAAAAGTAGCAATAGTAGTAGTACGGTAGTAACAAAGAAAAAATATGCAAGTACATAAAAATAATAAAATACCAGCACCTCTTTGGGGTCCTCGAGGGCCACCACCTTCCTGAAGAGCAGCTTCTCGATGGCCAGGCACACCTCGATGAAGACCTCCCCGACGGTGGAGCGCCCCACCCCGAAGTGCCCGGCCACGGAGCGGTAGCACTCGGTGGTGGCCAGCTTCCAGAGGGCGATGCCCACGCGCTTCTCCACGCTCAGCGGCGCGCGCATGGTGGTGGTCTGGCGCTGCAGCTCCGGCCGCAGCTCCTCACAAAGCGCCAGGAAGGTGTCCTTGGTCATGCGGAAGCCCTGCAGCCACTGGCTGGGCTGCCACGTCTCCAGCACCACGCGCTCCCACCAGTCCTGGCTGACCTGGCGCGACCAGAAGCGGTGCGGCCCGGCGTGGAGCTCCTCGGCCACCAAGCGCGCCTCGCTGTCCGGACACGCGTCGGGCAGCAGCTGGTGCAGGAGCGAGACGTGGTTGGCCATCACGCGGCGCATCGTCCGCCGAGCGCGGGCAGCCACGCCGCCCCGGTGCAGGTGGAGGCGCACCAGGTTGTGCGTGGCGAGGATCACCAGCACGATGGCCTCGAGGTTCTCCATTCGCACGAGAATGAAGCGGCAACTACTACGCAATCGTTTGTTTGGATGGCGATGACTGAAGCAAGGGTAGCTGCGCTGGATAGCGCGGTCAGTAGAGCAGGGAGCTCTTGATCTCAGGGTTGTGGGTTCAAGCCCCACGGGGGGCAAAAGATGCCTGCATTGCCAGGGGTTGGACTAGATGACCCTAAGGGGACCCTTCCAAAATTACAATTCTATGATTCCCCTTCCAGACTTGCCCCAGCTTCTCCAAAACGGCTCAAAATGGCCCGAAGCGTTTCAAAGCAAGCATCGCGGGCAGAAAGCCTGCAGAAATGTTGATATAAGAAGAAGAAGAAGCGGGTTGTTTTGCACCCTTCTTTGACTGTCGGAATGGCTGAAAGCGGCCTACGAGTAGATTTAAAAACACGACTAAAAAAAGAGAGAGAACTCGAGGGAGGAGGAGGAGAAAAGGGTCGTAAAATGCCGCGGCGAAGTCAATCCATGCCGAATTCTGGAATTTTTAGAATTTTGCAATTCGCAAAGTCAAACTTCCAAGGCGGAAACGCAGCAATGGAAAGGCCGGATGTTTCGGCTGAAGCGTGATGTCAGCCCTCGCAGTAGATCGTGGAAACCAACGTTGCAAACTGATTTTTCATAAAATAAAATAAATAATAAAGCGGGGTGCAATCCAAGCATTTCTTTAAAATCAGAAGATCGAGGCGCTGCAACGAAGCTCGTCCTCTTTGCTCCCCCCTTCCCGCGAGCCTCCCTCCCGCTTCTCTCTCTGGGCGTGCTTCTTCCTTTTTCTCCCCCGGTTGCCAATGTCTAGCTGAAGGCTATCGAGAGCCTAAAGGGTTAAAGCGACAGAGCTCTCCCCTCCGACTAGATTCAAGGTGAAAGCGCGTCTCCACTGCAGGTGCCAGTGCGCGTGCGTGTGTGTATTGGGATGTCATTCGCCTAGGTTCCACTAGGGGGCGCCTTCTGCAAAGAGTCCCTGTGGGCTGTGTGAAGGCGGATATCCCAGAAAGTGGGAGAGGAGTCACATCAACCCCAGAAGAGATTGAAGATGGTGGAAGAGCCCCCACCTCAAAGTATTGGCTTATTTTATTCAGTTTAGATCCCACCACTCTTCCATTTTAGGGACACACGCGCGTACGTAAAGGTTAAAACCACCGAGTTCCTTTCCGATTCCTGGAGAGACCAGTGACGATACAAAGCCCCGGTAATGTAGTTTAAAACACCAAGGGCTACAGTTTTCATGTTTTCCAACTGGCAATTCCGATTGCATAGGAAGCCGTGCGAAGAACGTGCCGCTGCGGCGCTTTGGCTCTGCGATCATCTCGCTCTCTAAAAACACGCAAAATAAAATTAAGTTTCTAGCAATTGTAGAACCTGAGATACGAGGCAAAACAAACGTGCACTGTTCTCATTTTGTGGGTGAGAAATTGGCCGGCTTCCCCCTTTTAGCACTGCCTCCACCACCACCACCCCCAAATCACTGCAGATGCCCATTGAGCACTCATTGCTCTGGAAACCCGAAGCTGTTTCCAGACTGCGAATATTTTGCAGTGTGTGGAGGGAAAAATTCTATTACACACTTGCAAATTCAGGGTGCACAATTAAAGTTGGATTTGGCGCTGTTCAGCAACAATCCCACTCACCACCACCCCCGGCAGATATTTTTACAATAAGGAAGTTGAGTGCAAAACATACTGGGGTGTGCGGAGATAACGCGTTGACGAATGACAGGCAGAAATCCAACCAGTGCCACTCCTTTTAGCCACCCTCAAATGGAGAGCTCTGCTTGGGAACCTGAAATGAAGGTTGGTGGAACTCTTGGGTCCCCCCCCCCAAGTGCAGTATCTGATAATTCACTTCCTTCCCCAACTACCCACATCGCTCCCCCCCCACTTGACGCCCCCCCCCCCCTGCTTCACCTCTGGTGGCAAACTGCCTTTTGAATTACTTCTCTTTTTAAAGCTTGGAGGAAGACACAGAGGAGCTGCAAGGAGCAGATTTCTTCAGCCAGGAGGATAGTTGCAGCTGTCAAGCCTGCAGAGAAAGGTGAATTTAAAAGGGGACATTGTTGTTAAGAAGGAGCCAGCAAGATCAGGAGCCAGCAAGATCAGGGAGGAATAAAACTGCAAGAGGGGCAGGGTGGACTGAAGCAGGGCTTCAATATTGTCTACTCTTCAGTGGGTCTCCAGAGGTTCAGACAGCAACTTTCCCTGCCCTGCCCGGAGACTCCCGGGATTGAACCTGGGATTGCATGAAAAGCAGATGCTCTACCATTGAGCTACAGCCTGCTTCTTAGAAACGTTGGTCCATCTACCTTTGTGTTGTCCACACTGACTGGCAGCAGCTCTCCAGGCTCTCAGGCAGCCCTACCTGGGGATGTCAGAGGTAGTACTTGGGACCTTATGCATGTAAGCTGATCCTCACACCACTGAGCTGAAGAACACAGGGCTCTGCCTTTATAAAATTACCCTTTCTATCTCAGTATTGTACACACTGACTGGCAGCAGCTCTCCAGGGTTTCAGACAAGAGACCTCTCCCAGCAGTACCTGGGGACGGAACCTGGGACCTTCTGTATATACCACTGAGCTGCACTGCACTTCCCAGTTTATCCTCTCTTCCAAATCTTATATCTGAAAGCAAACATGCCCAAAGGGGTGATTGCGGAAAAGTTAAGAGGTGACACAGTTATATATTTTGGGAGGTTTGCTATAGAGCAGAGGTGGATTAGCTTGAGGCTTATGAGACCTACTTTGTTTCCCCCCACTAGATTCCCCAAGACCCACTCACTGGAGCCAAATCAAATAATGCTTCAAATCAAAGAATTCTGAGCCTATCCATCACCGCACAAAAAGACTTGCTGCTGGCGATTCCCTGGAATTTGCAATTCTAGAAACCAGGAATGTCTGGACTGTGGCTGCATTAAAATTGATTGTTCTGAATGAGGTGGAAAGCTCATTTCTGAACATTATTATCATTAATAGTTAGTTGCTGTTCTCAGAAAGGTGAATGCAAGGCAACTTGCAAAAAACGATAGTCCCTTGTGCAGAGGCTTGACAGCCATCTGTCAGGAATGCTTTGATGGTGTTTCCTGCTTGGCAGGGGGTTGGACTGGATGGCCCTTGTGGTCTCTTCCAACTCTATGATTCTATGATCTATTTCTCTCTTCCTCCCACCTCCCTCAAAACTCCTTTTAGCAGAAACACCTGTCTACAACACCTTCGGTCTTCTATGCTTTCCTGGAGGACTCATTTACAGAGAGATTCATGGTCCTTGAAAAGTGACTTTAGATGAAGAAAGCTCTTCAGAGGCTGGATGTTCTTTCTGACATTTGAACAGTTCAATGGAGACTTTGAGAGTGCAAGTGAACATGTCTGTGGATGAAGGGGCAGCAAAGGCTCCAGGATTGCAGAAGGGAGAGCAAAACACCCCCACCATTAAATTGTGGACCGATCTGGGGGAAAGAAAAGCCCCACAGCTTGTATCCATCGAGGGGATTGGAGAATCACAAGCTACGGTCTATCCACGGCAGGTGAAACGTGAACCAGAAGAGGAGCTTCAGGAATGCTGGGAAGCCCAGTGGCAGGAGTTCCTCAAGACATTGCAGGCCCCTCACTCAGGATGGGGGAATCCGCAGGTATCAGAGGGGCCCTCACCATGGGAGGATGCTAAGGCCTTCCTGGCCTCCTTTGAGCAAGTAGCCTCAGCCTGCCGGTGGCCTCTGGACAAGTGGATGACCCTCCTCTTGCCAGCCCTCAGCATAGAGGCCCAGCAGGCTTTCAGCAGCCTCAGTGCCCAGGACAGGGGAGACTACGGGAAGGTAAAGGCGGCCATCTTGCAAGGAGAGTCCACTTTGAGGGAGAAGCAGCGCCAGCACTTCAGGCAGCTCTGCTACCAGGAAGTGGAGGGGCCCAGAGGCGTTTACGGCCGGCTGAGGGAACTTTGCCGCCAGTGGCTGAGAGTGGAGAGACACACCAAGGAGGAGATCTTGGAGCTGCTGATCCTGGAGCAGTTCCTGACCGTCCTGCCCCAGGAAATGGAGAGCTGGGTGAGGGAACAGGGCCCAGAGACTTGTGCCCAGGCAGTGGTCCTGGCAGAGAATTTCCTGCTACAGCAGCAGAACACGGTGAAACAGGAAGGAGAGGTGAGGGGAGTTAGATGCTGGTCATTCTGGTGGTCCTGGAATGTGGATTCAGGAGAGAGCTGATGCTTTAACATTTGTATTTTTTGACGGACAACAATTCTGGGGTCCCCTGTTGTCTGAAGTGTGTCACTTTCCCAGAAAAGACACCCACCATCTCTGATTTTTATGGCTTAGCAAGAGAGGGCAGGAGAGGGATTATTGTGACAAGAGGCAAGAGCAGCAGCAGCTTGCTCTGCTTTGTGCCACAGTGTCCCACCTAGGAGATGAATGAATCCCAGGCCAGCCCACCTGGCCGTGCCCCTGCAAGGTGTCTCCATGTCTCCTGCCTGGGGTCCAGAAATCTAGAGCTGAGGAGGAGATGGGAAGTTCTAGCATGTCTGGGAGCACCTTCCCCTGTCCTGAATGGTTTTTCTCACTGATGTTTCAGGGGCTGTGGCCCTTGGGTGTGGGACTGGCTGTGAATCTCTCCGAGGCAGGCGTGGTCCCACCACCAGAGGCGTGGGAAAGGCAGCCTTTCAAGGAGTTCAAGCAGGAGCAAGATGAAGAGGCAAGCTTGTTTGGTAAGGATTCATTGTAATCTAATTGCTGAAATGTTAACACGCTGGGGGTGAAGACTCATTCCTGTTTCTGCAGCAGAGTCCCGGTCTCCAGCACCCTAGAGCTACCTGATGAGCATAAAAAGGGAGCTTTTTAACAACTGACCAGAATTTGGTGGCTTTGTTAATCTGGGCCATGACTCAGTGGCAGAACTTCTGCTTTGCATGCAGAATTTCCCAGGTTCAGTTCCCAGCATCGCTACGTACCACAAGCTAGCTGTGCAAGTGTTTGGATTTAGTTCAGATTAAGGTCACTTCTTGTCTTCTTTTCTGAAATATAAATTGCTTCAATTTAGACTACAGAACCCTTTGTAATAATAGTCCATACATCATTCCCTTCTTAGTATGCTTTGTTATTGACTCAGTAAATCACATACTTCTTTACTGGCAATTGTGACAATTTACAATTCTTAAATCAATTTTTATTCCATTTATTCCCCTGTAACCTGTTGTTGTGATTTATATACTTCAATTTATATACAGTACTCCCCTTTATCAAATACCCTAGGGCAGTGTACAACATTAAGAACACATTTTACAGAGCATCAGTAATAAAAGCATTATAAAAATGCAATAAAAAGCATAACAACAGACAGCATAATACTAGAATAAACATAATAGCAGTTTCCCCCCACCTCCTCCTGGTTTAACAGGCCACAGATTATTTAAAGGCCAGATGCTTGGTAAATATGAATAGTTTTTCCTAGTGCCTAAAGACAAATAATGATGTTGCCAGGTGAGCCTCTCTGGAGAGAGCATTCCACAGTCAGGGAGTCATTATTAAAATGCAATAAACTTATACAAGACGTGTGACTCTGTTTATTCCTGCAGGTGACGGGCAGGTACATGAGAGCCAACTTGATAATCTTCAGCAGGGTGATTCTGAGGTACCAGCAGACACATCACTGCAAGGAGACGACATCTTCCATTACTGCAAAGAGAGAAGAAGCCTTGGGAGTCAGGAGGGACTGGAGAGCGAGTGGAGAACCAAACCTGAGAAGTGCTCAGATGAAGCCGTTCCTGTCCATAAAGGTAACTTAAATCAGGAGGAAACCGGGGCCCACCCCAAAATCCACCGCTGTCACTGTGGAAAAAGTTTCCGTTGGAGCTCGAATTTCAGGGTCCACGAGAGAATCCACACCGGAGAGAAGCCATATAAGTGTGCCGAATGTGGGATGAGTTTCCGTAAATCTGCACAGCTGAAGGCCCACGAGGGAATCCACACTGGGGAGGTGCCCTTCCGGTGTTCCATGTGCCAGAAGAGTTTTACAAGTGGCTCAAACCTCGTTGCCCACGAGAGGATTCACACGGGAGAGAAACCATACAGGTGTACGCACTGCGGGAAAAGTTTCCGCCAGAAAGGCACCCTCACGACACACGAGAAAATCCACATTGGAGAGAAACCTTTCAAATGCTCAATCTGCGGGAAGAATTTCCGTCAGAAGGGCACGTTGACGACGCACGAAAAGATCCACCTGGGACAGAAGCCATATAAGTGCTCCGAGTGTGGGAAGAACTTCCGGACCTCTGCGGACCTGAGGGTCCATGAAAGGATTCACACTGGAGTGAAACCATATCAGTGTGCTGTGTGCCAGAAGAGTTTCACTGACGGCTCAAACCTCATTACCCACGAGCGAATCCACACGGGAGTGAAACCATATCGGTGTGGGCGCTGTGGGAAGAGCTTCTGTCAGAAGTCAGGCCTTATGACACACGAACGAGTTCACGCCGGGGTCCAGCTTTACAAGCGCCCGGCTTGTCGGAAGGGTTTGGCCGGTGGCGCAAGTGGAAGTTTGTGCCAGGAATCGAATCCCGGAGACAAATTGCGTATGAGTGCTGATTGTGGGGAGGGCTTCAGTGACATAGGGCATGTGAGAAGAGAAGAGCCAAATATCAGAGAACAGCCATATGGGCTATTGGAAAAGAGTTCGGATGGAGCATCGTCCTTCTGACACTAGAGAGAATCCACAACGCAGGGAAGCCATTTGTGTCGAGACAGGGGTGGGGAACCTGTGGCCCTGCAGATACTGCTGAACTACAAATCCCATCATCCATGCCAACTGGTTGTGATGGGAATTGGAGTCCTGCAACATCCAAAGGACCACAGGTTCCTCACTACTATGTTAAGGCTTTGTTAAAGGGTTAAGTCAGCCTTCCTAACCCAGCACCCTATAGATTAAACTCCATTCAGCCCCAGCAGCCATGGGCAAGAGTTGGGGATGATGGGAGTTGTTATTCAAGAACTTCTAGAGGGCACCAGGCTGTGGAAGCCTGGCCAGTAAGGCAGGATGTGGCCATTTAGATGGTGCTAGGCTACAGACTTCCCTCTGCCCCAGCCAATAGTCAGAGGTGGCCTGGAGAGCCCCCAGGTTAACACGTTCCTGCCACAAGTATTTGGAGCTTGGCTATGAGATAAGTTGCATCAGTGCTCTGACTTTGGAAGAAGCTCCCAATGGACAGCTGATGCTGAGGAAGCCTGAAGATGAGTACCTGATCTTCATAAAACTCACATTGAATCCCCAAAGATTTGGAGCCCTTAAACCCACACGGAGTGGGCCTGCTTTAGTCAGACTACAGAATTTGCTGAATGTTTACACAAGAGAGGAACTTTTCTATTGAAGAAAGTGACTAAAGTTCACTAAAGTGAGAGGCTTGCATGCTACCGGTAGTGATAGGACAATGTACTTTTGGTAGGACTGGGAAGAAGTGTTGACTGTATGTAACTAACATTTTCAAGTTTCCAGTTCATGTGTCTTAATAGGGAATTGTGTGCAATGAACTTCCTTCTGCCTGTCTTGGCTTGTGGGGTGGGGGGTGGGGAGGATCCCTTCCACCAGGAGCCCATGCAGGTGGTAGGAGCCGGAGACTGGACCTGAATTGGGAACATTACCCATGGATGCTGGCCAGTTAAGGCAAATGGGGCCCACCAGCCTCAGTTTGCCCTCAACCAGCCGTCACCAACCCACCTTCCTTATTACAGCCAGTCCAGTGGATAGGCCTGGCTGTCAGCTCCCTCCTCCTTAGTTTCAGTGTTGTGAATATGGAACTCAGCAAGGAGGACAAAGCAAAGCTTGAATTAATTGGCTGGTCCAGATATTGGCTCTGGTGCCACCTAGTGTTGGGCTCGCTGCTTCCTGCCCCACCAGTCCCAATGAATGTGACCCACTACCAACCAATATTTAAAAACTTTTTTCCATAACCTGTTTGGATTTAGGGGTGAGAGCTCCTGTTGTTTGGTCCTTGCTCCTGCCAACCTAGCAGTTCGAAAGCACGTCAAAGTGCAAGTAGATAAACAGCGGGAAGGTAAACGGTGTTTCCGTGCGCTGCTCTGGTTTGCCAGAAGCGGCTTAGTCATGCTGGCCACATGACCCGGAAGCCAGTAAAGCGAGATGAGCGCTGCAACCCCAGAGTTGTCCGCGACTGGACCTAATGGTCAGGGGTCCCTTTACCTTTACCTTTACTGAGGTGGCAAATTTCGCTGATGGCACCAAATTGTTTAGGGTGATTAAAAACAGAAAAGGACTGTGAAGAGCTTGAAAATTATTGATCCAAATTGGTATCAGTTTACACTGATGGGATCTGAGCTGTCAATGACTGGCAAGGAATGGGACCTTGGGGTCGTGGTGGAAAGTGCAACGGAAATGCCAAAAGAGAGTGGGGGAAAAAAAGCAAATTCTATGCTAGGATTCATTAGGAAAGGAACTGAAAATAAAATTGCCAATGTTGTTATACAAATCTATGATGGAAACGGTTCAGAAAAGCGAAACCAAAGTGATCAAGGGGGTGGAGCAAGTCCCTTATGAGGATAGGTTATGATGTTTGGGTCTTTTTAGTTTAGAAAAAAGGCCCTGGGGGAGCGCAATAGAGGTATATAAAATTATGCACATAGTGAATAGAGAGAAGTTATCTCCCTCTCTCGTAATATGAGAACACGTAGCCATCCAAAGAAGCTGAATGTTGGAAGATTCAGGAGTGGCAAATGGGTTAAGTTCTTCACCAACTTGGACTGCTTTAAAAGGTGGGTTGAATTCATGGAGGATAAGCCTGTAAACAGTGATGATGGCTGTTTGGTACCTCTAAAATCTGAGACAGTATATGTCAGTGAGTACCTGTTGCCAAGGGAACAAGAGTGAGAGGTGCCTGATTGGCCACTGTGGGAAATAGAATGTTGGGCTATACCAGGCACCCCCAAACTTCGGCCCTCCAGATGTTTTGGACTAGAAAATTTACTGAAGCACTCTTGTTGCCTCTGATTTTTAAGGACAACCTGACAGAGGCAAACAAAGTGTCCCTCAGGGCTATTTCTTATGGGGCAAACCTGTGTCAGTTTGTTTATTTTTGAAATTTCTATACTACCCTTCATCAAAAGCCCATTGGATAGTGTTTTGGGTTTACACCCACACCTACACCCACACACCACACATTCCTAAAATGATTTATAAGTCATATGAAATTACAATAAGAGCTGTAAAAACATCAATAAATACTGGTTGGTGAAAATTGCAATGCTTTGTCTGAATAACACTGCTTTTAGGCAATGTCTCAGAGAAGACAAAATGATTCCTGCCTTTTTCTTAATGATGACACGGACCATTCATAACATGAGAATATTCTTCACAACTGTGGGCAGGGCAGCGGGGTGGAGTAAATGAAGACAAACTACAACAACTAACTATAATATTGTTTACTGCTCCTGTGCAGGTTGCACAGATAAAAAATAATGAAAATCATTCTGATTGTTCAGATAGACTATATCTGATAGAATTCTACAGGATGTGGCATTAGTGTGTGAAAACTGAAGATCCAAAGGAAATGAAATACAGAAAAGTGCACAGATTGTTAGGCCATTCACAGCAGCAATCCAAAAACAAAACTTGTTCCAAGTTCACATAGCTAAGATGCAGCAGCAATGTGCTTTTTGAAACAACCAATAGAAAAGGGTTCAGCCCAACGCCTCCACCCAGAAAGCAGTTGAAGAGTTAAAGCCATAGAATTCCACTTGGATTCCTAGCAAGGCCTGGGAAACTGAGAAATCTGACACCACTGCAAACCCCAAAGGGCTACAGTTTTTATGGTTCTCCAGCAACATTTCTGACTCACAGTTGCAGTTGGTAGAAGAGCAGGACGAAATTACCTAGGAATTAAGGTGTTCTTTTCTATAAAGGTCCAATAGAGCAGGCAGTTTGAAATGAGCACGCCATCTGCAGGGGGGGGGAGTACAACACAAACTTGGCAAGGCTGATTCTACCCTCCAAACCCCTCTTATTTCTGGCATATTATTTGGAGTGAAGAGTTACACAAGAAACTCTTGTAGGGAAAAGCTCTGTCGGATTTGACCTTTTCTGCTTGTTCTTCCCACGCCCAACAGGAATTGGGGGTAAAAATAATTTGGTGTATGCCTAAGAAAAATCCTGGTTGGATCAGCAGGACATAAGCCACCCTAGTCCAGCACCCTGTTCTCACGGTGGCCAGCCAGATATTGCACTGGGAAGCCTGGACGTGAGCCCAACAACCAAACTCTCCCTCCCTGTGATTTCCAGCAACTGATATTCAGAGGCAGAACAGAGCCCTCCCAAGCTAGTAGCCATGGCAATAGTGGATGGTGCTCCCTGGGGAAGAAGGCAGGGGGCCAAAACAGCAGCCAAAGCCGCTGACAGGCAGAGGCAACTAATTCTAGTTTTGTCCCTGGTCCTCTTCTCTGGTGAGCTGCACAAGTGCAATACTGACACTGAGACTGAACGGCAGGACCAACCCCTGGACCAGTTATGAATTAAGAAGGCAGGCAGGTAAGGACTGGCAGACCAAGACCATTCTCCCCAGTGGATTTTATTTTTATATATTTTTTATATTTACTGCATTGATATCCCACCTTTTTCTCCAAGGAGCTCAAGGAGGGGGGCACCCCATGGTTCTCCCCCTCCTCATTTGATCCCCACAACGACCCTGTGAGGTAGGTTCAGCTGAGAGAAGGCAGTGGCTGGCCTAAGGTCTCTCAGTCAGCTTCAGTGGGGATTTGAACCCTGGTCTCCGAAGGTCCTAGTCTGACACTCTAACCACTGCGCAACACTTGGCTCTCTGATATCGCTATTTCTTTTTTTCTTTTTTTTAAGATAATGAGGTGGTTTGCAACAAAGACTCACAAAACCATACAGTGAAAACCATGGGGATAAAATGAAAGCAGAAATCAATTAATCATTGTGGAAAAATGCATTCTTATCTGCCTGCACAGCAGGCCTGGCGGAGTAGAAAAATTTTCAGCAACGCATTTACAAGCTGAAACTTTCAAAGTTGTCTCAGCACTATGTGATTCTATATGCTTTAGTGGAGACCCTTGCATTGTGTGGGGGGGTTGGACTAGATGACCCTTAGGGAGCCCCTTCCAACTCCATGTTTCTATCATCCCTTTTGGAGCTGTCCAAGTTGGTGACCACATGGCGTGGGTGTGAATGCCACTGTGCTGTTTCTTTAGCCTGTCCCGAAAGACTTTTTCACCCTTCCTGCCTGATTTATTTTGAAAAACAAAAACAAAAACTGCAGCCAAGGATGCCCTGCACTTTTCCTCAGATGAAGAAGTCCAAGGAGAACCGGAAATGAAGGCTCTTGCTTTGGGGCTTTTTTTTTTAAAAAAAAGGCTTGTTTCCTTTCAAGCACCTATCTCTTTGTGGTAAACAAAGGGCATCCACTTCCTGCCCCCTCCCCTCTTGCTCCCCTCTGGAGGGAAACTGGCTTTTGAATATCTTCTTGCTGCAGAGAACAGGCTGCCAAGCCAGGAGAGAAGTGCCAAGGCTGCAAGGGAGAGGTGAGTGAAAATGGCCGGGGTGGGGTTGGGGACGGGACCTTAAAAGAAGGGAAGGGGGCAGGAAGAAGCTGCAGTTGGATAGAAAATGCAGAATTGCAGGAAGAGCAATGAAACTACATACTGCTGCAATCCCAGATCCTGGGAGAAAAAACAGGGCAGCAGCAACAAGATTCAACCTCTCTCCCAAATCAAACCAGTTCCAAACAGCCTGCTAAAGAGCGATGCAGGGAAGCTGTGGTCCTCCGGATGTTGTTGGACTACAACTCCCATCATTCCTCACTACAGTATTAGTTGTGCTGGCTGGGGCTGATGGGAGTTGGAGTCCTAATAGCCTTTGGAGGGATCCAGAGGTTCCGCGCCACCAAATCCCTGCTGCAAAGTGCATGCTAGTGCAGAAGTGGAAAGATGTCACAAAGGTACACACTAAATCATAGAATCACAGAATTCTTGAGATGGAAGGGATCCCGAGGGTCATCTAGTCCAACCCCCTGCAAAGCAATAATTCTGTGCTCAGTTGTTCCCTGGGTGGGCTCAAACCAGCATCTTTCTGGAAGCTAGCATAAGGTTGCCAGGCGTTGCACAGATTCTGTCGCTGTGCCTGTGAACAGCAGCTTCAGCCTCAAATATTAGCGCACGGTGGTACCACACCACTTGCAACGTTTAACTACACAGGAGCAGGTAGTTGTTTTTTCTCCCACTGGTCAGTTGGCAAGCCTGAGTTGCCACCTTTTCTTCAGCTTTCCTGACTGGGCTCCTCTGCTTGCCACCAACCTTAGACATTAGAGTGAAGTTTTGCACTGAAAGAGAAATCTATTATTTGAGGGAATGCCTGTTTCTTCCTTGAGAGGTGATGTGGTCCCCTTAACGGGAGGTATTTAATAGCAACTGCCTGTTGGGGAGAGACTGTGCTGAGGTTGCATTTTATGTCTTTTACTAATCAGGGAGGTTAGACTAGATGAGAGGAAGATCTTTTCCGTCTCTGTGGCTCCATTCACATCATACATTTTAAAATAGGATTATACCACTTTAAACTATCATTTTTTTCTGCCAAAGAATCCTGGGAACTGTAGTTTCTAAAGGGTGCTGAGAGTTGCCCCCTATTCCTCTCACAGGGCTACAGTTCCATATTAGTATAAACAGGCCCTCTTCTCGGAAAAATCTGGGAATTGTAGCTCTGTCAGGGAAATGAATTGTGTTATCTGCAGTTCATATCGTTACCAGTGATGAGTAAATTTTGCAT
Source organism: Zootoca vivipara (assembly GCF_963506605.1). Taxonomy (NCBI): domain Eukaryota; kingdom Metazoa; phylum Chordata; class Lepidosauria; order Squamata; family Lacertidae; genus Zootoca; species Zootoca vivipara. The sequence continues at coordinate 10,040,303 of NC_083277.1, forward strand.
TGTTTAAGAATAAATAATAATCCATGTTAGAGTTTATTTCCTCTGAAACACAGTCGTACCTCAAATTTATATTTAACCTCTGCAAGTTGCTCATACCATAACATACAATGGAAAGTGTGTCACAGTTCCATTGATTTATTTGCCCATCCTTCATCCTCCTCGATCAGTTCTGGGGCTACTTATATTAACCTGTCTTTGCAGACAGTTGTAGGGATTCCTGAAATAATGGATAAGAATCATTTTGAAATTCTGTCAATCTTGATTTGACTTCAAATGTGTGGAACACACTTTTCCAACAACAGTGTTGAGCTCGACGCACCTTGCAACAGTAATAAAGCATTTGAAAATGATGGGTAAATAACATTATAAGAAAGGAGCTGTCTCTTAGGACAGTAGTGTTTAGTGGGTCTTGCCTGTTCTGTTCATAGCTCATTCTAAGCTTATCAGGAAGGTCCAGACACTTTGTGAGGGCAGGTTCCCAACTAAATATTCACATAAATCTTGTTCCCTTTCAGGAGAAGCCTGCAGCACTTCATCGGAGAGACCACAACACCCTGCAACTTATAGTTTCCTAGAAGACTGTAATATAGCAAGAGATTCATGGACTGACTGTGAGGAGTGATTTAAAGAAAGCCCAGCAGAGGCTGGATGTTCTTCCTGACAGTTCCTGACATTGAACAGTTCAATGGAGACCTTGAGAGTGGAGGTGAACATGTCTGTGGATGAAGGGGCAGCAAAGACCCCAGGATTGCAGAAGGGAGAGCAAAACACCCCCAACGTCAAATTGTGGACAGATCTGGGAGGAAGGAAAGCCCCACAGCTTGTGTGCATCAAGGGGATTGGAGAATCACAAGCTACGGTCTATCCACGGCAGGTGAAACGTGAACCAGAAGAGGAGCTTCAGGAATGCTGGGAAGCCCAGTGGCAGGAGTTCCTCAAGACATTGCAGGCCCCTCACTCAGGATGGGGGAATCCTCAGGTATCAGAGGGGCCCTCAGCATGGGAGGATCCTAAGGCCTTCCTGGCCTCCTTTGAGCAAGTAGCCTCAGCCTGCCGGTGGCCTCTGGACAAGTGGGTGACCCTCCTCTTGCCAGCCCTCAGCATAGAGGCTCAGCAGGCTTTCTACAGCCTCAGTGCCCAGGACAGGGGAGACTACGGGAAGGTGAAGGCGGCCATCTTGCAAGGGGACTCCACTTTGAGGGAGAAGCAGCGCCAGCACTTCAGGCAGTTCTGCTACCAGGAAGTGGAGGGGCCCAGAGGCGTTTACGGCCGGCTGAGGGAACTTTGCCGCCAGTGGCTGAGAGTGGAGAGACACACCAAGGAGGAGATCTTGGAGCTGCTGATCCTGGAGCAGTTCCTGACCGTCCTGCCCCAGGAAATGGAGAGCTGGGTGAGGGAACAGGGCCCAGAGACTTGTGCCCAGGCAGTGGTCCTGGCAGAGAATTTCCTGCTACAGCAGCAGAACACGGTGAAACAGGAAGGAGAGGTGAGGGGTGTTCAATGCTGGTCGTTCTGGTGGTCCTGGAAGGTGGATTCAGGAGAGAGTGACCGCCCCGATTTTGCATTACTTGATTGGTGCCAATCCAGTTACTACAATTAGATAAATGGCATTGGAGTTGAAGAGACGCTGTTGCCACAAGCATTTTAGATCAGATTTTTGCATCTAGCTTTCTGGGGTTATGGTGGTCAGCTGAGATAAAGCTCCTCTATGGAAACAGGAATACAGGAATATACCAAGTCAGGCTCAGTACTGCTGACAAGTGACTGGCAGCAGCTGTAGAGAGGACCCTCCTGCATGTTATATACCACTTTAAACAGCCATGGCTTCCCCCCAAGAATAGTGTAGTTTGTTAAGGATGCTGAGAGTTGTTAGGAGACTCCCTATTCCCCTCACAGAGCTACAATTCCCAGAGTTCCCTGGGAAGGGGGACTGGTAGTTAAACCACTCTGGGAATGGTTTAATTTTGTGGGGAATAGGGGGTCTCCTAACAACATTCTCTATTACCTGTAGTTTCTCGACCAAGTGCAAGGGAACCCTGTACTGAGTGGATTTTTTGAGGAGAAACCAAATATCTGCCTCTATTGGAGCACTAATGCCTTGATTTTTCTTTAATTGCAGCTTCAGATGTCTCGGCCTCAGGGGACCATAACGGCTGTGGATTCCTCTGAGGCCAGCCAGGTCTTGCCCTTGGACAAGGCCACTGAACAGGCAAGAAAAGGAGGTAAGGACACAAGGGATAGGACTCAGGCTGCATCAGAATGATGGAAAATTGATTGGGTTGTTGTATCTAAGGAAGTCATCCTGTTAGCGCAAGGACTTTGACCTGTGCCACGGAACTTCATCTCAACTCGCTTGAGTTGAGAAGGCCTGGGGGAGGGATAGAAAAATGGGGGGGGCGGCGGTTTTGCTTTAATTTTAAATGTGAAGGGCACCACATTCTGCTTATTCTTGCAGTTGATGGGCAAATGCGCGAGAACAAGATGAAGGAGCCTCATCACGGATGTTCTGTGCAGGCGGCACCAGAAAAGCGCTCCTTGGAAAGAGGCGGTATATTCCAGTATCACAACGAGGCCGCAAGTCTCCAGGTTCTGCAAGAGTCGGAAAAGGAGCAGGGAAAGGATGCGACAAAGAGTTTTGCCGAAACCCTTTCATGTTGGGAAGGGGGCTCTCGGAAGCAAGTGGCCATAACCCAGAATAACACCCTGCATGGCAAGGGAGAAAAGGCCCAGAGTGACCTCAGAGGAGACTCCAGGTGGGGCTCAGACATTCGGATAATCCATCTGGTTGAGAAACCACGGCAATTGCAGTACCAAGTGGAAACCTTTGGTGAAAGCTCAACCCTTGTGGCCAACGAGAGGAGCCCCCAGGGAGAGAAGCCGCATAAGTGTACCAACTGTGGGAGGAGCTTCTGTCAGAGTGCAAGCCTTGCGGCACACGAGAGAATCCACACAGGTGAGAAAATGGGTCAGTGACAGGCTGTAAGCTGCATTCGCTGGGCAGGAGAACTCCATGGGTGCTTGAGCACATGGGGGGCTGAATTGAAGGAAGTCCCCATTGCCACCCCCCTGGCAGATCCAGTTAAAAGGATCTGGTTTTTTTCCCCTGTCCCTGAAACCCATCCTTAACTGCACGGCCACAGGAATAGTTAATATAGGGCTAAGGTAAACGAGTAAAAAGTGGCTTAGCAGATGTAAATCAATGGCTGGGTACAGACTGACCCATTTGCAAGGCTAAAATGTAGTTTTTCTCATTCCAGAGTCATTCATGCTCGTCCTCAGCATGCAGATGGAACAGGTGATTGCAATCTTGGTATACAGTACATCCATGGCTGCTATTTTTTAATTATTTTTTAAAATTTATTGGTTGGTTTGTTAACCTAGGTAACTCAAAGTGAATTACAATATATAAGAAGGCAAACACGTACATTGAAATGAGCATAAAAGAAAAAACAAAACAAAAGACAATCTAAAAGACAACCCTGTTCCTGGTGCCTAAAGCTATGTAATGATGGCGCCAGACAAGCCTCCCTGGGGAGAGCATTCCACAAGTGGGGAGCCACCACCGAGAAGGCCCATTCTCATGTTGCCACCCTCCAGACCTCCTGAGGAGGGGGCACACAAAGGTCACGGTGATTCTTTCTCTTGCTCTGTTGTTGCTTTTCTTGTCTTGTAAGATCCCTTTGGGCACACTTCTGTGGAAAAGCAGCATGCAAATTTAGTGGGTCTCCTCTAGGTACGACTAGTATTTGATGCAACACGATGTCTTCTTGTCTTGGTAGCTGCCTCCGGATAGGACTAGAATTAGATACAAACAAATAATTAAAATAATGTGGGGAACCAGTGAAGATACAGATTTTTCCTTCTTTGGGGCAGATAACCTATTTGCTTTAGCTGAGATTCCTGCATTGCAGGGGGTTGGACTAGATGACCCATGGGGTTCCTTCCAATTCCACCATTCTGTGATTCCATGTTTAAATTCGAGGAAAAGGACAGAGATTTCCAGCTGTTGGGAACTCTTAGCCAAAGCAAGGACAGCCCGCGGACTGTCTCGCCAGAGTGGTGCATGCTCTAGTTATCTCTCGCTTGGACTACTGCAATGCGCTCTACGTGGGGCTACCTTTGAAGGTGACCCGGAAACTACAACTAACCCAGAATGCGGCAGCTAGACTGGTGACTGGGAGCGGCCGCCGAGACTACATAACACCGGTCCTGAAAGACCTACATTGGCTCCCAGTACGTTTCCGAGCACAGTTCAAAGTGTTGGTGTTGACCTTTAAAGCCCTAAACGGCCTCGGTCCAGTATACCTGAAGGAGCGTCTCCACCCCCATCGTTCTGCCAGGACACTGAGGTCCAGCGCCGAGGGTCTTCTGGCGGTTCCCTCGCTACGAGAAGCCAAGTTACAGGGAACCAGGCAGAGGGCCTTCTCAGTAGTGGCACCCACCCTGTGGAATGCCCTCCCACCAGAAGTCAAAGAGAACAACAATTACCAGACCTTTAGAAGGCATCTCAAGGCAGCCCTGTTTAGGGGAAGCTTTTGATGTTTGATGGATTTCTGTATTTTAATGTTTTGTTGGAAGCCGCCCAGAGTGGCTGGGGGAACCCGGCCAGATGGGCGGGGTATAAATAAATTATTATTATTATTATTATTATTATTATTATTATTATTATTATTATGGTTCTTTTTTATATATACACATCCAGGAGCACTTGAAACTGAGGGACATCGCCTTCAGCAGGAAAGCCCAGAACAACTGGAGCTAAGGGAGGCACTGTTGAGAAGAGGCAAGGTTTTGCATCATGGCAAAGAGGGAGTGAGGCCTGCGGGTCAGCAGGGGATCAGGCCAGAGAGGAACGTGGATGGAGATCCTACCAGTAAAGGAGGCGACTTGGGGTGGGAAGAGGGCAACGGTCACCAGAGGCTCCACCACTGCCATTGTGGAAGGAGCTTCAAGCACCGCTGCAACCTGAAAGCCCACGAGCGGACCCACACCGGAGAAAGGCCCCACAAGTGTTTGGACTGTGGGAGGAGCTTCGGCAAGGGTTCCACGCTCCGGGCTCACGTGAGGACTCACACCGGGGAGAAGCCGTACATGTGCTCCACCTGCGGGAAAAGGTTCACGACCAGGTCGGGCCTCCTGACCCACGAGAGAATCCACACGGGGGAGAGGCCCTATAAGTGTTCGGACTGCGGGAGGAGCTTCATCCAGAAGTCCTGCCTCCTGGCCCACGAGATAAGCCACAAAGGAGAGAAGTCGTACAGCTGCTCTGATTGCGGGAAGAACTTCGGGCACAGCTCAGGCCTTCGCGTGCATCGGAGAATCCACTTGGGAGGGAGAACCACGGAGAAACTCTGACTGCGGTTGAACAAATGGCCAGACAAACCATGGGTAAAGCAAACAACGGCTGAGTGGTAAATGTGCTAATGTGGTGTCTCTTCGGAGCTACACATTTGTGTTGTTAAGGCAAAGGAGTCTTTCAGATATCAATATGTGATGGGTGGGGACTGAGATCTGTTGAACCCGATTTTACACCCCCCCCCCCGGTTTCTCCCAAATAAAACCTTGTAGTTCTTATTTCAGCAGTAAACTGGTGTCTTCAGCTGTGCCATTTCTGACGGTAGTTGGGAGCTCAATATGTTCAAATACTTCACTATTAAAAAGAAGCAAACCCTGCCTCTAGAAAGCTAGTGTGCCAATGAGAATCATTTTAGCCCAGGCACACTAGTTTTCTAGATGCAGGGTTGTTGTTTTTATGCATTCAGGAACATGAGTCCTCCCCCTGCAATCAGAAGTGGTACTTCCCAGAGGCAAATTTACCCCCTTCAGGTGAACCATACCATAGCTGGAATTGCTCTGGTCCACGGGGTCACGAGGAGTCGGACACGACTAAATGACTAAACAACAACGACAATTTTTCACATTGTATGGTTGCCTTTTATTTATTTGCCCCTGAAGAAACAGTGCACAAGAACTCCAACCCCGCCTGCAAATATGAATGTAGAGGCAGAGCACTCAGCCTTCTTTGAATTGCTGTTGTAAATAAAAATGTTATATGTATTTATTTTTAGTGGAAGCTCATCCCTGTGAGTTGCTGTCCCAGTTTGTATTATACAAACTGATCATTTTATTTTTCATGGTTTAAAACAGGCATCCCCAAACTTCGGCCCTCCAGATGTTTTGGACTACAATTCCCATCTTCCCCGACCACTGGTCCTGTTAGCTAGGGATCATGGGAGTTGTAGGCCAAAACATCTGGAGGGCTGTAGTTTGGGGGTGCCTGGTTTAAAAGCAAGGTCTTTGCACTTTGGGCCAAACAAACCTTAACACTAACTGAGTTAGCAATGCCAGTAACTAGCCAGGGACAAAATAATAATAATAATAAATCCTTCCAGTAGCACCTTAGAGACCAACTAAGTTTGTTAGTGGTATGAGCTTTCGTGTGCAGGTATCTGAAGACGTGTGCATGCACACGAAAGCTCATACCAATAACAAACTTAGTTGGTCTCTAAGGTGCTACCGGAAGGATTTTTAAAATTTTGTTTCAACTATGGCAGACCAACACGGCTACCTACCTGTAACCAGCCAGGGACAAGACCTTGAGGTCATGGTGGATAGTTTTGATGAAGACATCTATCTACCCAGTGTGTGCCACAGCTGTGATAAAGGCAAATTCCACCCTGGGAATTGTTAAGAAAGGAATTGAAAATAAAACTGTTGATATCATAATGCTGTTCTACAAATCTGTTGTGGTAAGAAAAATACTGCTCCCTTTCCCTTATATGGGATATCTAAGAGCCTGTATAGAGTCCTTTTTATCTTCACAATAACCCGGTGAGGTAGATTAGGCTCAGACAGTGACTATCACCCTGTGAGTGGCAGAGTGGGGAATTTGAACCTTTGGCTCCCAAGTCCTAGTCCAACCTTTAAGCGCTTTACCATGCAAGCTCTTGTGTGTGTGTGTGTGTGTGTGTGTACATATAAGCACATCAACACATTCAGGTTGCCCAGTCACAAATTATATTGCACAACCAATTTGCTCCGCCGATCAGACTTCATTGCAATAAGAAAAGCGCCAGGAAACAGGTCGGATTATCGACCAGAGAAGTGTGTCTGCAAGGTTAGTCATCATTACTCAAACGGTTAAATCCACCGAGTTTAACTCCGGTTCCTAGAAAGGCCAGAGAGAGAGAGAGAGAGAGAGAGAGAGAGAGAGAGAGAGTGGAGGAGGCGGAGGAGGAAGAAAGATGATGATGGAACAGGAAAGCCACTTCCTTACTAAACCTTTTTCTATCGCGCCCCCTGGAGGTGGGTGGCAGGGTTGGCGTGTTCTACGACCTTTACAGACAAGGGGGTTCCCGTTGGAGCCTTTTAGCAGATCTCCCCACCCTACCCACCAGCTGCAATTAGCAGGGTTTGCATTGCAAAAGGTTGCAAGGAGAGGTGAGCGTGGAGGGAAAGGAAGGGGTTTTAAAGGGGAGCCTAGTAAGTTCCAGAGAATGGACCGCAGCAGCCCAGGAGCTGGTTGCACAAGACGGGAGAGAGACTGAAGAAGAGGAAGAAAAAAGATCCGTTGTGTGTTCAGATACTCTGGTTGACTCGATTATCTGGCATTTCACCCTGGTAAATCCACTGTCTCTGTGTGTGTGTGTGTGTGTTTGTTTGTTTGTTTTGGGAAGGAGTGCCTTTATCATTTTGATTGTAAAATAGTAATACATTTCTGGTCAAAGCATTTCTGCTCATGCAAGCCTATCCAAGATGCCTAGAATGCTTTAGTCTGCCTTTAACTACGCTTATTTTAATAAACAGTTTGATTTTTTTTTTTAAAAAAATTTTTTTTGACAGTTATCATCATTGTTATTTGCAAACTCTTTAAGAGGTTTTGGGTACAATCCAGCAGTATACGATACAGTTATTACTCATATCATTAGTAATTATCCCAGCTTCCTAACAGCTTGTGGTACCAGCTGCTACCTGGTTGGCCACACTGAGAACAGGATGCTGAACTAGATGGGACACTGGCCTGAAATAGCAAGGCTCTTTGTTGTTGTTGTTGTGGCCCTCAGGCTGAAAAACTGCCCCATCTCTGCCATAAGGGGGTGCCTCCATTGAGACATCCCTCTGCCCAGTCACCATCCACATCATTTCCTAAGGCAGGTGTCCTAGAGCAGAATCCCAGGTGACGATTTTAATATTTATTAGCTGTTCCCGACCACGCGTTGCTGTGGCCATCATCCCCCCACGTGTTCTGTTAGATCCCCCACCCCTCCCCAAAGGCACGACCCTCCTCCACTCAGCGCCCCCGTTCCTCACCCCAGACCTCTCTCTGGTCCCCCCACTGCGTGACATCATCTTCGACCCCTCTTCCATCTGCACACCCCATGTGCATCTTGGGCCTGGTCTGTTCCCCTGGCAGGGCAATGCTAGGCAATGCCATGTGATGTCACAGATACTCTGCAGCCAATGACAGCAGCTGAGACATCCTCAGCTGTGCTGCTTTGACGTCCAACAGATGGTAATACAACGAACTTTGGAGGAAGGTTTTTCTAAAAAATAAGGTCACAGGTGAGACATCTTTAGAACCTAGGTATACGAAAACACTCGTGTACGGTGTGGCAATGTTGTGTCGAATTTTCGAAGCAATTGGTCAAGCTTTTTTGGAGATTGCCCCCATTGAACAGAGACGTCTTTACATTTTTATTTATATAGATTTATTTATGGGACCATTTATATGCCGTTTCCAGGGAGTTCTCTGGCAGCCTACGATAAAGAAGTTCAAAGGCAATCCTAACCTTAAGCATACAAATGCAGCATAGCATTAAACCACGTGGAAAACTAAAGGATTCTCAAGCAGAACTCAAAACCCTTAAGAGTTCTAAATCCTGCAATCCCTTAGAGAATTTGAAACTTTATTTTTAAAAAGCTGGGATGCTATATATTTTCACCCAACTCTGACTTTCACATTACTGTCTTAGAACAAAATGAAGTAGTCTTCCCTCTGGCCCACATGACATGAATATCACGCAAATAGCCCTGAAGAGAGGTTCCTGATCTCAGAATAGTTGTGCTCTTTGTGCCACTAGGCAAAAGTGCTGTTTTCAAATGCTGAAAAAGAGGAAAGGACAAAAAAATCCATCCATTCATACAGAAACACCTCTCTTTTCCTTTCATGCAACGAAAGGCTTTATAAGAATTCAAGTCAGGCAAAACCACTCAAGGAAGGAAAGGCCCCTGGGAGGGGTTGTGGCTTAGTGGCCCTGAGGGCCAAACAGAGAGGTTTGAAGGGCCACTTTTGTTCCTGAGCCTGAGGTTCCTTGCCTCAGCCTTAAGGCATTGTCTTGTTGCTCACCTGGTGCTGAGCTGCTTGCCTTTCTGCAGTCAGACAAATCCTTCTCTTTGCCCAAGATGTTTAGGCTTTTTAGATCCTAGCCTTTCATCTGCTGTGCCACTACGGCCTTTTTGCTGTTCTCATATTATGGCGAGCCATTTTAAAAGACTTCAGCCTGATGTGTGGGGTAATATTTATTCATAAGAAATAAGCATCCAGAGCAGGGTGTGACTCATATTATGATTGCCCCTTTCGTCCTAGGCAGGTGATGGACGAGTGCGTGAGAATAAGACAAAGAAGCTTCGGGAGCATGTGGATCCGGGAAAGATATGAGTGATGCTGTTCCTAGAGGATTGTTTGGATGGGAAAAAAGTGAAAGATCATGATTATGGTGCCGTAAAGCCATGTGCTGATGTCAAAGGCAGCTTCCAACAGCGCTGAAATCATAAACACCAAATAATGCATACAGGAGAGGATAAATATAAGTGCTCGGAATGTGGGAAAACCTTCAGCCGGAGCACCAACCTTCTAGTACATGAAAGAACCCACACTGGAGAGAAACCATATGAGTGCTCCAACTGTGGGAGAAGCTTCACCCATAGTTCAAATCTTAGGGCACATGAGAAAATCCACACAGGAGAAAAGCCGTATGCATGCACAAGCTGTGGCCAGACCTTCTATCACAGCTCGAGCCTTACAGCGCATGAGAGAATCCACACAGGGGAGAATGTACACAGGTGCCCACACTGTGAGAAGGTCTTCACTCGTAGCTCAGTTTTTAGGAAACACATGAGAATCCATACAGGTGAGAAACCATTCAAGTGCTCTGACTGTGGGAAAAGTTTCTCTCAGAGGTGCAATCTTACTATCCACGAGAAGACCCACACAGGAGAGAGACCCTTTAAGTGCTCCGATTGTGGGAGAAATTTCAGTCGAAAATGTGACCTCATCGCACATGAGAGAATCCACACAGAGGAGGACCCATACAAGTGCTCACACTGCGGGAAAAGCTTCTCTCAGAAGTCCAACCTTGTTATACATGAAAGGACCCATACAGAGGAGAATCCGTATCCGTGTCTGCACTGTGGGAAACGCTTCCGTCAGAAGGGGAACCTCATGACGCACATGCGGATCCACACAGGAGAGAAGCCGTACCAGTGTTTGGATTGCGGGAGGAGATTCAGTCAGAAGGGCAGCCTCACATCACACGAGAAAACACATTCAAGAGAGAAAAGGACTGTCTAAAAGCTTAACTTGCAAGTGTGGACTTGATATTTTTCAGCCTAAGGTGGAAGTACCTGATTTTCCCAAGTACAGTGGTACCTTGGTTTACAACCATAATCCGTTCCGGAGGTCTGGTTGTAAACCAAAACAGGTTGTAACCCAAGGCTCACTTTCGCCAATGGGGCCTCCCCCCCCCCCAAAAATGGTTGTAATAATAATAATAATAATAATAATAATAATAATTGTAATTGTAATTTTAAAAAAGGGACACGGACTTCCGAGTTTGACGTGGTTGTAATCCAAAACGGTTGTAATCCAAGACGGTTGCAAATCAAGGTACCACTGTATAGTTTTTGTAATGGAAAAGCCCTGGTAGTTCCTCAAAACCTTACGGAGAGGCTTCCCTGAAAGATGGATTGCCCACTGCTATTGAGTGTCTTCCTCAACACATAGCTATCAATCTGCCAGGCTCGTATTATGTTCTTATGCACCACAAACCCTGGCCCTCGAAAGATGAAACCCTAGTTACTGTGGCTGAAGAAATACAGAACTGTGAAACCAGCTAGGAACAGTTAGAAGTAGTAACATTACTCAGCAGCACTCAAGCTTTAATACCGTACATCTGTCATTAGTTTTAAAAAGAAAAGGCATTTTTTTGCAGGGGGGGGGATTACTGAAAATACTCTGTGTTTGCAGCTCTTGGGGGGGGGGTTCTTAAAATGACATGTTCTATGTGTCTATTTAGCCCTGGTGTTGGAATGTGCTCTGCAGAGGGGCTCAAATGGTAGGAAATGGTTTAAGAGAAGGGCAGCTTCATAACCACCTCTTCCTGGTAGTTCATTTAACACAGTCCCACCCCCTCGGTTTTATAATGTTACGAAGTGGATCAGCTGTCCCTTTTTCATAGTTATCCCCTATCTGCACTTGGGAATTGGCAACATTTGCCTGCCTACAGCTGTGTTGTAAAGGATTGTTGGGAACATTTACATGAAACACTGTGAACACTAAAAAGATAATTCCACTACTACAAGTTAGATTTGTAATGAAACGCAGCAGTCTGTAGGGTGCTCATGGCCTCTACTAGAACCAGGGCCTTCTCAACACTGGCCCCGACCTGGTGGAACGCTCTGTCTCCTGAGGCCAGGGCCGTGGGACCTGATTTCTTTCCGCAGGGCCTGTAAGACAGAGTTGTTCTGCCTGGCATTTGACCTGGAGCCAACCTGATTCCCTTCCCCGTTTTCCCTTTCTTTTTCCCTTTTGTATGAGGCTGCATTTTTAATTTAATTTTGATGTATTTAGTCTTGTTGTTGAGTTGTATTTTAACAAGTTTTATATTTGGTGTTAGCCGCTCTGAGCCCGGCTTTGGCTGGGGAGGGCGGGGTCTAAATACAATTATTATTATCATTATTATTATTATCATTATTATTATCTTGCTGTCTTCCAGGATACTTATCACTTCTCTCTCTCTCTCTCTCTCTCTCTCACTCACACACACACACACAGAGAGAATTTTCCTGTCTCATTAGAGAATCAGCTTTTCAAGGCCACTGGAAATGTGTGGTCCTTGGGCTGTTTTTAGGAAAGCATCAGGCTTGTTTACACATTTTTGTCTTCTTGAAGAAGCCATGGTCTGATCTGAAAATACAAATATTTAGTTTACAAAACTATAAAAATAAAGAAAAATTAAGTTTGCAAAACAATACTGTAATTACCATGTGGTTAGGGTAGATCAACATGTCAGTGTCCACTTATCCCCAGTGTAAATATGACATATCGGCAAAAGTCAGAAATTGAAAGATAACTATAGCATGTACACGAAAATTGATTTCAGATTTGAAATCAGATTGAAAGAACATATAAGAACAATCTCTGGGTTATTTGTGGGGCCTGCCTGGTGTTTTTACACGAGTAGAATGTGTCCTTTTATTTAAAATGCATCTCTGGGTTATTTGTGGGGCATAGGAATTAATTCCTTTTTCTTTTTCAAAATATAGTCTGGCCCACCACATGGTCTGAGGGACGGTGGACCGGCCCACGGCTGAAAAAGGTTGCTGACCCATGCTTTATAAGGTTTACTTCTAAGACCACAAAAACTCTATTATAGTTGGTTGAGCTAATAGTGTACCAGCATCTATTAAAGTTTATGTAGCTAGTGTGTTTATGTTTGTCTTGTGCCATGAGGCAATCAACTTTGAACTGAACTGAGTGGGAAAGGAGCTCTGGAAAAGGCTACTGGAAAGCAGGAAAACTCTGATGTTCTGCTGGAAGACTGCAGATCACACTGAAGTGTGGTGTATCAACAACAGATGGCAATCTTACAGGTTACGGGCCAACTGACTTCTACTAGTCAATAATAATAATAAATAATAATAATAATGTCAAACTATGGAGTATGCTCCCCCAGGAGGCAGTGATGGCCACCAACTTGGGTGGCTCTAAAAGAGGGTAAGACAAAATTAATAGAGGGTGCTATTGAGGGCTCCTTGCCATGATGGCTATGCTCTGCCCCCACACAGCTGGAGACAGTAAATCTTCCCAATACCTGTCGCTGGAAACCACGGGAGGGGAGAATGCTCTTGTGCTCATGTTCTGCTCCCAGGTTTCCCATAGGCATCTGGCTGGCCCAGATGCTAGACTAAGATGGGCCACTGGGCTGATCAAGCAGGCTCTCCTTATGAATTCAGTGAAATTTATCACTAAGTACGGAGATGGTGAGGCTGCCCTTACACAGAGAGTCTCTAGTTGGTGCCTCACATACACGCACAGTTTGTATCATAGAGTTGGAAGAGACCACAAGGGCCATCCAATCCAACCCCCTGCCAAGCAGGAAACACCATCTTCTTTCTGTCTGAAGTCTACAGAGCCAAGAGCGCCCTCTTCCAATATGCACGGAGTTGATTTCTGGTAATCCATCAATGCGCATATTTGAACAACTATATCGGAGGTCTTGAGGGACATGAAGGCATACCACATACCACACAGCTGTCTCATTTTAAGCAGCACATTATTCCAGATTGACAGAATACTTCCTGGGTTTAGATCCCAATCCTGGATGTCTTGTGCTGGTTCCCGTTTTGCTCTTTTCATCCCACCCTGTGTCGTGAGTGAATTGGCTCACACCAGAGCATGGAATAATTAAAAAATGGAAGCGAAACCCCCCTCCCCCCTCCAGGTTACCACTCTTCTTCCTACTTCCCTTGTGGCAGGAGACGGAGACCCTACCCAAAGCTGCAGCGACTTTGCCTAAGGCCAGGCATTCCCAAACTTCGGCCCTCCAGATGTTTTGGACTACAATTCCCATCATCCCTGACCACTGATCCTGTTAGCTAGGGATCATGGGAGTTGAAGGCCAAAACATCTGGAGGGCTGCAGTTTGGGGATGCCCGCCTAAGGTCATAGCGGGAGTGGAGGAGGCTGTGCCGGCTGCAGCTCTGCCCAAGGTGGCTTTGCCCATGGCCGGGGCAGCTCTGCTTGAGGTCACGCTGGTGGCAGAGGGAAAGGCAGCGGCCACAGAGGTGGCGGCCAAAAGTATGGGGGGGGGGAAGGCGGTTGGTGAGCAAGTGAGGGATGGGCAAGCAGGTGGGGAGAGCAATCAGTGAGGGTGCAGCAGGGGGGTAGGTGGGTGGCATGGATTTTAGGCAGAATTTTTTTTAAGGGTATGGGAAGGTGGAAGAATGAAACTAGGATTGAAGGTGATGGCAGCAGAACCCTTTTGAGGAATATGTTATTTATTGAGTAAGTTAAAAAGTGTTACTGTCTCTTTAAGAAATAAGCTGCAGGGGGAATTCTGGGAAAGGGAAGAAAAACAATACAAAGTCTTATTTTTGTTTGTTTTATTATTTATGCTGATTGTGACTGGAATGAATCCTCCCAAAGGACCCCTGAAAAGCTGCCAAAAGTGCTCGAGAGGCGCATATATATGTGAACCACCCTGAGACCCCCAAGTATAGGGCGGTATATAAATTCAATTACGTGTGTGTGTGTGTGTGTGTGTGTGTGTGTGTGTGTGTGTGTGTGTGTCATTCTGGTGAGGCAGATTTAGTCTCCTCAACAGATCTTGAGGTGGGTACAAACTGTATCCAGCTTAAAGAAAGGGAAGAGGGTCTCTTCAGAGAACCAGGCTCCTGAGAACGTGTAGAGTTTGGCTCCTGAGTAAGCATCCGAAAAAGACACACGTCCCCCTTCATAGTCCAGAGTCACCCGGATCCTCTTGAGCTTCCCAGTCATGGGCAGACAAAGGGGAGTAGGGTAGGCGCAGGCCGTGTAATGATTATTATTCTTTTGTACAGCCCAGATCCCTCCCACGGGACTTAAGGGAGAACATTCTCTCCTGCTCACAGACTTCACAGAGACCCCTACAACCCATCCTTCCCCATTTTCCACATCAACTTCCCAGAAATGTCTGCCTGCTGTGAATCCCTCACGTCCTAACAAAGGAGGACAGAAGTTGCTGTATCTGTCATGAGGTTTTTCTCCCAGTCTCACACTTTTCCGATCCTCGGACAGGATGTGCCTAATAAAAGCTGTGTCTGGATCCAGAGTGACATTTGCTGTTGGGGAGAAGATGAGGGAAAGAGAAGAGAGGCAGAGTCAGCTGAGAGTTGGAGATGAACATCCTGATCCATGAAATGCCCAGACTAGATTCCCTCTCAAATAATTGGGAGTTATTTGCATCGCATTCAGGATTGGGACCCACCTCCCCTTCTTCCAGACTTGCCCCACACTGAAACAGGTTTTTGTTGTTTTTATATTCAATGTATTTATATTGTGCCCCTCCAGTTATTCCAGGCATAGGAATTATTATTATTATTAATCATTATTATTTTAAAAATAATGAAGAGAGTCTGTGATTTCCAGTATATTTGGGCATATGGAGGGTGTCAGCTGAGCTGGGGGTTAGGGTTGAGTTAGGAAATCCCTAACTGTGTGAGCCAGATAGAGAGGCTGAAAGAGTGTCTCTTGTGATCCTAAAATCTTATGCTGCTGGACCCCACTTTTGCATGCAGACTAAGGGCTTCTCCACATCACAATTTATGCTGTGTTTGTGGCTGCTTCTGACCTCATTTGGGGGCCATACTCAGGCTTCCATCCTGTTATTGAATTGCACACGTGTATTTCTAAAGAACAGCCACTGAAATTATTTAGCTCATTTCTAATTAAATTAATAAACCCTAATTAAATTAATAAACCCTACCTGTAATTAATAAACCCAAGTTACTCATTTTCACTGTGTCTGCACTTTATAGCAATATAAATGGGTTCTCTCCCTCAATTGTTTCTCCTTATTACAATTGTGCTCTTCCACAACAGGATTTTTTTTTTAAAAGAGAATTAATGGCACCTCCTCCTCCCTGGGGACGCGGGTGGCGCTGCAGGTTAAACCACAGAGGCTAGGGCTTGCCGATCAGAAGGTCGGCGGTTCGAATCCCCGCGACGTGGTGAGCTCCCGTTGCTCGGTCCCAGCTCCTGCCAACCTAGCAGTTTGCAAGCATGTCAAAGTGCAAGTAGCTAAATAGGTACCGCTACAGCGGGAAGGTAAACGGTGTTTCCGTGTGCTGCTCTGGTTCACCAGAAGTGGCTTTGTCATTCTGGCCACATGACCCGGAAGCTGTACGCCGGCTCCCTCGGGCAATAACGCGGGATGAGTGCCACAACCCCAGAGTCAGTCACGACTGGACCTAATGGACAGGGGTCCCTTTACCTTTCCCTCCTCCCTGGCCTTCCCTTGCTGTGCTATTTCAGACTGCAGATTTCTCCCTACTATGCTAGTATCTCAAAGGAAACATTTACATTAGGCTCTTTGAACTGCGTTTTAAACCTCCAGAACACGAAGCCCTCCTTGCTCCCTTAATGATGGGGGAGGGACCTAGATCTGGCCAGAGGAACATATCTCCCTGTGGGCAAAGTTTGATAGGTGGGTGCACAACTGATCTGTCAGTCAATATCCCTGATGTCAGAACTGTGGGATAACCAGCCTCAGATAAGCAACATGCTTAAGTCTAATTAATGCATGAAAGGGTTAAGACCACAGAGTAAGATAATCTGCCAGGTTTAGCTCACCTTGGGAGGGATTAGGAAAAGGTATAGGTAAACAGTGTATTTTTCCACATTTTATTTTTGTTGCATATACTATGATTTCAAATCTCTGCTGGAGTTCCCTCACCAAAGAGTACTTGCCAAATCCTGGATCCTGGCATCCAGGGAATTCTCCTCTTATATACCTATTTATTTTTATTTGCAACCAATAAGAATGCTAGGTGATCAATTTTTGCCCATATACTGTAGATTGAAATCAGCCCTGAAAACCCTGATGATCAGCTAATTGGCAGCATTTGCAAAGCTAAGACAAGGCCTGCATATTCATGTAATTTTGGAATGGAGTCTTTGTTTAATGTTTCTCTCTTGGATTTAATCTACTCAATAAGGTTAGTTGCCTGGGGAAAACAGGAGACAATAAAAATGTAGCCAGTTACAGGCTGAGTGTCAAGATAACTAACTGAAGCATCTGTGTTCAGAGAGAGTATCTCTCAAAGCAATAATAGAAGTTTGTATAGGTTGTATTTAGTAGCCAGACCTCACATATCCCCCTCCGTGATTTGTTGCCTAAAATAAAACTGAATTAACCGTTCTAATGTTTTTGAGTCCTGACCTCTGGGGGACATTCTGTTAAGGGAAGTTGTAACAAAAAAGTATGGCTACTCGCAAGCCTGTCCCTGAATCTCAGGTGAAGGGAGCCCGAAAGTGGCGGGAGCCATTGCCTTCCTGCCATGAATGTGGGATCCCTGGAGGCATCAGACAATCTCTAGGCAGGAACATAATTCCTCCATCATTAGTCTCACACTTGTGGGCAGTTCCTTTGTAAGTGGAGGCACTCTCCAAACACCCAGTTCTGCACTTTCAAGCCCACCACCCTCTGTTTTACATATGAGGAACCCAAACAGCAAGACTAAAGCTATTGATGGTTCCAAACTCTGCAGAACAGACTCCTTAACTGCAATGAAACACCAGGCCCCCAGCCCTCCCGTGAATGTGGGCCTCCATTGGAAATTTACCTTTCTGAAGCTGTTGTCCGAATGACCAATTATCTGAGGAAGAAAAAGATATAAAGTTTAAGGGTAACATTGATGTAACTCACAAAACTGTGGTTACAAATAATCACTTTATAAAAAGCATTATGTTGTTTCCTTATTTCATGTCAAAGATTAAGTCATAGAAGAAGTAACTGAAAAGAAGAAAGTTGCATTCAGATGAAATTAAAATAACTAGCAGGTGAAATCAGAGATGGTAAACTACAGTGGTCCCTCGACTTATGAATTTAATCCGTTCCGAATGCACATTCGTATGTAGAAACATTCGTAAGTCGAAACGCGGTTTCCCATAGGAATGCATTGGGAACGGATTAATTCGTTCTGGAGCCTTACCTCCCTCGCTGCCCTGCGCTCACTGCCGCTGGATCAGGCCCTTGCCGCCACCGCAGCGAGGCCGGCCTTCTGCAGCGAGCAGGGCCGTGGAGGAGCAAGAGGCAGAGGCCTCAGCTGGCCGGTCGCCCAGCCGGCGCTTACCTGTTGCGCTCGCTCGCCTGCCTGCCGATGGCTTCTCTTTCTCCTTCGCCTGCTCCGAGCGAGAGCATGGCCGGGCAGCCTCCTGCCTGCCCTTCCTTGCTCGGCCGTGCTCACTCCTCTTCTGGCTGCTGTGAGGGCTGCGTCAAACCTCCGAAGATGGCAGGAAGGCGGCCCAGGGAGGGAGGGAGCAGGCGAAGGAGAAAGAGAAGCCATCAGGCAGGCGAGCAAGCAAGCAAGCAAGCACAATAGGTACGGTAGGTGCCGGCTGGGCGGCCGGCCTGCCTCTCACTCCTCTGCGGCCCCGCTCATTGCAGAAGGCTGGCCTCGCGGCAGCAGCGATTAGCACCCAACCCAGCAGCAGCGAGCGCCCGATCCAGCGGCGGTGGCGAGCGCGGGGGAGCGAGGCTGTTCGGATGTCGAATTTGTAAGCGTGCGGCCATTTTTTACTATTTTTTCCTCTTCGTAAGTAGAGTCATTCGTAAGTCGAGGTACCACTGTATACTAGAAAACAACAGAATAAAGCCATTCTAAATCCATCAATGAAATGGGGATCCATAACAAGAGTATTGGAGGGCCAGCAGGGCGGTATCAGTATTTTTAAACAATCCAGAGGAGAGCTGGGGACAGGTTCAAAACTGCCCCAAGTAAACAGGTGGGAGAAAGCTATTGAAACCAAAACTGTTAAAAATATACGGTGGGGGGAGCTCAAAAACGGCCGCATCCCCACTGTATGCAGTGACCATATGAACGCAAAGAAGCGCGCTCGGGAGGGGGCTGCTCCCCGCCAGGGAGAATGGCTCCCTCATGGCTTTGTGACCTGGATCAGCGCAGAGATACAGTTTTGTGTATTTCATTGGTGTCAAGCTGCTGCCTCTTCTCTTTTTGTCAGCGCAAAGCAAAGGGATCTCTCCGTCTCTCTCTCTCTCCGCTCTCTCTTTCACTGCTGCTCAGCGTCTTTCGCTGGCTGTGTGAGCCTCCGATGTCTCTGCCCCTCTATCGCTATCCTCTCTATGGTTTCTCTCCCTCTCCCTGGCTTCTATTCCCCTTTTGCTCACTGAGCCAGCCTCATTGTCTCTCTCTCCGCTCTCTCTTTCACTGCTGCTCAGCGTCTTTCGCTGGCTGTGTGAGCCTCCGATGTCTCTGCCCCTCTATCGCTATCCTCTCTATGGTTTCTCCCCCCCCCCTTTTTGCTGTCTCTGCCTCCCTCTCCCTCTCCCTCTCCCTCCTTTTGATCGATGTCTCTGCTTCTCTATCTCTCCTGTCTCTGGCTTCTTTCCCCCTCTCAATCACTAAGCAAGCAAGCAAACAAACAAACCACCATTTCCCCGGCTGCAGACTTGAGTGCTGGAGTACATCCCAAATTCTATATTTTAACTTGAAAAGTAAGGGGTCGTCTTATACGCCCAGTCGCCTTATACGCCAGCATATACGGTAAATGAAAACTGGACGTTGGGCTGACCCAGTGGGATTTCGTAAGGGGAAAAGTCAACAAAATAGATTATAGGTAGGAACCAAACTCCATGCTAATTTGTCGCAGAATGGTGTGCAGGTTCTTCGCAGGGATGCCATGCCCCCACAAAAATCCACCCCACACTTGCACCTTCAAACCCACCCTCTGGTCATTCATTGTACATATAAAGAAACTAAATGCCACTATACAATCTATGACTCAGAGCTAAGCTATTGAATGTGCTTCCAAAGTCTGCAGAACTGACTGTTTAACCCCAAAGAAATACCTGTCCCCCACCCCTCCTGTGAATTGGGTTCCTCATTGGAAATTACCTTGCTGAAGCTCTTCTCTGAATGAAAGGGAGTCTAAGGAAGCAAAAAGATAAGAAGTGTAAGCACTACATTCTTTTATTTCAAATATGTGTTCTTACCAAATAACACTTTATACTGCAGCATCTATCTAACCCGTGAACTTTTCTCCACCATGGTTTCTTCCTAAAATGGGTGCAGCCAACCAGCTATAAAGAGACAGATTGTCCCGATCTCTCTCCCCTCACCCTCTCTCCATGGTTTCTGCCCGAAAATGGCACCAAAGCACAAACAAGTAAAGAAGTGGGCAAATTTCAACTGTTCAGACATCTAAATCAGGTGAGTGTGCAGCGAGATTTGACTATAATTATTTGTGTTTGGATAACTGAGCGTTCATGTAACAAGCAGACAGATAGTGGGACTTGTGTGTACAATATAATATGAGCCTGGGATGTTCAGTTTTTGACTTATATAATGCCCAGAATAAAATCATTGTAGTCATTTTTTTAAAAAAAAAATTACCTTTGAATTCCTTCATAGCAGAATTCAGAAGGGGGTCTATATCACAGAATCTGGAGGTCTTTCTCTTCAATTCTGGAGGGAAAGTTGGTGGATTATCCAATTTCTCTCTTTTCTCATACCTGGTGAAAGGAAACAAAATATTAGCCCAGTCAATCGCACAATTCTTGATAAAGGAAAGAAAGGAGGAGAAAGGAAAGAGGAGGAGAATGGTAGAGAGCCTAGAGCAGGCATCCCCAAACTGCGGCCCTCCAGATATTTTGGCCTACAACTCCCATGACCCCTAGTGGTCAGGGATGATGGGGATTGTAGTCCAAAACATCTGGAGGGCCAAAGTTTGGGGATGCCTGGCCTAGAGAGACAGGCAGACACAGAGGACAGCCAAACCCAAGTATAGCAGGAGTAAAAGCCCTCTTGAGAAAGTGCTTCCTGCCCACTCAAGCAAATGCTGCCATGCAGGCACTGGTGGGCAAGGCCTGCCCTAGGACCAGAGCAGTGCATGGGTCCTCACAATGGCTGGAGGGTATGTGCCTCAGATGGCTACTCCAAAGCCTGCTTCCTCAGTCAAGAGGCCTTTCCCAATGACATTAAGGATGGGGCAGTGGCCGCAATCATCCTCCATTCAAGCCTGTGAGACATTGCAAGATAGGAGAAGGTGACCAGGCCAGACAGAGAGGTAGCGCAACCCAAGAAGGAGGAAGCTTTGCCACTGCTGAGGTGCTTGTTCAGGAAGATGATAGCCACCCATTCTGGCCCCTCTGGCCCCTGCTGCCTGAGGCAACCGACACCCTCTTTGTTCCATAGTGTGAGGGACAAGAGATACAGGCAGGTCCCTCCCATTCTGCACACCAGCTCATCACCCAGCACCAGTAGTAGCGGGGAGGGGGATAGTTCAAGCGGTGACTCAGGAAGTGGGGTCCGAGGCTCAGGCAAGGTAGCGGAGCCCATGCCCAGCGGGAGACGGGAAGTGGGAGGCAAGGGGGGGAAGGCCCATCCCACCAACCCCAGAATTGCGCCGGAAACGGCTGGGCGGAGATTCAGTATCCCGAGACTATTTTGCTGGAAGAAAACGCGCGAACATCCATTCGGAGCTTCTGACTCCTAACTGACATCATGTACATAGCACTGCTCTGCACTGTAAATACTCAGCACCAATAAAATCATGAAAAGGCAACGAGTGGGAGAGTCGTTACTCTAGAGTAGCCGCTAACGCCCCTGTGACACATAGCTTAGTGCAAAATCCATCTTTGCCTTTCTTAGGAGAGAGAGCGAGAGCATGCAACTAGAAAGAGCACTAAAAAAAAACCAAGAACAGTGGGCTGTAATACAGTGGTACCTCTACTTACGAATAACTCTACTTACGAATGTTTCTACTTATGAACGGAGCTCCGTCCGCCATCTTGGATGCGGTTTAGATAGGATTTTTTCTACTTACGAATTTTTAGATAGGGTTGCTTCGACTTACGAATTTTTTCTCCCAATGCATTCCTATGGGATTCGACTTACAATTTTTTCGACTCACGAATGTGCGTTCGGAACACATTAAATTCGTAAGTAGGGGTACCACTGTATATAACTTCTTCTTTGGCAATCACTCGTAGCCAAGTACGGTAAGATCGTATTCCATAAACACGGTCCTAACAGTGAGTCCGTAAGTGACTATGGAGGCCAATTTTGGATCCACACGTCCTTCCACAGTGGGGATACCATGTTTCCCTGAAAATAAGACACTGTCTTATATTTATTTTTCCTCAAGAAGACACACCATGGCTTATTTTCGGGAGGGGGGGGGTCTTATTCCAGCAGGAAGGGCTCCAGGTGTGGCGCGGCATGATGGAGGGAAGGGCTCCGGGCTCGGCGGCGCATCCATGTCTTATTTTGGGGGGGGGGGTAATGGCTTATATTGCGGAAATGCTCAGAAATCCTGCTATGGCTTATTTTATGGGTATGTCTTATTTTGGGGGGGGGAACAGGGTATAGGTTTCCGGCCGGGAGTTGGTTTGCCAAATGTGCCTTCTCTTAGCTTGTTTCTCGCTTGCGTCCTGAGTTCGAGCGTCTTAAAAGCCCATGACACCTTTAGTAAAGGCTGTGCTCCAACTGAAGCGCTCAGAAGCCAGTGTTTCCCGGTTGTCGGTGTTTATACTACATTTTTTAAAGACTTGCCTTGAGACAGTCTTTAAACCTCTTTTGTTGACCACCAGCATTACGCTTTCCATTTTTAAGTTCGGAATAGAGTAGTTGCTTTGGAAGATGATAGTAAGGCATCTGAACTACATGTCCAGTCCTTTCCAATATACAACTATCTCTGTTGTAACGGTATATATGGAAGTATTGAAAAGGTAATTTCAAAGCCTGGAAATATGGAAACCTTTCGGCCTGCCACCCAAACATGATTGCTATTATTAAGGGAAGTGCTCAGTGACTTCATGTGGATGTTAAAAAACAAGGGGGACAAGATGGAACCCTGTGGGGCACCCCTGGAATGCTCCCATGGCACTGAAATATGCCCCCCATAGAAATTCTCTTTCAGATGTTTGAAATTATTGCAGAGTCAATGAGTAGGATGCGCAGGACGCAGAGAAGAGCTTCCAGACCTTTGTGATAGCAGGGAGTTAGGTGGTGCTCTAAGCTTGAATCTTGGAGGTAGAATTGGGGCACAAGGTCAAAAAAGAGGGCCCTGTTTTTACTTGTGAAATGCTGTAGAGTGTGGACTCCTATAGTCTCTTCCACAGGAGGAAGATTTTATATACTCTCCTCTTTCATCGCTCCTGGCATGATAACAGACCTGAGCGGGATCCACTCACCTCTGCAAGGTGCTTCTCACATCCTAGAGGGGAAAAGAGAAAGGAATTCACTGCACACCACAGGCCACACTAAGATGACCCCCTCAGACCCTGCAATGGAGGAACACTCTGGCCCTCAGATGTCAGTCTCATAGCTCACAAACCAAAGTTTGGGGCAGGGATGGCTGAATCGCCCAGTTTTCAGCAACTGGGTAAATCGTATACTTTACTTGGCTGGAGAACTGCCTTAGAAAGTCCAGAGAACTGCAAATGTTTGTGATTCAATTTGCATATTGATTTATAAAGTACAAATGAGGAATGAACCACCCCACGACTATTGGATGCACAAGAGACCTGACTTGGGGCTCCACCTACTGAGCCCCTTTATGTGCCTACTTCATCTGTACAAGCAAGCAAAGATTGAGCCTTCTGTCATTTCTGCCACTGTCTTACCTGCAGGAATTCGCTCTCTGGCTGCTGACGCTTCTCCTGCATCTCCTGGATGATCCTTTTCAGATAGGAGAGTTCCCTGGAGAGCCTGGCCAGGTGCTCATCCCTTTTCCTTGCAATCTCCTTCTCCACCTTTTCTATCTCTTTCAACAGACATTTTTCTTGTTCTTCGATAAACTGGTGCAGTTGTCTGAACTTCTCCACTGTCTTCTGCCTCTCAGCTTCTGTTAATTTCTGCAAGGTGCAGGAAGAGAGCAGAAAAAGCGGAGCCCTGAGTCCGGATTTCACGAAAACAGACATGAGGCTTCCACTGGGAGGGAACTTCTGACTTTTCATGGATACAAAATCAACTTCCTGCTGGTGAAGAAGCTCCCTTCAGGCATTATAATAAACATGGTGCTTTAGGCTGGCACTTTTCACAAGTAGGAACAGGAGGAGGGCAGAGGTGGCATGTTCATCTGCAACACTCCCCATCCTATATAATAATGTCCAAGTTGTCCCTGCGTCCAGTTGTCCCGTGTGTCCCTGGGGTACTGCGCATGTGCCCCAGAGACACAGGGATTGGACGGAGGGACAACGGCCAACCGCCGCTCCGCCAACCGCCGCTCCGAAGCCCAGTCTCATGCTGGAGGTGCGCGGCGAGGCGGCGGGGGAAAGAAGCGCTCCCCCCGGCAGCCTTGCCGTGCACCTCCGGCATGGGACGGCGCTTCCTCGGCGAACACAAGCAGGCAGACAGCCCGCCTGCTTGCCTTCCCCGAGGAAGCCGAAGCGGCAGCGGGCGCCGAGGGAAGCCGGCTTTGGCTTGGCGGCGGCGGGAAGAAGAGGAGAAATTCCTCTTTTTCCCGCCGCAGCCAAGCCAGTCCCCAAGCCGAAGTGCGGCGCGGCGGGGGCTTTTCGCTGTTTGACTTCCCGGAGTGAAGGGGGAGGCAAACGGCGAAAAGCACCCGCCGCGCCGCACTTCGGCTCGGGGACTGGCTTGGCGGCGGCGGGAAGCCAGTCTCCGAGCCAAAGTATGGCGCGGCGGGGTTTTTCGCTGTTTGCCTCCCCCTGGGGGGAAGGCCGCCAAGCCAGTCCCGGAGCCGAATTGCAGCGTGGCGGGGGCTTCTTGCCGTTTGCCTCCCCCTTAGCTCGGGGAAGGCAAATGGCGAAAAGCCCCCCCGCGCCGCAATTCGGCTCTGTCCCCCGCACGCTTTAGTTTGGGGAAGCAGCGGGCTGTTGCGTCTCCCTGCCTGCTTCCCCGAGCCGTAGCGCATCGGGGGACAGCCGAAGATCGGCGGGCACTGTTTGCCGGGGTTGACAAACCCTGGCAAGCGGCGCCCACCGATCTTCGTGTGACAGGCAGTGGGGAATGCAGGCAGGCGCTTGCTCTATTGCCCGCCGCCAGTCCCCCGGTGCTTCGTGCAGCGCTGCTGGGTGCCGACCCGGCAGGCCGCTTCCTTGATCTGGCTGCCTGCCAGGTCGGCGCTGATCAGCGCTGCGCGGAGCACCGGATCGAGGAGCCGGCATGCATTCTAGCGCCCGTTTATTTAACGGGCTGAAGACACTAGTTTACTATAAAGCTCCAAGATGGTTTGAGCTTTCTAAAAATTAGTAATGTATCTTGGGCCCAGTATACCTGAAGCAGCGCCTCCACCCCTATCATTCAGGCCAGACATTGAGGTCCAGCGCCGAGAGCCTTCTGGCGGTTCCCTCACTGCAAGAAGCCAAGTTACAGGGAACCAGGCAGAGGGCCTTCTCGGTAGTGGCGCCCGCCCTGTTGAACGCCCTCCCATCAGATGTCAAAGAAATAAACAACTATCTGACATTTAGAAAACATCTGAAGGCAGCCCTGTTTAGGGAAGTTTTTAATGACTGATTTTTTAATGCATTTCTAATTTTTTTTGGAGGCCGCCTAGAGTGGCTGGGGAACCCAGCCAGATGGGCGGGGTTACGGGGTACAAATAAGTTGTAGTAGTAGTTATAGTTGTTGAAGGACAGATGGTAGAGAGGTAACTTCAGGAGGCAGAAAATGCCAGTACAGGCCTGGAAAGTGCCCAGCTTCTCCTGCACCAGTGAATGGAGCTCACGCTCATCGCAAGCCTGGTGAATTGTCTAAATAGCTCTTCCTGAAAAAATATGCAGAGCGAAATACAGCAATCTTCTGAAATTCACACTTCTCCAAATTTAGCAAGGTTACCCAGCCAAGTAACATTTACAAGAATAAGGGTGAAGTATGAATACAGATGAATTTATCTGTGCAAACGACATAGAAAAATTATATTGAATATATAAGAAATCCACACCAAAATCTCATCAATTTTTAAAAAAGAATATGAGAAACTGATGAGGGAAAAGGAAATGAAGAGAAGTTCAGTCCCGGCTTCATTTTTCAGGTCCTTCTTCCCTTCCTATGTTATAAGAATTCTAAGGTCTCAAATAGGCACTAGGAGAAGGGGACGACAGAGGACAAGATGGTTGGATAGTGTTCTCGAAGCTACGAACATGAGTTTGACCAAACTGCGGGAGGCAGTGCAAGACAGGAGTGCCTGGCGTGCTATGGTCCATGGGGTCACGAAGAGTCGGACACGACTAAACGACTAAACAACAACAAGGTCTCAAATACAGAATATTCATAAATGCATACATATCTAAATATATAAACCATGTGTCTGAAACAGTACAGAAGAACAATCTTGAAGCCATTTTGACTCTCCCAATGACCTCAAATATTCCTCTGCAGTAAGGGAGGCAAATGAGGAAAGCCTTTTCACTTATAAATCCTGTCTTAAGGGCATATTTGTGTATGAATAGGGCGAGCCTGTGACCTGGATTCAGGAGCTAAAGTATTGTTGTTGTTGTTTAGTCGTTTAGTCGTGTCCGACTCTTCGTGACCCCATGGACCATAGCACGCCAGGCACTCCTGTCTTGCACTGCCTCCCGCAGTTTGGTCAAACTCATGTTCGTAGCTTCGAGAACACTGTCCAACCATCTCGTCCTCTGTCGTCCCCTTCTCCTAGTGCCCTCCATCTTTCCCAACATCAGGGTCTTTTCCAAGGATTCTTCTCTTCTCATGAGGTGGCCAAAGTATTGGAGCCTCAGCTTCACGATCTGTCCTTCCAGGGAGCACTCAGGGCTGATTTCCTTAAGAATGGATAGGTTTGATCTTCTAGCAGTCCATGGGACTCTCAAGAGTCTCCTCCAGCACCATAATTCAAAAGCATCAATTCTTCGACGATCAGCCTTCTTTATGGTCCAGCTCTCACTTCCATACATCACTACTGGGAAAACCATAGCTTTAACTATACGGACCTTTGTCGGCAAGGTGATGTCTCTGCTTTTTAAGATGCTGTCTAGGTTTGTCATTGCTTTTCTCCCAAGAAGCAGGCGTCTTTTAATTTCGTGACTGCTGTCACCATCTGCAATGATCAAGGAGCCCAAGAAAGTAAAATCTCTCACTGCCTCCATTTCTTCCCCTTCTATTTGCCAGGAGGTGATGGGACCAGTGGCCATGATCTTGGTTTTTTTGATGTTGAGCTTCAGACCATATTTTGCGCTCTCCTCTTTCACCCTCATTAAAAGGTTCTTTAATTCCTCCTCGCTTTCTGCCATCAAGGTTGTGTCATCTGCATATCTGAGGTTGTTGATATTTCTTCCGGCAATCTTAATTCCGGCTTGGGATTCATCTAGTCCAGCCTTTCGCATGATGAATTCTGCATATAAGTTAAATAAGCAGGGAGACAATATACAACCTTGTCGTACTCCTTTCCCAATTTTGAACCAATCAGTTGTTCCATATCCAGTTCTAACTGTAGCTTCTTGTCCCACATAGAGATTTCTCAGGAGACAGATGAGGTGATCAGGCACTCCCATTTCTTTAAGAACTTGCCATAGTTTGCTGTGGTCGACACAGTCGAAGGCTTTTGCATAGTCAATGAAGCAGAAGTAGACGTTTTTCTGGAACTCTCTAGCTTTCTCCATAATCCAGCGCATGTTTGCTATTTGGTCTCTGGTTCCTCTGCCCTTTCGAAATCCAGCTTGCACTTCTGGGAGTTCTCGGTCCACATACTGCCTAAGCCTGCCTTGTAGAATTTTAAGCATAACCTTGCTAGCGTGTGAAATGAGCGCAATTGTGCGGTAGTTGGAGCATTCTTTGGCACTGCCCTTCTTTGGAATTGGGATGTAGACTGATCTTCTCCAATCCTCTGGCCATTGCTGAGTTTTCCAAACTTGCTGGCATATTGGGTGTAGCACCTTAACAGCATCATCTTTTAAAATTTTAAATAGTTCAGCTGGAATATCATCACTTCCACTGGCCTTGTTATTAGCAGTGCTTTCTAAGGCCCATTTGACTTCACTCTCCAAGATGTCTGGCTCAAGGTCAGCAACCACACTACCTGGGGTGTACGAGACCTCCATATCTTTCTGGTATAATTCCTCTGTGTATTCCTGCCACCTCTTCTTGATGTCTTCTGCTTCTGTTAGGTCCTTACCACTTTTGTCCTTGATTATGGTAATCTTTGTACGAAATGTTCCTTTCATATCTCCAATTTTCTTGAACAGATCTCTGGTTTTCCCCATTCTATTGTTTTCCTCTATTTCTTTGCATTGCTCATTTAAGAAGACCCTCTTGTCTCTCCTTGCTGTTTTTTGGAAATCTGCATTCAGTTTCCTGTATCTTTCCCTATCTCCCTTGCATTTTGCTTGCCTCCTCTCCTCCGCTATTTGTAAGGCCTCGTTGGATAGCCATTTTGCTTTCTTGCATTTCCTTTTCCTTGGGATGGTTTTCGTTGCTGCCTCCTGTATAATGTTACGAGCCTCCATCCATAGTTCTTCAGGCACTCTGTCCACCAAATCTAAATCCTTAAACCTGTTCCTCACTTCCACTGTGTATTCATAAGGGATTTGATTCAGATTGTATCTTACTGGCCCAGTGCTTTTTCCTACTTTCTTCAGTTTAAGCTGGAATTTTGCTATAAGAAGCTGATGATCTGAGTTACAGTCAGCTCCAGGTCTTGTTTTTGCTGACTGTATAGAGCTTCTCCATCTTTGGCTGCAGAGAATATAATCAATCTGATTTCGATGCTGCCCATTTGGTGATATCCATGTGTAGAGTCGTCTCTTGTGTTGTTGGAAGAGAGTGTTTGTGATGACCAGCTTGTTCTCTTGACAGAACTCTATTAGCCTTTGCCCTGCTTCATTTTGAACTCCAAGGCCAAACTTGCCAGTTGTTCCTTTTATCTCTTGATTCCCTACTTTAGCATTCCAATCCCCTGTAATGAGAAGAACATCCTTCTTTGGTGTCATTTCTAGAAGTTGTTGTAGGTCTTCATAGAATTGGTCAATTTCACTTTCTTCAGCACCGGTAGTTGGTGCATAAACTTGGATTACTGTGATGTTAAAAGGTCTGCCTTGGATTCGTATCGAGATCATTCTGTCATTTTTGAGATTGCATCCCATTACAGCTTTTGCCACTCTTTTGTTGACTATGAGGGCCACTCCATTTCTGCTACAGGATTCTTGCCCACAGTAGTAGATATGATAGTCACCCGAACTGAATTCGCCCATTCCCTTCCATTTTAGTTCACTGATGCCCAGGATGTCGATATTTATTCTTGTCATCTCATTTTTGACCACATCCAGCTTACCTCCACTCATGGTTCTTACATTCCAGGTTCCTATGCAATATTTTTCTTTACAGCATCGGACTTTCCTTTCGCTTCCAGGCATATCCGCAACTGAGCATCCTTTCGGCTTTGGCCCAGCCGCTTCATCAGCTCTGAATCTACTTGTACTTGTCCTCCGCTCTTCCTCAGTAGCATGTTGGACGCCTTCCGACCTGAGGGGCTCATCTTCCAGCGTCATAACTTTTATATGCCTGTTGTCTTTGTCCATGGAGTTTTCTTGGCAGGGATACTGGAGTGGCTTGCCAGTTCCTTCTCCAGGTGGATCACGTTTAGTCAAAACTCTCCACTATGACCTGTCCATCTTGGGTGGCCCTGCATGGCATAGCTCATAGCTTCTCCGAGTTATTCAAGCCCCTTCGCCACGACAAGGCATTGATCCATGAAGGGGACTAAAGTATTAACCACCACTAAAGAATGGCCAGGCTGCCCAGGTAATGCAAACTCCGACCACTACCAGGCATCCTGGCAGACAGGATTTCTGCTGTAGACCGCCTCCTATGAGGTATGTATGATTTTGGGGTGGTCTCTGGTGGACGCGGGTGGTGCTGTTGTCTAAACCACAGAGCCTAGGGCTTGTCGATCAGAAGGCTGATGGTTCGAATCCCTGTGACGGGGTGAGCTTCCGGTTTGGTCCCAGCTCCTGCCCACCTAGCAGTTTGAAAGCATGTCAAAGTGCAAGTAGATAAATAGGTACCGCTACAGTGGGAAGGTAAATGGTGTTTCTGTGCGCTGCTCTGGTTCGCTAGAAGCGGCTTTGTCATGCTGGCCACATGACCTGGAAGCTGTACGCCGTCGGGAGGCTGCACGCCGACGGGAGGCAAAGCACGGCCATAGACTTCGTTTTGTGAGTCTTCAAAAAATCGTAAAACGCTTTCGTCTTGCGTGGTACCACTGAACAGTATTTGCCTTGCTTTCCATTGGATCAGGCACCCCCCAAACTCGGCCCTCCAGATGTTTTGGGACTACAATTCCTATCACCCCTGACCACTGGTCCTGTTAGCTAGGGATGGTGGGAGTTGTAGTCCCAAAACATCTGGAGGGCCGAGTTTGGGGGTGCCTGCATTGGATCCTGCCTCCATCCATTCCTCCCTGAGGATCAAAAGCCAAACCCCAATTTTTACATCACTAGTAACAACAGTGACACTTACAAGGAGGTCCTCACATTCCTTTTTCACGTCTTCTTCATAGGCCAGAATTCTTTCTCTCTCTCTCCTCAGAATCTCCAGGCGTCTACACATCAGTCCCTAAAAAACAAACAAACAAAAAAACCACCCAAAAGCTCAGGTTTGAATGAGAGAGAAGCGCAAGTGTTGATTGTTTATTTAATTTATCACACCGATATACCACCATTATCTTCCAGGAATCTCAAGGTGATGTCCATGATTCTCCTCCCCATTTCATCCGCACAATAACCCTGTTGTGGGTAAGAGATGGTGACTGGCCCATGGTCACCCAGCAAGCTGCATGGCTGAGTGGGGATTCAAACCCTGTCTTCCCACTCTAACCATTACACCACACTGTTAAGCTGACTTCTTGGTGGCCTTGCTTTTAGCTCTATC
Source organism: Zootoca vivipara (assembly GCF_963506605.1). Classification (NCBI taxonomy): domain Eukaryota; kingdom Metazoa; phylum Chordata; class Lepidosauria; order Squamata; family Lacertidae; genus Zootoca; species Zootoca vivipara. The sequence goes on from NC_083277.1 coordinate 10,071,146, forward strand.
ACATAAAGTGCTCTAGAACATTCTAGTGTTTTTTCCCAATTTCATTCATTCTATTGAGAAGCAATAAGCAACGGTTAAGATTAAAAAAATCTATTATTATAAAAATGGTGTAGAAACTTGCATAAAACCAGTATTTATTGGGGGGATGTGTATCAGCATTGGACAGCCTGGTTGCCCCCCCCCCATGTTTTTATAAGCAAAAATAATAATCAACATTACAAAACATAGGAGCAGTGCGCAAGTTGTATTTTCCAACTAAGCAGAGAGAGAAAAATGCAGAAAAATAAAAGCAGCAAAACACACACTGAAAGCCCGATTTTGCAATTTGGGGCGGGGGGGGGGAAGGTTTTGTGTATCTGAATTTGACACAAAATGGAACTCCCTCCACCCCCTGCAACCTAAGAGTTACAGAAAAGCTCCCAAGAAGAAGAATAAAAAAAATACCCCCAAAATCGAGAATGATTTCTTACCTTGTACTCCTTGGAAGCCTCTTTCAGGGGAATCGCCTCGTGGCATTTGTGCTCGTTGGATCTGTCGCACACAAGACAGATGGGGGCTCCATCCTCCTTGCAGAAGAGTTTCAGGGGCTCCTGGTGCTTCTCACAAACTTTTTCTTTCCGTCCTTCCTCTTTCCCCTCTTGAAGACTGAGCTTCTTAATTAATTCTACAAAGTTTTCCAACGGCCAGTTTGGGATGAGGCTCCTTTCTTGAACCGTTTCTCTGCAGTGAGGGCAGAAAGCCTCTGCCTCCGATTCCCCCCAGCACTGGATCAAGCAGGACCGGCAGAAGTTGTGCAGACACTCTGGGATCATCACCGGATCCTTGAAATATTCCAGGCAGATGGAGCAAGTGACTTCATCGCAAAGACTCTGCACAGGACCCCCAGCAGGAACAGGAGCCGCCATGACTCCCTCCCTCGCGCCAAAATCCCAGTTCAATTTCACTTCGTTCTCAGCCAATGGGCGTTTCCCTTCCTGCAAAATCTCGGTGCTGATTGGACTTTTAAAGAACAAATAAATAGACCCGCCTCTGCAGCTGCTTAACGTTTTCTCAAATAGCCTTGATTGGTTCATCATTGCTGTGATTGCTTTTCTTTCCCTCCCTCCCCCATTAGAACTGTACTGTACAGACGCATAGATTTTAAACATATTGTTGTGCATTGCCCTGAAAAGGTAATGTGTAAATGCCTTTATAAATAACTGTTGTGACGTGGGGTTTGTGATTTCAGCTCTCTTGACATAACATGCTGGAGACAGTTCTCTAGTAACAGCTCTTTATTAAAGTGAACAAGACTGAAGACTGAGGAGAGGAAAGCTACATTTATAGGGACAGGGGACTAGCTAGGAAGGGATACATTTTGGAGGGAACAATATCAAGCAATCACAGTGCTGCCTTTTGGAGGAAACCAATAAGACAGAGGATCCAAATACAGCAGCTTAAATGAACCAATAGTAGCTGTACCCTCTGGAACCAAAAGGCAGTTACTTTATCCTAATGCAAATACAGACAATAATAATACAGATATAAAATCCTTTGACTCAATACACAACACCCCTCCCCCCCTAGTGAGCACAGCAGACGTAATCCCTCAGGTACTGTGGGGTCCTACAACTTCTACCTGATCTCCTGACAACAGGTGTTGCAGGTTCTGGATTGGGTGTTACCTGTGGTGGAGGGGCTGCTATAGGGGTTTCGTCAGGAACAGATGGAGTCCCAGACATCTCAGGGTCCCCGACCTGTACCTCGTCATCCTGAGGACTAGCAGACCCTGGTTCATTTGCTGAAGCCCCTGGTGACTGCACCTCTGGGCCATCTTCACTCTGGTCTCGCAGCTGTGCGTCATTAGCCAGGGATGAATTATCTGACTCCTCCCTGCTGAGCGCCCGGCACCTCAGCTGATCTATATGTCTCTTCCAAACTTGCCCATTTTCCAAGGTCACATAATAGGACACAGGTCCACTAGCCCGGGTGATCACACCGGCCACCCACCGCGGACCTCGTGAATAGTTCCTCACCCAGACCAGATCTTCAGGGGCGAGATACCTTGTTGTGTCAGTCTCAGCCTGGGGGGTTGCTCTTGAATTACGGTTTGGCATTTTATCTGGGTGGACATAATCCAGCACCGTTACCAGTCTTCTACCTAAGAGCAGCTCGGCTGGCGACTTGCCCGTCGCAGTACACGGTGTCGCATGCTGCAAAAATAACATTCGCGCAATGCGAGCCGACCAGTTACCCTCCATTAAGCGCGCAATGGATTCTTTGGCTGTTCTTACCATGCGCTCAGCCTGCCCATTGGAGGATGGGTGAAAGGGCGCGGATGTGACCCCTCTTATGAAGTTATCAGCCAAGAATGCCCTGAATTCTTGGGATACAAAAGCTGCCCCATTATCTGATACAATGGTCTCAGGTAACCCGTGGGTAGCAAACAGCTGCCTCAACACCTTGATTACGGCAGCTGATGCCATGCTAGGAACCATCGCCACTTCTAACCATTTGGAATATGCATCAACGATAACCAAAAAGACCTTCCCTTGGAATGGCCCAGCAAAATCTATGTGCAGCCGGCTCCAGGGAGTCCTGGACTGCTCCCACCAGTGGACTGGTGCTCTGGCCACTTCTGGCCGCACCTCTTGGCATGCCTTGCATGTTCGTACCCATTGTTCTATGTTCTGGTCCATTCCAGGCCACCACACATAACATCGGGCTAGCGACTTCATCCTGACCATTCCCGGGTGTCCCATGTGAAGCGTCTCAAGAACCCTGTTTCTCAGTGGTGCTGGGATGATCACCCTATCTCCCCATAGGAGACAACCCTTATGCATGGACAATTCGTGCTGCCTTGTCGCATAAGGCCTGAATTTTTCTTCATGCGGACCACCTGGCCACCCCCTCCCCACCCAAGTGAGCACACGGGAGAGAACAGCATCTTTCCTCGTGTTCTCAGCTATATCCGTAGCTGTTACAGGAGCCCCCGGAAGTGTTTCTAGCATCATAATGTGCTCCGCCGGAGCAGGATCCTCATTGCTCCCGCCAGGAAGGGGCAATCGACTCAGCGCATCAGCATGGCACAACTGTTTCCCCGGCACATGGGTCAAGGTGTACTGGAACACATTCAGGAATATTGACCAACGCAACATTCTGGGGGAGAGAATTTGTGGCGTTTGTTTGTTTGGGTTGAACAACCCTAACAGTGGTTTGTGGTCCGTTTCAATGGAGAAATGGCGACCGTACAAATAATCATAGAACCTTTTGATTCCGGACACAATAGCCAGTGCCTCTTTATCAATTTGAGCATAGTTGCGCTCTGTGGGCGACAACGTACGGGAATAGAAAGAGATGGGCTTTTCCGACCCATCCGGTTCCCTATGACTCAGCACAGCCCCCAGACTGTATTGAGAGGCATCACATGCCAGGACCAGCGGCTTTGACTCATCATAATGAGCAAGGACGCTCCTGCTACTCAGCATTCCTCGCAAGGAGTCAAAAGCCTTCTGCTGCTCCCGCCCCCATCGCCACACATTCTTTTTCTGCAATAGTCTATGTAATGGTTCAGCTACCGAAGCTTTCTGGGGTAAGAACGAATGATAAAAGTTAATAAGTCCCAGGAATGACTGCAACTCCGTCTTGTTCTGTGGTCGTGGTGCCTCGATGATGGCCTTAATCTTAGCATCTGTGGGGTGGATGCCTGATGCATCAATTTTAAACCCCAAGAAATCCACAGTTGGCACCCCAAAACTGCATTTTTCTTTTTTCAGTTGCAACCCCACCTCCTTGAACTTGAGCAACACTGCACGGACACGCGCAACCAGTTCCTGTGGGTCTTTTCCAGCAATCAAAACGTCATCAAAAAATGGCAAGACCCCCGGCAGACCTCTTAACAGGCGTTCCATGAGCCCTTGAAAAATCCCTGGGGCCACACAAACTCCGAACTGTAATCTGTTAACTCTGAACGCCCCTTTATGTGTGACAATAGTCTGTGCTTCCGCTGATTGTGGGGTTACTGGCAGCTGTTGGTAAGCTTGTGCCAGGTCAATTTTGGCGAACACCTTGCCCCCAGCCAGTTTAGCCAACAGATGTGATACGACTGGAATGGGGTATGAGTTTCCCCTGAGTGCCTTATTGATAGTACATTTGTAATCTGCACATATCCTGACTTCCCCATTTGCTTTAAGGGGCGTGACGATTGGAGTCTCCCACTTAGCAGAGTCCACGGGTGAGAGAACTCCCTGCTTGACCAATTTATCCAGCTCTGCCTCGATCTTGGGTTGCAGTGCAAATGGCACTCGCCTTGGTTTGAGTCAGATTGGGGCCACACCGGGGTCCAACTCGAAGTCAATTGGGGGCCCTTTATAACAACCCAGTTTTCCATTAAAGAGACCAGCAAATTCCTTGCATAATGCCTCGCTCATCTCAGGGCAGGTTTGGATTGAATTAAGCCCTGAGATACTCAGTCCCAGGGCGGGGAACCAGTCAGTGCCCAGGAGACTGGGGCGACTGCCCTTCGCAATCACCAGTTTGAGTACAGCCTGTTTGTCCCGGAACTGTACTCTCACGGCACACATTCCCATAACATGGATACGGCCTGCTGAGTACGACTGCAAGGTTGCCGGGAAGGGCTCCAGAGGGGGCAACTTACCCCTGGGGAAGAATGTCTTCGCGGTCTGGTCCGACACGATGGTGAATGCAGATCCGGAGTCCACCTCCATGTCGCACTGCTGACCCTCAATCTTCACCTTGACGTGTGCCTTGCCTTGCGCTGGAAACTGCACGGCCCTCCCGTTGATCTCCGTTACGTAGTGGCAGTCCTTTAGAAAACGAGTTGCTGTGGGCGGTCTGCGATGCTCCAGTCTAGGTGCTCCTGTTGCTCCCGACGCCGCCGATCTACAGACCCTGGCGATGTGACCCGTCTTTCCGCACGTCCGGCACATAGCATCCCTGAAACGACAACTCTTCCGCTCATGGTTTCCGCCACAACCTGGGCAACTGCCTCGGCGATCTTTGTGCACTGTGCAGGCCTGACGCACCAACTCGACCCCACGGACTGGGCTCTGGCTCGGAGTAGCCTCTAGCTCGTCCATGGCATGCGCAACTTCTATCTGTGGCTTAGTGGCCTTGCGACTGGCATCAAGCTCCTCTCTTTCATAATTCTCCGTGGCGGTGGCCTCCTTCAAGGCTGAAGCAAGGGTAACCTCTTCTTTAGCCACGATGTGTCTTCTGGCTTTCTTGCTGCTCAGACCACCAATAAACCGATCCAGGAGAGTCTCTTCCAGATTTTGGAAGCCGCAGTGCTGAGCGAGCTTCCGGAGTTCAGCCAGAAATGTGGATACAGACTCCCCAGCATGCTGCTGCCTCTTATGGAACTCCATCCGCCAGGCCATCTTGGTCTCAGTAGGCACCAAGTGGCTTGTTAGGCAGGCAAGAATATCTTTGAGAGATGTCTCACTCAGCTTCGCTGGAGCAAGTAATGCCTTGGCCAGCTTGAAGGTCTCGGGCCCACAGTAGCTCAGGAATGTGGCCCTTCTTTTGCTGGCATCGGTGATCCCTTGAGCCACTGCAAAGAACTCGAAGCGTTCGACGTAGTCTTCCCATGTGTGGGGCTCTGATGGCTGGAAGGGCTCCAATACCCTTGGACTCTCCATTGTCCTAGCGGGCAGGGTCGTCTTCTCAGCTGGCCAGTGAGTCTTGTTCTAAGCTGCAATCCGGACTCTGAGGCAGGGCTGTGTTTAACCGCTCCTCAGCATTCCGGATCCCATCCTCGTCGCCAGTTGTTGTGACGTGGGGTTTGTGATTTCAGCTCTCTTGACATAACATGCTGGAGACAGTTCTCTAGTAACAGCTCTTTATTAAAGTGAACAAGACTGAAGACTGAGGAGAGGAAAGCTACATTTATAGGGACAGGGGACTAGCTAGGAAGGGATACATTTTGGAGGGAACAATATCAAGCAATCACAGTGCTGCCTTTTGGAGGAAACCAATAAGACAGAGGATCCAAATACAGCAGCTTAAATGAACCAATAGTAGCTGTACCCTCTGGAACCAAAAGGCAGTTACTTTATCCTAATGCAAATACAGACAATAATAATACAGATATAAAATCCTTTGACTCAATACACAACAATAACTACAGTATAAACTAAACTAAATCCTCGTCATTGTGGAGAAACAATCCACTTCCCCGAGGGCAGAGCTGTGTAACAATAAGTCCAACCAGTCCAGGAACCTCTCTCTCTCTTTCTCATGCATATGCTATGTGGATCAGCAAGTGAAACTAGTGATCTCGCCACAGGTAATAGGTCCCCCAGGAATAATCCTTGAGTCCAAAATACTGTTTGTGGAAGGGTTGCCACCTCCTGGCTTTGCCTCCCTGTGTTACCACCCCAGAGGAGTTAATGATCAATCATGCCCAGTTAATTGCATGATCACCGAGTGCAAAGTGCATTCACATGAAAACTATTGCTCTTGGACATCTGTAGGTACCGTATCACTTGCACCTAAGGTACCACTTGTGTATTGTTGGCGAGGGCAAATTACTAGAATCCAGAGAAATGTGGGACCTGGAGATTAATTCTGAAAGACAAGCACATGACTCCAATCCTTTTCTGGCGCTCCCCCCCCCAAATAATCAATCAATGCAGAGGAGGGGCTTGGTGGGAATGGGTCCCCACCCTCTCCTCCAGTGGCCCGGTGCAATGGATCGTAGCAGAGGGAGGGGATATTTATTGTAATCTGCATGCAATGGATTGCAGCCGAGTGTCGGAAGGGAAGCCCGGCTGCTAGTGTTTCCCCCACTTTACCTCTGGGTGGGTTTGCTCGCTGCAAACGAAAGGTGCCCAGTGCCGGATTCCTGGTAGGATGTGGCTGACTCTGATGTGGAGCCTGGCAGTGTTTTGCTGGAGGGAGGGGTCCCAAGCAAGCAAAGTCAATTCAGTTCAAAGCAGCTCTGTTGACAGGGGTTGTTTATGTAAGGCTTGCCAAGGTTCACCATAAGGGATGTTTGGAAAGGGCAAAGGAGCCATGCACCTACAATCAGACATGATCTTTCCACCAGAGGCCACACCTGAGTTTCTTTTCATTCAGTGTTGCAAAAATGGCAGATTTTGTGGCACCTTGCAAGCTAACAAATCTATTGTGTGGCATGAACTGTCCTGGAGTCTATAGGCTCATTTTGTTCCGGAGAACAAATGTCTTGCCAACATATGCTTGCCAAGAGAAGTGACTACTAATTCCATGGCTGCCCAGTTCAAGACCAACAAATCCATACACAAGTATAGCTGCTAATCTTCTTAGCCCTGGAACAAATGAGGAAATAAAAAAAGAGAATCCCTCTGAATATATTTTGCATTTTATCAACTCCAATAACCCTAGAACTCTGGGATTAGGGATAAGAGACTCCAGGTCAGGAGCAAAGCATAACCAACCTTTAGACCAGGGGTCAGCAAGGTTTATCATGCCTGGGCTGGATTGGTCCCACGGAGATCCCTCCATGGGCCGGATAGCATGCGCACATGAGCGCCCGCACCTGCGAATGAGTGCGCGTGCCCATGATTTTTGGCATCTGCATGTGCACAGACGCGTTTTTCGGTGCCACGGAAGCAAGTCCCTATGCCGTGCTGCGCCAGTTTAGCACAGCGCGTGAGCAGGCAGCTCGGTTCTGGGGTGGCTCATGGGGGGGCTGGTCAAATGACCTCCCCAGGACGCTTCCAGCCCATGGGTCTTAGGTTGCTGACCCCTTCTTTTGACACTGCTTGTGCATTTTACAATTCCCACCTAGAGCCTGCTTTCTCTTTGAGTTTGACAGGCTTTGACAGTATGCTGAACTGTGACCTGCAATGACCAGTAGCAGCCCAGCTTGCTAGGATTGGCAGCAGCTCATCTATTGATTCCAAAAGCGAATCTGAATATTAGGTGATATACTGGATAAGAGAAGTCAATAGGAATCAAATGGGTAGCTTTAGCCTAGATGCTGGAGGGAATGTTCATTCAGAGAATAAGATCAGTTGGTATTTCGTGTTTCTCTCTTTCATTTTCTAGGGCACTTCCAGACCATCACTATTTCTGGCTGGGATGCAATCATATACTGTACCAGCAAATTTCAGTGGCACAGTTAGAGTTGTACCACAAACCCACTTCCCCCCCAAATCAGACCTCGTCCCAATAAGGAAAATTACAGGAAAGGGTGGGATACTACTTGCTTTATGCTCCCTGCAAACAAATCAGGATGAATGTTCAAAAAGCAAATTGTCTGGAAGCAAACCTAGTTTCAGTTCCCAGTTAAGGTTGCCCACTTTAGCCAGCCTGTGTACTCCCCACAGGATAGGCATGAAGGACGGCGAACCGGCAGACGGACAGCATCTCCTCTCTCCCCCACACTTTCGCCTCAGGGCACTTCCAGCCCTCGCAGGGAGAGGGGCGCCCCCTCCCTCAGTCGGGTGTGTAAGGGGTGGGGGCTCGTCTCCCCCCCCAGGAAAGAGGGGTAGGAGGGTGGTCGAGTGCTCGTCTCCCTCTTTCTTTCGTCTTCCTCAGTTTCCCTGCTGGAAAGGCTGACTCGCTTTTCTATCCTCTTTTCACTCACACACAGACACACAACTCCCAGTCATTGAAGGCTGTCTCCTCCACACACACACACACACCCTCTCCATTTCATTCGGCTCCTTCATTGCTCTCTTGCCGCAATCCAAACCTGACTGTGGCATTTCTCTTTTATTTCTCTCTTTTCCCCCACTCCACTTTCCCCATGCTTCTCTCTCTTTCTTTCTGTGTCTTCTTTGGCCATGGACTATTGTTCTTTTCTTTCCCTCTCCGTGCACTGCAATTCTATCCACCCCCCCCCAAATCATTTTAGGATTTTCATGAGCCCCACACCAACTCCCCGTGGCCCCTTAGATGGAGCCAACTACAGTTCTCCCCTTGTCTTTCTACCTGAGGTTGTAGTGCCCTTTCATTTTGCTTTCATGTCTGTTGTTCCTGCCTGTCTCCCTCTCTGTCTCTTTTTTCCTTGGTTTGCATGGAGAAAAGGGTAGTGTGTGCGCACTGTCTCTGCAGTGGCTCCTGTGTGTTGTGCTTTGGGCTTCGCGGGCGCACCAGAACAGGAGCAGCTGCTTGCCTCCACCAGTTTCCTCACAGCGTCACCCACAGGCAGCCACAAAGAATACCAGTACATTTTTCTTGTTTTCCTGCTCTAAAAACTAGGTGTGTGTTATGGTCCGTAAAATACGGTATATCAATCGAACATGCTGAAGCATCAGCACTTGACCTGACGGAATTGTTAACAAAATTTGCAAAGGAAAAGGCATGTAAAATAAGATTTTGATTTGCTTGAAATTGAAACATTAAAGAGAATTAAATTTCAGCATCACATTTAACGTTTTTCAAAGTGTTTTCTGTGCTAAAACTGTGTTCTGTTTGAGAAAATAAATCAGAAATTATTTTATGACTTGTTTTCACAATTAATTTTTTTTTTAACAATTTCAAATTCTGTGCCTTTCATTCATCCTATAATACACCTGTGTTTGATATATGATTGACCGGGGGGGGGGGCAGAAGGTGATCTCGCCTAGGGCGCAAAAAACCCTAGCACCGGCCCTGGATGTTATCGCGAGAGACTGTGGCCTCAGAAGAGCGAGGAACATTATCAGGGACGACTCACACCCTGGTTCTGGTTAGCACCTTTTTAATCTCCTGCCCTTGGGCAGGAGATATAGAAGCATGATAAGCCGCACCAACAGGTTAAAGGACAGTTTCTACCTGTTGTGACGTGGGGTTTGTGATTTCAGCTCTCTTGACATAACATGCTGGAGACAGTTCTCTAGTAACAGCTCTTTATTAAAGTGAACAAGACTGAAGACTGAGGAGAGGAAAGCTACATTTATAGGGACAGGGAACTAGCTAGGAAGGGATACATTTTGGAGGGAACAATCTCAAGCAATCACAGTGCTGCCTTTTGGAGGAAACCAATAAGACAGAGGATCCAAATACAGCAGCTTAAATGAACCAATAGTAGCTGTACCCTCTGGAACCAAAAGGCAGTTACTTTATCCTAATGCAAATACAGACAATAATAATACAGATATAAAATCCTTTGACTCAATACACAACACCCCTCCCCCCCTAGTGAGCACAGCAGACGTAATCCCTCAGGTACTGTGGGGTCCTACAACTTCTACCTGATCTCCTGACAACAGGTGTTGCAGGTTCTGGATTGGGTGTTACCTGTGGTGGAGGGGCTGCTATAGGGGTTTCATCAGGAACAGATGGAGTCCCAGACATCTCAGGGTCCCCGACCTGTACCTCGTCATCATGAGGACTAGCAGACCCTGGTTCATTTGCTGAAGGCCCTGGTGACTGCACCTCTGGACCATTTTCACTCTGGTCTCGCAGCTGTGCGTCATTAGCCAGGGATGAATTATCTGACTCCTCCCTGCTGAGCGCCCGGCGCCTCAGCTGATCTATATGTCTCTTCCAAACTTGCCCATTTTCCAAGGTCACATAATAGGACACAGGTCCACTAGCCCGGGTGATCACACCGGCCACCCACCGCGGACCTCGTGAATAGTTCCTCACCCAGACCAGATCTTCAGGGGCGAGATACCTTGTTGTGTCAGTCTCAGCCTGGGGGGTTGCTCTTGAATTACGGTTTGGCATTTTATCTGGGTGGACATAATCCAGCACCGTTACCAGTCTTCTACCTAAGAGCAGCTCGGCTGGCGACTTGCCCGTCGCAGTACACGGTGTCGCATGCTGCAAAAATAACATTCGCGCAATGCGAGCCGACCAGTTACCCTCCATTAAGCGCGCAATGGATTCTTTGGCTGTTCTTACCATGCGCTCAGCCTGCCCATTGGAGGATGGGTGAAAGGGCGCGGATGTGACCCCTCTTATGAAGTTATCAGCCAAGAATGCCCTGAATTCTTGGGATACAAAAGCTGCCCCATTATCTGATACAATGGTCTCAGGTAACCCGTGGGTAGCAAACAGCTGCCTCAACACCTTGATTACGGCAGCTGATGCCATGCTAGGAACCATCGCCACTTCTAACCATTTGGAATATGCATCAACGATAACCAAAAAGACCTTCCCTTGGAATGGCCCAGCAAAATCTATGTGCAGCCGGCTCCAGGGAGTCCTGGACTGCTCCCACCAGTGGACTGGTGCTCTGGCCACTTCTGGCCGCACCTCTTGGCATGCCTTGCATGTTCGTACCCATTGTTCTATGTTCTGGTCCATTCCAGGCCACCACACATAACATCGGGCTAGCGACTTCATCCTGACCATTCCCGGGTGTCCCATGTGAAGCGTCTCAAGAACCCTGTTTCTCAGTGGTGCTGGGATGATCACCCTATCTCCCCATAGGAGACAACCCTTATGCATGGACAATTCGTGCTGCCTTGTCGCATAAGGCCTGAATTTTTCTTCATGCGGACCACCTGGCCACCCCCTCCCCACCCAAGTGAGCACACGGGAGAGAACAGCATCTTTCCTCGTGTTCTCAGCTATATCCGTAGCTGTTACAGGAGCCCCCGGAAGTGTTTCTAGCATCATAATGTGCTCCGCCGGAGCAGGATCCTCATTGCTCCCGCCAGGAAGGGGCAATCGACTCAGCGCATCAGCATGGCACAACTGTTTCCCCGGCACATGGGTCAAGGTGTACTGGAACACATTCAGGAATATTGACCAACGCAACATTCTGGGGGAGAGAATTTGTGGCGTTTGTTTGTTTGGGTTGAACAACCCTAACAGTGGTTTGTGGTCCGTTTCAATGGAGAAATGGCGACCGTACAAATAATCATAGAACCTTTTGATTCCGGACACAATAGCCAGTGCCTCTTTATCAATTTGAGCATAGTTGCGCTCCGTGGGCGACAACGTACGGGAATAGAAAGAGATGGGCTTTTCCGACCCATCCGGTTCCCTATGACTCAGCACAGCCCCCAGACCGTATTGAGAGGCATCACATGCCAGGACCAGCGGCTTTGACTCATCATAATGAGCAAGGACGCTCCTGCTACTCAGCATTCCTCGCAAGGAGTCAAAAGCCTTCTGCTGCTCCCGCCCCCATCGCCACACATTCTTTTTCTGCAATAGTCTATGTAATGGTTCAGCTACCGAAGCTTTCTGGGGTAAGAACGAATGATAAAAGTTAATAAGTCCCAGGAATGACTGCAACTCCGTCTTGTTCTGTGGTCGTGGTGCCTCGATGATGGCCTTAATCTTAGCATCTGTGGGGTGGATGCCTGATGCATCAATTTTAAACCCCAAGAAATCCACCGTTGGCACCCCAAAACTGCATTTTTCCTTTTTCAGTTGCAACCCCACCTCCTTGAACTTGAGCAACACTGCACGGACACGCGCAACCAGTTCCTGTGGGTCTTTTCCAGCAATCAAAATGTCATCAAAAAATGGCAAGACCCCCGGCAGACCTCTTAACAGGCGTTCCATGAGCCCTTGAAAAATCCCTGGGGCCACACAAACTCCGAACTGTAATCTGTTAACTCTGAACGCCCCTTTATGTGTGACAATAGTCTGTGCTTCCGCTGATTGTGGGGTTACTGGCAGCTGTTGGTAAGCTTGTGCCAGGTCAATTTTGGCAAACACCTTGCCCCCAGCCAGTTTAGCCAACAGATGTGATACGACCAGAATGGGGTATGAGTTTCCCCTGAGTGCCTTATTGATAGTACATTTGTAATCTGCACAGATCCTGACTTCCCCATTTGCTTTAAGGGGTGTGACGATTGGAGTCTCCCACTTAGCAGAGTCCACGGGTGAGAGAACTCCCTGCTTGACCAATTTATCCAGCTCTGCCTCGATCTTGGGTTGCAGTGCAAATGGCACTCGCCTTGGTTTGAGTCGGATTGGGGCCACCCCGGGGTCCAACTCGAAGTCAACTGGGGGCCCTTTATAACAACCCAGTTTTCCATTAAAGAGACCAGCAAATTCCTTGCATAATGCCTCGCTCATCTCAGGGCAGGTTTGTATTGAATTAAGCCCTGATATACTCAGTCCCAGGGCGGGGAACCAGTCAGTGCCCAGGAGACTGGGGCGACTGCCCTTCGCAATCACCAGTTTGAGTACAGCCTGTTTGTCCCGGAACTGTACTCTCACGGCACACATTCCCATAACATGGATGCGGCCCGCTGAGTATGACTGCAAGGTTGCCGGGAAGGGCTCCAGAGGGGGCAACTTACCCCTGGGGAAGAATGTCTTCGCGGTCTGGTCCGACACGATGGTGAATGCAGATCCGGAGTCCACCTCCATGTCGCACTGCTGACCCTCAATCTTCACCTTGACGTGTGCCTTGCCTTGCGCTGGAAACTGCACGGCCCTCCCGTTGATCTCCGTTACGTAGTGGCAGTCCTTTAGAAAACGAGTTGCTGTGGGCGGTCTGCGATGCTCCAGTCTAGGTGCTCCTGTTGCTCCCGACGCCGCCAATCTACAGACCCTGGCGATGTGACCAGTCTTTCCACACGTCCGGCACACAGCATCCCTGAAACGACAACTCTTCCGCTCATGGTTTCCACCACAACCTGGGCAACTGCCTCGGCGATCTTTGTGCACTGTGCAGGCCTGACGCACCGACTCGACCCCACGGACTGGGCTCTGGCTCGGAGTAGCCTCTAGCTCGTCCATGGCATGCGCAACTTCTATCTGTGGCTTAGTGGCCTTGCGACTGGCATCAAGCTCCTCTCTTTCATAATTCTCCGTGGCGGTGGCCTCCTTCAAGGCTGAAGCAAGGGTAACCTCTTCTTTAGCCACGATGCGTCTTCTGGCTTTCTTGCTGCTCAGACCCACAATAAACCGATCCAGGAGAGTCTCTTCCAGATTTTGGAAGCCGCAGTGCTGAGCGAGCTTCCGGAGCTCAGCCAGAAATGTGGATACAGACTCCCCAGCACGCTGCTGCCTCTTATGGAACTCCATCCGCCGGGCCATCTTGGTCTCAGTAGGCGCCAAGTGGCTCGTTAGGCAGGCAAGAATATCTTTGAGAGATGTTTCACTCAGCTTCACTGGAGCAAGCAATGCCTTGGCCAGCTTGAAGGTCTCGGGCCCACAGTAGCTCAGGAATGTGGCCCTTCTTTTGCTGGCATCGGAGATCCCTTGAGCCACTGCAAAGAACTCGAAGCGTTCGACGTAGTCTTCCCACGTGTGGGGCTCTGATGGCTGGAAGGGCTCCAATACCCTTGGACTCTCCATTGTCCTAGCGGGCAGGGTCATCTTCTCAGCTGGCCAGTGAGTCTTGTTCTCAGTTGCAATCCGGACTCTGAGGCAGGGCTGTGTTTAACCGCTCCTCAGCATTCCGGATCCCACCTTCGTCGCCAGTTGTTGTGACGTGGGGTTTGTGATTTCAGCTCTCTTGACATAACATGCTGGAGACAGTTCTCTAGTAACAGCTCTTTATTAAAGTGAACAAGACTGAAGACTGAGGAGAGGAAAGCTACATTTATAGGGACAGGGAACTAGCTAGGAAGGGATACATTTTGGAGGGAACAATCTCAAGCAATCACAGTGCTGCCTTTTGGAGGAAACCAATAAGACAGAGGATCCAAATACAGCAGCTTAAATGAACCAATAGTAGCTGTACCCTCTGGAACCAAAAGGCAGTTACTTTATCCTAATGCAAATACAGACAATAATAATACAGATATAAAATCCTTTGACTCAATACACAACACTACCCATGGGCCGTGAGGCTGTTGAATGGAGCTGATGTCAGGGGATGGTGGTAGTATGACAGCACACAGATTGACAAAGACTAAGAGATTGGGGGGGGGGCTCGTTTAATCTCACTGTAAACAAGTGTACAGTGACAATAAAGTATTTCTATTGTAACCTGAGGTGTTTTTAACTCGAGGTACCACTCAGTAGTACCTCTAGTTACGAACTTAATTCATTCCGGAGGTCCGTTCTTAACCTGAAACTGTTCTTAACTAGAGGCGTGCTTTTGCTAATGGGGCCTCTTGCTACCGCTGTGCCGCCGGCAAATGATTTCCGTTCTCATCCTGGGGCAAAGTTCTCACCTCGAGGTAACTCTTCCAGGTTAGCGGAGTTTGTAACCTGAAGTATTGGTAACCTGAGGTGGTTGTAAGTAGAGGTTCTACTGTATAGTTCTACTTTGGTTCTACTTTGGGTTAGACTCAGCCTGACCCCTGTGTTTTTCTCCCTCATGGCTTGGATTTATGGCCTACTTGAAATGAGGCTGCACTTTAAATTTTGATACTGTATTTTAATCTGTATTTTAACTAATTGTTTTTATGTTTTATTGTGGTTCTGTTGGTGTCAGCCACTTATGGCCTACTTGAAATGAGGCTGCACTTTAAATTTTAATACTGTATTTTAATCTGTATTTTAATTAATTGTTTTTATGTTTTATTGTGGTTCTGTTGGTGTCAGCCGCCCTGAGCCCGGTTTTTGACTGGGGAGGGCGGGGTATAAATAAAAATTTATTATTATTATTATTATTATTATTATTATTATTATTATAGCCAACAGCCTTTTGAAGCATCTTCAGAGGGATGATCAATGGAAGCTGCAAGGTGGGTGGCTGAATTTACAGCATCTGATCTACCAAATAAGCTGACAGTCATCTCCTACACTGTGAGCTTTCCAGCCTCAACAGGGTATATGGAGAGCATCTTCTCCACAATGGAAAGCAAATGGACCAATGTCTGGAACCAGTGCTCTGTGAAACTGATAAAAAGTGAGCTCCTGATTTCACTCGACGGTCACCTGTCCTGTGCTGACTTCCACTCAATTATTTTTAAGGACAAGCCACAAGGAGTGACAGAAACCTTCATGGGAAGGTTGAGTAGAGAGAGAGAAATATTGTTGGCTCAACACAGAGTGACTTACTGAACCTATCAACAGAAACAAAGATTTCTCTAATTATTATTTCCTTTAAATTTTGTTGGAATGTTTGCAGTTACCTTTACCTTTACCATCTGATTGGGATAGACACCATGTTATCGTAATGTTTGGCATTACAAAGCCAAGCTATGATGTGATATTATTATTTCCTTTCAGTATTGTCTGAATGTTTGCAGTGACCAATAGTTACCATCTGGTTGGGATAGACACCATGTTATCGTAATTACAATGTTATCACATTACAAAGGCAAGCTATAATGTGATGTGCAATATTTTTCTTACACTTGTAAGTTATAGTGCTTTTGTTATTTATTTTTTTAAATTGAAGAATGCCTTGTAAACCATGTATGTCAGGGGTCAGCGATTTTTTTTAGCAGGGGGCCGGTCCACTGTTCCTCAGACCTTGTGGGGGGCCGGACTATATTGGAGGGGGATGGATGGATTCCTATGCCCCACAAATAACCCAGAGATTAATTTTAAATAAAAGGACACATTCTACTCGTGTAAAAACATGCTGATTCCCAGACCGTCCGCAGGCCGGATTTAGAAGGCGATTGGGCCGGATCCGGCCCCCAGGCCTTAGTTTGCCTACCCATGATGTATGTCATTGTAATGGATTGCTTTGAACTCATTTCAGCACCAGGCAAAAAAACAATTTCAGTCCCCAATCCCACCCTCCATCCTGTTCTGTATTTTGCCAGAACAACAGTGGTAACCCTGTGCCCAGATCAGCAGGACAGGGAAGCTCTTGGCTCTTACTTCGGGGAAGATGGTTTTCTTCAAGAAGGGCTGTTCCTCCACCATATAAACATTTTATTTGTTTATAACAGTATTTGCACATTGCTTTCTCAGGGCAGGGTATGAGGCAAAAGAGAAAGGTGTGTCAGCATAAAATATAGTCACGTAAGCACTGAGATTCTTAATCATTTGCAGGATGAGAAACACCCAGGGTATATAAACAAAGAAAGTGAAATTGACTGTGTCTTTGGTGTGAGGGAGCCATGGCTGCTTCTAGGGGCCCCGTAAACAAGAAAACCCGTCTCCAAAGCAGGGAGCAGGGAGGAGGAATGGGGAGATATTGTGAGAAGCACCAGGAGTCCCTAAAACTCTTCTGTATGGAGGATGAAACTGTAGTCTGTCTGGTGTGTGACAAATCCAGGAAGCACAGAGATCATGAGGTGATTCCTGTGGATGAGGCTTTTGAGGACTACAAGGTAGGAAATCATTTTGGCCCTTGATAGAGAGCAGGGAAGTCTTCTTAATTATTCTTGGGAGGTTTTCTGTTATTCTTAGGTGCAGACTAAGGTAAAGCTAAAGCTGTTTACTTGGCTGTTTACATAGCACGCTACCTGAAAGGTACTATGCACTACAGACTGAGATTTACTAATCAGAAGTCTTGAGGTCTTGAGATATTTGCAGATGCAAGTTTTGGAAGTGACATCACAGGTGGCAAACACACTTCTGGAGTGTGCTACATGTACAACCAGTGTCTGTTTGACTGGTCGTGCAATGAGCAGAAAACAGTGAGCCTAAGTTATTGTGAAGCTGAACTCAATGCACTGTCATATTCACTTTTGGATTGTGAATGGTTGTTGTAACTGTTTGAGGACATGAGGGTTAATGTGAAATGTCCTATACAGGTTTATCAAGACAACAGGTCATGTTTGGCTTTGATAACTTCAGAGGGTTGCAAGCAAAGAACCAAGTAAAAAGGTAAAGGGATCCCTGACCATTAGGTCCAGTCGTGACCGACTCTGGGGTTGCGGCGCTCATCTTGCTTTATTGGCCGAGGGAGCTGGCGTACAGCTTCCAGGTCATGTGGCCAGCATGACTAAGCCGCTTCTGGCGAACCAGATCAGCACACGGAAATGCTGTTTACCTTCCCGCTTGGAGCGGTACCTATTTATCTACTTGCACGTTGTGCTTTCGAACTGCTAGGTTGGCAGGAGCTGGGAGTGAGCAACAGGAGCTCACCCCGATGTGGGGATTCGAACCGCCGACCTTCTGATCAGCAAGCCCTAGGCTCTGTGGTTTAACCCACAGAGCATGGCATTAATTGCCAGAATGCAATTTAAATGCTTGTTGATTAAATAGCCAAGGAGAAGCCTGAGGTTTTTTTGGAGGTGGGTGGTGTTGTGTATTGAGTAAAATGATTTTATATCTGCATTACTATTGTCTGTATGTGCTTTAGGGTAAAGTAACTGCCTTTTGGTTCCAGAAGGTACAGCTACTATTGGTTCATTTAAGCTGCTGTATTTGGATCCTCTGTCTTATTGGTTCCCTCCAAAAGGCAGCACTGTGATTGCCTGATATTGTTCCCTCAAAAATGTATCACTTTCTAGCTAGTTCCCTGTCCCTATAAATGTAGCCTTCTTGCCCTCAGAGTCAGTCCTGTTTTGCCCTGAATAAAGAACTGTTCTATTGAAGATGCATATCTGGACTTCTTAAGCCACGACACAACAGGTGGCATGAGTCTAATTTTCTCTCTCTCTGCCACAATGCCAAAGGGGCTTCCCTTGAAATGCAAGCAGCAGGGTCAGTAACTGTTGAGACCATGACAGGAAAAGAAATTATTAAATATTGGGGACCCATAGCCCCCAAACTATGTACATAATAAAAATGTTAATTCCACTTACACAATCTGCTGTCTAGTTTTTATAATTTTCAATTTTATACATTTCAATAATTTTACAATCATTTTAACATTTCAAAACTTGATTTCCTTCCCCCTTTTTCTGCGGTTCTTTAAATTTATTATTAATATTTTAATATTAATATTTTAATATTAATATTTCCTGCATATCCAAAGTAACTTAATTTTCTCATTTATTCATCTACTTTAAACATATACTCTTATAAAGCTGCAGGTTATTACAATAATTGTGCCAATGCTCTTATCTGTTTACAGTTTATTTGTAAATCTATATATATATATAAATGTAGAAGGTCCATGTTTGTACTTCCACACTTTTCTCCAAAACCGCTTGCCTGATCGGCCTCAAATTTGGCCACATCAGATGCGCATGTGGGAGTGTTTCTAATCCACTTATATCCACTTACACAGCTAGGACAGGTAGAAACCTGGATTTCTGTACAAAAAAGTGCACCCTCCAGTGGACAGCTAACATACAAAGGACAAAAATACTGCCACAATCCCGCCCACTCCCCATCCAGCCCCACCACCCCGGGAGCCAGCCTGCCCCGGAGACCAGGCCTCTGCCAGAGACCAGGCCACCCCAATAGTAGCCCGCTCTCCAGGGACCCCCGCCCGCCACGGACATCTTGTACCGTCCACGGAGCAGGCTGCTCCACAACCTGTACCTACCCCAGAGATTGCGCTGCCGTCAGGGAGCAAGCTGTCCTGAGACCACGCCGCTCGCCTTCCTGGCTGATCCACGGTCTGTGCCTGCTGTGGAGATCGCGGCACTGCCAGGGAGCAGACCGCTCTGACACCAAGCCGCTCCCCAGGGACCCCCCCCCCCCGCTCCAGAGATCGGCCTTGCCCAACGGGAGTGGGCGAATAGGGGGCAGGGATAGGTAAAGCCTTGCCTGGCTGGGGTGGGCTGGGTCGAAATACGGGGCAGGGATAGGTAAGGCCTGCCCTGGGTGGGGTGGGGGTCGAAATAGGAGACAGGGATAGGTAAGGCCTTCCCTGTCTGAGGTGCGGGTTCGAAAGAGGGGGCAGGGATAGGTAAGGACTTCCCTGGGTGGGGTGGGGGGACCAGAATAGGGGAAAGGAATAGATAACCCTTCCCTGGGTGGGGTGAGGGGGGCGGAATAGGGGGCAGAGATAGGTAAGACCTTGCCTGGGTGGGGTGGGGTGGGGGCGAATACGAAACAGAGGGGACAAGGATAGGTAAGGACTTCCCTGGGTGGGGTGGGGGGACCGGAATAGGGGACCGGAATAGATAACCTTTCCGTATGTGGGGTCAGGGGGGCGGAATAGGGGACAGTGATAAGTAATGGATCGCTACAGGGGGGGGGAGGCAAAGGGATGCACATATGTAAACATAACACATGAAAAACAGGGGGATTATGATGGTCAGGGGAGTCTGAAGGGGGCTCTGACCCTCCATTTAACAAACTGAGCCACAGCAACGCGTGGCAGGGCCAGCCAGTATTCAATAAACCATTTCCATTCTGTTACAAAAAGTTTGTTATCTTGATTTTTTATTTTTGCCATTTCTGTATGTTCCATAAGTTTTTGTATCCATTCTTTTTTTGCTGGGACTTCTTCTTTCCTGGCTTGTTTGTGCTTAGGCTGTGTACAGACTCTTGTTTACGCAGCACCCAGTGTGCTTCCACCATTGGTTTCGGAAGCTGTGCACACGTGACAGAAGCTCTAACCCATTGGGACCATGACAGGGAAAGAATGGGTTAACCCTTGGGTACCTTCTCCCCACCCCTCAAGGCTGCTACAATTGTTGACCTCCAGGACAAACTCATATTGCCAGTGCCTCCTGTGGCTACAGAAAGCTGTAACTCGTAACTGCTGCCTCCCATGTTGTTTTTGCTGTGTTAGCAGCACTGACGTGACCTCTCCAGAACACAAGCGTGGGTTGTGTTTGTGTGAAGGTCCTGGGCTAAAGGAAAGCAGTGCAATACTTTTGGCACCAGGTGGGCTGCAGAAGTTGCTGGAAGGAGGCGTAAAAGGCGCCATCCAATCGCCTTAAGGGACTGTGGATTTTATTTAGGGTTTACTCTTTAGCCTTTTCTTTTCCCGAATGCGTCCTGCAAAGTGGCAGGCACGGATTTTTGCTCAGGGTCTATCCCCAAAGCCTTTCTCACAAATGAGTATAGCTGCAAAGCAGTGGAGGTTTAGGATCAGAGTTTTCCTTCTCCTGGATGGGCTATTTTCCCTGGTTGGTGAGCAAGGCTGCTGTGTAAATAATAAAAAATACTACACACATTAATTCCATATAAACAACCTCATGTTTACTTTGGGCTTAGGCTGTGTACAGACGCCTCCACTGCTGCTTTGGCAATATATCATGTATTTACCCTGTATCTATAGTGCTGCGTTAAACATGTCACTCCAAGACGGAGAGACAATATGCTTCTGCCCTCTGTATTGTTAATCTTGGCCCTGCTAGGCCCACATACAGACCACACCCAGAAGTTTGGATAGTTTTTATGAGCACAGTAGAGCAGTTTCTCGGAACCGTGGGATGGAAAGCCAGCTGGACAGGTCCCAGCTGGAGCGTCTCCCTTCTCAGACTTGCTGCCATGGGCGTACCCAGTGCGGGGCAGGGGGGCAGCTGCCCCCCTAGAAGCAGGGCTGGCGCAGCCATGGGCGAGAGCGGAGCTGCTGGCGGGGCTGGTGGGCAGAGGCGGAGGCGGAGCACAGCCCGGCAGAGCGCGAGTTTGGCATTCCCGCCCACCACGCTGCGCCCTCCCTCCAGCTCCCCATTGCGCCCTCCAGCAAGGCCAAGCAGAGCGGGGAACCAGAGAGCACGACATGAATGTGTGGCAATGAAATTTAGCTTGCCTAGAACACATCTGTACAGTAACATCAGAGAATGCTTCACCAGTATCATCTAACTGGAAACCTGTTACCATGGTGTCTCCACAGGATTTGCATCAACCAAGTTAAGTCTGGTCAATACATCAGCAATTTTCTGTGATGGTCAGCTGGCCAATCAGCTGCGGGCAGGGGGTAGGGTGAAGGCAAGGCAAGGCAAAGCCTAATCTATTCAGCCTAGTCTCATTTTATTCACAAAGGGCAACTTTCCAGGATCCAGGAAGCCCATCGGAGGGTAGGGCAGTAGGGTGGTTCATAAAAAAAACTTTTTAAAAAGCAATGCCTGCTCCAAAGGTCTTATGTTATTAAACTAGGGATGATATAGCTATATCTGAAATTTCATGCATATCAGTTAATATCTTGACCCTGCTCCACTGAATTGAAATTTCCGCCTTCACGACATAGGAAAACGCCCAAGTAAACAGCTATTTTTGTGGAGAAGGGCCAAGATATTAACTGATATGCATGAAATTTCATATATAGCTATATAATCCCTAGTGTAGTAAGATAAGACCTTTGGAGCAGTCTTTTTTTTTTTTTAAAAAAAAGGTTTTCTATGAACTGCCCTAGTAGGGCAGTAATTTTTCCTTGACAATTTGTCACCCTCCTCCATGATGGCACCCGGGGCGGACTGCCCCCACTCCCTTCGTACGCCCCTGTGTCCCCCCCTCCATACAGTATGGCACCAGGTAGTGGGAGAAACATACATGGTCTGGTTGTGGGGTGGGGGCTTGCACAGTAAGGTCTTAGACAGGGTGGCGGCCCAGGTGATCTCCCAGCTCAATTGGCAAAGGACTCATGGACTCTGAGTAGCATTTGCAAAGGCTAGGGTGGAGGTACACACTTTTAAATGAGAACTAATAACTGACTCTCCTCTCTTCTGTGCTATTATGATTAAAGCAAAATCCTGATTCAGCTTCCAGATAATTTTTTAATGCTTCTAAAGTTCTTTATTAAAAACAAAAATCAGCACAAAGAAACTTCTGTGCAAGTTAATAATATTGAAAAGTAAAATAAATAATAATTAAATGAAACTCTTCATTAAAGCCTTGATTTTAATATTTTGAGCTAAAAGCCTAGAAACTCATAGAGATGTCAAAAACTCACAATTATCAGGTAAAAAGCTTAAGAGCAGCGAGGCACCAGGCAGTAGAAGGGAGCATAACAGCCAACAAAATTATCTCTGTGTGTGTCTGTCTCAATCACGATCTGAACTTTTGTTTTCTCTTTAGGAAAAGATCAATAGCTACCTGCAGAATCTTAGGAAGGAAAGAAAGAAAATTCTGTCCTATGAAGCAGAACTGGAAAAGGAAAGCCGAGACCTCCTTGTAAGTGTCAATACTGTTCCTTGGAAGGGAACAAGTGCTTGACGAATCAGGTCAGGGCTGAATAGAAATGGGGAAATCTGTTTCTTTCTGTTCATCTCAGTTTCATACATTTCCATCTCAAAGTCATTTCTCCCAATTTTGCCCTTGAATCCAAACTGAACTGAATCTTATTCCCATGTGGCAGCTCAGATCCACAGAAGATAAGCTAGTTGCAACATTCTGATTTGTTATACAGACTGTTGCAGAAATATTTATCTAAATGTGCACTATTTTATATCTATAGGAAATTCAAATTGACTCAAGGTATTAAAGCAGGGGTCAGCAAACTTTTCCAGCAGGGGGCCAGTCCACTGTCCCTCAGACCTTGTGGGGGGGCCGGACTATTTTTTGGGGACGACGACGAACAAATTCCTATTCCCCACAAATTGTTAGCAAACCAGGCCTCCAAAGCTGCATTGTATGTGTGATTCACATGTCTGTGAGGAGCGTGAGAAGGGAAGACAGGCTTATCTTTCTTCCGGTATGAGACTGTAAAATTGTACTTTCACTTTTACACTGCGGATTCTTCTGCTCTGGGAGCTGAGAGAGAGCACCATGATTGCTTGTCTGTATATTCTGTAAATAAATTAGTAGTTTAGTCTAGAACTACAATGTCTCTAACTTCTTGTTGTGTTAAGCCAGAAGGATAGTGTGCTTACGCCAGCTGGTGTAGGTCGCTGGGAGCGCCCTGGAGAAGAAGGGGATGCCTTTTCCAGATCTACACTCACCGGAGTACGTCCAGAGGAATGGGGGCTGCAGGCACCCCAGGGCGTTTTCTCCCAACACAAATAACCCAGAGATGCATTCTAAATAAAAGCATACATTCTACTCATGTAAACCCACAAATAACGCAGAGGTGCATTTTAAATAAAAGGACACATTCTACTCATGTAAAAACACGCTGATTCCCGGACTGTCCATGGGCTGGATTTAGAAGGCGATTGGGCCGGATCCGGCCCCCAGGCCTTTGTTTGCCCACCCATGTATTAAAGTAAACAGAGGACTGCAGAGGGTGAGCAGGCCAGCTCTGCCCTGCTTCTCTTTTTCTGTTGATCTGCTGCTCTTGAAAGTGTGAGGTGAGGACTCTTTTATGTCTATGGAGGCTTTCTGAACATCTTAGAAACTAATTATGCTGCGTCCAAAAATGTACAGGCAACCTCCATGGATAGAAAAAAAAAATCTCCTGGCTGCCACCTTCCACAAGATGGAAGCAGGGCTTTTTTTCCAGCTGGAACTCGCCAGATCTCAGTTCCAGCATCTCTCAAGCAGGCGCCATTGCCATTGTAATAGTAATAATAGTAATAGTATTTAGAACAAGGGAGGTGAGTTCCGGCACCTCTTTTTCTAGAAAAATAGCACTAGTCACGGAAGGCAAGAGAAATGGCAACAGAGAAGGCAGAGCCAATGTGTTCATGCCTGCTGCCTCCCTGCCATGATTACTTTAAAGTCTGAAGAAGAGAGCTTCCTTAGCCACTGAGGGCTCGCCCACACCTCCACTTGTTCTGAGCCTTGCTCCTTTGCCAGGGAAAACCCACTGTTTAGTTCTCAGTCAGAACTAATGTCAATCCGGAGAAAACCCAAATTGCCTGTGCAATTCCCATAACTCTCCTCCTGGTGTTGCAAAGACTGACCACATTCCATACTCCAGTCTCCTTGTTTCCTCTTTCTATCTGCTTCTTGCCAGAAATGTACAACAACTGAGATGCAGAAGGCAGAGGAGAAGTTTAGAGAACTGCACCAATTTCTGCTGAATCAGATCGAAGAGGTGGAGAAGGAGATTGCAGGGAGAAGGGATGAGCAGCTGGCCAAACTCTCCAGGCAACTCTCCTCTCTTGACAGCATCATCCAGGAGATGGAGGAAAAGAGTCAGCAGCCAGCGAGTGAACTCCTGCAGGTAAGATGGTGGCAGGAATAGCCCCAGGCTCCACTTCAGGAAGAGGCTGCCTTGAAATCTGAAAGGCAGGTTGTGTGAGAAGGAGAATGATAAATGGTTCCTGGCTTAGTGTTAGGGGTGAGTATGTATGAAAATATCCGAGAAAAACTACCCAATAGTTCAACTTATGTGTACTATGACAAGTGAACCGGGAAGGGGTGGGATACCACAATATTTTTGTGCAGCAAATTGGATGAAATTTAAGAAGTTATGGCCCAAAACTATCAATGGTGGAAAAAATTATTAACTTTGCACTTAAAGGTGAATCCACCAAATGGGCACTTTATAAATCAATATGCAAACGGAATCACAGCCATCTGTCAACATTTGCACTTCTCTGAAATTTCCA
This sequence comes from Zootoca vivipara, assembly GCF_963506605.1. Classification (NCBI taxonomy): domain Eukaryota; kingdom Metazoa; phylum Chordata; class Lepidosauria; order Squamata; family Lacertidae; genus Zootoca; species Zootoca vivipara. Next base: position 10,096,171 of record NC_083277.1, read on the forward strand.
AACAGTTCTCCAATAATGCTTACCAAAAACTCATACAAGATCATAAAGCAAAACTAACATTAAAAAAAAAATCATTATATTACAGAAAATTGCTTTGCAAAATGTGTTTCAGGGAAAATTGGATATAAAAATACCTATATTAGGAGAACTTCACACTAAAAGGCTGGTGAATTTCCAGGACTTTTTTAAAATTGCAGACTGATGTGGAAATGTGTAGAACAGAACATGGGGAAATGAAAAATCTGAAAGATTCCAAAATTGGTTGACTAGGTTCTCCCTACCAAGAACATTTGTGTGTGCTGGGTGATTGACACCAGACAGCCAGAGTCCCTCCATTTCAGGGTCTGAAGAGGCTTCCTAGTGTGGCCTGTGTTGTGCATTGGATTCTATTCTCATTTTCCCTCTAGGATGTGAGAAGCAGCTTGCAGAGGTGAGTGGATCCAGCTCATTTCCATTAGCATCAGTACTTAAAACCTGGCCCTCCAAGCTTCTGACGGAAAGACTTTAGGACTCCACACTCTGCGTAATTTCACCCACAATTAGGACCTTCCTTTTGAACTTGTGGCACCCCTATTCTCATTCCAAGGATGAAGACCGAAACACTGCTTCCTCCCTCCCCCTCCCATCATACATGCTATACTTAAAGCTATTTTGTTGAAGTCTGTTGTGGGTGAGACAGAACAGTATTGAACAGTATTAGTAGCTTCAAGACACATCAGGGTGTATGTGGGTGAGGGTCCTGGCCCCTCCATTTCTTCTCTGTTGTCCCTTGATTCCTCTCCGCATCCTTTCTTGGATATATTGATTTGATTGTACACCTGTGGAAGATCTGCTTCATGCTCTGAGAGCATCTGGTTCCAGAGCAGAGGTTATCTAAGGCAGGACACCAGCAACCTCCAGAAACAAATATTCTGACCTAACTCAAGTGTTGCTAAAATAAAGCTGCTATACTTCCAAGCAACAGGATAAAGTTACTTTCTTTGCAGCAACCAGTGCCTTTGTAGTTCCCTTCAAGATTTGTCAGTTCCGTTACTGCAGAAAACCCTCATGTACCACTCAGGTTCAGATTAGAGGTTACTAAAGCATCCATCCTGTTCTTTCTACCATTTTCTTCCTCCTTTTACCTTTTTTTCTTTTCCTTTACTAGGAATTAGAGCAGGCTTCCTCAAACTCAGCCCTCCAGATGTTTTTGGCCTACAACTCCCATGATCCCTAGCTAGCAGGACCAGTGGTCAGGGATTATGGGAATTGTAGTCTCAAAACATCTGGAGGGCCGAGTTTGAGGAAACCTGATTTAGAGATTTGAAAGGTTAACATTTTTCCTCATCAGGTGTGAGAGGACAGAGAGACCGGAGAATCCACTGGCTTTTACTCCAGAGCTGAAGGAGAAGGCCTCCAGATTCCGTGATATGAATCTCCGTCTGGAGAAAGTCATGAAGGAATTCAAAGGTAATGACAAATGGCTGCAAGGATTTTATGCTGAGCATTACATTAGTCTAACACAGAACGTGTTAGGCTCTTACTGTATTTCGCTTTTGCTGCAGACAGGAGTGGCACCATCACACCTCTCCCCCTTGGTGGTCCAGCCATCAATTAATTCCCCCCAGAATGTCCCATGTACACTGGCACGCTGCAGCATTAGAAATGGTGGCTGCCACAAATAAAGCAAATCCATACCAGACTCTATAGTAAAGTCTGTTTTTTTTCTCCAATCTTATTCGGGGGGCGGGGTATTGTTTTGCTGTTTTGCTTTACTTATTTTCAAGTTTTTATCTTGTATCTTACTTTGTGTACTGCCCTGAGATCTTATGATGAGGAGCAGTATATAAATCTAAGAAATAAACAATAAAAGAATAATGTGCATCTGTTTACAATTCCCTTTGCACGAGAGCTCTGGAATCCTTCTTCAGCAAGCTTCGTTTCTCATTTCGTTTAACCATTCTGGCTTTAATTATTTCCCCCACCACTTTACTTGGTGCAGATATTAAGGCTGCGTCCATTAATAGACCATCAGATTTAATGTTGAATATTTTTATTCTGCTTTTTAAAAGTCTTGTTTACCATTGCTGAGTTTTACAGTTTTCTTTAACTGGTTTTTCCTACGTTCTTAATTGTTTGTTCTACTGATTAATCTTTTACTTGAAATAAGGATAGAACAGGTGCTGTGTTACTAGGTGATACTTTTCTAACAAAATTAATTTCAGTTAGAGCAGTGTAGTGCTTAAACTTGATATCTTTTTTCTTTCTCAGATGCTATGTTATTCAGACAACAGCTTCAGAAAGGTAAATTTCCAATGGTGACCCAAATTCACAGGAGGGGTGGGGATTGGCATTTCATTGGGGTTGTACAATCTTTTCTGCAGACTTTGGAACCCTTAATAAGTTATTAGCATTAAAATGGCATTTATGTTCTTCATATGTATTGGCAAATCCCAATTTTTGCAGGTGTCGTGTTCCAGTTTAAAACACACACAAACCTGCCCCATTACATGCCAGTTTCTGTCTCCTAGCTGATTTTGCCTCTCTTTTCTTCATCTTCCCCCAACAGCAAATGTCACTCTGGATCCAGACACAGCCCACCCCTGCCTCATCTTGTCCAAGGATCGGAAAAGCGTGAGATTGGCAGACATAAAGCAAGATGTGCCCGATAATCCTGAGAGATTCAACAACCGGCATTGTGTGCTGGGTCGTGAGGAATTCACAGCAGGCAGACATTTCTGGGAGGTCACTGTGGGAAGTGAGGGAGAATGGGCTGTGGGGATCGCCAGGAAGTCTATGGGGAGAAAGGGCCGCTTTCCCTTCAGTCCTGAGGGAGGGCTCTGGGCTCTGGATAAGATGAGAAATGGGTACTGGGCCTGCACTTCCCCTGAATACTCTCCTCTGTCCCTGAGGGAGAAGCCCAAGAGGATCCGGGTGACTCTGGACTATGAAGGGGGATGTGTGTCTTTTTCTGATGCTGACTCAGGAGCCGAACTCTACACGTTCTCAGGAGCCTCGTTCTCTGGAGAGACCCTCCTCCCTTTCTTTCGTCTGTGGGGAAATGAAACCCACCTCAGGATCTCCTGAGGAGACTAAATCTGCCTCTCAGGCCCAGCAGGAGTTTCTATCCAGAAAAAAATGGCTGAGATAAAACCCAACAGTTTTACCTCAGTTGCACTTTGGGCAGCTTTTTAAGGGCCTTGTGAGAGGATTACTCTACCATCAGCAGAAATAACAAAACAGACAAAAATGGGTGCCTTTTTCTGCTTTTTATTTCCTTTTTCCATAATTTTCTTTGCAGATTATTCCTTAGAGACGGTAACACTTTTAACACTCTCAATATATAACTGAGTTCCTCAAAAGGGCTCAGCCTCCATCATCGGGTTTCATTTTGCCACCTTCCTTTCCCCACAAGACCCCCAGCAGCTGTTAAAATACAAACATTCATGGATTACTAGAAATTAACCCCTGAATAGAATAGAATAGAATAGAATAGTGATTTATTCGCCAAGTACCGGTACTTACATACTTGGAATTTGCTTTGGCTAATTTTACAATGTAAACATACTTTATACAAAATATCTGTTAAATATCTGTGTGAGGATCGGAGTGTGCAAAACACTATTTAAAGCAAAGAGGAGCCACTCCGACTGCGCCTGGAGCTTTTGCCTTCTGTCCCTGTAGTGACTTCAGAACAGGTTGAGGTGGTTGTTGGTGCCTCTGGCGCCGAGTGAATTGCTCTATTTGATAATGCTTGGCTTTGCTATAAAATGGATTCTGGTCGTTTGCCAATTTTTGACTCTCTGGAGCAGAAGAATATGTTCTCTTATATTCAGTAAAAGATGATGTTCTCTTCAGAAATGTTCTGTAAATTCTTCCAAAGAGTAGCCGAGACATGTTTGAGAATTGAGTCCGAATCATAGGTTCGTTTTGCCACTATAATCTCCTTCGTCAGTGCGTTCCTAGCTTGGTTGTACAAATTTCTGTCTCCTTTCCTCGAACCCTCCTCTTTAGCATATCGGAGTTTCCATGAGTTTCCTTGATTAATAAGGTGCAGATCATTCATTTTATTGTCAAGTGTGTGAAGATTTGAGAGGTATATAGATGGTGAAGCCGATCTCATTCCTCACCTTTGTAGCTTAATCAAAGCGCTAGCATTTTTACCCACCTCTGGAGGGAAAGCTCCTTGCTGTGTAGACCTCAGACCAGAAGAAAACACAAATAATGTCTGTGCGGCACCAACTTCAAGCTTCCTGTGCAAATGCAGCCTCACCATGTCCCCTGTTCCTCAGAGATTAATCTCGCTGGATTCAGTGGGGCTTCTGAACAACTAAATTTATTTACAGCTGCTGCATTAATCTTCTATAAATGTTGGATTCTGTATATCAGAGGCAGCCAACACAATGTCCTCTGGATGGTGTTGGGCTCCCATTAGCCTCACCCAGCAAGGCCAACTAGTCAGAGATGATGGGAGTTATAGTCCAGTGACTTTTGGAAGGAACCAGGTTGGCTCTGTCTGCCCTATATAATTCCCACTGAGCTTTCCCTCTGATCCCAAGCCCCACCCTGGTTATGGGATGCTCCCCCCAAAGAGGGCCTTTTCACTACCAGGTAGATCTTTGTTTTCTCCGAGGCTTTTAAAGGCTATCATTGAATGCTGTTTAATTCTCAGAACTATTTTGTTTTCACTTTTGCCAGTTTTTAGGGCTGCATTTATGGTTCAAGATATTATGCTGATTTTTATGGTTTTTTGTGCCGATACAGATTTTATGCTGATTGCTTTTAATAAATTGCATTTGTTTTTAAATCTGTGAACTGACCAGAGCATGTGGTTAATTAGGAGGTATAGGAATGAAGTGAAATAAAAATAAAAATGAAGTGAAATAAAAGCTCCAAAACTCCCTCCCAGGCTGTCAAGGGGCTCCCTCGATTGCTGCTGTTTTGCAGGAGTATTCAGCAAGATGTCATTGACGCAATAATAGTGCATTATTGCTGGATTTATATGGGACAATCCACATATCATTCTGCTTTAGGGGTTATTCTGCAATTCTTCCCCAATGTTAATGGTTCATTGTCATATGAAGGGGCTCCCATGTCTTTTCTGTGAAGCGGCCTAAGATTTCTGGGTATAGGGCGGTATATAAATTCACTGTGCTCTGGTCCATGGGGTCACGAAGAGTCAGACACGACAAAACGACTAAACAACAACAATAAATTCAAATAAATAATAATAATGGAACAAAAGCACTCTGGACTGATAAGAAATGAAGCAATTATGAGTGCTGCACTGACAACCAGATCCCCTCTTTCCCCGCTAGACCTCTGGGCCAGGAAGCCGAACTGTCCCCTTCAGTCAGGCACACGACCCAGAAAGGGAGCTAGATTTGAGGATGGCAGGATGTGGGCAGCGGGGCTTGAATGGAAATACAGTAGTGTCAGTACTTAATACCCTAACCTAACCTCTGGTTTGACAGTCAAAATAAGAAAGCAGGTTATGTACTGGTTGTAGGTGAAAGACCACAATTGGATCACATCTCTCACTATCCCTGACCACTGGGGGTGATGGAGTTGGAGTCCAGGAACTCAATCATACACCCCATACAGTACTCCAAAACACCGCTTGAGGCTGGGGCAAAATGGGAGTTTTGGAAAGAAGGGCTTTAGGGCTCATTTTTAAGTCAGACTTGCAGTTCCTCACAGGCTGCTACTCATTTCTGAGGAGGAACAGATGTCCCTTAGGACAATGTTAGGATGAGGGCAAAATAGGCCCGCAGCCCTGGCAGTGGATGGTCCAGTCCTGCGTGTGTGGAATCAACAGGAACCATGTGGTTAGGGCGTGTCATTTAAGGACGGAAATTTTTCTTTTTGCGAATTTGCTCAATGAGGGATTCTAAAAATATGTTATTGCACACGAGGAATCCAAATCTGCAATTATTTTTATGATTGTGATTGATGATTAGCTTGGTAAATTGAGATTTGTTTGAAATACACTTTAAAAAGGCCAAAAACTCGCACTTGGAAGCGAGGTTAAAGTTTTAAATCATTTTATACAAGCGAAAATATAAAGAAATTTTGTTTCCAGCTGTAACAACATATCATTACTTTATCTTATAACATCTTATTATAGTAAGAAAAAAAGAATAACATTAATTAGAATTAATAACAAGTTTCATCAAGTCCTGTTTTGATTCATTTATTGACAAAAGCCGACGACGTGCTTCTTGGCCTCTGATGTAGCCCTCCCATTTTTTCTGTGTATACACTTTTCCTGCAGCCTCCGTGACTTGTTCCACACATCTTTCAATCCCTTGACCATGACAAGGCCATTGAGGAACTTTATTTCTGTCAAGGTCATTTTGCGTGTTGCTCTGCAGTTCATGTAAACTAAATCATTTACGTGTGTTCATTAACACTGTAACTCTGAAATCAATATAACAAAATGAAAACTGACAAAGAAATAGTTTAAAACTCAGAACTTTAACAGTGTGGAAGAACAAGAAAGCTTTTGCTTATTACCCCAAAGTGAGCCTCCCTGAAAAGAGCTCCACAGGCAGGTCAATGTTGCTCGTTCTTCCCTGCCAACCTCCGCAGCCTGCTTTGCTCCCCCTCCAATGCCCCCCTCCCAGCCTTTTAGAGGAGGAAAACCAGGGGGAAATCCCCCCCCCTGTTTTTGGCCTCTAAAAACCAGGTGCGTGTTATGGTCTGAAAAATACAGTACACAGCAGAGCTAAAGTTCTCATGTCCAATCAGTCACTTTCAGATCCTGGGAGTGGTGTCCTTCGGGAACGCCTCCAACAAAGCATCTTGGGAACTCCTAATCTCCTCTCTTCCTTACGTTTCTGACCCCTGCGCTGTTTCGGAGATGGGGCTACCACTTTCCCCTCCCCTCCTGAGCTACTGAGTCGCCGCTCCTGCTCTCTAGCGTCCAAGACCCCTTCCGCCACCATACTGAGTGCTTGCCTGTCTCTACTGCATGACGTTGCAGGACTTCCCTGATGCTGCTCGGACCCCTCAACATCTCAGAGCCCTTGCACCATTCCGCTGGGCTATCTGCTGGCTCCTGGTGGTCCCCTGACACGTGTGATTGGCACATGTGTGACCACTGACATGCATGCAGTTTTCAGCACTGAAAAGGGGATGGAATGGGGGCGGAGCAGACTTACACACATCCCACTGATGAACATGGGGACGAAGAACGCAACTCCCACACAAACAGGGAGTTGCTTGTATACAACCATGAAAGGTGGCAGAGTCTAGAGGCAGCATAGAGTGCATTGTACCACTGCCGACTGTGGCAAGGAAAAAACATTTTTCAGAATGTTCCTCCATGTTAAAAAGGCCCTGCACATAAAAACCTAGTGCATCAGGGAGCAAGCTGGGCTAGAACCATTCTTCCTGATGTGCTAGATTTTTACTTGCCCAGGGGGTTCTCATTTAAAAGAATTAAAAATGAATCTGGAAAATTAAAAATTTTCTTCTTGCACCTTCAGTTTGAAAAGGTGCAGGCCAGTCTCTCACCACACCCATCTATGTGCATAAGGCAGGCTATGCACTCGGGACCACTAATCACTGCTCCTGTGCTGCGTATGTGGTTTAAAAAAAACACTTCCCAGAAAGCTCTCCCATCCACGAAAAACGTTCAGCAATTCGTCAACCCATGTGGAATCTAGACGCTTGCCACAGTTATGAAACACTTCTGTGTTCTCTCTCTCTGTATTGGTGGTGGCTTGTTTCCACTGGCATTACTGAGGCGGAAGGTAGGGAGCCCAACAGTAGGTGGAACCAGAGAGCCAATGACAGGCAGATCCAACTGATGCTAGTCCCCACCCCCCTCCGGCCGCCTTCCTTCCTGCTGAGCTCTACAAGAGACATCCTAAGACTATGGGAGAAGCCAACCAGCTGGCCACTCCCCAGATTGGTGGCAAGTTGAGGGCAGGTGAGGTAGGCACTGGCTGAGGGTAAACCAAAGTTGGATCACCTCTTCTGCCAACTCTTACACCAGGAGAACCTACACTGAAGTGTGCTTTGCCCGCACTCGGCACAGTGATAGGGCTTCTCTTCCATGTGGGTCCTCCAGTGCCTGATGAGGTTGGACTTCCAGATGAAGCTCTTCCCGCACACGGAGCACACGGAGCACCGGCAGGGTTTCTCCCCGGAGTGGGCTCTCTGGTGCGCCTTCAGGAAAGCTCGCTGCTGGAAGCACTTCACGCAGTCCGAATCGCACCGGTGCAGCTTCTCTCCCTGGTGGTGGTTCTTGTGCGTCAGGAGGTCGATCCAATGAGAGAAAGGTTTCTTGCAATCCGGACACTTGTAGATCCTCTCACCAATGTGGACCCTCTCGTGGGCAACCAAGTCCAAACTATCGCCAAAAGACTTCCCACAAAAGGAGCACTTATACACTTTCTCCGCTTCCGGTGGCATTTTCCGGTCTTCTGGAAGAGGAGCATTCCGATGGAGGCTGATCCCATTCTCTTGGCCTCCCTTCCTCCTCTCAGTGCTCAGGAGGTTCTCAGGGAAGGTCCTCCTGGGTACATTTTTAGCACCTATATTCTCTATTTTGAGACCCCAAAAACATTCCCCCATGGCAATTTCCAGGGGTGTCCTACTGTGGCTCATTTGCTTAGGTGTTCCTTGCCAAAAGGTCACATCAGACTTGAGCGCTCCGTTGCTGTTTCCTGAAACAAACCAGAGAAATGACATGAGAAGGAGCAAGTGGGAAGGAGCCTTCAATTTTTGAAAAAATAATAATAATTAAAACTAGTGTTCAGCTGATCAGTTGGTTAGGTCAGGGGTAAGGAAACTGTGGTCCTTACTTGTAGTAAGGTTAAAAAGCTTGCTGGGAAATGATATACAATGAATTGAAAAGGATGTTTAAAATAACGTTTGGGGGGGGGAACCAGAAGCTTTTCTTTTGGGAATCATAGGGACAGAACTACCTAAATTGTATACCTCCATAATTAAGTCAGCCTGTAACAGTATTTATCTTAGATCCAAATCTACGTAAGATGCATTAACAACAGCACCTGTCAACCAAGGGACAAGACATCCTTACCCAGAAACATTACATTTGCATAATTTTCCAGCATCACTTCCTTGTAGAGAGTTCTCTGGCAGGGGCCCAGGAGATCCCACTCCCCCTTGCTGAAATACACGGCCACCTCCTCAAAGGACACCAGCTGCTGAAAGGAAAAGATAGATTCTAATGTAGATAAAATAATAAACATATACATAAACATCTGACATATATAAACATCTGACATGGCTCCCAGCGTGAAAATAAAAGGGCTAACCTGGTAGCTTTATTGCTCTTGCTATTATTAATAATGTTATTTATTAATCACTTTCTACATACAGTGGTACCTTGGTTCTCAAACACCTTCGTTCTCAAACGCAGAAAACCTGGAAGTTTTGAAAGTTTCGGGTTTTGAACGTTTTTCAGAAGCCAAACGTCCAATGCGGCAATCAGTTATTGTTTCCGGAGTGCCTGGTGCACCAATCAGAAGCTGCGCCTTGGTTTCCAAACGTTTCAGAAGTCAAATGGACTTCCAGAATGGATTAAGTTTGGCGCTTTTGTTTTTGCCAAATATTTTGCGTTTTTGTTTTTGAGGCTTTTTCAGTTAATTTGTTTTTGTGACTGTGTGGAACCCAGTTCCGCTACTGATTGATTGATTGATTGTGTGACTGCGGAAATGGATAAAATATCCCCATCGAAACAATAACTATTATCTGTGCAGGTAAGAAAAGGGGAAAAAAAGAATTTAATTTTTATCATCTACAATACTGTCTTATTTATTTTATAGTACAGTACAATGATTATAGGGGACCCAGGTGGCGCTGTGGTTAAAACCACTGAGCCTAGGGCTTGCTGATCAGAAGGTCGGCGGTTCGAATCCCTGTGACGGGGTGAGCTCCCGTTGCTTGGTCCCAGCTCCTGCCAACCTAGCAGTTCGAAAGCATGTCAAAATGCAAGTAGATAAATAGGAACCGCTACAGCGGGAAGGTAAACGGCGTTTCCGTGTGCTGCTCTGGTTTTCCAGAAGCGGCTTTGTCATGCTGGCCACATGACCTGGAAGCTATACACCGGCTCCCTCAGCCAATAATGCTAGATGAGCGCGCAACCCCAGAGTCGGTCACGACTGGACCTAATGGTCAAGGGTCCCTTTACCTTTACAATGATTATTGCTTTCATTTTATGGATCAATGGTCTCGTTAGATAGTAAAATTCATGTTAATTTGCTGTTTTAGGGGTTGTTTTTTAAAGTGTGGAACGGATTAAAAAGTGTGAAACCAAGTGCACCTTGGTTTTGGAACCCTTTGGTTTTGGAACAGACTTCTGGAACGGATTAAGTTTGAGAACCAAGGTACCACTGTACATCCTGAGGTGTTGTACAAAATGTAATGCAAAGTGGACACCGATAGCAGAGAGCTTTGCAAAATCCAACTAGGAAAGCTTTATTTTTTTCATGCGAGTTCATAGCTTAAGTTGGGTCACCTAGACATTTTGTAGCAGCAGCAGCAGCAGCAGCAGCAGCAGCAGCAGCAGCAGCAGCAGAAGGGGCAGCACACGTTTCCTGCAAACCTTGCAGCTCAACACAGAGGGAGGCACCCAGGCTGTGCCCCACAAGGAGCCTGCCCCTTACCTGAGATGGGTCCATGGCAGAAGTTTCCACTCCAGCTCCTGGAAGGGATGATCCAGATTGGGCCTCTGATGCCATTGCTCTGTCATGGGAGGAGAGGGAGAGAAAGAAGGGGTTAAACAGGCCATCTCTGGGACATGGCTGGAAGGAAAGCCTCAAACTGGGGGCAACTGAGAAGTGGAGTTATTCACATTTCAGCTGAACGGTGAGGGCAAGACTTTCACCCTTTGGTTCATGGCTTTTGGACCACATAAATAAAAAGCATTTCACTTTGCCCTCCTTTTAATTTATTCCATACTAGCTGTACCAGGCCACTCGTTTCTGTGGCTCAGTCTGTAAAATGGAAAAGAAAGAAAAGAGAAAGCGTACGTTTCTAAACTACAGCTTGGGAACTCCTAATCAGAAGGTCGGCGGTTCGAATCCCCGCAATGGGGTGAGCTCCCGTTGCTCGGTCCCAGCTCCTGCCAACCTAGCAGTTTGCAAGCAAGTAGATAAATAGGTACTGCTACAGCGGGAAGGTAAACGGCGTTTCCGTGTGCTGCTCTGGTTCGCCAGAAGCGGCTTTGTCATGCTGGCCACATTACCTGGAAGCTGTATGCCGGCTCCCTCGGCCAATAATGCGAGATGAGCGCCACAACCCCAGAGTCGGTCACGACTGGACCTAATGGTCAGGGGTCCCTTTACCTTTACCTATACAATATTTTTTGTTGTTCCATTCTCTATGTAGATACAGAGATTGTCTGGTTTGCCAATTCTAGAACACGCAACATATAATTGTCCATGTGAGAAGCAATCTGTGTCTAGATCTATACCGCATAATTCTAAAGATTGGCCCTGGGATTTGTTGGTGGTGATTGCAAACGCCAATCTAATTGGGAATGTCATCACCAAATCTATCTGCTACTGCTTCATTTGATTTAGAATTGCGTCGTGAACAAAATTACAACACGGTTGATCTTCTGTCATATGTGCAATCAAATATTCCTAGGCTAACGCTTGAGCAGAAAGCCATTCACGATCAAATAATGCGAACTATCAATAACGGGATTGGAGAAATCTTCTTAGATGTGCCACGAAGAACTGGTAAAACGTTCCTAATTAGATTGATTCTTGCAGCAATTCAATCCCAAAATGACATAGCCTTAGCTCTTGCATCATCTGGAATAGCTGTGACATTGTTACCAGGTGGAAGAACTGCTCATTCCGCTTAGAAATTGCCATTGAACATACAATTCATTGAAACTCCCACGTGGGAGAAGTATTGCAGAAATGCAAACTTATTGTTTGGAATGAATGCACAATGGCGCACAAAAAAACACTTGAGGCTCTTGATTGATCATTGCAAGATTTATGTGGAAACACCAGACCTTTTGGGAACGCATTAATATTGCTTGCAGGAGATTTCAGACAAACATTACCTGTAATTCCTTGATCGACGCCATTGCTGACCACGGAGTTGTGTTTGTCGGTGATCTGCTGTTTCTCGTTGACGTCTTTCAGCCACTCTCAGCCTGTTGCGATTTGAAGCTGCAGAACGCGCTCTTCGTGCTCTTAACCGTGCATTCTCAAGTCTGGCTGCACGTCGCTCTACTGTTTCCTCGGCACGTTTTTGAGCCACTCTTCGTCTTTTTTGCTCATTTGCTGATGCCCGTTCTTCCTCTGTTTGATTTGCAATTACTCGTCGCTTTGCTTCTGCTTTGCGAGTATGACGACCTAAGTTTGATCTTCTGCGAGACATTATTTTGATGAACTAAAGCAGATCGATTGCACTGAAAAAGAAAAAAGAAAGTTATAACAAAAATATATAAAATTGCAAAACATTAAAAAGGAAAAAAACCATGAACTAAAAAACAAAGGGAAAAAATAGAAAATACTAATGAAATATTTCAATTCAAATGCAGATCAATCAACATAGCTCAATTTCACTGCCAATTGCACTGAAAATTAAGAAAAACAGTTTAAAAACGGAATGAAAAACAATGAAACACACACACACACACCCTCAATCAATCCAAACATATTGATGTCGTATTCTATCCACTCCTGTTTCTACAAAGCCTTCCCATTCCCTCAAGCCTAGTGGCAAACATTGAAAACTTTCCCACGTGCAAAGGAACACAAGAAGCTTTTTTATACATATACAAAAGCACAGGCAGGAGGGAATAGGTATCTAATTTGAAGGTATTCACAACTAATTCAGAATGCGGCAGCTAGACTGGTGACTGGGAGCGGCCACCGAGACCACATAACACCGGTCTTGAAAGACCTACATTGGCTCCCAGTACGTTTCCGAGCACAATTCAAAGTGTTGGTGCTGACCTTTAAAGCCCTAAACGGCCTCAGTCCAGTATATCTGAAGGAGTGTCTTCACCCCCATCATTCTGCCCAGACACTGAGGTCCAGCGCTGAGGGCCTTCTGGCGGTTCCCTCATGTGAGAAGCCAAGTTGCAGGGAACCAGGCAGAGGCTGCCTTCTCGGTAGTGGTGCCTGCCCTATGGAACACCCTCCCACCAGATGTCAAAGAGAAAAACAACTACCAGATTTTTAGAAGACATCTGAAGGCAGCCCTGTTTAGGGAGGCTTTTAATGTTTAATAGATTACTGTATTTTAATATCCTTCTGGAAGCCGCCCAGAGTGGCTGGGGAAGCCCAGCCAGATGGGCAGGATATAAATGATAAATTTTATTTATTTATTTATTTATTCTATTTATTATTATTATTATTATTATTATTATTATTATTATTATTATTATTTATTAAAGAGAGGCTTCAAAGAGACTCGTGCAACTGTTGGGGGCGCCTCCTTTTGCAGCTGGATTTGGGCGCATCAGCCTCAACCATTAAGACGACTCCCCTCCCCTCCATTCCCCAGCCTCCCCCCCAAATGCAAGCTCCGGGTCTCCCACCGTCGCCCGCCTCGTAGCACCTCGTCGCCTCTTTCGTCTCCTGCTCGCCGCTCCTCGCCGGGGAATCCCGACGACGAGCCTCTTTCCCGGTTTCAAAACTTCCTGCCTCTCTAGGAACCGAAGTTCACTTTGTTTAACCCTCGCAGGGCTGCATCTCTCAGCTCCTCCCTGTGCGCAAAGCGGCGCCCTGCGCGCACGTCGTTCTTCGTTCCAGATGGAAAGCAAAGTTGCAGGGTTGTGGTTGGTTTTGGTGCATTTATACATCAAATTTATGCGTCCGGCAAACTAGGGAGCAGCTCAGCCACAAAGCATATATGTGCAAACAGATGGAGTTTTGCTTTTCAACTCAGGGTAATTGAACCCAGAATTATAAATGAAAATATAATACTGTATAATGATAATTATTTGTCTCCTTTTTTCAAACATGTTAAACCCATAACAAATAAAGGAAAGAAATCTCTGTCTCTTACAATGCTACATAAATATATTCAATCTTGACCCCCCACCCCCACCCCCAATCCCATCTATTTGGGATCTATTATCCCATCTTTGGATCTATTGTGTTAAGTTTTTGCCATCACTGCATGGTCCCAATAAATTTTTGCAGAGTTCTTCAGTGATGGGTCTTTTAAAAATGTTTTTGGCTGTAAGAAATTCAAGTCTGCTGTTCTTTTTGTGATTGGACAACATTTAGCTCGGTGAGTCTACGTTTGGTAAAGAAGCACATAAACTGCTGTCGGAAAACAAAATAATTTTATTTTTACTTTCTGAAAATGTCAGGCAAAGCTTAATAATAATAATAATAATAATAATAATAATAATAGCAAGTACTTCGCAATCATTTTTAATGATTTCCATGCAATTTTACACACATTTTGCTTACCAAGCAAATTATATCAATTTAATACCCCAGCATAGATGTACAGTGCAACTTCCTATCGCATATCATGTCACGACTCTGGGCCAAAGATCTCAAAATATCACTCCCCTGTACACAAGTTCAGGTTAGCATGTGGTCAGGAAAAACACCATTAGACTTGGTGACATCCGACAGTCATCTGCCCCAGTCCACAGGAAGGTTTCTGACCAGAAGCTGAAATCAGCTTGTATAATGTATTTAAACTACAATAACAGGAATTAAGTGAATTTCAATTTATAAAGTTACTGGTAGATAGCCGTGTTGGTCTGACATAGTCGAAACAAAATAACATAAATTTTTCCAGCAGCACATTAAAGTTAAAGGGACCCTGATCATTAGGTCCAGTTGTGACTGACTCTGGGGTTGCGGCACTCATCTCGCTTTATTGGCTGACCCATCATCCCTGACCATTAGCCATCATGGCTGTGGGTGATGGGAGTTGAAGTCCAGCAACATATCAAGGGCCACCGACTTCTCTCCCTTGCCTAACCAAAGAGCACAATGGGATACCCAAACAAATAAATGAGCTTTCTTTCCCCGCCGTATGTATTAATGGAAAACCTAATGAAACCTTAATTAATGGAGAGGAGTTTTTCAAACGCTCATACAGTGGTACCTTAGAAGTTGAATGGAATACGTTCCGGAAGTCCGTTTGACTTCCAAAATGTTCGGGAACCAAGGCGTGGCTTCTGATTGGCTGCAGGCAGAAGCTGTGGAAGTTGCATTGGATGTTCGGGTTCCAAAGAACGTTCAAAAACCAGAACAATCACTTCCAGTTTTCAATCGTTCGGGAGCCAAAACGTTCAGCTCCCAAGGCGTTTGAAAACCAAGGTATAACTGTACATCGGCAGCATTGTTTTAAATGAGAACAAATTCTTGAGCATCTACCCTTATGAAAGAGCTGTTTTCTTTTCAAATTTCACACATCACCCCAAAACAAAAGCCTATCTTCCTCGTGCAGATTTTATAAAGGTGAAAAAGCCTTGAGCTAAGTTTACCTTTACGGAAAACTGCACCAGATTCCCTAGGGGACTAGTGTGCTAGTGTGAAAGGCCTATCCACATTCACAATGTCTCGTAAGAGCAGCAGGGATGCGGAACGTGTGGCCCCTCCAGCTCCCATTAGCCCCAGCCAGCCAGGATAGCTAATGGTCAAGGATGATAGGAGCTGGGAGTCTGGCTGTATCTGTAAGGCAAATAGGTGCCCAATCCCTGCTCCAATACTTCTGATAGAAGCTACGATCGTGGGAGGGGGGACACCATTACTTTGCTGAGATGCCTGCCCTGTTCATAATCCGAGTTCAAGTCTCCAAGATCTTGCTATTTCTTTAAAAATGAAATAATAATAGTTGTGTTTTCCTCCCTTCGCTCGACACCCTGCACTCCCTGAAGCCTTCTAGAAAGGAGAGCATCCCTACAATATTATTTCAAGTGTAGCTCTTTGGATGCGAACCAAAAGTGGTGCAGAAGAGGGAAATCCATTTTCACAGGCCTGAACTTTGAAACTTTAGTTTGGCACCTGGCCTTATATATAGGCAACACTCCCCATTTGCGTGTTGTGATGGTGCAGATGTTGCTTTCCACATGTAACGGCTTCCAACTTGGCTTCTGTATATTTACAATGCTTTATTATACAGCTATACACGGCAGTATTTTCCAGACCATAACAGGCACTTTCCCCCTCCTAAAACGGAAGGGGAAAAGTCGCTGCATGTTATGGAGCAAAGGCGGGGGGAGGAGCTTTTGCGAGCAGAGTGCGCTGGAGGCGGGGGGAGGAGCTTTTGCGAGCGGAGTGCGCTGGTAGCGGCTTCGGAGGCGGTGGCTGGAGGGAAGAGGAGTTAGTTAGTTAGCTAGTTATTGTTACGGTTCTTGACCAGCACACACATTTATACAACAAACAATCCAATATATAATATATACAATGAATATAAGCTATAGCCATTATAAAAAGTGTTAGATAATAGAAATTATCGCTACTTGGGAGGGTACATATATAAATATTATGTCTAAACCAGGCATCCCCAAACTTCAGCCCTCCAGATGTTTTTGACTACAATTCCCATCATCCCTGACCACAGGTCCTGGTAGCTAGGGATCATGGGAGTTGTAGGCCAAAACATCTAGAGGGCCGCAGTGTGGGAATGCCTGGTCTAAACTTTCACCATTATAAAATTATTAGATAAAAGCAGGTATCACTACTAGGGCAGGTACAGCTAATAATGGCACTGGAGCATCTTTAGCTCTGTCCTTATGAGCACTACTAACTAGGTCAGCCCGAATTTTTATGGCTCTAGCACAGAACTTGGCTGCCCTTGCTGTCACATTAGAAGTAGCATCTGAAGAGAGCGACTCTATATAAAAATTGTCCGAGTGTCCAGGAAGTTCAGCCAGCATCGTATGGATGAGCTCGCCTTGCACCTCCTCGTAGAAGCTGCATCGCAGGAGTATGTGGCCAATAGTTTCCACTTCCCCAGATCCACATGGGCAACACCTCTCACACATTGGGGTCCGTTTATGCTGGAGGAAGAGGAACGAGCAGCTCTTCCTCCTCAGAAGCCGCCGTCCGCCGCTCGCAAAAGCGGAGCTCGCTGGCAGCAGCTTCCGAGGAAAAGCTGCTCGTTCCTCTCTCCCCCACCGTCGCCAGCGCACTCCGCTTTTGCGAGCGACGGGCGGCGGGAGGGGCAGACGGGCTTGCCCCTGGAGAGCTGGCAGCAGCAGCGTGTTCCTTTCGGGGCCGCCAGCCCCTTCCCCAGCCTATCCCACCGTGAAGAGGGCCCTGTGGCGAGGGGCGCGAGGGTGCCTTCCCTTACTGAGGTCAGAAATGTCTCTGGCTGCTGTTGCCCAGGCTGCTGCCAGCGCTGACCTTCGCTTTGTAAGAGGAAGCTGGAGCTGCTGAGTCCTGGTGCTTATACACTATCTTAGCTGCTTTGACTGTATTTTGAGAAAGGAAAAAGTGTGGGAATGTTAGGGATGTGAATTAGGATATATTATTAGATAGATCCTATCAAAGCTTGTGTTATCAAGCTTCCAATATCAGCAGAGTGACATTCCCCTTTTGTGCGCAGCAAGACGTGTGCATGTATCCGTAGTGATACAGGAGATGTAACAGAAGAACATTATGTGGGGGAGGGAGACAGTGGTCCTGAAGGTAGGAGTCTATCAAATGCTGAAGATGATCATCCAAATGTCAAGGACCAAATGGAGCAAGCAGCATGCAGACCTAGTGGTGGGACGAAAATATCCTTAAATAAGAGACATGGGGGAATGATCAACGGTCTTCAATGTCTGTATACTAATGCACAGAGCATGAGAAATAAACAAGATGAACTTGAGCTCTTGGTACAGCAAACTAAATATGACATAATAGGCATCACTGAAACCTGGTGGGATGAGTCTCATGACTGGAATGTAGTAATAGAGGGATACAATCTATTTAAGAGAAATAGGCCAAACAGGAAAGGAGGAGGAGTAGCTTTATATGTTAGGGATATGTATACCTGTGAAGAGATCCAGGATTTAAAACTTCAAAGCCAAATTGAGAGTATCTGGGTCAAAATTAAGGGAGAGAAAAACAACAGTGATCTCATTGTGGGAGTTTACTATAGATCCCCAAGCCAAACTGAGGACACAGATGATGCCTTCCTGGAACAGATGGCCAAGCATTCCAAAGGAAGTGAGATAGTAGTAATGGGGGATTTCAACTATCCTGATATTTGTTGGATGTCAAACTCAGCCAAGAGCATAAGGTCGAACAGATTCCTCACTGGCCTTGCAGACAACTTCATTGTCCAGAAAGTGGGAGAAGCAACAAGAGGATCAGCCATTTTAGATCTGGTCCTAACCAATAGTGATGACTTGGTTAGTGGGGTAGAAGTGGCAGGATCATTAGGTGGGAGTGACCATGCTCTTCTGGAGTTTATTATCCAGCGGAAAGGAGCAACCAAGCATACTAAGGTCCAAATTCTAGACTTTAAGAAAGCCGACTTCAGAAAACTTAGGGAAACGCTGGGTGAAATCCCATGGACAGTAATACTAAAAGGGAAGGGAGTTCATGATGGTTGGGAGTTTGTTAAAAGGGAGATATTAAAAGCACAACTTCAGGCAATACCAATGAGACGGAAACATGGAAGGTGCCTAAAGAAGCCAGGCTGGCTATCTAAAGAACTTTTGACTGAGTTAAGATTTAAAAGGGATATGTACAAAAAATGGAAAAGGGGGGAAATCTCCAGAGAGGAATTCAAACATATAGCCAGCACGTGTAGAGACAAAGTCAGAAAAGCTAAAGCACAGAATGAACTCAGGCTCGCCAGAGAGGTTAAAAGCAACAAAAAGGGCTTTTATGGGTATGTCCGTAGCAAAAGGAAAAACAAGGAAACAGTGGGGTCACTCAGAGGAGAAGATGGTGAAATGCAAACAGGGGACAGAGAAAGGGCAGAACTCCTCAATGCCTTCTTTGCCTCAGTCTTCTCCAAGAAAGAAAACAACGCCCGACCTGAAGAATATGGAGCAGATGATTCAGCAGGGGAAACACAGCCCAGAATAAGTAAGGAGGTAGTACAAGAATACTTGGCTAGTTTAGATGTATTCAAGTCTCCAGGGCCAGATGAACTACATCCAAGAGTATTAAAAGAACTGGCAGAGGTGATTTCAGAACCACTGGCAATAATCTTTGAAAATTCCTGGAGAACAGGCGAAGTTCCAGCAGACTGGAGGAGGGCAAATGTTGTCCCTATTTTCAAAAAGGGGAAAAGAGAGGACCCAAACAATTACCGCCCAGTCAGCCTGACATCAATACCAGGAAAGATTCTAGAGCAGATCATTAAGCAAACAGTCTGTGAGCACCTAGAAAGAAACTCTGTGATCACTAAAAGTCAGCATGGGTTCCTGAAAAATAAGTCATGTCAGACTAATCTGATCTCATTTTTTGACAGAATTACAAGCCTGGTAGATGAAGGGAACGCTGTGGATGTAGCCTATCTTGATTTCAGCAAGGCCTTTGACAAGGTGCCCCATGATATTCTTGTAAAGAAGCTGGTAAAATGTGGGCTAGACAATGCTACCATTCAGTGGATTTGTAGCTGGATTACTGACCGAACCCAAAGGGTGCTCATCGGTGGCTCCTCCTCATCCTGGAAAGTAGTGACTAGTGGGGTGCCACAGGGTTCTGTCTTGGGCCCAGTCTTGTTCAACATCTTTATCAATGACTTGGATGATGGGCTTGAGGGAATCCTGAGCAAGTTTGCAGATGACACCAAGTTGGGAGGGGTGGCTAACACCCCAGAGGACAGGATCACACTTCAGAATGACCTTAACAGATTAGACAACTGGGCCAAAGCAAACAAGATGAATTTTAACAAGGAGAAATGTAAAGTACTACACTTGGGCAAAAAAAATGAAAGGCACAAATACAGGATGGGAGACACCTGGCTTGAGAGCAGTACATGTGAAAAGGATCTAGGCGTTTTGGTTGACCACAAACTTGACATGAGTCAGCAGTGTGATGCAGCAGCTAAAAAAGCCAATGCAATTCTGGGCTGCATCAATAGGAGTATAGCATCTAGATCAAGGGAAGTAATAGTACCACTGTATTCTGCTCTGGTCAGACCTCACCTGGAGTATTGTGTCCAGTTCTGGGCACCACAGTTCAAGAAGGATACTGATAAGCTGGAACGTGTCCAGAAGAGGGCAACCAAAATGGTCAAAGGCCTGGAAACGATGCCTTATGAGGAACGGCTTAGGGAGCTGGGTATGTTTAGCCTGGAGAAGAGAAGGTTAAGGGGTGATATGATAACCATGTTCAAATATATAAAAGGATGTCATATAAAGGAGGGAGAAAGGTTGTTTTCTGCTGCTCCAGAGAAGCGGACACGGAGCAACGGATTCAAACTACAAGAAAGAAAATTCCACCTAAACATTAGGAAGAACTTCCTGACAGTAAGAGCTGTTCGGCAGTGGAATTTGCTGCCAAGGAGTGTGGTGGAGTCTCCTTCTTTGGAGGTCTTTAAGCAGAGGCTTGACAGCCATCTGTCAGGAATGCTTTGATGGTGTTTCCTGCTTGGCAGGGGGTTGGACTGGATGGCCCTTGTGGTCTCTTCCAACTCTATGATTCTATGATTCTATGAACATAGTGGCCCTAATCTGGAGCCTTGCCTACAATTACAATCCTACACATGTGTAATGGGGAATAAGTACCATAGAAATCCATTGACCCTACGAAGTATACATGTTTGGGATTGTTTTTTTATAGCCAGGGTAAAATAAGTGATATGTATTTGGCTGCAGCCCCTTCATGGATCAATGCCTTGTCGTGGCGAAGGGGCTTGAATAACTCAGAGAAGCTATGAGCTATGCCATGCAGGGCCACCCAAGATGGACAGGTCATAGTGGAGAGTTTTGACTAAACGTGATCCACCTGGAGAAGGAACTGGCAAGCCACTCCAGTATCCCTGCCAAGAAAACTCCATGGACAAAGACAACAGGCATATAAAAGTTATGACGCTGGAAGATGAGCCCCTCAGGTCGGAAGGCGTCCAACATGCTACTGAGGAAGAGCGGAGGACAAGTACAAGTAGATTCAGAGCTGATGAAGCGGCTGGGCCAAAGCCGAAAGGACGCTCAGTTGCGGATATGCCTGGAAGCGAAAGGAAAGTCCGATGCTGTAAAGAAAAATATTGCATAGGAACCTGGAATGTAAGAACCATGAGTGGAGGTAAGCTGGATGTGGTCAAAAATGAGATGACAAGAATAAATATAGACATCCTGGGCATCAGTGAACTAAAATGGAAGGGAATGGGCGAATTCAGTTCGGGTGACTATCGTATCTACTACTGTGGGCAGGAATCCTGTAGTAGAAATGGAGTGGCCCTCATAGTCAACAAAAGAGTGGCAAAAGCTGTAATGGGATGCAATCTCAAAAATGACAGAATGATCTCGATACGAATCCAAGGCAGACCTTTTAACATCACAGTAATCCAAGTTTATGCACCAACTACCGGAGCTGAAGAAAGTGAAATTGACCAATTCTATGAAGACCTACAACACCTTCTAGAAATGACACCAAAGAAGGATGTTCTTCTCATTACAGGGGATTGGAATGCTAAAGTAGGGAATCAAGAGATAAAAGGAACAACTGGCAAGTTTGGCCTTGGAGTTCAAAATGAAGCAGGGCAAAGGCTAATAGAGTTCTGTCAAGAGAACAAGCTGGTCATCACAAACACTCTCTTCCAACAACACAAGAGACGACTCTACACATGGATATCACCAAATGGGCAGCATCGAAATCAGATTGATTATATTCTCTGCAGCCAAAGATGGAGCAGCTCTATACAATCAGCAAAAACAAGACCTGGAGCTGACTGTAACTCAGATCATCAGCTTCTTATAGCAAAATTCCAGCTTAAACTGAAGAAAGTAGGAAAAACCACTGGGCCAGTAAGATACAATCTGAATCAAATCCCTTATGAATACACAGTGGAAGTGAGGAACAGGTTTAAGGATTTAGATTTGGTGGACAGAGTGCCTGAAGAACTATGGATGGAGGCTCGTAACATTATACAGGAGGCAGCAACGAAAACCATCCCAAGGAAAAGGAAATGCAAGAAAGCAAAATGGCTGTCCAACGAGGCCTTACAAATAGCGGAGGAGAGGAGGCAAGCAAAATGCAAGGGAGATAGGGAAAGATACAGGAAACTGAATGCAGATTTCCAAAAAACAGCAAGGAGAGACAAGAGGGTCTTCTTAAATGAGCAATGCAAAAAAATAGAGGAAAACAATAGAATGGGGAAAACCAGAGATCTGTTCAAGAAAATTGGAGATATGAAAGGAACATTTCGTACAAAGATTACCATAATCAAGGACAAAAGTGGTAAGGACCTAACAGAAGCAGAAGACATCAAGAAGAGGTGGCAAGAATACACAGAGGAATTATACCAGAAAGACATGGAGGTTTCGTACACCCCAGGTAGTGTGGTTGCTGACCTTGAGCCAGACATCTTGGAGAGTGAAGTCAAATGGGCCTTAGAAAGCACTGCTAATAACAAGGCCAGTGGAAGTGATGATATTCCAGCTGAACTATTTAAAATTTTAAAAGATGATGCTGTTAAGGTGCTACACCCAATATGCCAGCAAGTTTGGAAAACTCAGCAATGGCCAGAGGATTGGAGAAGATCAGTCTACATCCCAATTCCAAAGAAGGGCAGTGCCAAAGAATGCTCCAACTACCGCACAATTGCGCTCATTTCACACGCTAGCAAGGTTATGCTTAAAATTCTACAAGGCAGGCTTAGGCAGTATGTGGACCGAGAACTCCCAGAAGTGCAAGCTGGATTTCGAAAGGGCAGAGGAACCAGAGACCAAATAGCAAACATGCGCTGGATTATGGAGAAAGCTAGAGAGTTCCAGAAAAACGTCTACTTCTGCTTCATTGACTATGCAAAAGCCTTTGACTGTGTCGACCACAGCAAACTATGGCAAGTTCTTAAAGAAATGGGAGTGCCTGATCACCTCATCTGTCTCCTGAGAAATCTCTATGTGGGACAAGAAGCTACAGTTAGAACTGGATATGGAACAACTGAGTGGTTCAAAATTGGGAAAGGAGTACGACAAGGTTGTATATTGTCTCCCTGCTTATTTAACTTATATGCAGAATTCATCATGCGAAAGGCTGGACTAGATGAATCCCAAACCGGAATTAAGATTGCCGGAAGAAATATCAACAACCTCAGATATGCAGATGACACAACCTTGATGGCAGAAAGCGAGGAGGAATTAAAGAACCTTTTAATGAGGGTGAAAGAGGAGAGCGCAAAATATGGTCTGAAGCTCAACATCAAAAAAACCAAGATCATGGCCACTGGTCCCATCACCTCCTGGCAAATAGAAGGGGAAGAAATGGAGGCAGTGAGAGATTTTACCTTCTTGGGCTCCTTGATCACTGCAGATGGTGACAGCAGTCACGAAATTAAAAGACGCCTGCTTCTTGGGAGAAAAGCAATGACAAACCTAGACAGCATCTTAAAAAGCAGAGACATCACCTTGCCGACAAAGGTCCGTATAGTTAAAGCTATGGTTTTTCCAGTAGTGATGTATGGAAGTGAGAGCTGGACCATAAAGAAGGCTGATCGCCGAAGAATTGATGCTTTTGAATTATGGTGCTGGAGGAGACTCTTGAGAGTCCCATGGACTGCAAGAAGATCAAACCTATCCATTCTTAAGGAAATCAGCCCTGAGTGCTCCCTGGAAGGACAGATCGTGAAGCTGAGGCTCCAATACTTTGGCCACCTCATGAGAAGAGAAGAATCCTTGGAAAAGACCCTGATGTTGGGAAAGATTGAGGGCACTAGGAGAAGGGGACGTCAGAGGACAAGATGGTTGGACAGTATTCTCGAAGCTACCAACATGAGTTTGACCAAACTGCGGGAGGCAGTGGAAGACAGGAGTGCCTGGCGTGCTATGGTCCATGGGGTCACGAAGAGTCGGACACGACTAAACGACTAAACAACAACATTTGGCTGCAGCTCTTTAAGTCCTGCAGAGAGAGAGAGAGAGAGAGAGAGAGAGAGAGAGAGAGAGAGAGAGAGAGAGAGAGAGAGAGAGAGAGAGAAGGGCCTCTGCTGCTGCCGCCCTCCCACGCCTTCACCAGGCGCAGAAGTGGCTTCAGAGGCTAGTCCTTTTGCTCAGGAGGGAGGCAGGGTGCGTGCACACCAAGGCACGCACATGCACCACTGCACCAGTGTGCGTGAGCAGAGATGGAACTTCCTTCGCTGCGTTCTCGCCCCGGAGCCAAAGACGACTGTGCTCGGCCGAGCCAGCTTGAAGGGGGGGGCGGCGATGGCTGGGGGAAGCAGCCTTGCTAACCCAGCGCAGGATTTGGAAATTTTGCCATTGTGCCATTAACAGAGAGGGAGAAGGAATCGATCGAATCTGATTTCTTTTGTTGTCCAAAGGAAAGGAAGTGAGGAAGCATGCGTACGCCACCTATGCTGGCGATTGTTAATATTAGTAGTAGTATTGTAGTAGTATTAATGTAGGTCTGACGATGGAATGCTTTGGCAGCTATAGAACAGGGGGGAACATCGTACAAATCTGTAAAAACTCAAGAGTAAAATGCCCAAAATGCTCTTGGTATTACGGTATTTTTTTGTATCTATTAAAACAATCACATTGTGGTAGGTAATCAAGTTGCTCACTTTTTGTAATGGGCTATCATCTGTTTAGAAGCATTGTGCATGATAATTTAAACAGTTTGTTTGTTTTTGAAGACAACACTTTTTGCATTGCTCTGTAGTTCATGTAAACTAAATCAGTTACGTGAGTTTATTAACACTCAGTACAGAAACAATGTACCGCAAGTGCAGCAATACAGCTATAAAAAGTGAACAGAAGGGAATTGTTCGCTTAAATACATTTATATACCACTCTGTAACTCTGAAATCAATATAACAAAATGAAACCACAATAGAAAACTGACAAAGAAATAGTTTAAAACTCAGAACTTTAACAGTGTGGAAGAACAAGAAAGCTTTTGCTTATTACCCCAAAGATGCCAGGTGAGCCTCCCTGAAAAGAGCTCCACAGGCAGGAAGTCAATGCTGCTCGTTCTTCCCCGCCAACCCCGACTGCCTCCTTAGCTCCCCCTCCAGCACCCCCCTCCCAGCCTTTTAGAGGAGGAAAACCAGGGGAAATTTTCCCCCCCATTTTCCAGCCATTTTCCTCCTCTAAAAACTAGGAACACAAAAGAGCTAAAGTTCTCATGTCCAATCAGTCACTTTCAGATCCTGGGAGTGGCGTCCTTCAAAGCAGCTTGGGAACTCCTAATCTCCTCCTCTCTTCCTTACGTTTCTGACCCTGTGCTGTTGCGGAGACGGGGCTACCACTTTCCCCTCCCCTCCTGAGCTACTGAGTCGCTGCTCCTGCTCTCTAGCGTCCGAGACCCCTTCCTCCACCATACTGAGTGCTTGCCTGTCTCTACTGCATGACGTTGCAGGACTTCCCTGGTGCTGCTCGGACCCCTCAACATCTCAGAGCCCCTGCACCACTCTGCTGGGCTATCTGCTGGCTCCTGGTGGTCACCTGACACGTGTGTTCGGCACATGTGTGACCACTGACATGCATGCAGTTTCCAGCACTGAAAAGGGAATGGAATGGGGGCGGAGCAGACTTACACACACCCCACTGATGCACATGGGGACAAGGAACGCAACTCCCACACAAACAGGGAGTTGCTTGTATACAACCATGAATGGTGGCAGAGTCTAGAGGCAGCATAGAGTGCATTGTACCACTGCCGACTGTGGCAAGGAAAAACCAGTTTTCAAAATGTTCCTCCATGTTAAAAAGGCCCTGCACATAAAAACCTAGTGCATCAGGGAGCAAGCTGGGCTAGAACCATTCTTCCTGATGTGCTAGATTTTTACTTGCCCAGAGGATTCTCATTTTAAAAAATTAAAAATGAATCTGGGAAAATAAAAATGGCAGGTCTTGCACCTTCAGTTTGAAAAGGTGCAGGCCAGTCTCTCACCACACCCAGCTACGAGCATAAGGCAGGCTATGCACTCGGGACCACTAATCACTGCTCCTGTGCTGCGTATGTGGTTTTAAAAAACACTGCCCAGAAAGCTCTCCCATCCATGATGTTCAGCAATTCGTCAACCCATGTGGAATCTGGAAGATGCTTGCCACAGTTGTGAAACACCTCAGTGTTTTCTCTCTCTCTTTATCAGTGATGGCTTGTTTCCACTGGCATTAAAGAGGCAGAAGGCAGGGAGCTCAACAGTCAATGACAGGCAGATCCAACTGATGCTAATTCCCCCCCCCCCCGCCTTCCTTCCTTCCTTCCTGCTGAGCTCTACAAGGGACATCCTAAGACTATGGAGGAAGCCAACCAGCTGGCCACTCCCCAGATTGGTGGCAAGTTGAGGGCAGGTGAGGTAGGCACTGGCTGAGGGTAAACCAAAGTTGGGTCACCTCTTCTGCCAACTCTTACACCAGGAGAACCTACACTGAAGTGTGCTTTTCCCGCACTCGGTGCAGTGATGGGTCCTCCAGTGCTTGATGAGGTTGGACTTCCAGCTGAAGCTCTCCCCGCACACAGAGCACCGGCAGGCTTTCTCCCCGGAGTGGGCTCTCTGGTGCACCTTCAGGAAAGCTCGCTGCTGGAAGCACTTCACGCAGTCCGAATCGCACCGGTGAGGCTTCTCTCCCTGATGGTTCTTCTTGTGCGTCAGGAGGTCGATCCAATGAGAGAAAGGTTTCTTGCAATCCTGACACTTGTAGATCCTCTCGCCAATGTGGACCCTCTCGTGGGCAACCAAGTCCAAACTATCGCCGAAAGACTTCCCACAAAAGGAGCACTCATACACTTTCTCCGCTTCCGGTGGCATTTTCCGGTCTTCTGGAAGGGGAGCGTTCCAATGGAGGCTGATCCCATTCTCTTGGCCTCCTTTTCTCCCCTCAGTGCTCAGGAGGTTCTCAGGGAAGGTCCTCCTGGGTACATTTTTAGCACCTTCCCCACAAAGCAGAGCTAGGTTAGGCTTGTTCTCTTGGAAGCTGTCAACATGCTGCCGAGTCTCGGGAGTCTCATCTACTTTGGGACCCCAAAAACATTCCCCCACGGCAATATCCAGGCTTTCTCCCCGGAGTGGGCTCTCTGGGGCGCCTTCAGGAAAGCTCGCTGCTGGAAGCACTTCACGCAGTCCGAATCGCACCGGTGCAGCTTCTCTCCCTGATGGTTCTTCTTCTGCGTCAGGAGTCTCGGGATTCTCCTCCACTTTGGGACCCCAAAAACATTCCCCCATGGCGATTTCCAGGGGTGTCCTACTGTGGCTCATTTGCTTAGGTGTTCCTTGCCAAAAGGTCTCATCCGACTTGAGCGCTCCGTTGCTGTTTCCTGAAACAAACAAGAGAAATGACATGAGAAGGAGAGAGTGGGAAGGAGCCTTCAATTTTTGAAAAATAATAATAATTAAAACTAGTGTTCAGCTGATCAGTTGGTTAGATCAGGGGTAAGGAAACTGTGGTCCTTATTTGTAGTAAGGATAAAAAGCTTACTGGGAAATGATATACAATGAATTGAAAAGGATGTTTAAAATAACGTTTGTAAAAAAAAACCACACACACACACACACACACACACACACAGAGAAGCTTTTCTCTTGGAAATAATAGGGACAGAACTACCTAAATTGTATACCTCCATAGTTAAGTCAGCCTGTAACAGTATTTATCTTAGATCCAAATCTACGTAAGATGCATTAACAACAGCACCTGTCAACCAAGGGACAAGACATCCTTACCCAGAAACATTACATTTGCATAATTTTCCAGCATCACTTCCTTGTAGAGAGCTCTCTGGCAGGGGCCCAGGAGATCCCACTCCCCCTTGCTGAAATACACGGCCACCTCCTCAAAGGACACCAGCCGCTGAAAGGAAAAGATAGATTCTAATGTAGATAAAATAATAAACATATATATATATAAACATCTGACATATATAAACATCTGACATGGCTCCCAGCGTGAAAATAAAAGGGCTAACCTGGTAGCTTTATTGCTCTTGCTATTATTAAAAATGATATTTATTAATGACTTTCTACATGCAGTGGTGCCTTGGTTCTCAAACACCTTGGTTCTCAAACGCTGAAAACCTGGAAGTAAGTGTTTCGGGTTTTGAACGTTTTTCAGAAGCCAAACGTCCAATGCGGCCATCAGTTATTATTTCCGGGGTGCCTGCACTAATCAGAAGCTGTGCCTTGGTTTTCAAACATTTCGTAAATGAAATAGACTTCCAGAATGGATTAAGTTTGGCGCTTTTGTTTTTGCTATATATTTTGCATTTTTGTTTTTGAGGCTTTTTCGGTTAATTTGTTTTTGTGACTGTGTGGAACCCAATTTCACTACTGATTGATTGATTGATTGATTGTGTGACTGCGGAAATGGATAAAATACCCCCATCGAAACAATGACTATTATCAGTGCAGGTAGGGAAAAAAATAGATTTTAATTTTTATCATCTACAATACTATCTTATTTATTTTATAGTACAGTACAATGATTATTGATTTCATTTTATGGATCAATGGTCTCGTTAGATAGTAAAATTCATGTTAATTTGCTGTTTTAAAAAGTGTGGAACCAAGTGCGCCTTGGTTTTGGAACGTTTTGGTTTTGGAACAGACTTCTGGAACGGATTAAGTTTGAGAACCAAGGTATCACTGTACATCCTGAGGTATTGTACAAAACGTGATGCAAAGTGGACACCGATGGCAGAGAGCTTTGCAAAATCTAGCTAGGAAAGCTTTAATTTTTTTCACGCAAGAGACACGGTACAATTCATAGCTTAAGTTGGGTCACCTAGACATTTTGTAGCAGCAGCAGCAGCAGCAGCCAAAAAGGGGCAGCACACGTTTCCTGCAAATCTTGCAGCTCAACACAGAGGGAGGCACCCAGGCTGTGCCCCACAAGGAGCCTGCCCCTTACCTGAGATGGGTCCATGGCAGAAGTTTCCACTCCAGCTCCAGGAAGGGATGATCCACATTGGGCCTCTGATGCCATTGCTCTGTCATGGGGGGTAGAGGGAGAGAAAGAAGAGGTAAACCAGGCCATCTCTGGGACATGGCTGGAAGGAAAGCCCCAAACTGGGGGCAACTGAGAAGTGGAGTTATTCACATTTCAGCTGAACGGTGAGGGCAAGACTTTCAACCTTTTGTTTCATGGCTTTTGGACCACATAAATAAAAAGCATTTCACTTTGCCCTCCTTTTAATTTATTCCATACTAGCTGTACCAGGCCACGCGTTTCTGTGGCTCAGTCTGTAAAATGGAAAAGAAAGAAAAGAGAAAGCGTACGTTTCTAAACTGCAGCTTGGGAACTCCTAATCTCCTCCTCTCTTCCTTACGTTCCTTACGCATTGTTGCGGAGACCACTTTCCTTACCCCTCCCCTCCTGAGCTACTACTGAGTCACTGCTCCTGCTCTCTAGCGTCCAAGACCCCTTCCTCCACCATACTGAGTGCTTGCCTGTCGCTACTGCATGACGTTGCAGGACTTCCCTGGTGCTGCTCTCCCTGGTGGTTCTTCTTGTGCGTCAGGAGGTCGATGCGATGAGAGAACCGTTTCTCGCAATCCGGACACTTGTAGATCCTCTCGCCAATGTGGGCCCTCTTGTGGGCAACCAAGTCCAAACTATCGCCAAAAGACTTCCCACAAAAGGAGCACTTATACACTTTCTCCGCTTCCGGTGGCATTTTCCGGTCTTCTGGAAGGGGAATGATCCGATGGAGGCTGATCCCATTCTCTTGGCCTCCCTTCCTCCCCTCAGTGCTCAGGAGGTTCTCAGGGAAGGTCCTCCTGGGGACATATTTAGCACCTTCCCCACAAAGCAGAGTTAGGTTAGGCTTGCTCTCTTGGAAGCTGTCAACATGCTGCCGAGTCTCGGGATTCTCCTCCACTTTGGGACCCCAAAAACATTCCCCCATGGCACTTTCCAGGGGTGTCCTACTGTGGCTCATTTGCTTAGGTGTTCCTTGCCAAAAGATCTCCACAGACTTGAGTGCTCCGTTGCTGTTTCCTGCAACAAACAAGTGAAATGACATGAGAAGGAGAGAGTGGGAAGGAGCCTTCAATTTTTGAAAAATAATAATAATTAAAACTAGTGTTCAGCTGATCAGTTGTGTAAGATGTTGTTACGGCTACTCTCGAGTAACGACTCTCCTCATCCTTGTCTTTTAAAGCGTTTTTATTGGTGCTCTTTATTTACAGTGTATTGAGCCATCGCATGCACGTCTTCTCATTCCATCTCAGAATCCGGCACTGCCCCTTTTCGCGACCGGGACCAACATAACAGCTTAGGCACAGTGAATCTCCTCCCTTTTCTCCTCCTCCTAAGTTCCGGTGTCGGGGGAAAGGGCCTGCTTTCCGTCTTTTCCCTCTCCCCCTTTCCCGTCTCTCTCTCTTCCTGCCTGTGGAGCAAGGGCTCTCCCATGCTGTCGGAGACCTGGCTCTCTGTCTCCCTTTCCTGACTGGCCCCTTCAGACCCTGTGCTATCCTGGCTGCTTGGGGACGAACTGCTCCTGATGAGAGGGGGAGGTTATCTGTATTCTCTCCCCCTTACAAGTTGGTTAGATCAGGGGTAAGGAAACTGTGGTCCTTACTTGTAGTAAGGTTAAAAAGCTTACTGGGAAATGATATATAATGAATTGAAAAGGATGTTTAAAATAACGTTTGTATAAAATTAAAAAAAGAGAAGCTTTTCTTTTGGGAATCATAGGGACAGAACTACCTAAATTGTATACCTCCATAGTTAAATCAGCCTGTAACAGTATTTATCTTAGATTCAAATCTACGTAAGATGCATTAACAACAGCACCTGTCAACCAAGGGACAAGACTTCCTTACCCAGAAACATTACATTTGCATAGTTTTCCAGCATCACTTCCTTGTAGAGAGCTCTCTGGCAGGGGCCCAGGAGATCCCACTCCCGCTTGCTGAAATACACAGCCACCTCCTCAAAGGACACCAGCCGCTGAAAGGAAAAGATAGATTCTCTACTCAGAAATGAACTCTGATGTAGAGAAAATAATAAACATATATATAAACATCTGACATATATAAACATCTGACATGGCTCCCAGCGTGAAAATAAAAGGGCTAACCTGGTAGCTTTATTGCTCTTGCTGTTATTAATAATGTTATTTATTAATCACTTTCTACATACAGTGGTACCATGGTTCTCAAACGCCTTGGTTCTCAAACACTTAAAACCTGGAGGTTTTGAAAGTTTTGGGTTTTGAACGTTTTTCAGAAGCCAAACGTCCAATGCAGCTATCAGTTATTATTTCCGGGGTGCCTGCACCAATCAGAAGCTGAGCCTTGGTTTTCAAACATTTCGGAAGTCAAATGGACTTCTGGAATGGACTAAGTTTGGCTCTCTTTTTTTTTGCTATATATTTTGTGTTTTTGTTTTTGAGGCTTTTTTGGTTAATTTGTTTTTGTGACTGTGTGGAACCCAACTCCGCTACTGACAGATTGATTGATTGTGTGACTGCGGAAACGGATAAAATACCCCCATCGAAATAATGACTATTATCAGTGCAGGTAAGAAAAAAAATTGATATTAATTTTTATCATCTACAATACTGTCTTATTTATTTTATAGTACAGTATTTTATAGTATAGCACAGATTATTGCTTTCATTTTATGGATCAATGGTCTCGTAAGATAGGAAAATTCATGTTAATTTGCTGTTTTAGGGGCTGTTTTTAAAAGTGTGGAACAGATTAATCCGTTTTGCATTACTTTCTGTGGGAAAGTGCACCTTGGTTTGGAACGCTTTGGTTTTGGAACAGACTTCTGGAACGGATTAAGTTTGAGAACCAAGGTATCACTGTACATCCTGAGGTATTGTACAAAACGTGATGCAAAGTGGACACCGATGGCAGAGAGCTTTGCAAAATCCAGCTAGGAAAGCTTTAATTTTTTTCACGCAAGAGACACCGTACAATTCATAGCTTAAGTTGGGTCACCTAGACATTTTGTAGCAGCAGCAGCAGCCAAAAAGGGGCAGCACACGTTTCCTGCAAACCTTGCAGCTCAACACAGAGGGAGGCACCCAGGCTGTGCCCCACAAGGAGCCTGCCCCTTACCTGAGATGGGTCCATGGCAGAAGTTTCCACTCCAGCTCCGGGAAGGGATGATCCACATTGGGCCTCTGATGCCATTGCTCTGTCATGGGGGGTAGAGGGAGAGAAAGAAGGGGTTAAACAGGCCATCTCTGGGACATGGCTGGAAGGAAAGCCTCAAACTGGGAGCAACTGAGAAGTGGAGTTATTCACATTTCAGCTGAACGGTGAGAGCAAGACTTTCACCCTTTGGTTTCATGGCTTTTGGACCGCATAAATAAAAAGCATTTCACTTTGCCCTCCTTTTAATTTATTCCATACTAGCTGTACCAGGCCACGCGTTTCTGTGGCTCAGTCTGTAAAATGGAAAAGAAAGAAAAGAGAAAGCGTACGTTTCTAAACTGCAGCTTTGGAACTCCTAATCTCCTTCTCTCTTCCTTACGTTCCTTACTCATTGTTGCGGAGACCACTTTCCCATCCCCTCCCCTCCTGAGCTACTGAGTCACTGCTCCTGCTCTCTAGCGTCCAAGACCCCTTCCTCCACCATACTGAGTGCTTGCCTGTCGCTACTGCATGACGTTGCAGGACTTCCCTGGTGCTGCTCTCCCTGGTGGTGGTTCTTGTGCGTCAGGAGGTCGATCCAATGAGAGAAAGGTTTCTTGCAATCCTGACACTTGTAGATCCTCTCGCCAATGTGGACCCTCTCGTGGGCAACCAAGTCCAAACTATCGCCGAAAGACTTCCCACAATAGGAGCACTTATACACTTTCTCCATTTCCGGTGGCATTTTCCGGTCTTCTGGAAGGGGAGCGTTCCAATGGAGGCTGATCCCATTCTCTTGGCCTCCTTTTCTCCCCTCAGTGCTCAGGAGGTTCTCAGGGAAGGTCCTCCTGGGTACATTTTTAGCACCTTCCCCACAAAGCAGAGCTAGGTTAGGCTTGTTCTCTTGGAAGCTGTCAACATGCTGCCGAGTCTTGGGAGTCTCATCTACTTTGGGACCCCAATAACATTCCCCCATGGCACTTTCCAGGGATGTCCTACTGTGGCTCATTTGCTTAGGTGTTCCTTGCCAAAAGGTCTCCTCAGACTTGAGTGCTCTGTTGCTGTTTCCTGAAACAAACAAGAGAAATGACATGAGAAGGAGAGAGTGGGAAGGAGCCTTCAATTTTTGAAAAATAATAATAATTAAAACTAGTGTTCAGCTGATCAGTTGGTTAGATCAGGGGTAAGGAAACTGTGGTCCATACTTGTAGTAAGGTTAAAAAGCTTACTGGGAAATGATATATAATGATTTGAAAAGGATGTTTAAAATAATGTTTGTAAAAAAAACACACACACACAAACAGAAGCTTTTCTTTTGAGAATCATAGGGACAGGACTACCTAAATTGTATACCTCCATAGTTAAGTCAGCCTGTAACAGTATTTATCTTAGATCCAAATCTACGTAAGATGCATTACCAACAGCACCTGTCAACCAAGGGACAAGACATCCTTACCCAGAAACTTTACATTTGCATAATTTTCCAGCATCACTTCCTTGTAGAGAGCTCTCTGGCAGGGGCCCAGGAGATCCCACTCCCCCTTGCTGAAATACACGGCCACCTCCTCAAAGGACACCAGCCGCTGAAAGGAAAAGATAGATTCTCTACTCAGAAATGAACTCTTATGGAGATAAAATAATAAACAGATATATAAACATCTGACATGGCTCCCAGCGTGAAAATAAAAGGGCTAACCTGGTAGCTTTATTGCTCTTGCTATTATTAATAATGTTATTTATTAATCACTTTCTACATGCAGTGGTGCCTTGGTTCTCAAACGCCTTGGTTCTCAAACGCTGAAAACCTGGAAGTAAGTGTTTCGGGTTTTGAACGTTTTTCAGAAGCCAAACGTCCAATGCGGCCATCAGTTATTATTTCCGGGGTGCCTGCACTAATCAGAAGCTGTGCCTTGGTTTTCAAACATTTCGTAAATCAAACGGACTTCCAGAATGGATTAAGTTTGGCGCTTTTGTTTTTGCTATATATTTTGCATTTTTGTTTTTGAGGCTTTTTCGGTTAATTTGTTTTTGTGACTGTGTGGAACCCAATTCCGCTACTGATTGATTGATTGATTGCGTGACTGCGGAAATGGATAAAATTTGTTGTTGTTGTTGTTTAGTCGTTTAGTCGTGTCCGACTCTTCGTGACCCCACGGACCATAGCATGCCAGCCACTCCTGTCTTGCACTGCCTCCCGCAGTTTGGTCAAACTCATGTTCGTAGCTTCGAGAACACTGTCCAACCATCTTGTCCTCTGTCGTCCCCTTCTCCTAGTGCCCTCAATCTTTCCCAACATCAGGGTCTTTTCCAAGGATTCTTCTCTTCTCATGAGGTGGCCAAAGTATTGGAGCCTCAGCTTCACGATCTGTCCTTCCAGGGAGCACTCAGGGCTGATTTCCTTAAGAATGGATAGGTTTGATCTTCTAGCAGTCCATGGGACTCTCAAGAGTCTCCTCCAGCACCATAATTCAAAAGCATCAATTCTTCGGCGATCAGCCTTCTTTATGGTCCAGCTCTCACTTCCATACATCACTACTGGGAAAACCATAGCTTTAACTATACGAACCTTTGTCGGCAAGGTGATGTCTCTGCTTTTTAAGATGCTGTCTAGGTTTGTCATTGCTTTTCTCCCAAGAAGCAGGCGTCTTTTAATTTCGTAACTGCTGTCACCATCTGCAGTGATCAAGGAGCCCAAGAAAGTAAAATCTCTCACTGCCTCCATTTCTTCCCGTTCTATTTGCCAGGAGGTGATGGGACCAGTGGCCATGATCTTGGTTTTTTTGATGTTGAGCTTCAGACCATATTTTGCGCTCTCCTCTTTCACCCTCATTAAAAGGTTCTTTAATTCCTCCTCGCTTTCTGCCATCAAGGTTGTGTCATCTGCATATCTGAGGTTGTTGATATTTCTTCCGGCAATCTTAATTCCGGCTTGGGATTCATCTAGTCCAGCCTTTCGCATGATGTCCATGGAGTTTTCTTGGCAGGGATACTGGAGTGGCTTGCCAGTTCCTTCTCCAGGTGGATCACGTTTAGTCAAAACTCTCCACTATGACCTGTCCATCTTGGGTGGCCCTGCATGGCATAGCTCATAGCTTCTCTGAGTTATTCAAGCCCCTTAGCCACGACAAGGCATTGATCCATGAAGGGGAATGGATAAAATACCCCCATCGAAACAATGACTATTATCAGTGCAGGTAGGAAAAAAATTGATTTTAATTTTTATCATCTACAATACTATCTTATTTATTTTATAGTACAGTACAATGATTATTGATTTCATTTTATGGATCAATGGTCTCGTTAGATAGTAAAATTCATGTTAATTTGCTGTTTTAGGGGTTGTTTTTAAAAGTGTGGAACGGATTAAAAAGTGTGGAACCAAGTGCACCTTGGTTTTGGAACGTTTTGGTTTTGGAACAGACTTCTGGAACGGATTAAGTTTGAGAACCAAGGTACTACTGTACATCCTGAGGTATTGTACAAAACGTGATGCAAAGTGGACACCGTTGGCAGAGAGCTTTGCAAAATCCAGCTAGGAAAGCTTTAATTTTTTTCACGCAAGAGACACGGTACAATTCATAGCTTAAGTTGGGTCACCTAGACATTTTGTAGCAGCAGCAGCAGCCAAAAAGGGGCAGCACACGTTTCCTGCAAACCTTGCAGCTCAACACAGAGGGAGGCACCCAGGCTGTGCCCCACAAGGAGCCTGCCCCTTACCTGAGATGGGTCCATGGCAGAAGTTTCCACTCCAGCTCCAGGAAGGGATGATCCAGATTGGGCCTCTGATGCCATTGCTCTGTCATGGGAGGAGAGGGAGAGAAAGAAGGGGTAAACCAGGCCATCTCTGGGACATGGCTGGAAGGAAAGCCTCAAACTGGGAGCAACTGAGAAGTGGAGTTATTCACATTTCAGCTGAACGGTGAGAGCAAGACTTTCACCCTTTGGTTTCATGGCTTTTGGACCGCATAAATAAAAAGCATTTCACTTTGCCCTCCTTTTAATTTATTCCATACTAGCTGTACGCGTTTCTGTGGCTCTGTCTGTAAAATGGAAAAAAAAAAGAGAAAGCGTACGTTTCTAAACTGCAGCTTGGGAACTCCTAATCTCCTCCTCTCTTCCTTACGTTCCTTACGCATTGTTGCGGAGACCACTTTCCATTCCCCTCCCCTCCTGAGCTACTGAGTCACTGCTCCTGCTCTCTAGCGTCCAAGACCCCTTCCTCCACCATACTGAGTGCTTGCCTGTCGCTACTGCATGACGTTGCAGGACTTCCCTGGTGCTGCTCTCCCTGGTGGGTCTTCTTGTGCGTCAGGAGGTCGATGCGATGAGAGAACCGTTTCTCGCAATCCGGACACTTGTAGATCCTCTCGCCAATGTGGGCCCTCTCGTGGGCAACCAAGTCCAAACTATCGCCGAAAGACTTCCCACAAAAGGAGCACTTATACACTTTCTCCGCTTCCGGTGGCATTTTCCGGTCTTCTGGAAGGGGAATGATCCGATGGAGGCTGATCCCATTCTCTTGGCCTCCCTTCCTCCCCTCAGTGCTCAGGAGGTTTTCAGGGAAGGTCCTCCTGGGGACATATTTAGCACCTTCCCCACAAAGCAGCAGGTTAGGCTTGCTCTCTTGGAAGCTGCCAACACGCTGCCGAGTCTCGGGATTCTCCTCCACTTTGGGACCCCAAAAACATTCCCCCATGGCACTTTCCAGGGATGTCCTACTGTGGCTCATTTGCTTAGGTGTTCCTTGCCAAAAGATCTCAACAGAATTGAGTGCTCTGTTGCTGTTTCCTGAAACAAACAAGA
The DNA here is from genome assembly GCF_963506605.1 of Zootoca vivipara. Classification (NCBI taxonomy): domain Eukaryota; kingdom Metazoa; phylum Chordata; class Lepidosauria; order Squamata; family Lacertidae; genus Zootoca; species Zootoca vivipara. The sequence continues at coordinate 10,133,071 of NC_083277.1, forward strand.
GAAATAACGTTTGTAAAAAAAAACCACATACACACACGTTTGTATAAAAACAACAACACAGAAGCTTTTCTTTTGGGAATCATAGGGACAGAACTACCTAAATTGTATACCTCCATAGTTAAGTCAGCCTGTAACAGTATTTATCTTAGATCCAAATCTACGTAAGATGCATTACCAACAGCACCTGTCAACCAAGGGACAAGACATCCTTACCCAGAAACTTTACATTTGCATAATTTTCCAGCATCACTTCCTTGTAGAGAGCTCTCTGGCAGGGGCCCAGGAGATCCCACTCCCCCTTGCTGAAATACACGGCCACCTCCTCAAAGGACACCAGCCGCTGAAAGGAAAAGATAGATTCTCTACTCAGAAATGAACTCTTATGGAGATAAAATAATAAACAGATATATATAAACATCTGACATATATAAACATCTGACATGGCTCCCAGTGTGAAAATAAAAGGGCTAACCTGGTAGTTTTATTGCTCTTGCTATTATTAATGTTATTTATTAATCACTTTCTACATAGAGTGGTGCCTTGGTTCTCAAATGCTGAAAACCTGGAAGTAAGTGTTTCGGGTTTTGAACGTTTTTCAGAAGCCAAACGTCCAATGCGGCCATCAGTTATAATTTCCGGGGTGCCTGCACTAATCAGAAGCTGCGCCTTGGTTTTCAAACATTTCGGAAGTCAAATGGACTTCCTGAATGGATTAAGTTTGGTGCTTTTGTTTTTGCTATATATTTTGCGTTTTTATTTTTGAGGCTTTTTCGGTTAATTTGTTTTTGTGACTGTGTGGAACCCAATTCCGCTACTGATTGATTGATTGATTGATTGTGTGACTGCGGAAATGGATAAAATACCCCCATCGAAACAATGACTATTATCAGTGCAGGTAAGGGGGGGAAATTGATTTTAATTTTTATCATCTACAATACTGTCTGATTTATTTTATAGTACAGTACAATGATTATTGATTTCATTTTATGGATCAATGGTCTTGTTAGATAGTAAAATTTGCTGTTATTTTGCATGTTAATTTGCTGTTTTAGGGGTTGTTTTTAAAAGTGTGGAACGGATTAAAAAGTGTGGAACCAAGTGCACCTTGGTTTTGGAACGCTTTGGTTTTGGAACAGACTTCTGGAACGGATTAAGTTTGAGAACCAAGGTACCACTGTACATCCTGAGGTATTGTACAAAACGTTAATTTTTATTATCTACAATACTGTCTTATTTATTTCATAGTACAGTATTTTATAGTATAGCACAGATTATTGCTTTCATTTTATGGATCAATGGTCTCGTTAGATTGTAAAATTCATGTTAATTTGCTGTTTTAGGGGCTGTTTTTAAAAGTGTGGAACAGATTAATCCGTTTTGCATTACTTTCTGTGGGAAAGTGCACCTTGGTTTTGGAACTCTTTGGTTTTGGAACAGACTTCTGGAACGGATTAAGTTTGAGAACCAAGGTACCACTGTACATCCTGAGGTATTGTACAAAACATGATGCAAAGTGGACACAACAATGGCAGAGAGCTTTGCAAAATCCAGCTAGGAAAGCTTTAATTTTTTTCTGCAGGACTGTAGATATCACGCAAGAGACACCGTACAGTTCATAGCTTAAGTTGGGTCACCTAGACATTTTGTAGCAGCAGCAGTAGCAGCAGCAGCAGCAGCAGCAGCAGAAAAGGGGCAGCACACGTTTCCTGCAAACCTTGCAGCTCAACACAGAGGGAGGCACCCAGGCTGTGCCCCACAAGGAGCCTGCCCCTTACCTGAGATGGGTCCATGGCAGAGGTTTCCACTCCAGCTCCAGGAAGGGATGATCCAGATTGGGCCTCTGATGCCATTGCTCTGTCATGGGAGGAGAGGGAGAGAAAGAAGGGGTTAAACAGGCCATCTCTGGGACATGGCTGGAAGGAAAGCCTCAAACTGGGGGCAACTGAGAAGTGGAGTTAATATTTCAAGAAATATAAGCCATACCCCGAAAATAAGACATAGTAATAGGCACAGCAGCAATGCTGGTCGCGGCAGGAGAAGGAGGGGAAAAAAATAAGACATCCCCTGAAAATAAGCCAGTGTAGTTTTTTTGTGGAAAAAATAAATTTAAGACAGTCTTATTTTCGGAGAAACACGGTAGGAGTTCGAAAGCCCGTTAAAGATAAATACAGTGGGAAGGTAAACGGTGTTTCCATGTGCTGCTCTGGTTCACCAGAAGCGGCTTTGTCATGCTGGTCATATGACCTGGAAGCTGTATGCCAGCTCCCTCGGCCAATAACGCGAGATGAGCGCCGCAACCCCAGAGTCGGTCACAACTGGACCTAATGGTCAGGGGTCCCTTTACCTTTACCTATACAATATTTTTTGTTGTTCCATTCTCTGTGTAGATATAGAGATTGTCTGGTTTGCCAACTCTAGAACACGCAACATATAATTGTCCACGTGAGAAGCAATCTGTGTCTAGATCTATACTGCATAATACTAAAGATTGGCCTTGAGATTTGTTGGTGGTGTTAGGATTCGGCATAAAATTCGGTTTAATTGATATGTATTTGTATAATTGGGAAATAATTGATGTAATATAATTGTGTTTTAATTGGAAAATTTAATAAAGAGAATTTAAAAAAGAGAGAGATTTGTTGGTGGTGATTGCAAACGCCAATCTAATTGGGAATGGTGACCGAATCGATCTGCTACTGCTTCATTCGATTTAGAATTGCGTCGTGAACAAAATTACAACACGGTTTATCTTTTGTCATATGTGCAATCAAATATTCCTAGGCTAACGCTTGAGTAGAAAGCCATTTACGATCAAATAATGCAAACTATCAATAACAGGATTGGAGAAATCTTCTTTTTAGATGCGCAAGGAAGAACTGGTAAAACGTTCCTAATTAGATTGATTCTGGCAGCAATTCGATCCCAAAATGACATAGCCTTAGCTCTTGCATCGTCTGGAATAGCTGTGACATTGTTACCAGGTGGAAGAACTGTTCATTCCGCTTAGAAATTGCCATTGAACATACAATTCATTGAAACTCCCACGTGTAACATTTCCAAAGCATCCGGCATGGGAAAAGTATTGCAGAAATGCAAACTTATTGTTTGGGATGAATGCACAATGTCACACAAAAAACCACTTGAGGCTCTTGATCAATCATTGCAAGATTTACGTGGAAACACCAGACCTTTTGGGAACGCATTAATATTGCTTGCAGGAGATTTCAGACAAACATTACCTGTAATTCCTTGATCGACGCCATTGCTGACCACGGAGTTGTGTTTGTCGGTGATCTGCTGTTTCTCGTTGACGTCTTTCAGCCACTCTCAGCCTGTCGCGATTTGAAGCGGCAGAACGCTCTCGTCGTGCTCTTAACCTTGCATTCTCAAGTCTGGCTGAACGTCGCTCTACTGTTTCCTCGGCACGTTTTTGAGCCACTCTTCGTCTTTTTCGCTCATTTGCTTTTGCCCGTTCTTCCTCCGTTTGATTTGCAATTACTCGTCGCTTTGTTTCCGCATTACGAGTATGATGACCTAAGTTTGATCTTCTGCGAGACATTATTTTGATGAACTAAAGCAAAGCAGATCGATTGCACTGAAAAAGAAAAAAGAAAGTTATAACAAAAACATATAAAACTGCAAAGCATTAAAAAAGGAAAAAACATGAACTAAAAAAACAAAGGGAAAAAATAGAAAATACTAATGAAATATTTCAATTCAAATGCAGATCAATCAACATAGCTCAATTTCACTGCCAACTGCAATGAAAAATAAGAAAAACAGTTTAAAAAGGAATGAAAAACAATGAAAGAAGAAGAAAAATAATAATATACTCACGAAATGAACAGTATGCTAAACGACACATCGTAAATCAGAACATTGAATAGGAAACGTTAAATATTTAGTATAGCGTGTGTTGCTTTTACTTCCAACCGATGGCGCTGTTTTTTTAAAAAAACATGTTTTTAAATGTCACAGGTGTGACATCTATATAATAGTTGGTATATAAAAACACGTGTGTATTCGAGTAGGAATATAAAAACGCGTGCATTCGAATGAAACGTGTCAAAATTTCAAAGCAATCGGTGAAGAACTTTCGGAGATTAAAGATTTTGAACAAACGAACAGTTACATTTTTATTTACAGTGGTACTTCTGGTTAAGAACCTAATTCGTTCCGGAGGTCCTTTCTTAACCTGAAACTGTTCTGTTAGCTAATGGGGCCTCCTGCTGCCACCACGCCACACAAGCACGATTTCTGTTCTTATCCTGAAGCAAAGTTCTTAACCTGAGGTTCTATTTCTGGGTTACCGGAGTCTGTAACCTGAAGCGTCTGTAACCTGAGGTACCAAACCACTGTAAATAGATTGTCCTGCCAGGGACTATTTTTTTTTCTCTCTCTCTCTCTCTCTCACACACACACACACACACCCTCAATCAATCCAAACATATTGATGTCGTATTTTATCCACTCCTGTTTCTACAAAGCCCTCCCATTCCCTCAAGCCTAGAGGCAAACATTGAAAACTTTCCCACGTGCAAAGGAACATAAGAAGCTTTTTAAAATATATATATATATATATACAAAAGCACAGGTGGAGTGGGGAGGGAGTAGGTATCTAATTTGAGGGTATTCACAACATGTATCTGGGGTTGTGAGCATCAACATTTAATGATGATGATGATGATGATATACCCCCCCCAATCTGGCCGGGCCTCCCCGGGTACATTTTATAAATACTGATTATGAGTGGTGGTGGGGTGGGGTGACAGAGGGAAAACCCTTTTTTCCAAACCCACCACCACCCAAGGGCCTTTCCCTTTGAAGGTGACGCGGAATCTACAACTAATTCAGAATGCGGCAGCTAGACTGGTGACTGGGAGTGGCCGCTGAGACCACATAACACCGGTCTTGAAAGACCTACATTGGCTCCCAGTATGTTTCCGAGCACAATTCAAAGTGTTGGTGCTGACCTTTAAAGCCCTAAATGGCCTCGGTCCAGTATACCTGAAGGAGCGTCTCCACCCCCATCATTCTGCCCAGACACTGAGGTCCAGCGTTGAGGGCCTTCTCGGTAGTGGCGCCTGCCCTGTGGAATGCCCTCCCATCAGATGTCAAAGAGAAAAACAACTACCAGAAATTTAGAAGACATCTGAAGGCAGCCCTGTTTAGGGAGGCTTTTAATGTTTAATAGTTTATTGTATTTTAATATCCTTCTGGAAGCCGCCCAGAGTGGTTGGGGAAGCCCAGCCACATGGGCAGGGTATAAATAATCTATTATTATTATTATTATTATTATTATTATTATTATTATTATTATTATTATTATTATTACTACTACTACTACTACTACTATTATTGAGAGGCTTCAAAGAGACTCGTGCAACTGTTGGGGGCGCTTCCTTTTGCAGCTGGATTTAGGCGCATCAGCCTCAACCATTAAGACGACTCCCCTCCCCTCCCCTCCCCACCGCCGCCCACCGCGTGGCACCTCGTCGCCTCTGCCGTCTCCTGTCCGCCGCTCCTCGCCTCGGAATCCCAACGACGAGCCTCTTTCCCGGTTTCAAAAATTCCTGCCTCTCTAGGAATCGCAGCTCAGTTTGTTTAACCCTCGCAGGGCTGCATCTCTCAGCTCCTCCCTGAGTGGAAGGCGGCGCTCTGCGCGCACGTCGTTCTTCGTTCCGGATGGAAAGCAAAGTTGCAGGGTTGTGGTTGCTTTTGGTGCATTTATGCATACAATTTATGCATCCGGCAAACCAGGGAGCAGCTCAGCCACAAATCATATATGTGCAAACAGATGGTAATTGAACCCAAAATTATAAATGAAAATATAATATAATGATTATTATTTGTCTCATTTTTTCAAACATGTTAACAAATAAAGGAAAGAAATGTCTGTCTCTTACAATACAGTACTACATAAATATATTCAATCTTGACCCCCCCCCCATCCCATCTATTTGGGATCTATTATCCCATCTTTGGATCTATTATGTTAAGTTTTTGCCATCACTGCATGGTCCTAATAAATTTTTGCAGAGTTCTTCAGTGATGGGTCTTTTAAAAATGTTTTTGACTGTAAGAAATTAAAGTCTGCTGTTCTTTTTGTGATTGAACATTTAGCTCGGTGAGTCTACGTTTGGTAAAGAAGCACATAAACTGCTGTCGGAAAACCAAATAATTTTATTTTTACTTTCTGAAAATGTCAGACAAAGCTTAATAATAATAATAACAATAGCAAGTACTTCGCAATCATTTTTAATGATTTCTATGCAATTTTACAAACATTTTGCTTACCAAGCAAATTATATCAATTTAACCAAAATATATTTTGAATTCTCAAGTCATGTTACAACTTTTTAGCATCTCTCATTTTTTGAATTTGAAAGTTGAAAAATTCCACACACCCTAATACCCCAGTATAGATGTACAGTGCAACTTCCTATGGCATGTCACATCACGACTCTGGGCCAAAGATCTCAAAATATCACTCCCCTGTACACAAGTTCAGGTGTAGCATGTGGTCAGTAAAAACACCATTAGGCTTGGTGATATCTGACAGTCAGGTCCTTAATCTGCCCCAGTCCACAGGAAGGTTCCACAGTCCACAGTTCTCCTACTAGTTTATCTGTCTTGTGATTCCTGATGTCAGATTTATATCCATTTATCCTTTGGTGTGAATATTTTTATTCTGCTTTTTAAAAGTTTTGTTTACCATTACTGAGTTTTACAGTTTTCTTTAACTGGGTTTTCCTAAGTTCCTAATCATTTGTTCTACTGATCTTTTTTCTTTCTCAGATGCTATGTTATTCAGACACCTTAATTAATGGAGAGGAGTTTTTCAAATGCTCATACAGTGGTACCTTGGAAGTTGAATGGAATACATTCCGGAAGTCCGTTTGACTTCCAAAATGTTCGGGAACCAAGGCGTGGCTTCTGATTGGCTGCAGGCAACGTTCAAAAACCAGAACAATCACTTCCAGTTTTCAATCGTTCGGGAGCCAAAACGTTCATCTCCCAAGGTGTTTGAAAACCAAGGTATAACTGTTCATCGGCAGCATTGTTTTAAATGAGAACAAATTCTTGAGCATCTACCCTTATGAAAGAGCTGTTTTCTTTTCAAATTTCACACATCACCCCAAAACAAAAGCCCACGTGGCACTATCTTCCTAGTGCAGAGTTTATAAAGGTGAAAAAGCCAAGTAACAACCTTTATGGAAAACTGCACGGCGTTTCCATGTGCTGCTCTGGTTTGCCAGAAGCGGCTTTGTCATGCTGCCCACATGACCTGGAAGCTGTACGCCGGCTCCCTCGGCCAATAATGCGAGATGAGCGTGCAACCCCAGAGTTGGTCACGACTGGACCTAAGGGTCAGGGGTCCCTTTACCTTTACCTTTACCCAAAACTGTAGGGAAGTTTTTGTTTTTAAGCGCTCTGCCTGGGGAAGGGAGTGGACATTTGAGAGATTCTCAAGCTTTAAAGAACTATTCCCTACCTTCCCAAAATTTTAGATCTCACAAGACAGACAGACATGCATGACCATCCTTCCATACAGAGTTTTACTTAATTGGGACCCACGTGCAAATTAGCTCTAATTGTGTGACTGCATTGTGATGTGTGTTCTCCAGTCCCCATCCGTAGTGATACAGGAGATGTAACAGAAGAACATAGTGGACCTAATCTGGAGCCTTGCCTAAGATTACAATCCTACACATGTGTAATGGGGAATAAGTACCATAGAAATCCATTGACCCTACGAAGTATACATGATTGGGATTACAGGTAGGTAGCCGTGTTGGTCTGAGTCGAAGCAAAATAAAAATAAAAAAATAAAAAAATTCTACTGATGCTACTGAAGGAATTTTTTTATGATTGGGATTGTTTTTATAGCCAGGGTAAAATAAGTGATATGTATTTGGCTGCAGCTCTTTAAGTCCTGCTGAGATTAATGGGATTTATGAGTCCTTTATAATAGAGAGGAGCTGGCGTCGGAACTTTTAGAATCTGTGAAAGTGTTGAATTTTTATTAATTTTTAAAGCGATCATAGGGTTTCCGTTGTCAGGCAATCGAGGTCAGCCCATTGTGGTGTAAGTGGTCTGGAATTCACACCTTTTGTGTTATCTTATCTCCCCTGTCAGCGGGCTGTTGCCGCTTAGCTCCTGGGTTTTGGAGTGCAAAAGGTGAAAGCGTTTCCCTTTTACAAGATTAACTGGTTACAGGTAGGTAGCCGTGTTGGTCTGGGTCGAAGTAAAATAAAAAAATTCCTTCAGTAGCACCTTAAAGACCAACTAAGTTTTTATTTTGGTATGAGCTTTCGTGTGCATGCACACTTCTTCAGATACAAGATTAACTGTTCACTTTCCCTTTGACTGGATTTACTGTTTGAAGTGTATTTGACAGATCCCAAGGCTGTTTTCCCAAGGCAGTGGGAAGGGAACTGGAGTTTAATAATGGGAGCGATGAGAGCACCCCTCTCTCCCGTTTTAATCACTGGCTGCTTGTTTATTTCAGTGGGGACCCTCCCACAGCAGACTCTCCTCCTCCTCCTCTGCAAAGCTACCCAGAGAGCAGAGAGAGGAGGCACTGGGAGGGCAGAGGAGACAGAGAGACAGAGAGACAGAGAGACAGAGAGACAGAGAGAGAGACAGAGAGAGAGAGAGAGAGAGAGAGAGAGAGAGAGAGAGAGAGAGAGAGAGAGAGAGAGAGAGAGAGAGAGAGAGAGAGAGAGAGAGAGAGAGAGAGAGAGAGAGAGAAGGGCCGCTGCTGCTGCCGCCCTCCCTTGCCTTCACCAGGCGCAGAAGTGGCTTCAGAGGCTAGTCCTTTCGCTCAGGAGGGAGGCATGGCGCGCGCACACCAAGGCACGCACATGCACCACTGCTTACTACCAGTGTGCGTGAGCAGAGATGAAACTTCCTTCGCTGCGTTCCCGCCCCGGAGCCAAAGACAACTGTGCTCGGCTGAGCCAGCTTGAAGGGGGGGAGGGGCGATGGCTGGGGGAAGCAGCCTTGCTAAGCCAGCGCAGGATTTGGAAATGTGGCCATTGTGCCATTAACAGAGAGGGAGAAGGAATCGCTCAGATCTGATTTCTTTTGTTGTCCAAAGGAAAGGAAGTGAGGAAGCATGCGTACGCCACCTATGCTGGCGATTGTTAATATTAGTAGTAGTATTGTAGTAGTATTAATGTAGGTCTGACGATGGAATGCTTTGGCAGCTATAGAACGGGGGGGGGGCGACATCGTACAAATCTGTAAAAACTCAAGAGTAAAATGCCCAGTTATGCAAACCTGAAAAGTCATATATTAAACGTCTGAGAATAAATCTGTTCATTTTCGAGTACAGTACAGACAACAATGATGGCTTTGAACATCGGCCTTTGCTTTTTAAACTGGTCTCACACACCTCTGCTGCTTTTGGTTCTAGGTGTTCCTTACAAGGCTCATGTAGTGACATGCAAATTGTGCAGGTCCTTGTCTGCTCAAATCCTCTATATGGTCTCTTGTAATTTTAAGTTCTTCTATTTACCCCCTTGATATGGTGGTGTGCCCTAAATCTGATTGTAAAGGAATGTGTACATTGGTAAACAATATGTCATGTGCTGCAGCTGAAAGGCAATAAAAACAGCTGAACTTAGTAAAACACACACACACACACACACACACACACACACACACACACACACAAAACTATCAGGATGTTTAGGGAGCCTAGGATTGTGAGGCCATTCTCTGCTCTTGGTATTACGGTATTTTTTTGTATCTATAAAAGCAATCACATTGTGGTAGGTAATCAAGTTGCTCACTTTTTGTAATGGGCTATCATCTGTTTAGAAGCATTGTGCATGATAATTTAAACCGGTGTATTTACAGTTTGTTTGCTTTTGAAGACAACACTTTTTGCATTGCTCTGCAGTTCATGTAAACTAAATCAGTTACGTGAGTTTATTAACACTCAGTACAGAAACAATGTACCGCAAGTGCAGCAATACAGCTAAAGTGCTGCAATACAGCTAAAAAAGTGAACAGAAGGGATTTGTTCGCTTAAATACATTTATATACCACTCTGTAACTCTGAAATTAATATAACAAAATGAAACCACAATGGAAAACTGACAAAGAAATAGTTTAAAACTCAGAACTTTAACAGTGTGGAAGAACAAGAAAGCTTTTGCTTATTACCCCAAAGATGCCAGGTGAGCCTCCCTGAAAAGAGCTCCACAGGCAGGAAGTCAATGCTGCTCATTCTTCCCCGCCAACCCCCACTGCCTCCTTAGCTCCCCCTCCAGCACCCCCCTCCCAGCCTTTTAGAGGAGGAAAACCAGGGGAAATTTTTTCCCCCATTTTCCTCCTCTAAAAACTAGGAACACAACAGAGCTAAAGTTCTCATGTCCAATCAGTCACTTTCAGATCCTGGGAGTGGCGTCCTTCAAAGCAGCTTGGGAACTCCTAAACTCCTCCTCTCTTCCTTACATTTCTGACCCCTGCACTGTTGCAGAGAAGGGGCTACCACTTTCCCCTCCCCTCCTGAGCTACTGAGTCGCTGCTCCTGCTCTCTAGCGTCCGAGACCCCTTCCTCCACCATACCGAGTGCTTGCCTGTCACTACTGCATGATGTTGCAGGACTTCCCTGGTGCTGCTCGGACCCCTCAACATCTCAGAGCCCTTGCACCACTCCACTGGGCTCTCTGCTGACCCCTGATGGTCCCCTGACACGTGTGATCGGCACATGTGTGACCACTGACATGCATGCAGTTTCCAGCACTGAAAAGGGGATGGAATGGGGGCGGAGCAGACTTACACACATCCCACTGATGCACCTGGGAACGAGGAACGCAACTCCCACACAAACAGGGAGTTGCTTGTATACAACCATGAAAGGTGGCAGAGTCTAGAGGCAGCATAGAGTGCATTGTACCACTGCCGACTGTGGCAAGGAAAAACCAGTTTTCAAAATGTTCCTCCATGTTAAAAAGGCCCTGCACATAGAAACCTAGTGCATCAGGGAGCAAGCTGGGCTAGAACCATTTTTCCTGATGTGCTAGATTTTTACTTGCCCAGAGGGTTCTCATTTTAAAAAATTAAAAATAAATCTGGAAAATTAAAGATGGGAGGTCTTGCACCTTCAGTTTGAAAAGGTGCAGGCCAGTCTCTCACTACACCCATCTATGTGCATAAGGCAGGCTATGCGCTCGGGACCACTAATCACTGCTCCTGTGCTGCGTATGTGGTTTTAAAAAACACTGCCCGGAAAGCTCTCCCATCCACGATGTTCAGCAATTCGTCAACCCATGTGGAATCCGGAAGATGCCTGCCACAGTTATGAAACGCTTCTGTGTTTTCTCTCTCTCTGTATTGGTGGTGGCTTGTTTCCACTGGCATTAAGGCAGGGAGCCCAACAGTAGGTGGAACCAGAGAGTCAATGACAGGCAGATCCAACTGATGCTAGTCCCCCCCCCCCCCCCGGCCTTCCTTCCTGCTGAGCTCTACAAGGGACATCCTAAGACTATGGAGGAAGCCAACCAGCTGGCCACTCCCCAGATTGGTGGCAAGTTGAGGGCAGGTGAGGTAGGCACTGGCTGAGGGTAAACCAAAGTTGGGTCACCTCTTCTGCCAACTCTTAAACCAGGAGAACCCAAAGTGAAGCGTGCTTTTCCTGCACTCGGTGCAGTGATAGGGCTTCTCTCCCATGTGGGTCCTCCAGTGCCTGATGAGGTTGGACTTCCAGCTGAAGCTCTCCCCACACATAGAGCACTGGCAGGCTTTCTCCCCGGAGTGGGCCCTCTGGTGCACCTTCAGGAAAGCTCGCTGCTGGAAGCACTTCACGCAGTCCGAATCGCACCGGTGAGGCTTCTCTCCCTGATGGTTCTTCTTGTGCGTCAGGAGGTCGATCCAATGAGAGAAAGGTTTCTTGCAATCCTGACACTTGTAGATCCTCTCGCCAATGTGGACCCTCTCGTGGGCAACCAAGTCCAAACTATCGCCGAAAGACTTCCCACAAAAGGAGCACTCATACACTTTCTCCGCTTCCGGTGGCATTTTCCGGTCTTCTGGAAGGGGAGCGTTCCAATGGAGGCTGATCCCATTCTCTTGGCCTCCTTTTCTCCCCTCAGTGCTCAGGAGGTTCTCAGGGAAGGTCCTCCTGGGTACATTTTTAGCACCTTCCCCACAAAGCAGAGCTAGGTTAGGCTTGTTCTCTTGGAAGCTGTCAACATGCTGCCGAGTCTCGGGAGTCTCATCTACTTTGGGACCCCAAAAACATTCCCCCACGGCAATATCCAGGCTTTCTCCCCGGAGTGGGCTCTCTGGGGCGCCTTCAGGAAAGCTCGCTGCTGGAAGCACTTCACGCAGTCCGAATCGCACCGGTGCAGCTTCTCTCCCTGATGGTTCTTCTTCTGCGTCAGGAGTCTCGGGATTCTCCTCCACTTTGGGACCCCAAAAACATTCCCCCATGGCAATTTCCAGGGGTGTCCTACTGTGGCTCATTTGCTTAGGTGTTCCTTGCCAAAAGGTCTCCTCAGACTTGAGTGCTCCGTTGCTGTTTCCTGAAACAAACAAGAGAAATGACATGAGAAGGAGAGAGTGGGAAGGAGCCTTCAATTTTTGAAAAATAATAATAATTAAAACTAGTGTTCAGCTGATCAGTTGGTTAGATCAGGGGTAAGGAAACTGTGGTCCTTACCTGTAGTAAGGTTTAAAAGCTTACTGGGAAATGATATATAATGAATTGAAAAGCATGTTTAAAATAACGTTTGTAAAAAAAAAAAAAACCCAGAAGCTTTTCTTTTGGGAATTATAGGGCCAGAACTACCTAAATTGTATACCTCCATAGTTAAGTCAGCCTGTAACAGTATTTATCTTAGATTCAAATCTATGTAAGATGCATTAACAACAGCACCTGTCAACCACGGGACAATACATCCTTACCCAGAAACATTACATTTGCATAGTTTTCCAGCATCACTTCCTTGTAGAGAGCTCTCTGGAAGGGGCCCAGGAGATCCCACTCCCCCTTGCTGAAATACACGGCCACCTCCTCAAAGGACACCAGCCGCTGAAAGGAAAAGATAGATTCTCTACTCAGAAATGAATTCTTATGGAGATAAAATAATAAACATATATGTGACATATATGACATATAAACATCTGACATGGCTCCCAGCGTGAAAATAAAAGGGCTAACCTGGTAGCTTTATTGCTCTTGCTATTATTAATAATGTTATTTATTAATCACTTTCTACATACAGTGGTACCTTGGTTCTCAAAGGCCGTGGTTCTCAAACGCTGAGGTTTTGAACGATTCTCAGAAGCCAAACGTCCAATGCGGCTGTCAGTTATTATTTCCGGGGTGCCTGCACCAATCAGAAGCTGCGCCTTGGTTTTCAAACATTTCGGAAGTCAAATGGACTTCCAGAATGGACTAAGTTTGGCTCTTTTGTTTTTGCTATATATTTTGAGTTTTAATTTTTGAGGCTTTTTCGGTTAATTTGTTTTTGTGACTGTGTGGAACCCAGTTCCGCTACTGATTGGTTGATTGTGTGACTGCGAAAATGGATAAAATACCCCTATTGAAACAATGACTATTATCAGTGCAGGTAAGAAAAGAAAAAAGAATATTTTAATTTTTATAATCTACAATACTGTCTTATTTTTTTTATAGTGCAGTACAATGATTACTGCATTCATTTTATGGATCAATGGTCTCGTTAGATAGTAAAATTCATGTTAATTTGCTGTTTTAGGGGTTGTTTTTAAAAGCGTGGAACGGATTAATCTGTTTTGCATTACTTTCTGTGGGAAAGTGCACCTTGGTTTTGGAATGCTTTAGTTTTGGAACAGACTTCTGGAACGGATTAAGTTTGAGAACCAAGGTACCACTGTACATCCTGAGGTATTGTACAACGCGTGATGCAAAGTGTACACCAATGGCAGAGAGCTTTGCAAAATCCAGCTAGGAAAGCTTTAATTTTTTTCTGCAGGACTGTAGACATCACGCAAGAGGCAACGTACAGTTCATAGCTTAAGTTGGGTCACCTAGACATTTTGTAGCAGCAGCAGCAGCAGCAGAAAAGGGGCAGCACACGTTTCCTGAAAACCTTGCAGCCCAACACAGAGGGAGGCACCCAGGCTGTGCCCCACAAGGAGCCTGCCCCTTACCTGAGATGGGTCCATGGCAGAGGTTTCCACTCTAGCTCCAGGAAGCGATGATCCAGATTGGGCCTCTGATGCCATTGCTCTGTCATGGGGGGTAGAGGGAGAGAAAGAAGGGGTTAAACAGGCCATCTCTGGGACATGGCTGGAAGGAAAGCCTCAAACTGGGAGCAACTGAGAAGTGGAGTTATTCACATTTCAGCTGAACGGTGAGGGCAAGACTTTCACCCTTTGGTTTCATGGCTTTTGGACCACATAAATAAAAAGCATTTCACTTTGCCCTCCTTTTAATTTATTCCATACTAGCTGTACCAGGCCACTCGTTTCTGTGGCTCAGTCTGTAAAATGGAAAAGAAAGAAAAGAGAAAGCGTACGTTTCTAAACTGCAGCTTGGGAACTCCTAATCTCCTCCTCTCTTCCTTACATTCCTTACGCATTGTTCCTTACCCCTCCCCTCCTGAGCTACTACTGAGTCACTGCTCCTGCTCTCTAGTGTCCAAGACCCCTTCCTCCACCATACTGAGTGCTTGCCTGTCGCTACTGCATGACGTTGCAGGACTTCCCTGGTGCTGCTCTCCCTGGTGGGTCTTCTTGTGCGTCTGGAGGTCGAGGCTATGAGAGAACCGTTTCTCGCAATCCGGACACTTGTAGATCTGCTCGCCAATGTGGACCCTCTCGTGGGCAACCAAGTCCAAACTATCGCCGAAAGACTTCCCACAAAAATAGCACTTATACACTTTCTCCGCTTCCGGTGGCATTTTCCGGTCTTCTGGAAGGGGAATGATCCGATGGAGGCTGATCCCATTCTCTTGGCCTCCCTTCCTCCCCTCAGTGCTCAGGTGGTTCTCAGGGAAGGTCCTCCTGGGTACATATTTAGCCCCTTCCCCAAAAAGCAGAGCTAGGTTAGGCTTGCTCTCTTGGAAGCTGTCAACATGCTGCCGAGTCTCCTCTACTTTGGGACCCATACTAGCTGTACCAGGCCACGTGTTTCTGTGGCTCAGTCTGTAAAATGGAAAAGAAAGAAAAGAGAAAGCATACTTTTCTAAACTGAGCCTAGGGCTTACCGATCAGAATGTCAGTGGTTCGAATCCCCGCAACGGGGTGAGCTCCCGTTGCTCAGTCCCAGCTTCTGCCAACCTAGCAGTTCGAAAGCACGTTAAAGATAAATACAGCGGGAAGGTAAACGGCGTTTCCATGTGCTGCTCTGGTTCACCAGAAGCGGCTTTGTCATGCTGGCCACATGACCTGGAAGCTGTATGCCGGCTCCCTCGGCCAATAACGCGAGATGAGCGCCGCAACCCCAGAGTCAGTCACAACTGGACCTAATGGTCAGGGGTCCCTTTACCTTTACCTATACAATATTTTTTGTTGTTCCATTCTCTGTGTAGATATAGAGATTGTCTGGTTTGCCAACTCTAGAACACGCAACATATAATTGTCCACATGAGAAGCAATCTGTGTCTAGATCTATACCACATAATTCTAAAGAGTGGACCTGAGATTTGTTGGTGGTGATTGCAAACGCCAATCTAATTGGGAATGCCATCACCGAATCGATTTGCTACTGCTTCATTCGATTTAGAATTGCGTCATGAACAAAATTACAACACGGTTGATCTTTTGTCATATGTGCAATCGAATATTCCTAGGCTAACGCTTGAGCAGAAAGCCATTTACGATCAAATAATGCAAACTATCAATAACGGGATTGGAGAAATCTTCTTCCTAGATGTGCCAGGAAGAACTGGTAAGACGTTCCTAATTAGATAGATTCTGGCAGCAATTCAATCCCAAAATGACATAGCCGTAGCTCTTGCATCGTCTGGAATAGCTGTGACATTGTTACCAGGTGGAAGAACTGCTCATTTCGCTTAGAAATTGCCATTGAACATACAATTCATTAAAACTCCCACGTGTAACATTTCCAAAGCATCCGGCATGGGAGAAGTATTGCAGAAATGGAAACTTATTGTTTGGGATGAATGCACAACGGCGCACACAAAAACCACTTGAGGCTCTTGATCAATCATTGCAAGATTTACGTGGAAACACCAGACCTTTTGGGAACGCATTAATATTGCTTGCAGGAGATTTCAGACAAACATTACCTGTAATTCCTTGATCGACGCCATTGCTGACCACGGAGTTGTGTTTGTCGGTGATCTGCTGTTTCTCGTTGACGTCTTTCAGCCACTCTCAGCCTGTCGCGATTTGAAGCGGCAGAACGCTCTCGTCGTGCTCTTAACCTTGCATTCTCAAGTCTGGCTGCACGTCGCTCTACTGTTTCCTCGGCACGTTTTTGAGCCGTTCTTTGTCTTTGTCGCTCCTTTGCTGATGCCCGTTCTTCCTCTGTTTGATTTGCAATTGATCTTCGCTTTGCTTCCGCTTGGCGAGTATGACGACCTAAGTTTGATCTTCTGCGAGACATTATTTTGATGAACTAAAGCAGATTGATTGCACTGAAAAAGAAAAAAGAAAGTTATAACAAAAATATATAAAATTGCAAAACATTAGAAAGGAAAAAACATGAACTAAAAAACAAAGGGAAAAAATAGAAAATACTAATGAAATATTTCAATTCACACGCAGATCAATCAACATAGCTCAATTTCACCACCAATTGCACTGAAAAATAAGAAAAATATTTTTTAAAGGAATGAAAAACAATGAAAGGAAAATAATATACTCACGAAATGAACAGTATGCTAAACGACACATCGTAAATCAGAACATTGAATAGGAAAAGTTAAATATTTAGTATAGCTTGTGTTGCTTTTACGTCCAACAGATGGCGCTGTTTTTCAAAAAACATGTTTTTAAATGGCACAGGTGGGACATCTATATAATAGTTGGTATATAAAAACACGCGTGTATTCGAGTAGGTATATAAAAACATGTGCGTATTCGAATGAAACGTTTCAAAATTTCAAAGCAATCGGTGAAGAACTTTCGGAGATTTAAAATTTTGAACAAACAAACAGTTACATTTTTATTTACAGTGGTACCTCTGGTTAAGAACCTAATTTGTTCCGGAGGTCCGTTCTTAACCTGAAACTGTTCTGTTAGCTAATGGGGCCTCCTGCTGCCGCCACACCACACAAGCACAATTTCTGTTCTTATCCTGAAGCAAAGTTCTTAACCTGAGGTAGTATTTCTGGGTTAGCAGAGTCTGCAAACTGGAGCGTCTGTAACCTGAAGCATCTGTAACCCAAGGTACCACTGTACAGTATATAGATCAGGGTCCCCAAACTAAGGCCCGGGGGCCGGATGTGGCCAAATCACCTTCTAAATCCGGCCCCCGGAAGGTCCGGGAATCAGCATGTTTTTACATGAGTAGAATGTGTCCTTTTATTTAAAAGCATCTCTGGCTTATTTGTGGGGCCTGTCTGGTGTTTTTACATGAGTAGAATGTGTCCTTTTATTTAAAATGCATCTCTGGGTTATTTGTGGGGCATAGGAATTCGTTCATATTTTTTTTCAAAATATAGTCTGGCCCCCCACAAGTTCTGAGGGACAGTGGACCGGCCCCCTGCTGAAAAAGTTTGCTGACCCCTGATATAGATTGTCCTGCCTGGGACTCTCTTCTCTCTCTCTCTCTCTCTCTCTCTCTCTCACACACACACACACACAATCAATCCAAACATATTGATGTCGTATTTTATCCACTCTTGTTTCTACAAAGCCTTCCCATTCCCTCAAGCATAGAGGGAAACATCAAAAAATTTCCCACGTGCAAAGGAACATAAGAAGCTTTTATATAGAATGCGGCAGCTAGACTGGTGACTGGGAGCGGCCGCCGATACCACATAACACCAGTCCTGAAAGACCTACATTGGCTCCCAGTACATTTCCGAGCATAATTCAAAGTGTTGGTGCTGACCTTTAAAGCCCTAAATGGCCTCGGTCCAGTATATCTGAAGGAGCGTCTCCACCCCCATTGTTCAGCCCGGACACTGAGGGCCTTCTGGCGGTTCCCTCGTTGCCAGAAGCCAAGTTACAGGGAACCAGGCAGAGGGCCTTCTCGGTAGTGGCACCCGCCCTGTAGAACGCCCTCCCACCAGATGTCAGAGAGAAAAACAACTATCAGACTTTTAGAGGACATCTGAAGGCAGCCCTGTTTAGGGAAGCTTTTAATGTTTAATAAATTATTGTATTTTAATATCCTTCTGGAAGCCCAGGGGGGGGGGTAGAAATACTATTTATTATTATTATTATTATTATTATTATTATTATTATTATTATTATTATTATAGAGATTATTGAAGCTATATATAGCTTCAAAGCTATATATATTATATATATTATTATTGAAGCTATATATAGCTTCAAAGAAACTCGTGCAACTGTTGGGGGCGCCTCCTTTTGCAGCTGGATTTTGGCGCATCAGCCTCAACCATTAAGACGACTCACCTCCCCTCCCCTCCCCAGCCTTCCCCCCAAATGCAAGCTCCGGGTCTCCCACCGCTGCCCTCCTCGTAGCACCTCGTCGCCTCTTTCGTCTCCCGCCCGCCGCTCCTCGCCTCGGAATCCCAACGACGAGCCTCTTTCCCGGTTTAAAAATTCCTGCCTCTCTAGGAACCGCAGCTCAGTTTGTTTAACCCTCGCAGGGCTGCATCTCTCAGCTCCTCCCTGCGCGGAATTCGGCGGCCTGCGCGCACGTCGTTCTTTGTTCCTGATCATAGCTGCCAAGTTATCCCTTTTTTTAAGGGAAATTCCATTATGCTGAATAGGCTTCCTTGCGAGAAAAGGGAAAACTTGGCAGCTATGTTCCTGATGGAAAGCAAAGTTGCAGGGTTGTGGTTGCTTTTGGTGCATTTATACATCAAATTTATGCATCCGGCAAACCAGGGAGCAGCTCGGCCACAAAGCATTTATGTGCAAACAGATGGAGTTCTGCTTTCCAACTCAGGGTAATTGAATCCAGAATTATAAATGAAAATATGATATAATGATTATTATTTGTCTCATTTTTTCAAACATGTTAAACCCGTAACAAATAAAGGAAAGAAATCTCTGTCTCTTACAATAGTCCTACATAAATATATTCAATCTTGACACACACACACCCAATCCCATCTATTTGGGATCTATTATCCCATCTTTGGATCTATTATGTTAAGTTTTTGCCATCACTGCAAGGTCTTAATAAATTTTTGCCGAGTTCTTCAGTGATGGGTCTTTTAAAAATGTTTTTGGCTGTAAGAAATTCAAGTCTGCTTTTTGTGATTGAACAACATTTAGCTCGGTGAGTCTATGTATGGTAAAGAAGCACATAAACTGCTGTCGGAAAACCAAATAATTTTATTTTTACTTTCTGAAAATGTCAGGCAAAGCTTAATAATAATAATAATAGCAAGTACTCCGCAATCATTTTTAAAGGTTTCTATGCAATTTTACACACATTTTGCTTACCAAGCAAATTATATCAATTTAACCAAAATTTATTTTGAATTCTCAAGTCATGTTACAACTTTTTAGCATCTCTCATTTTTTTAATTTGAAAGTTGAAAAATTCCACACACCCTAATACCCCAGTATAAATGTACAGTGCAACTTCCTATCACATGTCACATCACGACTCTGGGCCAAAGATCTCAAAATATCACTCCCCTGTACACAAGTTCAGGTGTAGCATGTGGTCAGCAGAAACACCATTAGGCTTGGTACCGGTAACATCCGACAGTCATCTGCCCCAGTCCACAGGAAGGTTTCTGATCAGAAGCTGAAATCAGCTTCTATAATGTATTTAAACTACAATAACAGGAAATAAGTGAATTTCAGTTTATGAAGTTACAGGTAGGTAGCTGTGTTGGTCTGACATAGTCGAAACAAAATAAAAAAAAATTCTTCCAGTAGCACGGTAAAGGTAAAGGGACCCCTGACCATTAGGTTCAGTCGTGACTAACTATGGGGTTGTGGCACTCATATCGCTTTATTGGCCTAGGGAGCCAGCGTACAGCTTCCAGGTCATGTGGCCAGCATGACAAAGCCGCTTCCGGCGAACCAGAGCAGCACACGGAAACACCGTTTTACCTTGCCTCCAGAGCAGTACCTATTTATCTACTTGCACTTTGACGTGGCAGGAGCAGGGACCGAGCAATGGGAGCTCCCCCCCCCCCCCGTAGCGGGGATTCGAACTGCCAACCTTCTAATCGGCAAGCCCTAGGCTCTGTGGTTTAACCCACAGCACCACCCACCACCTTAGAGACCAACTAAGTTTGTCATTGGTATGAGCTTTCGTGTGCATGCACACTTCTTCAGATACACTGAAACAGAAGTCACCAGACCCTTATAAATAGTGAGAGGGTGGGGAGGAGTATTACTCAGAAGGGTGGTGGGAATGGGTGATTGGCTGATAGGTGTGGTAAACCTGTTGACGACTGTTAATTACTGCAATTGGTCTTACATGAAAAAGCAAGGTGTGAGATGGCAAAAATAGTTTTATCATGTATAATGAGATAAGAATCATGTATAATGAGATAAGAAGATAAGAATTCAGAGCAGGTCTCTTCATTGTTTTAAGTTTGGTAATAAGTTGCAATTCAGCAACTTCTCTTTCTAGTCTATTTCTGAAATTCTTTTGTACTAAGACAGCTGCTTTGAGATCTTGTATAGAATGTCCTGGGAGATTGAAGTGTTCTCCTACTGGTTTCTCTGTCTTGTGATTCCTGATGTCAGATTTGTGTCCATTTATCCTTTGGCGTGAATATTGTTATTCTGCTTTTTAAAAGTTTTGTTTACCATTTCTGAGTTTTACAGTTTTCTTTAACTGGTTTTTCCTAAGTTCCTAATCATTTGTTCTACTGATCTTTTTTCCTTCTCAGATGCTATGTTATTCAGACAAGTTTCAGAAAGGTAAATTTTCAATGGTGACCCAAATTCACAGGAGGGGTGGGGATTGGCATTTCATTGGGGTTGTACAATCTTTTCTGCAGACTTTGGAACCCTTAATAAGTTATTAGCCTTAAAATGACATTTATGTTATTCATATGGCAAATCTCAATTTTTGCAGGCGTCGTGTTCCAGGTTAAAACACGCACAAACCTGCCCCATTAAATGTCAGTTTCTGTCTCCCAGCTGATTTTGCCTCTTTTTTCTTCATCTTCCCCCAACAGCAAATGTCACTCTGGATCCAGACACAGCCCACCCCTGCCTCATCTTGTCCAAGGGTCAGAAAAGCGTGAGATTGGCAGACATAAAGCAAGATGTGCCCGATAATCCTGAGAGATTCAACAACCGGCATTGTGTGCTGGGACATGAGGAATTCACATCAGGCAGACATTTCTGGGAGGTCACTGTGGGAAGTGAGGGAGAATGGGCTGTGGGGATCGCCAGGAAGTCTATGGGGAGAAAGGGCCGCTTTCCCTTCAGTCCTGAGGGCGGGCTCTGGGCTCTGGATGAGTACTGGGCCTGCACTTCCCCTGATGACTTTCCTCTTTCCCTGAGAAGCCCAAGAGAATCCAGGTGACTCTGGACTATGAAGGGGGACATGTGTCTTTTTCGGATGCTGACTCAGGAGCCACTCATACACCCCTTACTCCAAAACACCGCTTGAGGCTGGGGCGAAATGGGAGTTTTATGTCTTGGAAAGAAGGGCTTTAGGGCTCATTTTTAAGTCAGACTTGCCGTTCCTCACAGGCTGCTACTCATTTCTGAGGAGGAACAGATGGTCCTAACAGATGTTAGGATGAGGGCAAAATAGGCCCGCAGCCCTGACAGTGGATGGTCCAGTCCTGCGTGTGTGGAATTGACAGGAACCATGTGCATGGTACACATCTTGAAACACTGAGTGAGAGAAGACGAAAAAGCCAAGAAATCGCAAGCATGCATTATATACAAAATTTATTACTCATTCACACTTCCAGCTAATTCCACCCATCAACTCTTAGTAAGTTAACAGCAGTTGAAAATAAAATTTATACTGTACAGTCGTACCTCTGCTTACGTATCCCTCTGGATAAGTAAACTGCAGGATGTGAACGCGGCAAATCCGGAAGTATTTTTCTGGGTTTCACTGCGTGTGCATGTGCAGAAGTGCTAAACCATGCTGTGCGCATGCGCAGAAACAATCCTCTGGTTACGAATTCCTTGGGATGCGGTAGGACCCCCAGAACAGATCCCATTTGCAATCGGAGGTACCACTGTACAGGTTTTTTATGCAGCATATTCAAAATTATTTTTTTTAAGTACAGGAGAAGCATGGAGATATTGCTAAAGGAGGGATACGGAACCTGTGGTCCTCCAGGTGCTGCTGAACTACAACTCCCATCATCCCTGACCATTAACCATCATGGCTGTGGGTGATGGGAGTTGAAGTCCAGCAACATCTTGAGGGCCATGGACTTCTCTCCCTTGCCTAACCAAAGAGCACAATGGGATACCCAAACAAATAAATGAGCTTTCTTTCCCCGCTGTATGTATTAATAGAAAACCTAATGAAACCTTAATTAATGGAGAGGAGTTTTTCAAATGCTCATACAGTGGTACCTTGGAAGTCAAATGGAATACATTCCAGAAGTCCGTTTGACTTCCAAAACGTTCGGGAACCAAGGCGTGGCTTCTGATTGGCTGCAGGCAGAAGCCGTGGAAGTCGCATTGGACGTTCGGGTTCCAAAGAACGTTCAAAAACCAGAACAATCACTTCCAGTTTTCAATCGTTCAGGAGCCAAAACGTTCATCTCCCAAGGCGTTTGAAAACCAAGGTATAACTGTACATTGGCAGCATTGTTTTAAATGAGAACAAATTCTTGAGCATCTACCCTTATGAAAGAGGTGTTTTCTTTTCAAATTTCACACATCACCCCAAAACAAAAGCCCACGTGGCACTATCTTCCTAGTGCAGAGTTTATAAAGGTGAAAAAGCCTTGAGCCAAGTTTACCTTTACGGAAAACTGCACTAGATTCCCTAGGGGACTAGTGTGCTAGTGTGAAAGGCCTATCCACATTCACAATGTCTCGTAAGAGCAGCACGGATGCAGAACGTGTGGCCCCTCCAGCTTCCATTAGCCCCAGCCAGCCAGGATAGCTAATGGTCAAGGATGATAGGAGCTGGGAGTCTGGCTGTATCTGTAAGGCAAAGAGCTCCCCAATCCCTGCTCCAATACTTCTGATGGAAGCTAGGTTCGTGAGGGGGGGAGGGCACCATAACTTTTGCTGAGATGCCTGCCCTGTTCATAATCCGAGCTCTAGTCTCCAAGATCTTGCTATTTCTTTAAAAATAAAATAATAATAGTAGTGTTTTCCTCCCTTCGCATGACACCCTGCACTCCCTGAAGCCTCCTAGAAAGGAGAGCATCCCTACAATATTATTTCAAGTGTGGCTTTTTGGATGTGAACGAAAAGTGGTGCAGAAGAGGGAAATCCATTTTCATAGGCCTGAACTCTGAAACTTTAGTTTGGCACCTGGCCTTATATATAGGCAACTCCCAATTTGCGTGTGATCGGCACATGTGTGACCACTGACATGCATGCAGTTTCCAGCACTGAAAAGGGGATGGAATGGGGGCGGAGCAGACTTACACACTGATGCACATGGGAACGAGGAACGCAACTCCCACACAAACAGGGAGTTGCTTGTATACAACCATGAAAGGCGGCGGAGTCTAGAGGCAGCATAGAGTGCATTGTATCACTGCCGACTGTGGCAAGGAAGAACCAGTTTTCAGAATGTTCCTCCATGTTAAAAAGTCCCTGCACATAAAAACCTAGTGCATCAGGGAGCAAGCTGGACTAGAACCATTCTTCCTGATGTGCTAGATTTTTACTTGCCCAGGGGGTTCTCATTTAAAAAAATTAAAAATAAATCTGGAAAATTAAAAATGGCAGGTCTTGCACCTTCCGTTTGAAAAGGTGCAGGCCAGTCTCTCACCACACCCATCTATGTGCATAAGGCAGGCTATGCGCTCGGGACCACTTGCCACTGCTCCTGTGCTGTGTATGTGGTTTTAAAAAACACTGCCCAGAAAGCTCTTCCATGCACAATGTTCAGCAATTCGTCAACCCATGTGGAATCCGGAAGATGCTTGCCACAGTTGTGAAACACTTCTGTTTTTTTCTCTGTCTCTGTATCAGTGGTGGCTTGTTTCCATTGGCATTAATGAGGTGGAAGGTAGGGTGGAACAGTAGGTGGAACCAGAGAGTCAATGACAGGCAGATCCAACTGATGCTAGCCCCCCCCCCCCCGCCTTCCTTCCTGCTGAGCTCTACAAGACTCTACCCTAAGACTCTGGAGGATGCCAACCAGCTGGGCCACTCCCCAGATTGGTGGCAGGTGAGGTAGGCACTGGCTGAGGGTAAACCATAGTTGGGTCACCTCTTCTGCCAACTCTTACACCAGGAGAACCCACACTGAAGCTGGCCCTATGCTCGGAGCACTGCTGTCGCAGGGTCTCTCCCCAGCATGAATCTTCTTGTGTCTATTCAGGGCGGTTTTACGCGTGTAGCTTTTCCCGCATTCGGCGCAGTGATAGGGCTTCTCTCCCGTGTGGGTCCTACGGTGCCTGATGAGGTTGGACTTCCAGCTGAAGCTCTCCCCGCACACGGAGCACTGGCAGGCTTTCTCCCCGGAGTGGGCCCTCTGGTGCACCTTCAGGAAAGCTCGCTGCTGGAAGCACTTCACGCAGTCCGAATCGCACCGGTGTGGCTTCTCTCCCTGGTGGTTCTTCTTGTGCGTCAGGAGGTCGATCCGATGAGAGAACCGTTTCTCGCAATGCGGACACTTGTAGATCTTCTCACCGATGTGGGCCCTCTCATGGGCAACCAAGTCCAAACTATCGCCGAAAGACTTCCCACAATAGGAGCACTTATACACTTTCTCCGCTTCCAGTGGCACTGTCCGGTCTTCTGGAAGAGGAGCATTCCGATGGAGCCTGATCCCATTCTCTTGGCCTCCTTTCCTCCCCTCAGTGCTCAGGAGGTTCTCAGGGAAGGTCCTCCTGGGTACATTTTTAGCACCTTCCCCACAAAGCAGCAGGTTAGGCTTGCTCTCTTGGAAGCTGCCAACACGCTGCCGAGTCTCGGGATTCTCCTCTACTTTGGGACCCCAAAAACATTCCCCCATGGCGATTTCCAGGGGTGTCCTACTGTGGCTCATTTGCTTAGGTGTTCCTTGCCAAAAGGTCTCCTCAGACTTGAGCGCTCCGTTGCCGTTTCCTGAAACAAACAAGAGAAATGACATGAGAAGGAGAGAGTGGGAGGGAGCCTTACATTTTTGAAAAATAATAATAATTAAAACTAGTGTTCAGCTGATCAGTTGGTTAGATCAGGGGGTAAGGAAACTATGGTCCTTACTTGTTGTAAAGTTAAAAAGCTTACTGGGAAATGATATATAATGATTTGAAAAGGATGTTTAAAATAACATTTGTAAAAAAAAACACAGAAGCTTTTCTTTTGGGAATTATAGGGACAGAAGTACCTAAATTGTATAGAAACCTATTCATGTATGCTACTACAGTGGCAAGAATGTTACTTGCCTCAAAATGGAAAGAAGCAGAAGTCCCAGCAAAGGAAGAGGTCCCTGGCCTCCCTAATTTTTCCACAAGTCCCTGGAACGGGAATTGCCTCCCCTCTTGTACAGGAGTGTTCTTCTTCTCTCCTGCCCCACAATGGTAGGCGAAACCAGAGCCAATGACAGGCAGAGCCAACAGATGCTCGCTTGGCCTCCTTCTTGTCTCCCACTGAGTTACAATGGCTCCTCCCCAAAGTGGTTTGTATTAAGTTTCAGTAACATGGGAGAAAAACTATTTAAACTAAACAACAATAACATTTTTTAAAAAACCCTACCAGAGTACCTTTCAGGCTATTGTGGGCATTACAATAAATATCTATTATGATATTTATGGTATCTGAAGAAGTGTGGATGCACACTTGTACCCAGAACAAACTTAGTTGGTCTCTAAGGTGCTACTGGACAATTTTTTAATTTATTTTATCTAATATGAGTGAACTATGGGTTGTTTATGGGAATAATTCCTCCTTGACTGCCAGTTAGGAAGAGGGTGTGCTTGGTACATATCCTCTCCACAGATGGCAGGGTATTGTTCTTCTGGCTATGCGTGGACTCTTATTTGGAAAATGAGTTCACTATTAATATTTATAGAATACAAGTATCATTCCAGCAACCAATTTGTGGAATTTGCACATCAGAAGATGTGGCAATAGCAATTGGTTTAATGACTATGAAAGCGATCAGATAACTTAATGGAGGGAAGGTCGGTTACCAAAAACCGCTATATGGAGCCTCCATGTTCAGGGACAGTGTAGCAGCAGGTGGAGGAGCAACAACAACAACAGGGAAGGACTATGGACCTGGCGCTTCCAAACAGGCCTCTGGTTGGCCACTCTGGGAAACAGGATCCCGGGCTTAGATAAGGCTTTGATCCAGCAGGGCTTTTCCGATACTCTTAAAACTTAACATAAAGGTGTGGGTTTTTTTAATATATATATATAAAAGGAACCACTTCAAATAACAGCCTGGTAGCATCCCTGGAGTCTCCCCTGACAACCCTTACCCAAGAGATCATCCTCTCGCATCTTCACCGAGTCCGTCAGGTCCTGCTCCAACAAGGAGGCATTATCATCTCCCGCAGGCCTCAACGCCTAAAAGAGAAAGAGGAGTGCAACTCAGTACAAAGCATAGCACCTAAAAGAGGGTCTTCTCCAACATCAGTCATCTCTGACACTATGAGTGGCAGGTGAAGCCTTGGTGGAGGCGTCACCAAACACCACTGGGGGGGGGTTCTGGTTGGCGCTGGCCCATGACGGGGCCTTTATAGTGGTGGTTCCCTATTTGTGGACCTAGCGAGGTGCATTTGTCTCCCTCGTTATTGACTTCCAGGAGGAATTTTTAAAAACACTGATATTTACCCATGCCTTCGGTTGCTGAAATGGCACACAATGAGATCTATGTTTTTAGAATGTTTTAAATTGCTTTTAGAATCCTTTTTCTCCCTGTTATAATTGATGATTTTTTTCCATCCTGGGCGACTTCAGGAGGAAGCGTGGAATAGAGAATGAAATAATTATATTACGGTAGTAATGTCATTTGGTGTGTGCCACAAGACAAGGGAAGACCTGTTCTCTGCCATCACCCACCCCAATCCACACAAAGCCCTCGACTGCCCTCCACATGAACGCACCACCAGTGGAAGCAGGAGGACCTGGGATTTGGGTTCTCTCTCCATCCTTCTTTAATATATAAACAGCAGGAGTGGAAGAGTAAAGAGTGGTTAGAAATGTCGTTCAGCAATATCTGGAGGACCACAGATTTTCCCCATCTCTGTTCAGACAAAACAGGAGGTTAGAAATCATCTCACTTTTCCTTCTGGCCTCCCTTCCATCTCCACACCAACACTCTCCTCCTCAGACAAAACCTCTTCTTTCACTTTCACAAAATACTTTGGGCTTCCTGGTGTTTCAGAGCCAAGGCCTGGCAGGGTGTGATCAGCGCCTTCTCCACTATGTCCATGGCTGTGGTTCATGACACCCTTCAAAGAAGCCTGGGATTCCCTTATATCAGACACCAACGAGGACTGGCAGCAGGGAACCCCAGAGGGAGGAGATGCTGCTGTCTTCAAGAAGTTCAGGAGCTGGTCTTCCCATTCCAGCTGGGACCCAGAAGTCTGCTTGGCCTGAGGCAGATTTGCCCCACTCATAAATTGTCTCTCAGTCCCAAGTTGGACAGCAGGAGTCTCCTTTTCTCCTCTTTCCATTCTCTCCCCAGGTTCATGGGCTGCTGCCAACTCCCATGCTTCCACATTCATTCCTGGCTGCAGCTCCTGGACTGAAAAGAAAAGAGAACATAAGAGCCTGGCAACTGGATCAGGCCAATGGTCCATCTAGTTCCAACATTCTGTTCTCACAACAACCTCCTGAGTGCAATATTGTTCTCCTCACTTATGACTGCCAGCAACTGGCATTCAGAGGCATCCTGCCTCTAACCATGGCAGACGCTGGGGTCTCAAATTTCAGTGGAGCCCTGTGCAACACCCAAAATCGGTGCTCCCCTAGCCTTCCATTCTACATCATAGCTGCAGCGCCCCAGGGGCTCTGCACCCAGTAAAAAGAAGCCAGTCACGCCCCCCTAGATCCGCCTTTCCAGTGGAGGTGGAACGTAGCCAGCCTAGCTGGCAGATACAAAATAGCCTTGTGCTACATGAATTTGTCTAACCAACTTTTAAAGAAATCTGAGCTGCTTCTCACTCTGTGCTGCTTTTGCCTCTCCTGAATCTTCCAACATTTGGCTTCCATTGGATGGCTCACTGATTTGGGCAATACTACCCTCCCCACTCATCATAGTATAACTTCACTGAGGAGAGTGAGCCCAGACTCTCGAGGGCTAGTACAGCTGTACTTTGGAAGTAGAATGGAATACATTCCGGAAGACCATTTGACTTCCAAAGTGTTTGGAAACCAAAACGCAGCTTCTGATTGGCTGCAGGAAGCTCTTGCAGCCAATCGGAAGCTGCAGAAGCCACATCGGATGTTCGGCTTCCAAAAGAACGTTCGAGAACCAGATCACTTCTAGGTTTCAATCATTCGGGAGTCAATTTGTTAGGGAGCCAAGGTGTTCGACTTCCAAGGTACGACTGTACACACACACACACACACACACAGAGAGAGAGAGAGAGAGAGAGATCTACACACACTTAGCTCAGTATGTCCCTGTCTCTCACTTTCTATGGCTCGTATCTGACCAATCTCCCCCCCCCCCCTTTTCCCAGTGTGGTTTTACAGTCAATTCTTCTTCCCATGGAACTCTCGGAATTGCAGCTGTGAAAGGAACAGGGGCCTCCTAACAACTTTCAGAACCCTTCAAAATGACACTTCTTGGGGACTCTGTGGGGGAAGCCATGACTGTTTCAAGTGGCAGGATACTGTTTTAACTGTATAGTGTAAATGGGGTTAGCACACCTTCACAGATACTTACCCAGGGAGGCTATCATTCCATAGTTCTCTGCCATGACTTCCCAGTAGAGAGCCCTTTGGCCTGGATCTAGCAGAACCCATTCCTCCTCGGTGAAACACACGGCCACCTCTTTGAATGTCATAAGCCCCTGTTAAGAAGAAGGGCAAGGAGGGAGATTCTCATTCCTCTGAAGCTGCCTTCTATCACATCACATCAATGACATGATTGAAGAGTATAAAATTATACATGGTATGGAGAGAAAAAAGTTTTCCTCCCTCTCTCATAGCACAAAAAATCCCGGGCACTATCATTTACCCAGGGGGGTATGGGGTGCTAGGGAATGGGTAGCACCTCTGGTGGGGGACACATCATGCTCCTTCTGGGGCAGTTTGTCCACCCTTGGTCTCCGCCCTGCACCTAGTTCTCACACATGACTCCTAGAAGCTGTTAGCACGAGACAGCCACTACTCCCTGGGAATGGCTTCAACTGGTCAGCTAATCTACGTGAGGGTAGCCAATGGGACTCAAACCCTTGGTAAGTTAGGGACTTCCTTGCATGCAAAGACAGGCTCTGATGGGTTGAACGGATGAGACCAATAGTGAGTCCAACGGTCAAGAGGGCGGTTTCCGCAAGTGCTGTAGAGGGAAGTGAGAGGGAGATGGGGCTTGTCAACCTGGGAAGGGAGCCCATGTAGGAGAAGGAAAACTCTGGTCCTAAACCTCCAAGGCCTTGTGGGTTATCTTCAGAAGAAAAGGCTAAAGAGAAAATCCTGCACAAATCCTGCACAAACTCCTGCAGCCAAGCTGGTGCCAAACATATTGTTCTGCTTTCCCTTGGACCATACCAGCAGGGTTGAGAATGGGGTCTTGTCCAGGACCTCCACACACACGGCCCACACTTGCACTCTGGAGATGCCACAAGGGAGATAGCAGTCAGGAGCTACTCTGGTGCTGCTAACGCAGTAGTTTCGAATTCACCCCCGGAGGCACACTCCATTGTCTCTCTCGTGACAGGCAGATGCCAACAACACCCCCGTCCATCTAACTGCGTTGCCCCAGCCACTCTGGGCGGCTTCCAACAGGCTATAAAAACCCAGCGAGACATCAAGCATAGAGAACTTCGCGATGCAGGGCTGCCTTCAACTTAGGACGATGGAGGGGAAGGGTGGGAAGCGGGATGAGGATCTCCCATTCCTCTGAACTCCTTGGAGGAAAGAAGAATTAACAGCGCGAGAGAAGCAGGACCAACCCCACCCCCGCAACCCTCACCAACCTCGCAGGGCTGCAAGGAGCATGAGCCAAGTAATGCGCGCCCAGCCAGCAGCTCTACAGCGCTCTGCGAAGCCCGGGAAGGGCAGGCAAGGCGCCCAACCCGGAGACCCTTGCTCCTCGTGCTTCCCGAGCAGCCCATTCTCCTGACCTGCCCTCGGAGCACACAACGTCCCTCGCGGCAACTTTGGCTCACCATCTTCAGGAGCCAGACGTCATTCTCTGCCCGGGGGGGGGGTGAGATTCACAATCCCAGCTCTGCAGCAAACCGGAAGGAAGAGACCGGCTCTCGTCGACGTTTCCGGCCTTAAGCCGACCACCATTTAAAGCAGAGCCCACCATAGAGGCTGCTCTGGATAGAGCGACGCCCCAACAGGGTTGCCATGGTGAGCCGCTCTACCCTCGTTCTATCTTTATGGGTGCTTATTATAGAATTTCCGGCTTTCTGCTCCTCCGATGCAAAGTGCGGGGGTGGGCTTCACCAGAGATACCATGGCCTTTGTTGTTTAGTCGTTTAGTCGTGTCCGACTCTTCGTGACCCCATGGGCCATAGCACGCCAGGCACTACATGGCCTAGAGCAGACCATGGCCTAGAGCAGGGTTTTTTAAAGTCACGTGCTGTTGTGTTTCCAGGTCAGGAGGAATTGGTGCTGGGAGGGGTGAGGGGAGAGGGAGATTCTTTTATACGACACTGGAGGACCTTATGGTGGCCGAGCAGGCAAAGCTCCTGTATGCCCCTATTGCCATCCCCCCCCCCCTGCACAGCTACTAAAGGTGCAGGAGCATTTGGCAATCAGCTTTATTTTGCCTGTTTATGTCATTGTTTTTCGCTTTTGTTTGTTTCAGCGTTATTGTTGGTTTTAATTTACGTTGTGAGTTTGCCGTTTTGTTTTGAAAAGCGACTCATAAGTCATAATAATAATAAAAATATTAAAAAATCCTGTCTTCCAACATTGGCCAACAAGATGCCTATGGGAAGCCCACAAAGCAAGAAACTCAGTAACAATAGCACTGTTCTCTCTACCTGTGTGTTCATAGGGAACTCGTATTCAGAGGCATACTGTGTCCCACAAACTAACAAAATCTGCCCCAAAGGATACGTGGCATTGCTGTCAAGTTTTACCCTTTCTCGCGAGGAAGCCTATTCAGCATAAGGGAATTTCCCTTAAAAATAGGGAGAACTTGAGAGCTATGGTATGTGGGGGTAAACATAGGACAGGTTTAGGGGAGTACATGGAGGGAGAAGGGTACTTTCTATTGCACTAGTATAAATCCTTCCACTAATGTAATGAGAGACTATGCTGGATATACAAGCCATAACATTTCTGTTTATAGAGGCAGCAAAGGGGCTAGAACTGTTTGGAAGAAAAGTGTGGCAGTGAACTGGGCAAAATGTTTCTTTGCATGAGAGGAAAAGGAAACATTCAGATCTGTTTTTGTAGGGAAGCAAGGAGGAAATGGTCCTAATTTGAGAAGGGAGCAACTTGGTTCTTTATTTGTATACAATTATTCAGTCTTGTTGGAAATAATGGGATTTGAATTAATCAGTTAAATTGCCCCACTAATTCATTTGGTACAGGTAGGTAGCCATGTTGGTTTGACGTAGTCAAAACAAAAAATAAAAAAAATTCCTTCCAGTAGCACCTTAGAGACCAACTAAGTTTGTCATAGGTATGAGCTTTCATGTGCATGCACACTTCTGAAGAATTATCTGAAGAAGTGTGCATGCACACAAAAGCTCATACTAATGACAAACTTAGTTGGTCTCTAAGGTGCTACTGGAAGGAATTATTATTATTCATTTGGATGTATCTCAATACGAGTTGGATTTGAGCTGATGTATGTGGTTGAAGGCCGCTGATTCAGGCTTCAGAATGGAAAAACTTGGAATTAACCTTCATTTTTACGAACTTAAATAGTTTAATTATTAAAATTTAATTTCTTTGTTCTTAAGTGTACAGTTATGAATACTTCATGAAGTTCATAGTAGATATGTCTCCAGCTCTTTATTATTAATGGAAATTATTATGTACCAGTAAGTAGATTTATGAATTTTACTTTTTTTTGTCTTAAGTGTCTTTTGGTGTTCTGAATTATATGTTTAATAAACTGTGTTTAACCTGCTTGCATTCAGTTTTATTTTAACCATTTAGAAATAAAAATAAAATTGTGTGGCGCAGCTATAAGCATTTTTACTCCAAAGCAAACTGTCCTGAGTTTAATGGAATTCAGGCCTAGCAGCATGCTCTGCTATTCTTACTCTACAACAATTTCAGAGATCACTTTAGCTCTGCTGCTGACTTCAGGACTTTAAAAAAAAGGGGGGGAGAAAGATACTGTAGGTAAATTTAAAACTACAGAGGACATGTGAGACCCTCACTTCTGCCCCATGTCTCCTACTGCAGACATCTATGAACTCAGTTTGTACCTAAGGAGGGTGCTGCTCGCTTGAGCAACTTGAACACTGCAAGCTTCAGAGAAAGGCAGAGATGGGGAACCTGTGGCTTTCCAGGTGCTGTTGAATTCCCAACTCTCCTCAGCCCCAGCCAGCATGCCCAACGGTCAGGGATGGCGGGAGTCATAGACCTAGAGTGCCACATGTTCCCCTGCTCTGTGCGTTGGGGACACAGCTTCATAAAGGCTGCGGCAAGTAGAGCTCGGGGCATTTCCAGACTGTCACTATTTGAATGGGATTCAATTACACTGGGAGTTATTCTGCAACAAACACACTTCCCCCACAATAGACCAGACTTTTTGCAGTAAGGAAAGTGACAGGGAAATGCACTGGAAAGTGTGGGATAACACTTGCTGTGGTGCAGTATTGACAAGCCAATCCACACCGCACATTTAAAGCACAGGCAAAGCACCACACATTTAAAGCACAGGCAAAGCTCAAAAAATATTGGGAATGGTATTTTCCACTCACAGATGTGCAATTTCCAGCACCCTTAACAAACTATGGTTCCTGGGATTCTTTTGGGGAAGTGATGTGCTTTAGTTAAGATTCCTGCATCACACGCGGTTGGACTAGATGACCCTTAGGGGCCCTTCCAACTCTACAATTCTATGAAAAGCACATGGGATGTTTTAAATGTGTGGTGCTGATGTGCACATTATTGAATCTCCCACAAATAAATCAGCATGAATTCTCAGTAAACAGGCTGTCTCGAAAGTGCCCTTGATTTAGCCCCTCAGATGTTTAACTTAAAACTGCCTGGTTACAACAGTTATTTTATGAAAGCATTTCATTAGCCCAGACGTTCTTCTGGCTGACACTATTGTTTCATCTTGGGTTTTTTGTTTTAAACCTGCTGCACCACTGCCTTGTTTTTATTGCATTGTTTTATATGCTGTGAGCCGGCTCTGAGCGCTGTGTTTTGTGGGGGAAGGGCAGGATATGCATTCCCCCCCTAAATAAATAAAATCAATAAAAGCTGCTCTGCTCAGTCTGCTGTAGTCATTTCTGCCGCAACAGCTTCTCCCCTAGTGATTTAAAAGCCAAGAGGGTGTTTCCCTCCCTCCTCCTTTGGGCTTCAGACCTACTAGGAAACTATAATGGTCTGCAATATGTAATCAATAGTAAAAGAAAAGAAATGTTCCTCAGCAGCTGCAGTCTCTGAAACAGCAGCCTCTGCACAGTGATTCACAAAAGATGTTGCTGAGCTGGAAAGGACATGTAAAAGGGCAATCAAAACGATCAAACAACTAGAGCAACTTCCCTATGAGGAAATGTTAAGGTGTT
Source organism: Zootoca vivipara (assembly GCF_963506605.1). Lineage (NCBI taxonomy): Eukaryota > Metazoa > Chordata > Lepidosauria > Squamata > Lacertidae > Zootoca > Zootoca vivipara. The sequence continues at coordinate 10,167,132 of NC_083277.1, forward strand.
ATATATATATATATATATATATGACAATTTTTCTCCAAATTTCTCCCCCCCCCACTTCAGATTGCTGGAAATTATTGAGGCCCACCAGTCACAAAATGGAGGCAAAATTTGACATAATCATCTGGCAATTACTGTCTTTTTTAAAAAAAACAACCTGAAATTAATCCATCTTTGAAAATGGCTGCACTATTTTCCTTGTGGCAAGGTGTTCCAGAGTTCACCTTTTCTCAAGTTCAGTGCAGTTTCTGGAAGTGGTAGGAGGAAGAGTGCTCTTGCAGTTGGGGGGGGGCACCTAGCTTGCCAGAAATACATATAAAATGGATCTAGGGGTCTTGGTAGACCACAAATTTAACATGAGTCAACAGTGTGATGTAGCAGCAAAAAAAGCTATAGCTATTCTAGGCTGTATATAACAGGACTGCACTATTATGCCTTGGTCAGACCCCACCTGGAGTCCTGTGTCCAGTTCTGAGCATTACGATTTAAGGATATGGAGAAGCTGGAACATGTACAGATGTGGGTAACTAAGATAAGGGTCTTGAAATCAAGTCTTATGAAGAATGGTTCAGGGGGTTGGATATGTTTAACCTGGTAATGAGACCGAAAGGAGATATAATAGCCATCTTCAAATATCTAAAAGGTTATCATCACATGGGAGATGAAGCAAGTTTGTCTTCTCCTGCTCCGGAGGGTAGGACCCAAGCCAATGGCTTCAAGTTACAAGGAAGGAGATTCCACCCCTGCATTGTGAAGGAGGACAACCCCAACACAAGTTTTAGCTGAGCCTGCAGACGGTACCAATTCTGCCACATCGTTCTGCCATCTTCATCTGCAAATTCATGTTTAACAACTGTGTTTTGTTACACGTTTTTTTAAAGGATCAACCTCCAGCTATTTCACAGAACAAGAATGCTAGAGAAAAGAATGACCCTAAGCAGAATTTCAGAGGCGGCCAAAAGAGAAACAGAAAATAAAACCCGTAATTTCCCTTACAACTTAAAACTGGAGCCTCTTCTTGATGTGGAACAATTCATCTAGAGATATAAAAAATTAATGGCAAAAAAAGGAGTGGGAGAATTTAATGTAAAATCTACAAGTAATGCATATCCCTAATAAATTGAATTTAAGGGTTTTTTTTAATGCATTTTTACAACTACAGATTCACAAACATTCATAGGAAGGAAGCAGTGTTCACCTCTCCCCGTGCCTCTTCATGTGAACAGCAAACATGCAGACACGTCGAGGGATATAAACGGACGTGAAAGGTGGATTTAAGAATAAGTGAGGTCAAGGGAAGCTGGAGGAGGGCGGTGGGCTGATAATTTCAAAAGAGACGGTGCAGCTCAATTTCTCCCAGCAGTACAGGCAGATTCCAAGAAAGGCGTCCATTTCATGATGCCCCATCTTTGAGAAAGGCATCCATTTTCTGACCCCTCTCACTTCTTGTAGAAAGATGGAAGTGTGGCCATTTTCGTCTTGTGGAGGCTTGGGCAAGACCTTGTTCTGAAGTCCTAGAGAGGATGGTACAGTCCCCATGCCCTTCCAAGCACTGTGTCCCCTGTTGTCACGGTACAGCAAAGCCAGGGGAGCCAGGTTCAAATGTCCCCTCATCCATGAAAGAGAAACTAATGGTGATGGAGCGCCATGTTTGTTTATTTCTTTAACTGTTTGTGTATAGAAATAGAGGGGGGGAGGGAACCCCAATAAGTGTCTGAGCTGATAGTGAGTGTCTCGGGTCCAGAAAGGTTGGAGGTTACGTTTCCACAAAAAAAGGGTGTTTGCAAGGGAGAGGAGCAAAATGCTGCCTCCTTCCTTGTCATTGTATTTTAAGCATTTTTCTCTCCAACCCAGCTCACTGCCAGTGAGGAAACTGCTTCAAGACAATGAGCAAGGAAAGGGGAGCTGGGGAGGGTTCAAGGTTCGTCCCCCACACTCTCCAAACACACTCCACCTCGTGGGATGAACAACCCCTCCCTCTACCATCACAATCTTTATTCCCCTGCTTTAAAAAAGAAAGAAATCAGGATTGAATAAACTATACAATTGCTGTAACTTCTCCTGCCCCACATCTAGTTTCACTCTTACTGAGCATCATATGGGAAGTCCCTCCCCTCCAGCCTCTCTCTCTCTCTCTCAGAAGAGTTTGGATTTGATATCCTGCTTTATCACTACCCGAAGGAGTCTCAAAGCAGCTAACATTCTCCTTCCCCTTCCTCCCCCACAACAAACTCTGTGAGGTGAGTGGGGCTGAGAGACTTCAAAGAAGTGTGACTAGCCCAAGGTCACCCAGCAGCTGCATGTGGAGGAGTGGAGATGCGAACCCGGTTCCCCAGATTAGAAGTCTACCGCCCTTAACAGCTCTTATCGTTAGGCCAAAAAAGGATTCCCACTCCTGCCTGCCCCCTTTTCCATTTGTATTTGGCCCTGAGCTCCTCAAAGAAGTTGCAAATTATGGGGGAAGATGCTGTCTTTGTTACCTTAGCACAGGGGGAGGAAACCATTGGCCCTCCAGATGTGGTTGGACTACAATTCCCATCATGCCTATTGACTATGCTAGCTGAAGTTGATGGGAGTGGAGAGCACAGCAAGACCGAGGGGGCTGCAGGCTCCCCAGCTCTGCCTTAAGTGTGCAGGGATTCCTTATCTGGTTGTTCCCAATTTATACTGAGTGCCCATAATACCCTTCACTAACCAGATGTCCTCCAGGTGCTGTTGTGCTACAATTCCCACCTGCCCTAGCCAGCATAGCTAATGGGAGTTGTAGTCTAACACCACCTGGGGAACAGCCTGCCATAACTGGCCAATCGTAGATATGTGAAGAGGAGAAAAAAAACAGATCAAGCTAAAACAGCCCTACTAGTGGAGGGGGGAGGGGGAGCAAAAAGACTATTATCTCTCTATCCTTCAAAATATTAATTATTTGTATTTATTTATTTATTTATTTAAAAATCCCTTCCTTTACTCCTTTCTAGATCCCAAGTGCTGCCTCTGAACTTCCAGGTTGTCATTATTTTCAAGTAGGATCACAATGTGAGCAAAATCAGGGTTGTGCAATGATAGTTGATAGTTCGTTTGGAGGTCTTGCACAACAAACTGACTTCCTTGCAGTAAACAAAGGGATGGGGAAATGCTCAGGAAAGTGTGGGAAAACACTTGCCTCGATGTTATGCCATCTAGCCTCCTCACAAACAAATCAGAATGTCGTTCTAATCTCCCTGCAAGCAAAGCAGGACGAAGGCTCAACCAACAGCTCACCTGACAGCACCCACAAAACCATCCCTTTCTGCCTTTGCAAGAAGACGTGTCCACCTTTTGGGTGGGTGAGATCTAAATTAATTTCTCCTCTGCTCCCAGCATGCTGCCCTGTTCTGACTCTCCTACACAAACTCACTTTTCTTTATCTTGTATACACCTAGGGCTTTTTTTTCAGCCAGAACTCTCCAGAACTCAGTTTTGGCACCTCTCAGGCAGCCGCCACTGCCATTACAGTCAAACTTCGGCTCCTGACCAGCCTCATTTTCGAACAATTCAGCTCCTGAATGCCAAAAATCTGGAAGTAAATGTTCCAGTTTTCAAACGATTTTTGGAAGCCGAACGTCCGACATAGCTTTCACTTGAGTGCAGGAAGCTTCTGCAGCCAATCGGAAGCAACACCTTGCTTGTTGAACATTTCGGAAGCTGAACTGGCTTCTGGAATGGATTACGTTTGACAACTGAGGTTTGACTGTATAAGAGGCGTTCACGGTGAGTTCCAGCACCTCTTTTCCTGGAAAAACAACACATTGAACTGTAAAAGCAGGGCTGGAGAATCTGTGGTCTTCCAGATGTTGGCGGACTCCAAGACCCATCAGCTCCAGTCAGCATAGCCAATAGTCAGGCATGATGGGAGTTGTAGTCCAATTTTACCTGGAGAGCCACTGGTTTCCCACCCCAGCATTATGTAATCTCCCCATAAAGCTCCATTCCCTTCATCCTGGAGTTAAGCAGTCTCCTTCCTTCCTTCCCCATCCCAGTTATTCCTGGGAGCACCACTCTATCTAGGACACACCAACTGTCCGCTTTGGGGCAGGCCAACATGTCTGCTCATTGATGGACAGCTGTAGGCAGGCTTCAAGTGACGTGATGTGTGGTCGAATCAAGAAGACAGCACAGAGTTTGCGCTTTTCCTCACATTCACCTCAAACGACCTGTGCAAGAGAGAAGTGTTTAGTTCCCAGTCGACATGTGTACAGTACATGCATGTCTGAACTGGGCCCCTTCTCCAAGAAAAAAATGCACATGCACTGCTTTTATAATTTTCTCACTCATTTGCACTTTATGCAATTTGCTCTCCACGCCTTAGTCCTCCTCTTCTTCTAGTACCCCCATACTAAGGTCACATCCACACTAGGCATGGACAAATATGTCAAGTACAGTTTCTCATTTTTTCCCAATCTTAAATTCATTTCTCTGCTTTTCCACATCAGTTTGCAATTTTCTCCTCCAAAAAAAAGTCCTCATGAAAATTCATCAGTATCTTAGCTTAGAATTTCTCCTAATATATACATTTTTGCATGTAATTTTGCCTAAAACGCACATTTCCCCAAAGCAATTTCCTCTAATATAATTCATTTTAATGGTATTTTCGCTAACACGTGCATTTATATGCACACCTTACCCTAGTATATGCATTTTGTACACATTGTTTGCCTGCAAGACCGCATGGCAAAATTAAGAGAAGTGCAAAGTTGAAAGGATGGCTGTGTTTTGGATCGCGCATTGTTTCAGAAGACACAAATTAGGCAAGTTCGCCTTCAAATGCAAACTGAATCCAACCTCTCCCCCATCCCTAACCTACATAGTGCATTCAGGGCACTCTTACACCACTTTAGCAGGCATGGAGAATCCTGGGGACCGTAGTTTGTTAAGGGTGCTGGGAATTGTTCCATGAGGACAGCAGCCTTGACAAACTACGGTTCCCAGGACTCGAATGGTTTCTCAGTCCTGCTTCCACATTTGCTATGTATCAGACAGGGGGAACCTGCAGCCCTCCAAAGGTTGCTGAGACTTAAACTCCCATGATCCCTGTTCACTGGCCATGCTAGCTGGGGCTACTGGGAGTCGGAGTCCAGGACCACCTGCAGACATATTAACCCCCCCCCCCAAATCAATTCTTTAACACAACAGGGTGCTCCTAAACACGTGCTAAGCCTAGCTTGTTTCCAGTGCCAGAATTGAACTGAGCTTACAGTCCTTCTAAACCACAGTCCATCACTACTTAGTTTTTTTCCATTCCCAGGTTTCTTGGGAGTTGGGTGTGCTTAGCTGTTGCTACTGTAAAACACCAGGAGTCAGAATCTATTTGTCAACCTGCTGCAACTATCACCACAATCCCAATCGACTTTCTGCCTCTATAGGAAACTTCCTCAAACCAGATGCTACAGTCCCTCATGGGCAGCCTCTCATGAACTTCAAACTAGTGGCAAAGGGGTCTGGAGGGCCGCATTCTGGACCCCAGGGCCTGAGGTTACCCACCCTTGCTCTACGAAACTATAGATTCCCTTGGCTGATTAATACAATGGGTCTGGAAAGAGGCTTGAATTAGTCAGGCCAAGCAAGTGAGCAGCAAGAGCTGAACATTCCTGCATTGCAGGGGGTTGGACTAGATGACCCTTGGGGTCCCTTCCAACTCTACAGTTCTATGATTCTATGTTAAGACCAGGGGCAGGCACTTCCACTGTGACCTTGAAAGCAGTTAAAGGATGATCTGTCTAGCGCTTTATTTATGTCGTATTTCTGGGCGGGGAGGGGGCCATTTGCGGTGCTCTACCTGCAACATTCCTGCCAACCTAGCAGTTCGAAAGCACGTCAAAATGCAAGTAGATAAATAGGAACCGCTACAGCGGGAAGGTAAACAGCGTTTTCATGTGCTGCTCTAGTTTGCCAGAAGTGGCTTTGTCATGCTGGCCACATGACCTGGAAGCTATACGCTGGCTCCCTCGGCCAATAATGCGAGATGAGCGCACAACCCCAGAGTCGGTCACGACTGGACCTAATGGTCAGGGGTCCCTTTACCTTTACCTTTAACATGTGCTTAGCTCATGGCCCTGACTATTTGGTCAGGCCCTCCTCAGAGGAGGTCAGTGCATGCAAATAGCCCCACCCACCCAGGCAGAAAAATGAAGAGCAGAGGTGAGCTTGCCCTAGATTCACTCAGGGCGGGGGCCGCACGTCACAGGCTAGAGGTGGTAAAACACAGTAGGACTGGATGAATATGTTCTCAGCCAGGTGCAGCAAAGGATTGTTTGCCTGCAAGAAACTTGTGGCGCAGTGGTTGGGTGGCAGAGGAGAATAACAGTTATACAGGTCTCCTGCCATTCCATAAAATACTTTTGCTGCTACAAATCTACACCCTGCCAGCTTCCCAATAACAAGGGAAGGAGGACAGAGTTATTACAGAAGTGTTTTCAAACTACATCCTGGGATGCGAATGGGAATGCTTGGCAATTTCTCAGAAGAGAAGAAAGGAAATGGAGGGCAAGCTGTCCTCTGAAAGGAAAGCGAGGCCACCACAATGCAACCAATATTCTCAAAACCAATGAAATGCTCATCTATAAGAATGGGTTGGGTGTGTGGAAAGACACCGTTGGGCTTCAAGGCGCCCCAGGCAGGTGTTTCCATGCAAATTATGTGTGGGTGGGTGTATGTCATAATAAATTTCCCAGAATCCTCTGCAACACGCTCCCATTTTGTGGTGGCGACCGCTCAGGGTTGCTTCATCGGACGAGTTGGTCTGGATAGGTTTCCATAATGGAAAGCTGCCTTGAGAGACACTGCCTTGGACGATTTGAACTTTAGAAAAAAGACGGCAGTGGACAGTTGCGAGGAATTCCCAATTTCTTGAAGCATGGGAACCCAAATAAAAAATTCTTTAGATGATTTGGCATAACATTCGGTTTGATTGATATATATATGTGTATAATTTGAAATATTGAATGTGATATAATTGGTTTTAATTGGAAAATTAATAAAAATATTTTTTTTTTAAAAAAAAAAGAGAGACACTGCCTTGGAAGAGTTTTTAATTGCGGAATTGCTCATCTCCATGCCAAGTCCTGTCCAACTTCCACCTTGGCTATTCTCTGCGGAAGGGATAGGGAACATCCAGATGTTGTTGACTCCCAACTCCCATTGGCCCTGGCTGACATGGCCAGCAGAGGAAGTTGATGGGAGATGCAGTTCAGCACCATCCAGAGGGCCCCATCCCTGACCCAAAGAGAGTCACAAGAAGCAGGAAGTTACCTTATACGGTCAACCTGCAGGTCCCTCTGGCTCAGAACTTTCTACACCGACCATGAGCAGCTCTCTATGGTTCCAGGCACAGGATTCTCCTAGCCCTAGCTGGAGGCTGTGGGGACTGAGTCTGGAACCTTGCACATGCATAGCTTGTGTACTACCAGTGACCCATGGCCCTTCCCTTGACCTCAGGGATGGTCTGCAGAGTTTGCTAGCTGGAAATCACAGGCAGGTGGCAGGCACCATAAGAACAAAGCTGCCTTTGTGCCAAGTCAGACCACGGGGTCCTTCTAGCCGAATGTGCGCATCTCCCCTTATGTATGGAGGATGGAGGTGGGGAATGCAGCATGCACATGTCACACTTGCACACTCCTCGTGGGCTGGAGGCTGGTAGATCTGCACAAACCACAGGCCTAGCCATGTTGATGCTCATCACACCAGCAAGCCTTAACAGCCAGGGTGGATGACCAGCCTTTGGAGGAAATTTATACCTATGGAGAGAAAAATATACGTGTCTTCTTTTTAAATTGTAAGAGAGATTCCGTGCCTTAATGTTACGTGTAGAGAACAAAAACGGCCCTCGATATTACAGAAGCTAAGGCCATCCCTGATATACAAGATTCCTGGCCGGGGCGATGGGTGAAGTGGCCCCATCAGGAGGGCCAGCCTAGTGACCAAAGCCTCTCCCACTCTTATGCGCATTTATATGGCTCCTCTCCCGTGTGGACCCTCTTGTGACTTAGGAGGTGGGAGCTGGAAATGAAGCACTTCCCGCACTCCAAGCACTCGTAGGGCTTCTCCCCCGTGTGTACCCGCTTATGGCTGACGAGGCGAGAGCTCGAGATGAAGCTCTTGCCGCACTCGGAGCACTCGAAAGGCTTCTCTCCCGTGTGGGTTCTCTTGTGTGTGATGAGGGACGCTTTCTGCCGGAAGCTCTTGCCGCACCCTGAGCATATATATGGCTTCTCTCCCGTGTGGATCCGGCTGTGCGCCGTCAGGTTGGAGCTCCGGCTGAAGTTCTTGCCACAGTCGGGGCACTTGTACGGCTTCTCGCCCGTGTGGGTCCTCTTGTGGTCGGTGAGGTGGGAGCTGCTCCCGAAGCGCTTCCCGCACTCCAAGCACTCGTAGGGCTTCTCTCCGGTGTGCACCCGGATGTGATTGATGATTTGCGAGCAAGCGCTGAAGCTCTTCCCGCACAGCGTGCACTCGTAGGGCTTCTCTCCCGTGTGGGTCCTCTTGTGTGTGATGAGGGAGGCTTTCTGGTTAAAGTTCTTGCCGCAGTACGAGCAGCTGTAGGGCTTCTCCCCTGTGTGGACCCTCTTGTGCGTGATGAGCTGGGAGCTGGTGCTGAAGCTCTTCCCGCACTCGGAGCACTCGTACGGCTTCTCCCCTGTGTGGGTCCTCTCGTGGGTGATCAGGGAGGCTTTCTGATTGAAGCTCTTCCCGCAGACCGCACATTTGTGAGGCTTCTCGGGCATGTGGGTTTCCTCATGCCTCATGAGCTCAGAGGGGTGAGAGAACCAGGTCTCGCACACCGAGCACTTGTAGGGCTTCTCCCCGGTGTGGATCCTCTCATGGATCACCAAGTGGGTTCTCTCGTAGAAGCTTGCCCCACAAAAGGAGCATTTGTGGGGCTTCTCAATTGGCTGCATTTCCTGATGGCCAAAGCTCTGGCAGGAGCTTTCCCCCGAGTCAGCGTGCCTGTGGGTTCCCTCCTGGGAGGAACCTTCCCGTAAGCCCCTCTCGCCTTCCTCAGAAAGCTTGGCGGCCTTCCCAGGAGGGCTTTCCTGGTGACCTTCTGGCCCCTGGCGACTTTCACTCTTCCCGTCCATCTCAAGGCCCTGGAAACCTTTCCCTTTGGCTCTTTCCAGCGATGCCCCACCAATACCCACTTGATCAGGCCGGTCGGCCTGAAAGGATGACTCCTCGTCATCATCATCTTGCACTTGCTCGTTGCCTGTTGGAACACAAATAAAAGAATCGTAGTGAAGGGCCCTGCTGCATCACCCCAGAGGCCAGCTTCCTCTTTCCCACAGTAGCCAACTGGGTACCCCTCTAGCAAGCCCACAAACAGGTTGTGTGGGCAACAGCCTTATTTCCTCTTTGTCCTCCCAACAAACCATGAGATTCCATTTAGCTAACACCAGCGAGCTAATTCCACAACGGAATACTGCGGTATTTTATTTATTCCAGCGATCACCACCCTAACTAAAAAATGAGCTCAAGGTGGCGTTTCTCCAAGGAGTTCAAGGTGATGTACATGTTTCTCCCCCTCCAGTGTGGTGTAGTGGTTAAGAGCGATATGTTTCCGCTCCTCCACATGCAGCTGCTGGGTGACCTTGGGCTAGTCACACTTCTTTGAAGTCTCTCAGCCCCACTCACCTCACAGGGTGTTTGTTGTGGGGCAGGAAGGGAAAGGAGAATGTTAGCTGCTTTGAGACTCCTTCGGATAGTGATATCAAATCCAAACTCTCCTCCTCCTCCTCAGTTAACCTCCACAACAACCCTGCAAGGTAGGCTAGGCTGAGAGGCAGTTAACTGGCCCAATGGGGATTTGAACCCTGGTCTCCCAGGTTCTAGTCTGGCACTCCTAACTACTCTGCTACACTGGCAAGCCTGTGAGGTGGTTTAGACCAGGCATCCCCAAACTTCGGCCCTCCAGATGTTTTGGACTACAATTCCCATCTTCCCCGACCACTGGTCCTGTTAGCTAGGGATCATGGGAGTTGTAGGCCAAAACATCTGGAGGGCTGCAGTTTGGGGCTGCCTGGTTTAGACTGAGAAAGACAGCAGGGGACTTCAAGTCTGATCATACCTGAGCATTGGAAATACTGGCTGGGGTTGGTGAGAGCTGGAGGCCCTCACCCCTGGGGTAGCAGGAATACTTACCAGACAAGGTGGCCTCCCAGTCATCCTCCTGCTTTTCCTCCAAGGGGAGCTGCATCTTCAGGACAGCAGCTGGCGAATGATCTGACATGGGAGAGTTAAATGGCTTCTCCAAGGAGCCTGACAGCTAATTTAAAGAAGAAGAAGAAGAAGAAGAAAAGAGATGCATAATAGTCAGACAAGTATAAAAAAACATGAAAGCTGCAGGTACAGTTACCACCAACCCCAAACCCTTAATCCCAAACAATTGCCTTATGTTCGGGTTCCTCAGACTCTTGCAGGTACCGCTCTGCCAGGGCTACGGCTCGGGTGCAAGTCTCGGGGCCCTGGTCCCTGACCCAGCTCTGCATTTCCGGAGGCAGGACAGTCAGAAACTGCTCCAAGATCAGGAATTCCAGGATCTGCTCCTTGCTGTGATTCTCCGGCCGCAGCCACTGGTGGCAAAGTTCCCAGAGCTTGTTGCAAACCTCTCGGGGCCCCTCGGCCTCCTCATAGCAGAAGAGGCGGAAGCGCTGCCGTCTCATCTCAACATTGACCAGATCCTCGTCCAGAACCTCCTCCTTCACTTTCACCGGTGACTCTCGGCTGCTCTCGTAGACCTTGCTGTTGTCTCCACTGAGGCCCGGTGGGCTCTGGTCCATGCACTCGACCTTAGGCCACCGGCCACCTTCAGCCCCTCCCTTGAAGGAGGTCTGGAAATACTTGGTGTCTTCTCCCAGTGAATACTGAGGTGGTTGGGGGTTCCTCCACCCCGAACGGGAGGGCTGCATCGCCTTCAAGAAGTCCTGCAACTGGGACTCCCAACAATGGTCCTCCGGTTCCCGTTTAAACTGCTGAGGCGTGGCCCCTTCCATCAACTCCCCAGTGGCCCCGACCTGAACGACGTGAAGGTCTCGGGCTCCCCCCTCCAAAGTCTCCCGTGGCTCAGGTCCTGCAGGTTCCTGTTCCTCCATTTTGGTTTCCGAATCCAGCTCCTGATTGGGAAAGAGGGAAAAGTCACTTTTGTTATGTATCCCAAAAATGGGGGCGGGGGGACGACGACGACCAATGAGAGCTTATGCTGAATTAAGGGCAGAAGAAGAACCTTGTGTCTCAAACCCCATGGAGATGTCTTGGAGAGGGTGATGAGGAGGGATGGGAGAAGATTTGGGAGCTGGGGGGTGAGAATATGGGACCTCAGGAGGAGGACCCTGAGCTTCATGTCAGTGGCCTGCAGTGTGTTTGTGGATTTGTGGTTGAAGACAAGAGATAGCCCATCCATCACATTAAATATTCATTGATTTTTAATTGCAGGTCAGTTGCTTCTTTTATTTCTTATAGATTGGGTTTCATTACATCACAGTTCTAATTCCATATATTTCAGCGCATTACGACTGCTGCAACAAGGAGAAACACCCATTTCAAGCAGCAGCTCCCTATATTCCTAGCTCAGTGGTTGAGCATCTGCTTTCCATGCCAAAAGTCCTGGGTTCAATCCCAGGTATATCCAGGTAGGGCTAAGAGAAAGGCCCCTGGAGAGCCTCTGCTGGTCAATGTGGACAATACAGTGGTGCCTTGCTTAACGAATGCCCTGCTTAACGAAATTTCCGCTTAACGAAATGATTTTTCGAGCGGAGGTTGCCTCGCTAGACGAATTCGTTTTATGAAAAATTCGTATAGCGAATCGCAGTTTCCCATAGGAATGCATTGAAATTCAATTAATGCGTTCCTATGGGCAATTTTTTAAAAAGAAAATTCAATGCATTCCTATGGGATTCACTAGACGAATTTTTTGTTATAAGAAAAGACCCGTGGAACGAATTAAATTCGTCTAGTGAGGCACCACTGTACTGAGCTGGATGGGCCACTTCCTATGTCCCTAGCTCTGTCCCACTTCAGAATGAAGTTGAGGTAGGAGGGTAGGAATTTCACATCCAGCCTCTGCTTCAAGATGTCCTACGATGAACAGCCCACCTTCCCCTACATCACTGGTTCCATTTGGACAATGGATCCCCATGTACCTATGGGGGGCAAGCCACTCTTAATTCTGCAGATCTTTGAACTGCCCTTGGGAATGGATTGATAACCCATAAGAACATTAAAAAAAAAGAATCATAGAGTTGGAAGGGGCCCCAACGGTCATCTGGTTCAACCCAGGAAACTCAACACATGGTTCCCTATCCAATCTGAAACCATACCAGACCCTGCTTAGCTTTGCGAATGTGCTAGCAGTTTTATTGCTGCACCACCAGATGTGCTTAAGAAGAGACCTGCTAGCTAGATCAAGCCATTGGCCCACCTTAAAAGTTCTCATGATAACCAACCACATGCCTATGGGAAGCCTGGAAGCAGAACCCGAGCACAGGAGCCCTCTCCCCTTCTGAGGTTTCCAGCAACTGCTATTCAGAAGCATTGCTTCCTCTGACCACAGAACATAGTCATTCAAGTTTCTTCCAACACTGGCAAGATGTTGCTCCATCCATGCAGTACAACGGCACTTCCACACAGCAGTTCAGTGCGGGCTCAGTGCTGTGAATGCGTGCAAGTTTTGTGCACAACATGGCACCATCAAGATACCAGCCCATATGATTTCCACATTTAATCTGGTTTTACTGTCTCTGTCAAAAATCCACTAAGTAAAAAAAACACAGAAACAGTAAATCCAGATTAAATGGTGAGAGTGGACAAGCAAAATGTGGCACAGCATTTTGATAATGACGACGTCATGTTACGTACCAGCAGCTCCAAGACCACAATAAACTGCTCTGTATAAAAACATGGCCTCTTTCAGCGGTTTCCCCTGCATTGCAGGGGGTTGGACTAAATGATCCTTGTGGTCTCTTCCAACTCTACAATTCTATGATTCTCCCCCCCCCCACACACACCACTTGAAAACTGCTGAGAGTCTTGGCAGACCTGTTAATGGGTTTTTTTCTGTCCGTTGTAGCAAATGTAATGCACTGTGCTAGATGCTGCAGGATTTTAACTGTATTTTTATTGCTTCTTTCATTACTCAAATTGTATTTTATTTTTTGACATAGACTACAATAGGAGGTACAATAATACATAAAAAATACAATACAAAAGCAGCAATAAAAATGCAATTAGAACTCAATATGAAAATTTTATGCACTGCACCCACTGTTCACAGTTGCTTCACCCGCTGTTCTACACACACACACTGCAGATCACCAGATTGAAGTCCACGGACCACAGTCTGGTCTGGTCCTGTATTCAGGGACACAGAAGATAGGAGCTGCCTTATACTGAATCAGATCACTGCTCCATTTAGCTCAACGTTTTCTACACTGGCTGGCAGCAGCTCTCCAGGGTTCCAGGCGGGAGACTCTCCCCCAACCCTGCTTGGAGATGCTGGGGACCGAATCTGGGACTCATGGGCACACACCACAATCTCTTTTATTGGTTACAACAAAATGCATCTTCCAAGCCTAATTTAAGTAGGGGGAATGGGATCTAGCAAGTACCAATTAAGGCATCTGCAGAAACCTGTGCACTCTTGGGAGCCACGCTGTCGACCCTTGAATAACAAAGCAACACTATTGTATAAGACAATTGGAGGGATTGCTAACAGAACTTCAGCAAAGATCTAAGAACAGCAAGTTGCTAGTTTGTGTGTTTCTGTTTTAAAGAAAATTAAGAAAGAATAAAGAACCTTCGGCTGCACACACACAATACATTTAAAGCACATCCATGACTCCCTCCCAAAGAATAATGGGAACTGTAATTTATCTCTCACACAGCTGCGATTCCCAGCACACTTACAGACTGTTCCCAGGGTTTTTGGGGGCATGGCATGGTGCTTTAAACGTATGGAGTGTATACAGCCTTACCACCAACCAAAAGGCAGAAAGAAAGGCCAGGTGAATTTTTCATGGGAAGGGCATTCCACAATTGTGGGGCCACCACCAACAAAGGCTGCTTCTGTCATCATGGCCCATCTAATGTCACACAGGGAAAAGGGCAGAGCACAGGACCTCCGAAGCTGATCCTCAGTGCCCACTGGTTCACATGGGTACAAGCGATTACTGGGGTAACCTGGCCCCAAAGCCATTCCAGGTCCTTAAGAACTAATAGGAGCCATTCATGAAATAAAGCTCCAAAACAAAAGCAGACAACTATCACAGATGGAGCCACAAAACTCCAAATTTTAGGTGCCAGATCTCAAACCTGTCAGCAACATTTTGCATCAATTGGAAGTTTATGAGGCATTGGTTTTTGTTTTTTTTAAAGCAGCTTCCCATGAATAGCATTGCTGTAATCCACCCTGGAAGTAACAAGGACACCGATAACTGACGCCAAGGTGCCTCTTAAAAGATGAAATAAATGTGTATTAAATAACTTGCTGTCTCACTTTGGCGTTGTGAGACTGACATCCTTCCCGCTAACTTTCTCCTTTCCTCTCCCAGGCCCTATCTGCACTATGCATTTAAAGCAGTATTATATCACTTTAAACAGTCATGGCTTCCCCCATAGAATCCTGGGAACTGTACAGTAGTTTGTTCAGGGTGCTTAGAATTGTTAGGAGACTCCTATTCAACTCACCGAGCTATAATCCCCGGAGTGGTTTAACACTCAGTTCCCCTTCCCAGGGAACTAGGAGTTGTAAGGGGAATATGCATCCTCCGACAACTTCCCAAGGGCCAGTGACCAACACAGACTAGCACTTTTACAAGTTAATACTCTTCTCGCATTGTCTCATCTAGCTGGCTATGTTGTCCATGGAACTCCCTGCAAGAGGATTTGAGGCATGGGACGCTCTGTTCAATTCATGTACTGTGCTGGCCAGGTGAGCTTGGGCCTCTCCATCCCGTCCCCTTTGTGAACCAAGAGTGTACCTGAGACACTGCCTGCGGGAAGATCAGTGGCAACAGGAAGCTGATCCCCCCACCTCCCCCCAGCCCGATGCCCCAGGAAGCTGGTCCGCCATTACTGATCCTCTCCCCAGGGCACAGTTTGGAAAGCCTCCGATTTAGGCCCTGCCTCTTGGGGTGACAGCCTGCCTCTCTCTCAGTTCTTCTGCAATAACAGTTCCTGGTTACCGTGTGAATCCAGATCGCATTAAAGAACCCATGTCAAACCACATGGCATCTGGGCACACAAGTGCTCCGAGTTGAATTTTGCACACTTTTAAGTTTCTCCGATGACCCCCTGCTCCTTCCCTCCAGCATTAGTTCCCCATCTCTCTCGTCTCTCCCACTCAGCCCCCCCTCCCGCTGCCACTACTTTGTATCTTGCATCCGGGTGTCCCCCTCCCCTTCCTTCCTTCCTTGAACTCACCCGCGCCTTGCAGCCTTTGTGTCTGCCGCAGCCCTTCGATTGCTCCCAGGTTGGGAAGCGAGATGCAAGAGGCCGTTTCTCATGTCAGACCGGAGGCGGGAGGCGGGACGAGAAGGGAAACGGAGCCTCCCCCCCTTCCTCTCTCTCTCTCTCTCTCTCTGCAGATCTCATCTCAAATTTCCACAGGCCTTTCTAGGAACTAGAGCTTCGTAGGTTTAACCCTCTGAACTACTCAAAGTGGGAAAAACAACAACATCAACAGAGGAGGACGATTCCAGAGGGATAGTGGCCATGTTAATCTGTTGCAGTCAAGAGGACTTGACTCGCAGTCTTTTAAAGGCCAGAAAGTGAACAGCAGTGGGAGCTTTTCTTGGACTACAAAAGGCCACTTTATATATATACAGTGTGTGTGTGTGTGTGTGTGTGTGTGTGTGTGTGTGTGTGTGTGTGTGTGTATGTGTATGTGTGTATATATATATATATATATATATATATATATATATATATATATATATAATGTTGCTTTTCTAGCCCTAGCAAAGCCACTCTCAAATGCCCCCCCAATGTAAATATCAAGGAACGAAAATTTAAACGAAAGCCTTAAAAATAAAAAGAGAACAGAGTTCGCACTCCTCCAAAAGTCTTTTTTATTGTGCATGGCTAATGTTTTGTGCCCATGATGCTATTGGGCTGTCCACACACTATTCCACTTTCAATACTGTTTACATCTTCAAAGGTTTGGAGGCAGAAACACTGCTTTATTTCTAGTCACTGCATGTCTTGTGGCTTACTGCTGAAATCCTTTAACTTTTCATTCCACAAATGTTCTGGAGTATTATTATTATTATTGTCCCACTTTGGATGTGCTATAGCCCCTTTGGACAGCAATAATGTGGTAGCATTGGAGAAACATTTAACTAATGCTGTATTTCAAATTGCTGTAACCTGCTCATAGGCCTTACAGTGAAGCGTGCATAATGAATAACAACAACTGATAAAGTAGAATAAATCCACCAGCAACAAATAAAGCAGGTTAAATTCATAGCTGATACACCCTGATCAGTCACACCTGCACAATATATTTAAGACACATTTACACCACTGAATCCTGGGAACTGTAGTTTACCCAACACAGAGCTACAATTCCAAGCTCTTTAAAAACTACAGTTTTCAGGTTTATTTGATGAGAAGCCATGACTGTTTGAAGTGGTATAAGAATGCTTTAAATATATTGTTATTTTATTTCATTATTATTTATTAACTTTGTATACTGCCCTTCATCCAAAGATCTCAGGGCGGCTCACAGCATCAAAATAAAAGATAAAAACACAAAATACATAATAAAAACAGGAAGAAAAACAAAACAAAACAGTAACACCCCCTTTCCCTCACCTCCAAATATATGGTGCAGAAGTGACCTCTGGGTCATAGAATCATAGAATCATAGAGTTGGAAGAGACCACAAGGGCCATCCAGTCCAACCCCCTGCCAAGCAGGAAACACCATCAAAGCATTCCTGACTGATGGCTGTCAAGCCTCTGCTTAAAGACCTCCAAAGAAGGAGACTCCACCACAGTCCTTGGCAGCAAATTCCACTGCCGAACAGCTCTTACTGTCAGGAAGTTCTTCCTAATGTTTAGGTGGAATTTTCTTTCTTGTAGTTTGAATCCGTTGCTCCGTGTCCGCTTCTCTGGAGCAGCAGAAAACAACCTTTCTCCCTCCTTTATATGACATCCTTTTATATATTTGAACATGGCTATCATATCACCCCTTAACCTTCTCTTCTCCAGGCTAAACATACCCAGCTCCCTCAAGAGCATGCTGCAGAATACACCCACAATAAAATACCAGTCAGGAGGGTCCTACATTAAAAGCCATGTGGAATGTCTTCATTGCCTGCTTGAACACCACCAGGGATGTGGTGAGGACCAGGATGTTACTGCAGAAAAGTCCTTGCTCATGTCCCCCCCCCCAAACTGGGACATGCAAGAGGGACCTGGAAGATTATCATAATTTACAGGGAGGTTCATATAGGACAGGGAAGTGGTACCCTCCAGATGTTCCTGGGCTAAATCTCCTATCATCCAATGGCCAGGGATTATGGGAGTCGAAGGTTCATAGGTTCCCAATCCCTGATATTGGAGAAAGCCACAAATCTATTGCCAATCCATGAAGTGTTTTTTTTTGGGGGGGGGGGGTATTACATCTTAGGGATGGGAGATCCTGGCAAAACCAGCTTTTCTCATTTTCTAATTTCCCAGCCTTCTATTCCGTTCTCCACATTTCCACATCTGTGATATATGTGCGTGTGCGTGTAAAGCCCTCATGAAAATTCATCAGCATTTTTACTTCTCCTAATATATGTATCTTGGCATGGTGATTTTCCGAATATACACATTTTTATATAGCAATCCCCCACCCCCCCGCAATATAATGCAATTTTTGTATACTATTTTAACTGATATAGGCATTTTACTGCGCACTTCAGTCCAGTAAGTACAGTGGACGCTTGAGTTGTGAACGTGATCCGTGCGGGAGGCACATTCGCAACCCACAGCGTTTGCAACCCGCAAAGCACAATTTAATGCTTTTGTGTATGTGCAAGCAACGAAACCCAGAAGTAACCCGTTCCAAGACTTCTGGGTTCGGCGCGGTGCGCAATCCGAAAGCGCACAACCTGAAGCGGCCGTAACCCGACATATGACTGTATGATTTTTTTTGTAGAAGTCACTCTGCTAGAGAACTGTGCTTCAAAATTAAGAGAAGTACAAGTTTCAGAGTACAAATTTCAAAGGACAGCTGTGCTTCCATTTTCGTATTGTTTCAGTGTGAATTAGGTAGCTTAATATTTAAATGCGAACTGAATCAAAGATTTCCCCTTCCCCGATTACATACGCAGACTGGTACAAGGAGAAGCACTCCAAACATATACTGCATAATTATGTCTAAGCAGCAAATCTCAGAGAGGAAACACTGGATAATTAGGCAGTTTCATGAAACAAAGAGTCTTGGTGGCCCGAGCAAACAGATTTGTTAGGAATACAGGAAATTGACATTATTACAGGGTGCACATACCAAGGGTGGGCGTGGCCAGAGGCAAAAGCGGGGGGGGGGGGGGACAACAGATACTTATTTTGTTATTATTAAATTTATATACCCCCTTCATCAAAAAAAATCTCAGTGTAGTTCACAAAATTAAAAATACGAGATAAAAGCAAAAATAAATAGTTAAAACAAAAACAACAAAACAATAACCCCTCCACCCACCCACAAATACATTTAAGAGGCTGTAGGATATTAAGCAGCAGAATGATTTTACCTTTCTACTGTACGCTACATTCCAGCCATGTAAAGCTGGAATGTAGGTAAAGTTATTTGGAAGCTGGGATGTAAAGCTGGAATGTAGGAAAAGTTATTTGGAATCATAGAATCATAGAATCATAGAGTTGGAAGAGACCACAAGGGCCATCCAGTCCAACCCCCTGCCAAGCAGGAAAAAGCTGGGATGTAAAGCTGGGATGTAAAGCTGGAACGTAGTTAAAGTTATTTGGACCTCCTTCCTTGGAGGTCTTTAAGCAGAGGCTTGACAGGCATATGTCAATAATGCTTTGATGGTGTTTCCTGCTTGGCAGGGGGTTGGACTGGATGGCCCTTGTGGTCTCTTCCAACTCTATGATTCTATGATAGCAATGCACATTTTTCCATCTAAGGGTGTTCTCACACTTCAAGTACACCTTCCAGCTGCACAAAAACATTCAAGGAGGG
Organism: Zootoca vivipara; assembly: GCF_963506605.1. NCBI lineage: Eukaryota > Metazoa > Chordata > Lepidosauria > Squamata > Lacertidae > Zootoca > Zootoca vivipara. The sequence goes on from NC_083277.1 coordinate 10,186,335, forward strand.
CATGTATGCTTTCTATACATAAAAATTAAGAGCCTAAGAAGAGTCCTGCTGCGTCAGACCAATGGCCCAATCTAGTCCAGCATCCTATTCTTACAATGGCTGACCAGGTGCCTGTGGGAAACCTACAAGCAGGACCTGAGGGGAGCAGCACAGCCCTTCTCCACTTGTGATTCCCAGCAATTGGCATTCAGAGGCATAGATCTCCTCTGACAGTCAAGGATATAGCCATAATGTCTAGTAGCTGTTGAGAGCTTTCTCCTCTGCAATATTTGTCTAATCCTCTTTTAAAATCAATCCAAGCTGGTGGCCATCATTGCTTCATGAGTTCCATAGTTTTAACGATGTACACATCAATCAGAAATTTGTGTCATAGCTTTAGTAAAACGACATTAAAATAAAAGGTGTCAAGATGCATGTATACCCTCATGCATAAGGTAAAAAGGTAAAAGGTAAAGGACTCCTGGACGGTTAAGCGACTATGGTGTTGCGGTGCTCATCTCGCTTTCAGGCCGAGGGAGCAGGCGTTTGTTCACGGGCAGCTTTCTGGGTCATGTGGCCAGCATGACTAAACCGCTTCTGGTGCAACGGGACGCCCTGACAGACGCCAGAGCACACAGAAATGCCGCTAACCTTTCTGCTGCAGCGGTACCTATTTATCTACTTGCAGTAGTGTGCTTTTGAACAGATAGGTTGGCAGAAGCTAGAAGAGAACAACAGGAGCTCACCATGTCACAGGGATTCGAACCACTGACCTTCTGATAGGCAAGCCCATCGGATATGCGCCCTCATGCATATCCAGTGTTAGTCATGCTCAGAGCAGACACAACTAACGAAGGTCAGTGGGAACGAATTTCAGTGGGTCTACTCAGTAAAACCTAGGATCTCCATCACAGTTGTTCCAAAATGGATTCCAGATAACTTTACCGCAAAAGAGGCTGCCTTCCAAGTCACATACCAAGGAGTTCCTTCAGGTAGGTAGCCGTGTTGGTCTGCCATAGTCAAAAATAAAAAATAAAAAATCCTTCCAGTAGCACCTTAGAGACCAACTAAATTTGTCATTGGTATGAGCTTTCGTGTGCATGCTGGAAGGAATTTTTTAACGAGTTCCTTGTAATAGAAAGCTTAATTTCTGTTCATTTTCTAATTCTTCATGTTTTAGTAAGGGCTTGAGATCTCCGATCCCTGTGCTCTGCAGGAGAGGACCTCCTGTAGTTATTACCACAACATGATATAGGAATCGGGCCTTTAGCATGTTAGTACCTGCCCTTAGAATCGGGCCCTTAGCATGTTAGTACCTGCCCTATGTTAGTACCTGCCCTTAGTAGGACCCAGGTGGCGCTGTGGTTAAACCACTGAGCCTAGGGCTTGCTGATCAGAAGGTCGGCGGTTCGAATCCCTGTGACGGGGTGAGCTCCCGTTGCTTGGTCCCAGCTCCTGCCAACCTAGCAGTTCGAAAGCGCGTCAAAATGCAAGTAGATAAATAGGAATCGCTACAGCGGGAAGGTAAACGGCGTTTCCATGTGCTGCTCTGGTTTGCCAGAAGCGGCTTTGTCATGCTGGCCACATGACCTGGAAGCTATACGCCGGCTCCCTCGGCCAATAATGCGAGATGAGCGCGCAACCCCAGAGTCGGTCACAACTGGACCTAATGGTCAGGGGTCCCTTTACCTTTTACCTGCCCTTAGAAGCCCCTGCCCCATTACAGATCAGACAAAGTCTCCATTGCCTATCGAAGACCTTCCTTTTTCAAGAGCCTTTTAAGTGGAGATATTTATCTCGTTTTCTATCGGCGTCGGATTTGAAATTGATTTTACATACAAAAGTGGTTTTTAATTGCTTTTACATATGAAAGCATTTCTAGTTGTTGTTGTTCTCACTTGCATTGGTTTTTTTTTCATTTTAATATATAGGTCACTGTGCAATTGCTTTTATTGCTGCTGGTTTTCATTGTGAAATTGCTTCGAGGCATTTTCTGGGAAGCAATTATTAAATGGAATTTAAATAAATAATAGCAAGCGTTCTCCAACACTGCAAGCATAAAGCTGATGTTCATGAATATGGCGAGGCACAGCAAAATTGCTTCCATCACCTACAGGGCTGGCTTGAGGCCTTTCCCCTGCCTGAGGCGGAAGGACAAGATGGTGCCTTTCCTCATTCCATGCAACTAAAGTGTTTGTAACACTCTTATACCAGTTTTAACAATCATTGTGTGTCCTCCACACACACACCCTGGCCAAATGTGAAAACTGTAGTTTGTTAAGCCTGTTGTGGACTGTAGCTCTGTGAGGGGGTTCTCCTAACAACCGTCAGCACCCTGATCATACCGTATTTCTCCAAAAATAAGACACCGTCTTATATTTATTTTTCCTTTAAAAAACCCCACAGTGGCTTATTTTCAGGGGATGTATTATTTTTTAATTACGCGTCCAGCCTCGCCTCTTCCTTGGGGCCCTCCAGAACTGCGCCTATCACTATGTCTTATTTTCAGGGTATAGCTTATATTGCGCAAATACTTAGAAATCCTGCTATGGCTTATTTTATGGGTATGTCTTATTTTAGGAGAAACAGGGTAGTTCCCAAGATTCTTTGGGGGAAGCCATGACTATTGAAAGTAGGCTTAAGAGTGCTCAAATTGTATGGTGTGGATGTAACCTGGCAGTGCCCTCCACTGCACTTGAGGGCCCAGCCGGCTAGCTGAGGGCAAAGTGCATGACACACACAGCCCTATCATACCAACACCCCACTGCTTTTGCTGCCTGAGGCAGAGCCCTCACTTTGCCTACAGCAGGTGTTGGCAACATGCTGCCCGCAGGCACCAGTGTGCCCACCGGTACCTCCCTAAGGCATGCACAAAAGGTCTCACCAAATATCTTGCTGAGTCCACGATGCACGAGGGACTGTTTACTTTGGCTAAGCATCCGCTACACTGAGCACACACATTCCCATGCCCACATTTTTAATGGACGCCAGAACTAAACCCCTTCTTTCCCTCCTATTCTGAACAGAAGAGAGGTGCAAAGAGCTTTGCTCAGTGAGCGACCACAGCGGTGGCTGGTTAATAAATAATAATAATAATAATAATAATAATAATAATAATAATAATAATATATTTATACTCCACCCATCTGGCTGGGTTCCCCTAGCCACTCTGGGGGGCTTCCAGAAATCCATCAAACATTAAAAGCTTCCCTAAACAGGGCTGCCTTAAGATGCCTTCTAAAGGTCTGGTAATTGTTTTTCTCTTTGACATCTGGTGGGAGGGCGTTCCACAGGGCGGGTGCCACTAACGAGAAGGCCCTCTGCCTGGTTCCCTGTAACTTGGCTTCTTGCAGCGAGGGAACCGCCAGAAGGCCCTCGGCGCTGGACCTCAGTGTCCGGGCAGAACGATGGGGGTGGAGGCGCTCCTTCAGGTATACTGGACCGAGGCCGTTTAGGGCTTTAAAGGTCACGTTTAGACCCCTTTCCTCATTTGATGGGGTGCCAGATTTGAGGATAGGGCACATATCCGCACCATTTGGTGTTCCTGTTTCTCTTCCTTCTCTTTCAGCTGTGGCAGCCATTTTGTCTCACGCCACGTTCCCATGGCAGCCATCTTGTGTTATGTCATGCATCCACGACACCCATTTTGTGACTGGTGCCCAAGGTGATTTCTCAAAATTCCCAGTGTGCCCACCAGCCCCAAAAGGTTGGTGGCTCCAGCTGGCACTGTACACGCTGCATACTCTTCTCAGCAATGGAGGTCCTGCTCCATGATCACCTACTTTCTGAAGCCTCACACCAAGGAGAGTAGCCCTGGTTTATTGTTCCCCTCACCCATTAAAAGCTTTTGGCAGCAGCTCCGAGTAGCTTTGCAATGCTGCCACACCCACACACACCGCAATTTTGTTAGCATTTTACAGACCGGTTTTTATTTTGCTGGCCTCTTTGTTACTTTTGCAATCTGTTTCAGTTCTGCTGCTTTTATTGTTTTTAATGATGGATGACTTTAATCTGTTGATTCCCTGGTGTGGGCTGCTTTGGTTTTATTTTACAAGAAAAGCAGGGCGCCAAACCATTAAATGAGATAAATAAATAATAATCTTAAGAGTCCCTGCCAGTTATGCGCACCTCTTAAAAAGTCAGACACAGAACCTCTGCCAGGAAGAAAAGAAGCAAACCTGATACAATTATTTTAAGCTTATTTTTAAAAAGAAAAGGGGGAAAAAGAGTAGGGGGGGGGGCTTGCTTAAGGCCTCCTAATGAGCTTGCATCTGAGCGGATATTTACTAGGGCACATTCCCAATTCCTAGCTCAATTTTGTGGCTGCTGTGATACACTTGTGTGGTTCTACACCAGGCACCCCCAAACTGCGGCCCTCCAGGTGTTTTGGCCTACAACTCCCATGATCCCTAACTAACAGGACCAGCGGCCAGGGATGATGGGAATTGTAGTCCAAAACATCTGGAGGGCCGAAGTTTGGGGATGCCTGTTCTACACCAACATTTGCCACACTTTATTCTGCAAAAAGAACAAAAGAGCCTTGTGGCACCTCGAAGACTTAATACTTTTATTTTGGCACAAGCTTTTGTGAACTACAGTATGCTTCATCCTGTGCTTTGGATGAAGAGTGAGGGAAAGTGAAAAGGCTGTGTGTCTGTGCAAACGTGTGATGACTATGATCAGGTTCTCTACTGAAACCAGATATATTACACAAACCTTAGCACAAGAATGGGGAACCTGTGGCCCTCCAGATGTTGCTGGATAGCAACTCCCATTGGCCACAGTGGCTGGGGCTGCTAGGAGTGCTACATCTGGAGGGCCCCAGGCTCCTCAGCCTGCTTTAGCGATTGGAGGTGGTGGCCCAAGAAGAGACCTGTGGAAGCACAAGGCTTGCTTCCACAGCAATACAGTTGGGTCATGGAGGCCACGTTCACTTCTTATGTCTAATGCACTATATGATACCACTTTAAACAGCCATGGCTTCCCCCAAAGAATTCTGGGCGCTTAGAGTTGTTAGGAGCCTCCCTTTTCCCATCACAATGGTATAACCATCAGGGAACTCTGAGAAGTGTAACTCCCAGCACCCTTAACAAATCACAGCTCCCAGAATTATTTGGGAGAAGCCAGCACTTTTGACAGCAGTATCATAGTAATTTTAATGTATGGTTTGAATTTTTAGTAAAAGCATTAGAAACTTGAACCCGAAACCAGAGAGATGGATAGAGATAGACAAATCAGTTCATTTGTACTGTATTGTACTGCTGTACTGTTTTTAATATTCGGTTGGAAGCCGTCCAGAGTGCATAGTTGTCAAGTTCTCCCTTTTTTAAAGGGAAATTCCATTATGCTGAATAGGCTTCCTCGCGAGAAAAGGGAAAACTTGGCAGCTATGCCAGAGTGGCTGGGCAAACTCAGCCAGATGGGTGGGGTATAAATAATATATTATTATTATTATTATTTCATTTCTCTGCTTCTCATTTTTTTCACCTTCAGTTCTTCACATTTCCGTAGAAATCTGCCAGATTTTGTGGGGGGTGGAAATCCTAATGAAAAAGCTCGTTTTCAATGCAATTTTTCACATACTGAAATATTCACAGAGCTACCATTCCCAGAGCGGTTTTGCAATCAATCCCTCTTCCCAGGGAACTCTGGGAATTGTAGCTCCGGGAACGGAATAGGGTGTCTCCTAACAACTCTCAGCACCCTTAACAAATGACACCTCCCAGAATTCTTTGGGGGAAGCCATGACTGCTTAAAGTGGCATCCAAGTCCTTTAACTATATAGGGAGAAAGTGAGCTGGGAATCTTTCCCAGCCCTACCTGGAGCTGTCAGGGATTGAACCTGGGGACCTCCTGCACACCAAGCATATACTCTGAGTTAATTACTCCTCCCTCCCTCCCTCTCTCTGCTTGTGTAATTATTTTGAGAGCTCTGCCTTGCCACATTGGCTGCTGCAGTGGTAAATCCAGCTTTCCTCCACCAGCCCTTTACTGCTGTTATAATTTGTACCCTGCTATTTGGGTCATAAAATGCAGGCCGGGATATATATATATATTTAATTAAAAAAGAGAGGCACAGATCTTGCTGAAAGAGGCGTATGTCTCAGGGTATGGTGGGGAGTCTACATAGCTGGCCCGAGGAGAGGCCCTTCGCCATCCAGAATAGGGATGCAAGGGGGGCAGCGCAGTGTATCCTATCCTGGTTTATTTTGGGTCGGGGGGAGTTAAGAGGGAGGCATGTGCTCTGGTGCATTTGGGGCCTGCTGCTTCTTTATTGGTGCGCTTAGCCTAGAGCCAGAGACTGCCTTGCTTTTTATTAATCTAATAAAAGGATTTGACAGAGCACTTCTAATATGCAGAGTGCTCTTCCCCCGCCCCAAATTGCTCGTCATCCCAACAAACAGCAGCTTTTATGGGTCAAAAAGCAGGAATGGAAAAAAGGCAGTCTCTCTCTTTCTCTCTGCCCACCCCACCTTCCCCCAGAACCACATCCAGCCTCGGCAGCCATTAGCCACAGCTGCAAGATGAAACCCACAGAGTCAGAGACAGTGTACTTTTGAATACCAGGCAACAAATGAAGGAGAGGGAAGTCCGAAGCAGCAGTCTTCAGAGCTGGACCTCTGGTCCATGTAGTCATAACAAGAGCCCTGTCCTCATGGTGGCCAAGCAGGTGCCTCAAAAGCAAAACCTCTGTGCAACAGGGTTACCTGGCATACAGAGGCCTAGTGACCCTACAGACAGAACACAGCCATCATAGCAAGTACCCTCCATGAATTTGCCTAATCCTCTTTTGTAGCCACCATTGCATCTTGTGGGAGCAAATTCCAGTTTTAACTGCGGGTTGTGTGAAGGAGGACTTTCTTTTGTCTGTCCTGAAATCTTCCAACATTCTGCTTTATGGGGTGTCCCTGAGTTCTAGCATGATGAGTGGCAGCAGCTCTCCAGGGTTCCTGGGGTTGGACTAGATGACCCTCAGGACCCCTTCCAACTCTACAGTTCTATGATTCTATGACATTTCCAGCCCTGCTGCAACGTGTTATATGTAAGGCTGCCTCTCAAGACGATTCAGAAGCTTCAGCTGATGCAGAATTCGGCGGACAGATTGCTCACGGGTCAAGACAGTTTGAGCGTATCACACCAATCCTGGTCTGACTGCACCAGCAGCCAATTATCTTCTGGGCCCAATTGAGAGTGCTGGTTTTGACCTATAAAGCCTTAAACGGCTCAGTACTGCAATACCTCAAGGACCGACTCTCTCCACATAAAGCAACCCAGACTCTGCATTCAACATCTGAGACCCTTCTTCGTGTGCCTCCTTTGTGCGAGATCTGGAGGGTGGCAACACAAGAACGGGCCTTCTCTGTAGTGACTCCCCATTTGTGGAATGTTCTCCCCAGGAAGATTCGCCTGGTGCCTTCATTATATATATTTTAGGTGCCAGGCAAAAACATTCCTCTTCAACCAGGCCAGGGGTCCCCAAACTTACCCGGCTTTGGGCCGGTGCCCGCTGCACCGATCGCACGGTGGGTTAGAGGGTGGGGGGGCACGCGTGAGCACGCGCGCATACACGTGCGCACACGCTATTTCTGGTGCACTTCCAGGTGGGAGGAGTGCCGGAAATAGCTTGTGCACATGCGCACGGGCCTCCTCCGATCCGGAAGTGCGCCAGAAATGACGCTTGCGCATGTGTGCAAGCTATTTCCGGCACCCATCCAACCCAGAAGTGGGCAGCGGCGCCACGCCGCTAAGAGCGGGCGGGGGCGGGGTCGTTGCGGGCTGGATAAAAGACGCCTTCGGGCCATATCTGGCCCGCAGGCCGTACTCTGGGGACCTCTGAACCAGGCCTTTGGCTGATTAATATTCTAAAGCCTTTTACATGTGTCTGCAGGAAGCGGGGGACTATTGTTTTGATTTAATTATTTACTTGTGTTTTTATCCTGTATTTTATTTTGTAAACCACCCTGAGATCTTATGATGAAAGGGGGTAAATCAATCTAAGAAACAACAATAAATACCTGGAGATGTGGGGGGTTGAACTGGGGACCTTTTGCATGCGACGCATGTGCTCTACCACCGAGCTACGTACAGCCCTTCCCCAAATATCCTTGCAAATAATTATTGGGGGCTGGCAGTCTCTGATTCACAGACCCATCCTTATGATTGTGTTGCAACTCTGGCTTATTCCTGCCCCTCCTCAATTTCTCCACTGGCTACCCCTGAGGAAGAAAAGAGGCCACAGCAGGTTGCCAGCATGTAACACCTTGTTTGCAGTATTTGCAGTGGCTGCCAATCTGATACCTGCTGAGTTCAAGGTTTTGGTACTAGCACATAACAGATAAGCTCAGAGATGAGGCTACCTGAGAGGCACCTGAGAGGTAACGGCAATGGCAGGAGAGCTTCTCCTGCAAGCAGAGGCAGCTTGTCCTGTTTCACCACCGGAGGCAAAATGGGAAGGTGCTGCTTTGCATTCATGCCATGGACCCCGCTTGCCACCCCCACCAAAGCTCCATTTACACAGCTGAAGCTTCTGTGTTCTGGCGAGATCATGAGAAAGCACTGTAGGAGCCTCCCTGTGTGATCTTGCAGGACCCTTGCAAGATCTCCCTAAAACCCAGAAGCCAGTAGATCAGTTTCTCCTCACTTCTCTAGCATCATAGGAGCCAACTCTTAGTCCCGTAGCCACTCCCCCCATAAAATATTTCAGGGGGCCGCCCCCCAAGTTGATGGTAATTGCTATTCAAATGTTGTCTCTGTTCTGCGTCTTGCAATCCATTATGTGGGGTGAAGCTCACCTGCCCCCCCCCAAGTGCTTTTTTTAAAAGGAAAAAAAGTTCCAGTTCTCACCAGTGAACTTGTTGCAGTAAGTTACACTTTTAACATTTGTGGGGGAAAGGCCCTAGTACTGCATACCCTTGAATACACCCAGAAAAAAACCGGCCCCCAAATATCTGGCAAGGGGGGGGGCATGCCCAGGGAAGCGCCCCTTGGATTATGCTGCCTCAGGCAGCCCTGCCTGCAAGTTCCAAAGATAGACATCTGAAGGCAACCCTGTTTAGGGAAGTTTTTAATGTTTGATGTTTTATTGTGTTATTAATATTTTGTTGGGAGCCGCCCAGAGTGGGTGGGGAAACCCAGCCAGATGGGCAGGGTATAAATATATTGTTATTGTTACAGGTAGGTAGCCGTGTTGGTCTGATGTAGTCGAAACAAAATAAAAAAATTCCTTCTCGTAGCACCTTAGAAACTAAGTTTGTCATTGTTATTGTTATTTAGCAGAATCCTGCTCCGCAGGATTTTAGTGTCTGCTGCTGTCCCATGTAATAGCATTATAGTGGTACCTCGGGTTACAGACACTTCAGGTTACAGACGCTTCAGGTTATAGACTCCGCCAAACAGAAATAGTACCTCAGGTTAAGAACTTCATGATGAGAACAGAAATCATGCTCTGGCGGCACGGCAGCAGCAGGAGGCCCCAATAGCTAAAGTAGTACCTCAGGTTAAGAACAGTTTCAGGTTAAGAACGGACCTCCAGAATGAATTAAGTTCTTAACCCGAGGTACCACAGTATTCTCGAGATACAACAGGCACCCGCAATCTACACTTTCCGGAAACAAACGAAAACATTTCTGTTCCAGCAAACTTTCCTAGCTGGATAAACAGACCTCGCTTAGCTTGTGTTGTTTTTAAATTTATCTGCTGTCGTTTTCTGTGTTGTTTTTAGCCGTTTTAGTATACTGCACAGCGCTTTGAGACACGTGTGGAAGGTGATATTATCATTATTACTGTTATTCAGTGGCAGAGCACAAGGTCCCACCATTTGTCAATGACACCGTTCTGCATTCTACAGAGGATAAATAACAGAGGGCTCTACAGTGTGGAGTCTACACCAGGGGTGGAAATATTGAGGTGTTGCTGGATCACAACTCCCCAAGATCCCTTACCCTCAGCATGTGCCAAAAGCTGGCTGGGACTGACAGAAGTTGAGAGTTCAACAAGATATGGAGCACCCCAGATTTACCATCCCTGGTCTACAGAAAAGAACAAGTGGACAAAAAGCCGACAACAAAATTGGCAATATCCAAAACCCCGGTGCAGGGAGGACATTTCCACCTTCCAGGAAACTCTGTAACCACCATTAAAACAATAACCCTGGAACAAAGGAACTTGAAATGGCAACTACCATGTAAAACTTCCAGATTACAGTTCCTCAAGAGGTTCAAGTTTATGGATTAGATTTGAACAAAGGCTTAGAATTCTTTGTTTTCTTTCATCATACCTCATGTGTCAATTGCCTTTCCAATGCCAGGACGCCAGTGATATCAAATGTAATTGTTTTAGGTGTTCCAAATGTTCCCAAACATTTTTAGATTAAAAAAAAAGTTTTAAACCTTTCTTTAAATCTATTCTCCTTTGTATAGTACTGTTTTACTCTTGTTGCTGTCTGCTGCCCTGAGTGAGACAGATATTTAAATGAACAAACCATTATTATTTTTCTGTGAATGACCATGGTTAATAATGTAATAAACATCGCCCATACTTTTCTGCATTTCCGTTTCTTCTGACCTCACTGTTTACAATCCCCGTCTTGCACACCCCACTACCATGTGTGCCTGCGTGAGGGTGAACACATGCCCACATACACCTGCAACAGGATAAACACTTCATGCATCTTATTAAGTGGATAGTATCCTACAAAAAAATATATGCATAATTATGCAGCTGTCTTATATGAACTCTGTTAACAGCATGATGTATTTATGTTTTTACTTGTGCACTAAGACTTTTTGGTAACAAGCAACTAAGTAATTAATACTACCATACTAGTATTACTACCACCAATAATAGTCAGTACTTTTTTTTCTTAAAAAATGTTTAGGGGTACTCTCATTTTGACTCAAGAAAACCACCATTTTATAGTTCAAATTGGGGAAAAATAAATGCAGTAAATGGACAAAAGTACAAAGATTCACAAAATGTTTAGGCATACCGCTGTGTCGCCCCCCCCCCCGAAAAAAGCAGTGATAATAGTGTAATAGTGATGCAGTAATCATGTGTTAGCCCCTAAATTGCTACAAGGCTATGTTGTTTTGCTGGGAGTCAGCTAAAGGGAACAACAAGTAGCAGGTGATAGGAATAGCCAGGGATGTTATTAGGGCACAGCCCAAAGGTAGTGAGCCCCAGGTATTTTACACTGGGGACTAAGTCTCCTGCCCCTTGTCTCCTTTATTATTTAACCATATGGGGGCCCTGGGAATGGGCATTTTTTTCTTTATGCCTTTCATTGTCCAATCTTAAGTTCTCTTTGCCAGTTTGCAATTTTCTTTTAAAGCCTTCATGAAAATACAACAACATTTTAGTGCAAATGTCTCCTAACATACACCTTTTTTGTTACAGGTAGGTAGCCGTGTTGGTCTGACGTAGTCAAAACAAAATTAAAAAAATCCTTCCAGTAGCACCTTAGAGGCCAACTAAGTTTGTCATAGGTATGAGCTTTCGTGTGCATGCACACTTCTTCAGATACCATTTTTGTGTGCAAGTTTGCCATATATACCAAAGCTATTTCCCCTGGCATAATGCAGTTGTGTGCATCATTTTTGCCAGCATATGCAAGTACTGTATATGCACACTTTATCCCAATGCATGCATTTTTGCACACACTACTTGACAAAAGAATTGCTCTGCAAAAATCAGCGAAGTGTGGGTTTCAAACAATAGCCGTATATTTCAGTTCATGCATTCTTTCGGAAAGTGAAAAATTGTTTCAGAAACATAAAATGGTAGAGTCTGAAGGGACCCTGAGGGTGATCTAGTCCAATGCTCTGCCAAGCAGGAATCTCAACTAAGAGATTCCCATCCAACCTCTGCTTAAAAACCTCCAAGAAAGGAGAGTCCACAACCTCCAGAAGGAGTCTGTTCCACGGACGAACAGCTCAACCTCAGAAAAGTTCTTCTTGATGGTTAGTTGGAATCTCCTTTCTTGTAACTTGAATCCAATGGTTTGAATCCTACCTCCTGAGCAGGAGAAAACAAGATTGCTCCATCTTCCATGTGACAGCCCTTTATAGATATTTGAAGATGGCTATCCGTCTCATCTTTCCCTGGCTAAACCATACCCAACTTCCTCAACTGTTCCTCCATAAGGCTTGGTTTCCAGACCCTTGATCATCTTGGTCACCCTTCTCTGCACATGTTCCAACCTGTCAGTATTCTTCTTAAATTATGGCGCCCAGAACTGGAAACAGTACTCCAAATGTAGTCTGACCAAGGTAGAATAGAACGGTACTATGACTTCCCTTGATTGGGACGCTATACCTCTGTGGATGCAGCCTGGAATAGTGTTGGCTTTTTTTGCTGCTGCATCACAATGTGGACTCTTGCTAACCTGGTGGTCTACTCAGACCCCTAGATCCTTTCCACATGGACTACTGTTAATCCAAGTGTCCTCCATTTTATATTTGTGCATCTGGTTATTCCTGCCTAAGTGCAGAACTTTGTCCCTATGGAAATTCATTTTGTTGGTTTGGACCCAGTTCTGTAATCTGTTATAGTCAGACCAGAATCCAGGCCACAACTCTCTCTCAGTTCTACCTAGACATGCCTGGAAACATCTGCGTGCAAGGGAAATGCTCCACCACTGAGCTACATCCTGTCCCCAAGCTTTTAAGGTACCCATAAATGCCCCTGGGATGAGCCACTGCCGATGTAGAATATTCTGGCTCACACAGACCATTAGTCTGACCTGGTATTAAGGTCTTAATTTTCACAGCAGTGAGATGTGCCACTCCTGCTGAATTCAGCTCTCTCCTACCGCAAAAGTAATAAAAGATTAAAGAGCAACATGGGAAGAATTCACAAACACCCCACATCTAGAACACCCACGTAAGAAGCTGCAGGGCCGATTCAACAGAGGTTGTTCCCAGCTTAGTCCCATTCCGCAGGGGGAAAGGATCTCTATTCAAATGCAGCGTATGGATTGATATATAAGTTCAGGCATCCTTTCTCTCAGCTTCTGAGCCCAAGAGGCACTGATTGCGTTTATTTCCCTCTTTCTTGCTACCAGACGTGCCAGAGAGCGATTTCCTGCCTCTTTAGTTATTTATGAGATTTTTCCACAGCACTTTTCGACTTGCCTGCCCAAATCCGCTTTTCCTGCCCCCAATTTGCCTTTTCCTCCCCATCGTTTTTTCCTCCTCCTCCTCCTCTCCACCCATCATCCCAGGTACCTTTAATTCACTGCTCTGAGACATCTTTCTCCAGCCGCTTGCAAAGATAATTCAAAATCCCAGTTGCCAAAGGCAGCAGACAGGAAGTGGCATTCATTAATGCAATCCCATTATTCCCTCCCTCCCCTCCCAAACCTCCTCCCTCTCTAGCAATTGCAGCTCGGTAGATTTAACCCTCAAAAGGCTGCAGAAGAGCGCCTCTACTCTGCGAATCTGGAAGACAAGTTCTGGACATCTTCCCTAGGAATTCTGATTGGGTTTTATCTATTGCTCATCCGTCTCAAAGCAGACACATGGAAATTGACATGCCAAACCAGCTCAGTCCCATTAATTGCAATAGGACTTGGTTGGATGCTGCCCATTGATTGATTAATTGGAATGTATTTTCCGATCTTCCTCCCAAAGGCAGCAAAAACATCAGTGATAAAGCAATACAATTAAAAAATGAGAGAAGAACGTAGTTAAAACATTGAAAACCAAATTCAAGATGTATAAACAGCGTCGCCTCCTCATGGCAAAGGCAAGCACACCAGAAAGGCTGTTCACTGTACAGAAGAGGTGGGGGAACTGAGGGCTGCATTCCCTTCTGGGGAAGGAAGGGTCACATAGAAATTGTAGAGTTGGAAGGACCTATGAGGGTCATCTAGTCCAACCCCCTGCAATGCAGGTATCTTTTTGCCCAACGTGGGGCTTGAACCCACAACTCTGAGATTAAGTCTCCTGCTCTAATGACAGAGCTATCCAGTTAAACATGCCAGTGGAGGGTGCGGGCAGAGGCCAAAAAATAATAATTCCCCACCCCCTCCATGCAGGGAAGATGCACAATTCCTTTGATCGTGTCAGCTTCATGGTTGCATTCTGGTATCGCATTCCCAACATTTTCCCTATTTTCTCTCCACCAAGAACCTCCATAGTCTTCCTCCTGGAGCCCAGACATATTACCCCTAGAGCACAAAGAGATTTGTGTGCGTATGTTGGGGTGCAAGCATAAAAGAAATGCATGTAATGAGAAAGAGAGAGAGGATGAGGAACAGAAGCTCAAAGACAAGCAAGTATGAATTCTTAAAGCAGATCTGGGAACAGCTGGTGCCAGCCAAACCTGCTGGCTTTAACGAGAAACCCACAACAACAGAAAGCAGCAGCAAAGCCATAGGTTCTGGGAGACAGATATTTGGCTGAGAAGTTTGAAGGAGAAAGCATTGGAAGTGGGTTTTATAATGCTTTAACTGTCCTATTAAGCCAGGAGGTGGATATCTTAAATGAGTAGCATTTCGTGAATGGCCAATCATATATGAATATTCAAATAGTGTTTGCAGTGCTCTAAATGTCATATTTCGTAAAGTTGAAAGAATAAAATTTATCGCTCCCCCCTTGCAAAAGAACAGCAACACCCAATTCTTTCAGATTCAGTTTTGGGACGGAGTCTCGGTCCAGGAACATAAAAAGAGCATCGCTGGAGGAGACTCATGGCCCATCTAGGCCAGTATCCTGTTCTCACAGTTGCCAACCAGGGGGACAGGACTTTTGTTAGGGGAGGCAGAACAAAGCTATCTGTATAAGTATTTTTATTTATTTACTTGATGAGGAGCAGCTGACCCCCTCCCCGCTAGGCCCATGCTGTGGCAGGCCAGTGGCTACTGAAAGCCTTCTCCCCCATGAATTTATCTATTCTTTTACACCAGTACAGGTGGGTGATCATCCACAACAGCTCAGGGGTGCGAATTCTATAGTTAAACTCTGAGCTGGGAGAAAAAGTACTTCCGTCTGCCCTGAACCTTCCAGCATTCAGCTTCGTTGGATGTGCTGGAGTTCTAGGACTGAGAGAGAGAAAATATTCCCTCTGTATAACTTTATACACCTCCATCCTGCACCTCCCTTTCCTCTTTCTCTAAACTAAAAACTTCCCAGTGGTGTTCCAGCTCGTCTCTGCTTACAGTACATTCTGCTGGAGATGCAATAGGGATAATGCTTCTTTAAAACGTTATGTTTTTTCATTGTCCTATATTGAAATAATTTTGGCAGAAGGTAACGGAAACCATCAACAGAACTGTACGGAACAGCCTTACATTTACAGAGCAAAATATGCTCTTGAATTAGGGATCCAGTACATGGAACCTTACAAAAGGACAATAGGAGTGGACTCTCCGTGCCCTTACCACAGCAAAAATACTGATACAGTGGTACCTCATGTTATGGGTGGGATCCCTTCTGGAGGCCTGACCGTAACATAAAATGCCCGCAACTTGAAGTGCTGCGTCTGTGCAGGCGCACAGCGTAATTTTGCGCTTCTGTGCATGCGCGAGCGGCGAAACCCAGAAGTAACCCATTCCAGTACTTCTGGATTACCACAGGACGTGACGCAACATGAAGCGGACACAACACGAGGTATAACTGTACTGATGAATTGGAAAAATAAAAATGTAGCTCCCTTCTACAATTGGATTGAAGACTTATGCACAAACTCACAACATATGAACAACTTGCATATAAACGCAGACTTGCCATGGACAAATTCAATGATGTTTGGAATCCGTTCTTACAAATACTGTAGCAGGTTAAGCTCTGGTGAAGAACAATAACAACCTTGCAAAAATATATAGTTTTGGGTTCCCCCCCTTTATTTTCCCTTCTACATGGGTTGTTTCTCTTTCTCCTTTTCTCTTCTTTATTTACATCTCACCATGTTTAGTGCACATAAAATTATGTACTTTTTGAAATTTCAATAAAGATTTTTTAAAAAAGGAAAAGGAAAACACAAAACACACCCCCAAAAAAACAGCTTAAAACTTCCCAGCGGTTTTCCAGCTCATCTCTACTTATGTTCTGAAGCTTGCAAGCGAAAGATCAAAGCAACAACCCTACCCTGATTTTTGGGGGGTTGTTGTTGCTTTTTTCCTCCCCGCTCCCCACAGCATCTGGCCTACAGGGGTACACTGCACCTGTAGGTGGAGGTTCTGTTTTCCACAAGAGCACGCGGTGTGGCCCCAGCGAAGATCAGCTAACAAGCTCTCCCTTTGATCTGGCAGGCGTGGGAAAGGAAGGCGGGGAGAGAGGTGTGTATCTTGTTTACTCCTTGCTTCGGATTCCCCTTCCAAACCATCCATCCGCCGCTTCGCCTCCGAATCGCCCCCTTCTCCCAAACCCCCGACTTAACTTACCGCTCCCAAAAGGCGCTGAGTCCTTTGCAGCCGCTGCAAAATTGCAAAATAATAATAATTCCAAACTTCGGAACGACCCAAAAGGATACTCAGCCAAGGGGGCGGGACAGGAAGAGGAATTCTATGGAACTTTTTAAAAAACAATAACAACAACAATAATATTAATAATGTCTCCGCTTTGGCTGCGCCTTCTCTAGGCAGGAGAGCTCGGAGCTTTTAACCCATTAAGCCTGATGTAGGGAAAGTAACCGGCAGGGCTTCCGGGTGTCCTTTTTATTGTGCGTTCATTTTTACGCTGTGAGCACACCAAACATTTCAAGCACGTTCCACGTCCCCTCCCCCGCCACCGGAATCCTGGGAGCTGTAGTTTGTTAAGGATGCTGGGAGTTGTAGTTCTGTGAGGTTCGAACTGCATTCCTCGGGATTCTTTGGGGGGAGGTGCTTTAAATGTACGGATTCTCAATGCCGGGTGTGCGTGTGCGCCTTACTATGCTACTTTCAGGTTTGCTTTTCAATGAAGTGATAAATAAATTTTATCAGAAATAAAACGACAAAAAATAAATAAACGGCATATACGAAGCCTTGGGCTCATGGTGGTATCAGAGTGGGTATGCACCATCCTGCCTTCAATACTGTTTGCACCTGCAAATAATAGAATTGTAGAGTTGGAAGGTACACCAAAGGGTCATCTAGTCCAACCCCCTGCAACGCAGGAATCCTTTTGCCCAATGTGGGACTCGAACACACAACCCTGAGATGCTCTCATGCTCTACCAACTGAGCTATCCCAGTCATGTTAATAAAAACAACGTTAAGCTGTTGTGCCAGGTCCAAATGATCACATTAAGCAAATTATAAAGAATGTCTTGCAAACCATGGTTTTGCATTACATGTGAATCAGGCCACCTTCACAGATTTAAAAGTCCAGCGGTTTTTTTGTTTCCCCCCACTTTTAGGTTACAGAACTGCTAGGAAATGTCCATTTCCATGCCACTGTGAGGTCAATAATTCCAAATTTGTCTCAGCAGCTGCAGCCCGTGGAAAAGCAGCCTGGGCCTTATTGTGCATGCACATGCATGAGCATGAATGCGCTGTTAGAGAGACAAGAATGAAGCATTCCCCTTCTCCCTGAGATTTAACTATTAAAGTCCCAGAGAAAGGGCTAAACCTCACAATTCTAAGCAATCCACGTTGACATTTTAAGTAGGCAGCCTGCAACAGGACAAAACGCCAGGCATCAAATTGCCAGAGCCGGGAGAGGTCACACAGGGACTCAATTGCAACTTCTGTTTCCATTCATGTTTTAGGATGCCTGACTGTGTATGTGCCATAGTCCTGAAGGAGTTAAACACAGAGAGCTGCGACGGCTAGAGGGGCATGCAAACTTGTGACCTAAGCTGAGGCACCTTCCTGATCCACCACCTTCCTTCTTCCCTCCAGGGGTTTTTGCTTCTTGGATGGAGCCATTGGGGGCTGCAGATCTCTTCCCAGAAGTTGCAACAATGCCAAAGGCACAAGGAGCAGGTGAGTTAACACCCCCCCACCAGGCGCTGGACAGGAAGAAGGAGAAAAAACAATTAAGAGGGAGATGGAAGAGAAATTAAGAGCCGTGGGGGAAAGCTGCAGAGGGCGATGTTCCCAGATTTCCCTTTTACCGTTGCCAGCATGCCTTCTCCCTTCTGCTAGGGGCTCGATGTGCAGCAGTCAGCTTGCAACTGCATTTACGGTATCTCCCTTGCCATGGAAAGCTGATTCTTGAATGGCAGGCTGCTGTTAAAGGCACAGGAGCAGGCCCAGCTGGTTTCCCACAGGTCAGTTGGCAGCCAGGGTTGCCAACTTATCCAGAGGGGAACCAAGTCAAGCCTGCTCCTCTGCCTTTGACAGCAACGTAATGTGGCAGAAATCAAAAGAGTGAAGCATTTTGTGGCATGGAGGCGCAGGCGAGCGTCATGCAGGTGGGCGTCATTGCCTGCCATTTAAAAGCACAGGAGCGGAGGTGCCTGGAAAGTTGTCAACCTTAAGCGTAGCAGTAACTGCACATTATAATATCATGTATTGAGTGCACAAAGTGCTTCACGCACACGTTGCCTCAACGATCCTCGCAGCTTGGAAGATAGCTGTTTCACACACACCCATTTTGGGTGTTAAAATAAGGTTCTCCACTGCATTCCCACTTCACACATGACTGGGACAGGATTGTAATGAAACACCAGCGTCAGTTCTGGGGGTTGCTGACTGTCTTGTGTTGGCAACTCTGCTGTGGTTTTGCACGGTATTAAAAAGAACCATAGAATCATAATGTTAGAAAGGACCTTGAGGATCATCTTCTAGTCCAAACGCCTGCAGACTGGGCAACTGCAACCGTGCTAGGCCTCTGGGGAGCTCAGAAACCCAGCAGAAGGCTGGATTCTTGACCCTTGTGGTCCCTTCCAACTCTTTTTGTGATTCCATGACCCTTTCCACTAGACCAGGCATGTCCAAAGTCCGTTTCAGGGGCCTAATCCAGCCTGCCGGTCGGTTTAATCTGGCCCCTGTGGCAGTTTATTTCCTGGGGTAAAATCCTAAAAAAAAAAAAAACCTCAACAATTTCAATCCTAAAAAAGCTCAATCCTTAAAAAAGTCAACAACTTTGGTTGGCCCTTTGGTTGGCCCTCATGGCCCTTCACTTCATCAAATCTGGCCCTCTTGGAAAAAAGTTTGGACACCACTGCACTAGACTGTCAGAGTAAAAAAGTGCATGTTTACGAGAGAGACAGCATTGCAGATATCAGGAGCCTAAATGAGGCTTACTTCTGAATAGAACTTCAATTTCTCTATTTATTAGTTATATACAGCTTCCTCCTAAAGTGCCCAGGGTGGAAAACACGTCTCCCAAAACAGTACAATCAAAACTTCTAGAAACAATTAAAAGCAGCCTTTAAAAAAAGTTAAGAACTAAAAGCAATCGCCAACTCTCAAAACTAATATTTTCAGCCATCAAATGACTGGGTAAAAAGGAACTTCTCACCTAAAAGTTAATAATGAAGGAGAATGGTGCACCTCACTAGGGAGGACATTCTACAAACAGGGAGCCACCACCAAGGAGGCCCTGTCACCTGAGTCACCGCCAACCAGGCAGTCACCAGTGGGGGCACCTCCACCAAGGTCTCCCCTGCAGATCGTAGGGAGATGTGAAGGATTGTGTTGCGGTGGTTGCAACCTTCCTCCCTGGAAGATTCAGGATGGAGGAAAGCACTTTATCTTGCAGTGCTTAATTAAACTATGGAACTTGCTCCCACAGGAGGCAGTGATAGGCACCCACCTAGATGGCCTTAAAAGAGGATTAGAAAATAATCTTGAATATCTTGAATTATCAAAATTTAGTGAGATAATTAGGAGAGAGCCAACCCAAAGGTATAAAAATTAATGGGGCATTTATAAAGAATCTTTAATTAAACATTGTCCACAAGTGAAAACCTGGATATGTTTTGACTAAACTCTGCAATCTGCAAGTTAGATTAAGAATACATGAGACAAAATAAAAGGAAGAAATTGAGATAAGAAATACTGAAGCAGTGATAATAATAATAAGAAAATAAGGATGGATCCTCAATGAGGAGGTTGGAAGTCATATGGAGAAATCAAGAATTTGTGAATTAAGAAAAAAACTTAAACAATGTAAGTCTCTTTGAGGAATTTAAGGATTTGTGTATATTGGTTTATTTGTAAATTTGTTGTTTCTTTTGTGTTTTATTTGGAATGTATAATTTTTGCCATGTGGGAAACTCAATAAAAAGCATAAAAAAGAGGATTAGGCAAATTCCCAGAGAAGAGGGCTCTTGATGGCTACTGAATCCCAGTTACTGGAAATCGCAGGAGGGCAGAAGGCTATTGGGCTCGAATCCTGCTTGCAGGTTTCCCATAGGCAGTGTGGGAACAGGGTGCTGGACTAGATGGACCACTGGCCGGATCCAGACGCCTCTTCTTATGTTCTTAATGCTTTGCCCTTGATCAAGAACTGACTTTCCTTTTCAGCCCAGGAACTCCAGCCAGAAATAAAAATGGAGGAGCAGGACCCAACAGAACCGGGATCCCAAGAGAAGCTGGAGGCAGGCGAAAGGGAGCCTCAGGTTGTCCAAGTCGGGACCGTCAAGGAGTTCCTGACCGGCGAAGGCCCAGCACAAGTGAAGCTGGAGCCAGAGGAAGCTTTGCAGGAGCGTTGGGAAAACCAGGGGCAGGAGTTCCTGAAGACGATGGAGTCCCCTTGCTCAGGATGGAGGCACCTCAGGCTACCTGAGCCCATCTCTGAGGCGGACACGAAGGAGTTCCAGGCCTCCTTCAAGGAAATAGCTGGGGCCAGCCAGTGGCCGAAAGCAGACTGGGCAACTGCGGCTGTGCTAGGCCTCCGGGGAGCTCAGAAACCCAGCAGAGGGCTGGATTCTTCAGGGAAAGGGAAGGACCAGATAGCAAGTGAAGATGCCGCCGACTCAGAGACACAACGCCAATGCTTCCGGCGCTTCTGCTATGAGGAAGCTGAGGGGCCCCGGTACGTTTGCAAGCAGCTGTGGAAGCTTTGCCACCAATGGCTGAAGCCAGAGAAACACTCCAAGGACCAGATCCTGGAAGTGCTGATTCTGGAGCAGTTCCTGAGCATCTTGCCTCCGGAAATGCAGAGCTGGGTCGGCGAACAGGGACCGGAGACCTGCAGCGAGGCAGTCGTCCTGGCAGAAGATTTCCTCCTGAAGCTGCAAGAGTCGGAAGGGTGGGAAGGAAAGGTGAGTGTCTTAGCCTGCGGGAAACCCAGAGAGAACCCGGAAAAAATGGCAGGGATGCCGTCTATTGGCGTGAGGGGCAGAGAAATGGATGCGGCAATTCCTCAAGCTCTGTTTTTTTTAAATAAAATAATCTAGTTTGGCCCCAAGATAGATGGGGTGGCCACATGTGTTTGCTTACGCCTAGTGTGCGGAACCTTTGGCCCTCCAGATGTGGGTGAACTACAGCTGCCATTGTCCCTGCACATGTGAAAGAGAATATACGTAGAAACAACCTTAATAACATTGCAAAATAAATTCCAAATCTGTCCCTGTAAATTCTCATACTTGGGGTTTTACTTTTCTGCACCACAATGTCCTATCAACTTCCTTGTCATTAAGACATCTGCAGCAATACTGTTAACCTCCTTATTATCATTTATTATCGTCCACTTCCCCCCCCCCCCCAGGAATCAGGGTTGTCAATAAGCTCATTTGTCAGCAGCCCTAATTCAGAACAAGACTCCTGGGCCCCCGGGAAGATGCAGCTTTCCATGGAAGCCAAGCAGGAGAGTGACGGAGAATCCCATTTCTGCGGTAAGAATTCACAAGACTTTTAATTGCTAGTTGTTAAAACACAAATAAAAATGCTGTGTCCGACAATGGGGTTAGAACAAAACCATCACAGAATCATAAAATTATAGGGTTGGAAGGGGCTCAAAGGGTCATCAATGAGGTGTGCTTTCTTTACAGTCAATAATAGTAATAAATAATAATAATAATAATAATAATAATAATAATAATAATAATACAGTAATAATAATAATACATTTATACCCCACCCATCTGGCTGGGTTGCCCAAGCCACTCTGGGCAGCTTCCAAGACATAAAAACAAAATAAAACATCAAACATTAATAGTAAAAATCTGATTCAATATAAAAGTCACAATAACGTTAAAATAAACAACTTATATCAAACAAAGCAACATTCAACAATCCATCAGAATCTAATACAGTGGTACCTCTGGTTATTAATGCTTCTGGTTAAGCACGCATTGGGTTACGAGCTCTGCTAACCCGGAAGTAGTTGCTCCTGGTTGCGACCTTTGCCCCGGGATGTGAGCAGAAATTGCGCGCCAGAGGCATGCACGTGCAGGAGGAGGCACCATTAGCGAAAGCGCACCTCAGGTTAAGAACTGCTTCAGGTTACGAACGGACCTCCGGAACGGATTAAGTTCATAACTGGAGGTACCACTGTAGTAAACAGTAACATTAAACTTCAGCAAATAATAATTAAACAGTTCAACCACAAGTCAAAGCGGTGTATAAATTTTATGAAATAAATATGAACTGAATAAATAAATCTGGTTGAACCCCCTGCAATGCAGGAATCATTTTAAACCTCTGTTTAAAAACCTCAAACAAAGGTGAGTCCACCCTCTTCCACTGTTGAACAGCTCTTACTCTCAGAAAGTTCTTCCCGATGTTTAGTCAGAATCTCCTTTCCTGTGATTTGAAGCCATTGGTTCTGGTCCTTCCCTCCAGAGCAGAAGGAAGCAAGCCTCCTCCCTCTTCCATATGACAGCCCTTGAGATATCTGAAGATGGCTATCTTATCTCCTCTCAGCCTCCTCTTCTCCAGTCTAAAAATACCCAGCTCCCTTAACTGTTCCGTTTAATGTTTGTTTCCAGACTCTTGATCATCTTGGTTGCCCTCCTCTGCACAAAAGAGACTACAGTTCTGAGCACCCTTAACAAACTATGGCCTCCAGGGTTCTTGGGGGGGGGGGTGCCTCTAAAAACTAAGGGACAGAAAGTAATGGAACAGGGATGGGGAATTTCTACAAGCCTCTACTTATTGTGCCATGATTTTCCTTTCTCTTCCCCCCTCCCCCTTTGAAGGTGATGGGCAAGAACAGGAAAATGAAGAGGAGACATTCCAGCTGGAAAGACCTGAGCAGACAGACCTCTGTGGAATATCCCTGGAAAGAGTCAAAGGGGATTTCTTCCAGGGGCTTGACATGGGGCTGATGCCAGGAAGTCCCCCGGCACCAGGAGGCCCTTGGGAAAACCATCCTGGGAAGGCGGCCAAACAGGCTTATCATTACGATGAAGTGGGTGCCGGGTTAGACGAAAGTCCCTTCCAGGAGGAGATCGTCAAGTTGAAGATAAAGAAAGAGCAGTCCGAGGACACAAGCTTCAGCCAGGCCGTGCAAATGGCCGAGAAGCCATACAAATGCTTGTATTGCGGGAAAACTTCTAACTGCAAGGCCAACCTGGTCGTGCACGAGAGGACCCACACGGGAGAAAAGCCGTACACGTGCCTGGACTGCGGCAAGAGCTTCAACCGGAAGTCCACGCTGGTGAGGCACAAGAGAATGCACACGGGCGAGAAGCCTTACGAGTGTGCAGCATGCGGGAGGCGCTTCAGCATCCGGTGCAACCTCATCAATCACGAGAGAATCCACACAGGCGAAAAGCCGTACAGCTGCTCCGACTGCGAGCAGAGCTTCAGCCGGAGACTGCAGCTCGTCATCCACCGGAGGACCCACACAGGCGAGACCCCCTATAGGTGCGCCCAGTGTGGGAAGTGCTTCACTCGGCGCTCATCCCTCCTGACA
Source organism: Zootoca vivipara (assembly GCF_963506605.1). NCBI lineage: Eukaryota > Metazoa > Chordata > Lepidosauria > Squamata > Lacertidae > Zootoca > Zootoca vivipara. The sequence continues at coordinate 10,210,045 of NC_083277.1, forward strand.
CACGAGAGGATCCACACGGGAGAGAAACCAAACACGTGCACGGATTGCGGGAAAAGCTTCATTCAGAAAGGATACCTTCTGATACACAGGAGAATCCACACAGGAGAGAGACCCTATAAATGTTCGTCATGCGAGCAGAGGTTTCTTAATCGAAGTGATCTGCGTAGACATGAGAAAATCCACGTGGGAGCCAATCCCAATGGATGTTAGAGTTGTCAGAGAGGATGAGGCATTGGCGCTGGCCACACTTCAGCTGCCGAAAGGCAATGTGATTCCCTCAAAGTACAAATGCAGAATTTAATTTTCTAAAAGAATGTTTCCCGTAAAAATAAAGAAAATTGTAGAACTGTAACTTAAAAATTAGCCACAAAGGTGTGGTCATCTTTATAACGGGATATTGGAAATGGTTGGTTGATGTACGAAACCTGAAACTTCACATTATAAAAGGTTCCTTGCAAAGGCGGGGAAGCTTCCTCATCCTAAGGGCCGCATTCCATTGACCACAACCTTCCAAGGGCCGCATGCCCATGGTGAGCAGGGTCAGAAGCAATGGATGTAATTCTTACCTTTGTGCTGTAGGCCAGTGGTTTTCAACCAGGGTGCTTTGGCACCTGGGGTGCTTTGAAAGATGGTCAGGGATGCCACAGGCAACACTGGCCTCTGTCCCTCTCTTCTTTCCGTCCCTCCTCTGATGCCCTCTCTTGTCTCTGCTTCCCAAAGGCTTGCACAGCTGTTTATTGCAACAGCCTGGCTATAGGTTCCACAAGGGAATGGTGCCTTCTGAGAGGCACCTCTCTTTGGGGCAGGGGGGAAGTTCAGCGACCAGGGACAACAGCAGCAGCTTCCTAGAGGACTCCCAAGGAGAGGAGAGGAGGCTGAGGGAACACTCCACAAGGGTGGGTGTTCAAAAAAGGGTGAGAGCCTGTCAGCTCTGCAGTCAAGGAATGACATAACTGTGCTCCTGAGACCCACATATGCTGTTGGGACCCTCCCAAATCTCATTTGGCTCAGCCAGTATGGCCATTGGCCAATGATGATGTGTGTTGTAGTCCAGCAACACCTGGAGAGCTACAGGCTCCCCATCCTTGTCACACAGTTAGAGGTTACAAACATACCATACAGTCAAAGTACTATGATACTACTTGAAACAATAATCTCTTCCCTCAAAGAATTCTGGGACCTGTAGTTTGTTTGCTGAGAGCTACGCAGAGTGGTTTAACAATTGAGCCAAAATTCCTCAGATACCTGGGATTTTACTCATAGTCCGATCATCCCTGACCATTGGTCATACTGGCTCTGGTTGATGGGAGTTGGACTCAAACAACACTGGACCACAAGTTCCTTCACTCCTGGAATTATGCAAAAGTACCCACCCAAAACAAAAAAAATAGTCTATAGCATTAAAATCTGCATTACTATCTGAGGTCACATCCTAAGGATGTAGTGGAGATTTTAATCCAGGCATCCCCAAACTTCGGCCCTCCAGATGTTTTGGACTACAATTCCCATCATCCCTGACCACTGGTCCTGTTAGCTAGGGATCATGGGAGTTGTAGGACAAAACATCTGGAGGGCCGCAGTTTGGGGATGCCTGTTTTAATCAGTGTTCCACTAATGGCATTAACCCAAGATGGAACCCAGCGCTTACTGGTTTTAAGTTTTTGAGATGAGTCAGAAAGGTAAAGGACAATATTTACTCTGTGCCCCTAATTTACTTTTTCTTTAGCTTCTATACCAGGGGAAGGAGGCCTGTGGCCCTCCAGATGTTTTTGGGCTGAAACTACCATTGTTCCTGACTCATTGGCCATGCTGTCCGAGGCTGATCATGGACATCTATTCATTCTCATTTATTTTTTAACCTCCTGCTCTCTTTTATTATTGTTCCTGTGTATTTTGTTGAAACACAACAGAGACCATTGTAAGAAGTTTCAATAAAAATAAAAACAATTTTTTTAAACAACAACAAAAAAACCCCACCACTTTTTTTTGGGGAAAAGATCTATCTCTTTTATCCCGGAATGTCCCGCATTTCCTTTGTTGTTGTTGTTTAGTCGTTTAGTCGTGTCCGACTCTTCGAGACCCCATGGACCATAGCACGCCAGGCACTCCTGTCTTCCACTGCCTCCCGCAGTTTGGTCAAACTCATGTTCGTAGCTTCGAGAACACTGTCCAACCATCTCATCCTCTGTCGTCCCCTTCTCCTTGTGCCCTCCATCTTTCCCAACATCAGGGTCTTTTCCAGGGATTTCCTTAGGATGCCCCTATTTTCATCAGAGAAATGTTGCAGTCAGTGATAATTAGAGCCTCAATATATACTAAATAGGCACACCTTTAACCTTTTACAGTAGAAGATTGGTGAGAATTGCTGCGATGGTTGTATTAATTATTATGATGGAATAGGGATCCATTTGCAACCGATAATTGATTGTGGAAGGTATGTGAGGGAGGTAATGGAGGGGTGGATGTTGATTGGCATTATTTCTCTGTGTAAAGCAACTAATAAAAAATGCCTCAAAATAGAGGAAAATAAAGGATCCTCTGATTGAGAATCCAGCCCTGGCCTTGGCAGTGAGGGCACCAAATCCTAACCACTAGACCACCAGGAAGAATAGCAAGATAGATGCCTCCTTTAACCAAATTTATTTCTGAATCCCTCAGTGTGACCTATGGAACACGAACCACAGCAAAGCCATTGCTCCTTCTCCCTGGCAAAAAGATTCCCTGACCGGGAATCGAACCCGGGCCGTGGCGGTGAAAGCGCCAAATCCTGACCACTAGACCATCAGGGACAGATGATGACAGTGTTTCCCATCCCTCCCTTCCTTCACCTGATAAGCCTTATTCTTTTTTCAAAGTGTAATTTGCTCTGTTCAAGCACAAGGGCTTACCTAGGCCTTCACTCACACCCTCTCACACCTGAAGCAACAATCCTGTCCCTACCGGTACATTCACAAGACTGACACCCAGAGCCTCCCGCTGAGCCTCTTGCTTAGAGAGCAGAGGAGTGCACACCCTTTGCAAAAACAAACAAACAAAGAGAATTGCAAGCTGCCTTCTCTGAGGCTCGAACTCAGGACCTTCAGATTATGAGACTGACGCGCTGCCTACTGCGCTAAGAAGGCTACATAGAAAAATGTCTGAGCACATTTTCTGTAGAAAGCCAGTCCAAGCGAGGCTACAAGGCAGTGCTGCTGCAAGAGCTTCACTTCCAGGAGAGAGCAAGCCCTTTCCTTGGCCAGGAATCAACTCTGTTAGAGCACAAAGTCCTGAACACTAGACCACCAGGGTCTTCTTCATGCCATCATGTGAGATTCCAAATTCCATTACTCCGTTTCAGCTTCTCAGAAATGAAAGTATGAAGGTCGAGAGGGACACATTGCTCCAAAATCCTTGGGGGCTATTCAAAATGGCAATAATAAAAATAAAAAAACTCGGCTGGAATGTGCACCACAGACAGGAAAAGTACTGCCAAGTCCTAGAGGATAAAGACAACAGCGGCAACATGTGAACCGATTAAAAATGAGGGCATAAATGTATATCTTTATGTATATCTTTATAAGTTGCAGCGAAGCGAAATTCAAGAGTACAGTCCATATAGTATCAAAATAAAATTCATCCAGTGATATAATTTGAATGCTTAGCGATATCTGTCGATGCAAATAATAGCAAATAATAGTGTTCCGGATAATGACACTGTTTCGACGTGGTCTTCCTCAGTGTTCAACTACAAATATATATATATATATATAAAATTATAACAAGAACAATAACCAGCATGAACAAGGTTCTTAATAACCAAAAACACTGGTTTTCATCCAATACAAAACTACCGTGTTTCCCCTTTTTTAAGACGTAGTCAGAAAGTAAGCCATGGCAGCATTTTTTAGCATTAGTGAAATCTAAGACACCCCCCGAAAATAAGACATACCTCCATGCGAGACCGCCGAGCGCCCCAGCCAGCCAAAGGGGCCTGGAACCGGCTGCTGTTGCTGCAGTGAACGCATGGAGCGCCCTGCAGCACCTGGCCTCTTCTTTTCTTTTTTTTGGGCTGCCCGAGGCCTGCCGCCCCGCCACCGGAACCGGCGGCTGCAGAGCGGAGCGCTCCGAAGCAGCGAGCGCTCGGAGCGCCCTGCAGCACCTGGCTTCTTCTTTTGCGGGGGGGGGGGGAGCTGCATGAGGCCTGCCGCCCCGCCGCTGTAACCGGCGGCTGCAGAGCGGAGCGCTCCGAAGCGCCGAGCGCTCGGAGCGCCCTGCAGCGCCTGGCCTCTTCTTTTGGGGGGGGGGGAGGAGCTGCCCGAGGCCTGCCGCCCCGCCGCCGGAACCAGCGGCTGCAGAGCAGAGCGCTCCGAAGCGCCGAGTGCTCGGAGCGCCCTGCAGCGCCTGGCCTCTTCTTTTTTTGGGGGGAGGAGCTGCCCGAGGCCTGCCGCCCCGCCGCCGGAACCGGCGGCTGCAGAGCGGAGCACTCCGAAGCGCCGAGCGCTCGGAGCGCCCTGCAGCGCCTGGCCTCTTCTCTTTTTGTTTGGCTGCCCGAGGCCGGCGGCTGCAGAGCGGAGCGCTCCGAAGCGCCGAGCGCTCGGAGCGCCCTGCAGCGCCTGGCCTCTTCTTTGGGGGGGAGAGCTGCCCGAGGCCTGCCCCCCGCCGTCGGAAGCGGCGGCTGCATAGCGGAGCGCTCCGAAGCGCCAAGCGCTCGGAGCGCCTTGCAGCGCCTGGCCTCTTCTTTTGGGGGGAGAGCTGCCCGAGGCCTGCCCCCCGCCGCCGGAACCGCCAGTCTGCAGCGCCGAGCGCCTGGAGCGCCCAGCAGCGCTGGGCAGAGCGCCGAGCCAGCAGCCTGCCACCTCGGTGCCGCGCAGAGCGCCCAGCAGCACCCCGAGCCAGTGGCCTGGCCCTTCCGAGGAGGCCTTAAGGTACAAGGCATCCCCTGAAAATAAGACACCGTCTGTTTTTTTGAGTAAAAAAAGTTATAAGACGGTGTCTTAAAAAGGGGGAAACACGGTATGTAACCACTGCTACCCAAACCAAGGTGTTAAAAGTCTAATATACACCAAACCGACCACAGGTGACTCTCCTGCTAATCATGAAGACACAGAACATGTAAAGCTACAGACCAACTCTGATTTAAGATACAGAAATAAATATGCATAACCATACAGCTAAATAAAACAATTCAGGTCCAACTCAGAATTCAGCCCTTCTGGATGGAGTGTCTTGAACATAAAAATAAACTGGGATTCCTTTTGTCTTAACCATTTTACATAGTCACATCTGGTGTTTGCAACTCTCCTATTGATCCACAGAACTGTGAAGAATCTGAATGATTTTTGGATAAAAAATGTTTGACAAGAGGTGCCTCCAGAACCGCATTTCTAATGCGGGACAGGTGTTCACCTATCTGTGTGCCCACCGCACATGTGGTTGAACCTATATAAAATAAATTGCACGGGCATCGAATCAAATACACCACCTTGGTTTGGCAAGTACTAAAGCACTAAAGTCACCTGTGTTCGGTTTGGTGTATATTAGTATATTATATTAGACTTTTAACACCTTGGTTTGGGTAGCAGTGGTTACATAGTTTTATGACCACTGCTCCTTAGAAGTTGACTGTATACATTTCTGAGGTATGCTATTATTTTGTTTACTTTTGTGTTATTTACCTTATTGGTTATTGTTCTTGATATATATATATATATATATATATCAAGAACAATATATATATATAACACTGAGGAAGACCATGTCGAAACAGTGTCATTATCCGGATCACTGTCTATTATTTGCTATTATTTGCATCGACAGATATCGCTAAGCATTCAAAATATATCACTGGATGAATTTTATTTTGATACTACTGTATATGGACTGTACTCTTGAATATTGCTTCACTGCAACTTATAAAGATATACATAAAGTTATACATTTATGCCCTCATTTTTCATCGGTCCACGTGTTGCCGCTGTTGTCTTTAGTCTGGAGTTCGCAACACAGGAGTTAGTTGATTTAGTGAAGTCCTAGAGGATGCCAGTGTGGTTGATGAGCAGAGTCAAAGAAGCTATTAGGGTCAAGGAGGCTTCTTACAGAAAATGGAACAAAAAGAGAAACAAACTTTGGCAAAAGAAATGCAAGCAGGCAAGAAGGGGGATGCGCAGCAAGAATCTGAGGACAAAATTCACACGTTTATATTGCATGTGAGATGATACAGGGAGCTGCCCAGCACTTTCCTGCAGGCTTCCTTCTTTGGGTAGCTGCATCAGTGGTGTAGACGCATCATACAAGGTCCCCAACCTTGTGACCTGGGTTCGAGTCCCGGCTGGTGCAATCCTTCCCCTGCTTTTTATTTAAGTGTTTTATCCGTATTTCTTCCCAAAAGAGACATTCGCCTCACATGTGCAAGGTCCGCAGTTCAGAAACTAGGAGGAATATGTCCCTTTCTTCCTATGACCGTATTTCCACCATATTACCACAGCAATACAATAAAAATAAAAAAAATAAGGGCTTCGGTCAAGAACCTCAACATTTTCATTTTAGGGATTATCCACACTTCCTCTTGTGCCTCAGCCCCCCCCCCCCAAGCCCGCTCTTTAGCACTCAGTCGGAGGGAACGGCTATTCCGGTTTTCCTCAGATTGACATTTGTTCCAAAGTATTGCCCTTGGAACGGAGTGGGGCAAAGGGAAAACTACTTAGACCTGAGCTTTCTAGACACAGCACAAGCGAAGTGTGGACGAGCCCTCAGACTAGGAAATATATTTAGCCAAACGGCTTTTTAAACAGCCAAGTTTTTCCTTAGTCCCTTAAATCAATTTTCTGTAAGGGAATCCGTTTGCCAGACAAACGGAAAAGGCATTTGCTCCCTATCCATCTCCAGGGAGGTGAGGGTCTTACTGAAGTGGGATCTTCCCCTCAAGCTTGGGGGAAATTGCACAATAAAGGCGTTTTTTTCAGCTGGGGGAGGAAGCAAAGACCCAGAGCAGGGCACAGTTTCTGTAGTGTAGTGGTTATCACGTTCGCCTCACACGCGAAAGGTCCCCGGTTCGAAACCGGGCAGAAACATACCTGTTATTTTTTGTAGAATATTTCCCCCCAGAATCGTGCTCATGGCAGCAAATAGCATTAATGCAAGAAAAATTTTAAGAAACACTGCAAAACAGCAATAAAAGATCGCTGAAGTGGGGAGGAGAACCGTTGCTCCCCTGGAACTATAACCACCAGATTCTCACTTTCATTTTAAAAAAAACTCAGTTGCATTTGTACAAGCTGAGGCATGAAGTCAAAGCAATGGGCTCCATTTTTCTCAATTTTGGTGTAAGAGAAACTCGCTTGCTCCTTCCTTTCAAACTTTTAACTTTGCACCCCATTGGAACACTTGTGAGTGCCCCTGCTGCCACTGACGGAGGGCGCATGGCAAGGGTGTCTCATGATGTTGGGACCAGGGCTGCCCTAAGACCTTGTCCTACCTGAGGGTGGGCCCTTCCGGAACAGATTGGGGGAAGTCCTGCTGCGGCAGCAGAATGGCAACGGTGTTTCATTCAATACAACTCATTGCATTTTGAAACATGTTACACAGGTGTAAACAGAGGAGAGAATAGTGACCAGGATATCATAGTCCCTTGTTTTACTGTCTGGACCAGCCTGACCTTGAGATTCTCAAAACAATATTTGCATAAGAAATGAACCTTCTAGAATCTTCCAGAATCTTCCAGCACTTTCCAGTTTCTGCCCTCAGACTGTAATCATGGCAGATGGAGCCAGGGTGGTGGGGTGTCCGACGAGGACCTGTCAGAGGCCAGGGTCCTCACCCTCACTCGGTCAGGAAGCTCACAGCTTGACTTGGACCACTCATACTCCCTCGCAGCTAACCCAACTCACACGAGTTGTTGTGAGGATAAAACGATGACGTGCAGGGAAAGGAGGCAAACCAAAATATATACACTGGGCTGAATTCAACGACCCCATTCTGCTAGTGCAGAGCTTTCCAAACTGTGTCGACTGGAAAGGAGTTAGTTTAACCTCCGGTTTGCTAGTAAAACTGAATTGCCGTGTCGCGAAATGATGCGTGTCTAAAAAGTGTGTCACCAACATGAAAAGTTTGGAAAGCTCTGTGCTGGTGGAAACCTGTCCTATCCCATCTCCTCCAAATACACCCTGGAGTGTTAAGAGAACCCCCAGATCAACGTTTGGTGGGGGGAGAGAAGGGATATTGTTCCACAGGGGAAGCAGAAATTCTTACACTGACAGAACAACAATCTCTTTAGCTGTACACTGAATTGCACCCACCGCCTCAAGTTCTTTGGAGTGGGGTCGAGGAGGGTTATCAATTTGTTTGGCTCTTCTTTTTATTTTGCATTTTGTGTTCTTATCTTGTATTTTTATGCTGTGAACCACCCTGAGATAAAGGACGAAATGCAAATTTAATGCATGAATAAAATTTGAAAGGGAAGGTGGAATAGAAATGAAACCTTAGATCAAACCACCATGATCTTTCATAATTATCCGTTTATTTACCGTACATACAGTGGAAAAAAAGGTTCTGTAGAAAGGCAGAAGCCCCATCATGAATACATATTAAAACAATACAATATGAAATATGTAACATAATCAGCAGATCCCGATGTCGATCTTTCTCTCCCCTCCCCCCACCTTTGTCCCTGATGGATCTTCACCCACCCTGGCGGGGAAAGGGGGTGCCCCATTTTGGGGTTTGACTCAAGTGCCAAAATATCTTAGGCCAGCCCTGGTGCTTATTGAGATGTTTTCCTTCACTTATGACTATGTTTATGTTTTTGTATTTATGTAAATCCTTTGGTGATGCAAGCCACATTGAGCATGGCTTAAAAATGGAAAGGCAGCATACAAATAAATGAAGATAATGATGATTATCTCCAGGTAAGGCTAGGAGTCTGGAACCCTGGAGAACTGCTGCCAGTTAAGAGCAGACAACACTGAGCTCCATTATTATTATTATTATTATTATTATTATTATTATTATTATTATTATGTATTTGTTCCTTTTTTCAAAAAATGAAACTCAAAAGCACCTTACAAAATCTGAACACTAAAAAAAGGATAAAAACAGCCTAAAATATGCAAATAGTATAGAATTTGTTTGGACTCTGGGTGAGGACCTAGAGCAGGCATCCCCAAACTTCGGCCCTCCAGATGTTTTGGACTACAATTCCCATCATCCCTGACCACTGGTTCTGTTAGCTAGGGCTCATGGGAGTTGTAGGCCAAAACATCTGGAGGGCTAAGTCTGGGGGTGCCTGACCTAGAGGCTGAGAGGAAGGGTGTGTCAAAAGGAAAATGAATTAATACTGATTTTAGATATATTAGTAATTTTGTATTAATGTAACATTTTTATATGTTGCCTAAGATGGTTGAGAGTAAATGCAATAAGTTATCTGAACCACTGAGGTGGTAGAGAGGCAGCCTGTTCTTCCCTCACTATTTCTTCCTTAGGTCACTCCCTGTAGTGTTATTTTCCCAGGCTTTCCTTCATTCTTCTTCAATCAGTTAGTGTTTGATCTTCCTTTCGTTAACCATGATGGACAAATGTAAGCTTGTACTCAGAATGGCTTTGTTTGCAAGCAGTATTAAACCTTATGTTTCTTTGTTCTTTCAACCAACAGCATTACCCAAGTATTTATTTCTGCGTTCTGCGGCAATATAGATCCCAAACTCTAACAAAAATACCTTATTTCCCTCTGCGTTGGAACAGAATTATTCCAGTGACTATATATGCTCACAGACAGGATTGAAAAATGTTTTTAAGATGACTGGTGCTCATTTTTAAGCCAGTTGCAAAGCTTTGGTCACCAGTCCTGCAGAAGAGGTAGATTTACCTATAATGTATGAAGACCAACAGAGAGTCATGGGAGATGCCTTAAAGACAAAAGCCATCTTTGTGAGGAGGATGCAGAGTCACAGATGCAGGAACTGTATACTTAAAGACTGCATACGCAACCATACATTTAAAGAGCATGACTCCCCCAAAAGAATCCTGGGAACTATAGTTTGTCAAGGGTGCTGGGAACTTTAGCTTTTTGAGAGTAAGCTGGACTATTTGGGGGAATTATGTGCTTTAAATATATGTTGTGTATGAGGCTCAACTTCTCCCATCAAACAAAGACTTCTGAAGATGTTATTTCAAATGTCCTGTTTCTATATGTTTTCCCTAATGCAGCCGTACCTTGGTTGACGAACGCCTTGCGACTTGAACGTTTTGGCTCCCAAATGCCGCAAATCCAGAAGTGAGTGTTCCGGTTTGCAAACATTCTTTGGAACCCGAATGTCCGATGCGGCTGCCGCAGCTTCTAACTGGCTGCAGGAACTTCCTGCAGCCAATTGGAAGCCACGCCTTGGTTTCCATATGTTTTGGAAGTTGAATAGACACCCAGAACGGATTCCGTTTGACTTCCAAGGTACCACTGTATCCAAAACAGCAGCCTTTTTCAACCTAGTGCCAGATGTTTTGGACTACAACTCATCAGCTCCAGTCAGCCCAGCTGGATGGCGCCAACTTAATGAAGGCTCCAGTGCAGTTTGGAGTTCCAAGGATGTTTTCTGCACTGTAATTTCCAATTCTACACCATTACCCCCAGCCAACATGAAAAACCCTGGCGGTTACATCTGAACAGGTAAAGGTTTAAAATAGCTGTTGACCACAGACTGGGAGGAGTGACTGGTATTATGTAGGGAGTTCAGAACAGCTGTAGGTCTTCAAGGATACCACTGCAGAAATTTGAAATGTTCTCCTCTCCCATCTAAATCACTCCACAGCTGTTAGGCTACAGACCCAGAGCCAATGATCAACTGCAAACACTGAGACTCTGTGTAAGACGATGTTGGCTGTTCACATGACATCCTCAAAACATACATTTATTCCATAACAGGGGGGAAAGAAAATGCATCATGTACACAGGAAGCTGTATTATTGCACTAATCTGTCAGCCATCTGTCAAGAATGCTTTGATGATGTTTCCTGCTTGGCAGGGGGTTGGACTGGATGGCCCTTGTGGTCTCTTCCAACTCTATGATTCTAATCACTCACCGTTGGCCCATCTAACTTAGTATTGTCCACACTGACTGGCAGCAGCTTTCCAGGGATTCAGACAGATTTCCAGAACTACCTGGAAATACTAGAGAATGAACCTTGGTTCCGCTGCATGCAAGACATACTCTACCACTGAGCTATGGCCACTGTTCCAAGACAGGCAGGTGGCCGAGACAGACAGAGACCACCACCAACAACAAACCCATGGGTGGCTATTTAGACAGTTCATGAAACACGTTTCCCTTCCCATTATCACCCCATTCCAGTGACATTATGTTCCCCTCCGTTCTCTGGGTTTTATGGCAAACTCTTCCCTAGGACATGAATATCCCTAGGATGCCTCTCCTGGGTGGATTTTCATGTGCCTATGAAAAACAGAGGAGCTACAAAACCTTTTCTCGCACACCAAGCACTCGTACGGCTTTTCTCCCGTGTGGATCCTCTCGTGCACAACAAGGTTGGATTTCTTACTGAAGCTTTTTTCACAGTACGAGCATCGGTGGGGCTTCTCTCCCGTGTGCACGATGGTGTGTTTCCGAAGGTGAGAGCTGGAGATGAAGCTTTTCCCGCACTCAGAGCAGCTGTACGGTCTCTCCCCGGTGTGGGACCTCTCGTGTATGACGAGGCGCGATCTCTGGCTGAAGTTTTGCCCGCAGTCCAGGCAGTGATACGGCTTCTCTCCTGTGTGCGTCCTTCTATGAGTCTTCAGCTGGAAGCTAGTCCTGAAGCTCTTCCCGCACTCGGTGCACTTGTAAGGCTTCTCTCCCGTGTGCGTTCTCTTGTGTTTGATAAGGGAGGCGATCTCCCTGAAGCTGTTGCCACAGTCAGAGCACTCGTGTGGTTTCTCGCCCGTGTGGGTCCTTTTGTGAATCACGAGCTGGAAGCTGATCCTGAAGCTTTTCCCACACTCGGAGCACTCGTACGGCTTCTCTCCCGTGTGGGTTCTCTCGTGTTTCACCAGAGAGGCTCTCTCGCTGAAGCTTTTGCCGCAATCGGAGCACTTGTGTGGCTTCTCGCCGGTGTGCGTCCTCTTGTGGAGTTTAAGGTGGCAGCTGATCCTGAAGGTTTTCCCGCAGTCGGGGCATTCGTAGGGCTTCTCTCCTGTGTGGGTCCTCTCGTGTTTAATGAGGGCACCCCTCTCGATAAAGCTCTTGCCGCAGTCTGAACATTTGTGGGGCTTTTCTCCCGTGTGGATTCTCAGGTGCTTAACAAGTATCCCCTTTTCACCGAAGGCTTTTCCGCACTCTGTGCACTCATACGGCTTCTCCCCCGTGTGCGAACGCTCGTGTTTGATCAGGGTGGATTTAGCATTGAAGCTTTTGCCACAACTCGGGCATTTGTACGGCTTTTCCCCCGTGTGGATTCTCTTGTGTTTCACAAGGTTTGTTCTCCAGCTGAAGCTTTTCCCGCACTCGGAGCAGATGTATGCTTTCCCTCCAGCGGGGGTCCTCTCGTGGGGAAGCAGGGATGCTTTGCTGCTGTTAGAGATTTTTCCACAGTGTGTGTATTTATGCAGTTTATCTTTTGCTCGTATTTGCTGACCCTCAGGTAGATCAATGTCCAGGTGACATTGCTGTCCTCTGTTGAAACTCGTCTTTTTCCTAAAAGGGAAGGTCGTTTCATAAAAGTTTTGGCCCCCTTCCCCATACAGGAAGCCTTGCTTTACGCTCTTCCCCAAGTGCCAGTCTACCCCCTGTTGACTTCCAGACTTTTCTTCCATTCCAGGCCCCCAGGAAAACATTCCTCCAGCTCTCTCCAGCGGCGTGCCACAGACATCCATGTCCCCAGGTTTTTCTGGCTCAAAGGTCTCTTCCTCGTTCTTCAGTACCTGACCATCGTATTCTGAAACAGAGACCCACTTATTTATTTAAAGTATCGTAAGAACTCATAAATCCTGCAACATAATGTAGCAACACAGAGTACTCCCTTTCAGGATTCTAGTCACCCCGATCCACTCCCCTCCCACTCCGCACAATCAATAAACGTTCCAGTCCTCATTAGGCAGTTTGGGAATTCCACACACCCCACACACATATTATCATCAAATTGTAGAGTTGGAAAAGACCCTAAGGATCATCTAGTCCAGGGGTCAGCTAGTCCCTCAGACCTTGTGGGGGGGGCAGACTATATTTTGAAAAAAAATATGAATGAATTCCTATGCCCCACAAATAACCTAGAGATGCATTTTAAATAAAAGGACACATTCTACTCATGTAAAAACACCAGACAGGCCCCACAAATAACCCAGAGGTGCATTTTAAATAAAAGGACACATTCTACTCATGTAAAAACATGCTGATTTCCGGAGCGTCCGCGGGCCGGATTTAGAAGGCGATTGGGCCGCATCTGGCCCCCAGGCCTTAGTCTGGGGACCCCTGATCGTCCAACCCCCTGCAATACAGGAATATGCTACTCTCCCAAATGGGGATTGAACTTGCAACCTTGGCATTATCAGCACCATGGTCTAACCAACTGAGCTATCTTCACATTTAGATCCCCCCCAATACTTCTTCAAATCTTCAGGCTCCCCCAAGTTCACTGACACTTTCCCCTTGTTGAAACCAAATAAAAAAATTCCTCCCAGTAGCACCTTAGAGACCAACTAAGTTTGTCATCGGAATGAGCTTTTTTTTATTTGGTTTCAACTACAGCAGACCAACACGGCTACCTACCTGTAACTTTCCCCTTGTGTGTGGATGGTGCCATTTTGGCTACCTAAATAATCAGTACCTGAAGAACTGAGATTATCAATTATATTAAGATTACTGCTGAGAAATGTGTTAAGAGGAAGGCACGTTTGGCAAACCCTCACTGTGATCAACTCCCACCCAGAAAGGACGTGTGGATCCAGAATTAGCCTCCACAGTCACTTACGGACTCACTGTTAAGACCGTGTTCATGGAAGACAATCTTACTCAGCTATGAGTGATCGCCAAAGAAGACTATTCCGATTGTTGGAGAATTGAGATCATTGTCACTATTGTTTGCAAACCGCTGCTGCCATATAACACCTTGCACTATCTACAGAGGCTTCAAGAAGATCCCAGGGAGGTATTTAGGCTGGCTGATAAAGGACAGCCTTGTAGATATCATTTCCCCCTTTATCTGGTGGCAGTGAGTTCTTTAAGCAGGGAAAGAGAGGGTGCAAAACGGATACACTCTGTTGCAGCGAGTTCTCGCTTCCCCTGGTGGCATTGAATTGTGTCTGGCTGGGAGTTGGCCATCACAGAATTCAGCATCCCACCATGAGGACCAGAAGGGAGCCACCCTTGCTTCAAATCCTTACCCGCTGAGCTTGCCTCCCAGTCATACTCCTGCTTGACCTCCAGGGGGAGCTGCAACTTTACAATCTCCAAAGGATCTTCCTCCGATTTTGGGGATTTTACAGTCACAACACCAAGGGCCCCTGGCGCCTGAAACAGAAAATGGCGACATGGTTAAGGCACAACAAAATGCTTGCAAGGATTAATGCTTTGGTCTGCTTTCCTCTACATTTAGCTTCCCCTTGCCAAGCTAGCCAGCTCAACAGAAGAAAAGATAAAGAGACTCAATTCCCCCTACCCCCGTCTAAAGTTGTGAAGACAGGAAGTGTCTCCATGTGGGTATCTCCAGATTGTTTGCAAGTCTATCTTTCCTAGGGCAACAGGATGGCCAGCGGTCAGGGATGCATCACAGCTCTCCAGATAGACAACCTGCCTCTCTGACCCAGGTATTTGCCAGTTTGGGGCTCTGTCAAGGTTCAAACAGCCCCTGTGCCTTTAAGCAGCAGTTTATCTGCAGCAATTAACAGAAGGTTCATTTCCATGCCATGAAACCAAGGAAGTTGCAGCTGCCGATTTCCACAGAGCAAATCACTCTTGGCTCTTGAAAGCACAGCAGCCCACACTGCTTCTCTCCACCACCCATCTAGCTGACAGCCACCAGACCCCAGAACCTGGCTGCCCGGGCATCACCCATTCACACCTGCTCTAGAATCAGCAGTTCTTGAGATCTTCCCCTTGGCATCTACCCTTCTCCACATCCACAGATAGCCCAGAGGAAGCTGCCTTGTACTGAGCCAGATCATTGGTCCATCTAGCTTAGTAATGACTGGCTTTCCAGGGTTTCAGGTGTGTTTCTTTCCTAGCCCTACCTGGAGATGCCAGAGATTGAACCTGGGACCTTCTGAATGCAAGGCAGATGCTCCTCTACTGAGCTATCCCCCTTCCCTAAGTTTCTGAAGTCATCTGAATACCTCTTGCAGCCCGTCAGCATCCTGGTAACAAAACTGATGGAAGTGCTGGCGTTGGTCCTCCACGTCAGCTTCTTCCTCCTCCTCCTCCAGTATCTCTTCCTTCACTTTCACACAAAAGTCCAGGTTTTCAAGGGCCTCTCCACACACATCAAGATGGGTTCGATCCGTACCCTCTCCTCCTGGCCCCTGTGTGACGTCAGTGACTCTCTTCAAGGAGACCTGGCATTCCATTGTGCCATCCTCTGGCCATGGATCAGGCTGCTGGGAGCTGCTCCTCTCTCGTGGGGGTGACTCTACAGTCTTTAGGAAATCCTGCCCCTGGCTCTCCCAGCGTTGCTGCAGCCCCTCCTCGGGCTCCTGCTTAACTCGTGGAGGGCCTTCCCCAGTCAGAAACTCACAGACAGTCCCAACCTGGACAACATGGCCACCTCTGTCTTCTGCCACTGAGCTGTCTTCTGGTTTGGCTGCAGAAGGTTCCTCTTCCTCCATCTTCATTCCAGGACTAAAAATATAAATTGAGGCTTGTTTACAACAATCTGCCACAATGGGGTGGGGGTGGGGTGGGGATACCCTGACAGTGGGAAATGAGATAACCGAAACAGCATATACCAGGCATCCCCAAACTGCGGCCCTCCAGATGTTTTGGCCTACAACTCCCATGATGCCTAGCTAAGAGGACCAGTGGTCAGGGATGATGGGAATTGTAGTCCAAAAATCTGGAGGGCCGAAGTTTGGGGGTGCCTAGCATATACGGTAAAATTGACAGCTTGTTGGAAGGAAAAGAACATTATCTTTGTTTTATGGGGAAATGTATATTTATAAAGTATTGGGTACAATAAAATATAGGAAAATGCAAAGCTACTGTATATACTTTGGTGGGGGGCTGTAAGTCAGTAACATGAACAATTATTTTTGGAATTTGTTTGCCCTTCTTACAGTCTATTTTTACTGTTTGTGTGTGTGTGTGTGTGTGTGTGTGTATGTATATATATATATCTTCTCTTATTGATATTGTACTTTGATACTGCCTCTTCAGTGATAACAAAGATGCAAAAAGAAAAAAAAGGAGCTTTAATGAGTGCACAGTGCGATTTTTAAATTATTGTTTTATTCCCTACAAACACTAATATCTATATGCAATGCAATAGTGATCTAAATCTATCATAAAGGTATAAAAGTTGCATGGAAAATATAATATTAGGACAGGTTCTTACAGTCAACAAATATTTGCACTGTGCAGCAATAAATAATGAGTGGATAATTAAAAGGACAATATAACAATTAGAGCTTTTGTGAAATGCCGAGAGTGGAATTCAATAGCACTAAGCGGGGTTTGCCTGTCCTGAATCTTCCAACATTCAGCTACATTGGAAGGCTCCAAATTCTACTATTATGCCCGTTTGCTTTCTCTACACCATGAACAATCTTATAAACCTCGATCATCCCTCACACCCATTACTTGCCTTTTTTCTAAACTAAACAGCCCCGAACATTGTAAGTGTTACTCAGTATCAGAGGCAGGGAGGAGGCAACCCCCAGCAAGTTTCCCAATTGACCACATGAAGAACAGGAAGCAGGAGTAGCTGGGCCTTTTATGTTTGATCAATTCCAGCAGGGCAACGTTGTCAAGCACAGCAAAGCAGCTCACTGTGCCTTAAACAAATCAACAAATGCCTACGGTAAATTTGGCCACCTTTTAAGGTGCCACAAAACGTCCTGCTGTTCTTGCTCCAACCGACTGTCATGTGGCAATGAATCCCACAGGTTCTGGGCAGCTCCACAGAGTGTTCTGTGCCTGATATCACCAAGGGCAATCTATTTGCTGGAAAGCGGAGGCAGCGTCCCTCATAAGAAATATGCTATGAAGTCTTGGTAGGGGGTTGGATTGGATGACCCTTGAGTGTCCCTTCCAACTCTACAACTATTCTATGGTGACACCAGCCTTGGTGGACCTGGCACATACTCCAGATGTGGGTGGGCTCCAGCTCCTTTGGGCACCAGCCAATGGAACACCTGGAGGGAACAGGGGTTCCCCTCCAGAGATCTAGGGTATGTGGGGGAAGAACCAGCACCTTGACATTAACCTAGAAACAGGTTTGCCCATGCCCTTGATTTGGCTGTTTAGAGTGAGGGGAAGGAGCAATGAAGGGGGCTGGTTGCATCTATATGCACAGCAACATTTGCACCCTTTTGATCTGTAAGGTGCCTCCCTCTCTCTTTCTCCAGCCATGAGTTTTGGGCTCCCCCCTCTCTTGTAGCTGCTCTCTATCTCCTCCCCTCCTGCTGTT
This sequence comes from Zootoca vivipara, assembly GCF_963506605.1. Classification (NCBI taxonomy): domain Eukaryota; kingdom Metazoa; phylum Chordata; class Lepidosauria; order Squamata; family Lacertidae; genus Zootoca; species Zootoca vivipara. Next base: position 10,227,616 of record NC_083277.1, read on the forward strand.
CCTGCAGCCAGACATCCATTGGGCTTCAACTCACCTGCTCCCAGCAGCCCTTGCAAGGCACCCTGAGCCTCTCTGCTGCAGCCTCCACGTTTCTCAGACAAATGGGAGGGGGCAGGAAGGTGGCTTCTCTTGCCACACCTCCCCCTTCCTCAGCTTCTGCGGACGCTCTAAGCGCAGGAGCTCTGTGTCTTTAACCCCATGAGTCCCTCTGAGAGAGGGGGGGAGAGGAGCCAACTCTCGGGGACTGAAGTCCCTTCGCCAATAAAATATTTGACAGGGCTGCCCCCCTCCCCCACAAGTTGATAGGCATTGCCATGCAAACGTTTTGTATGTGTTGCATCATGTGATTATGTGGGGCAGGCTTACCCCTCCCCCCCCGGCCAATATTTTATTTAAGTTGGAGAGAGATGGCTAACCTGCATGGGAAATATGCAAAAACATAAAGAAGAGCCTTGCAGAATCAGAGCACAAGGTCCCAGCTAGTTCAGCCACCCTGGTTGGTTCCCAGGGTGGCCAGTAAGAGATGCTTACAGTGGAACCGTCTCCCTCTGGAGGTGGTGGTCTCTCCTTCCTTGGAGGTTTTTAAGCAGAGGTTGGAGGGCCACGGTCACCTGTGAGGGATGCTTTAGTTGCGATTCCAGCATTGCAAGGGGTTGGACTGGATGGTCCTTGGGGTCCCTTCCAATTATACAATTCTATGGATTTCTGCTTTGCCACACTGAACGATCCCCCCTCTTCTCCCCACCCCACTGTTCTGGGGGCTCTCCTGCCCCTCCAACCGTTTTGGGGAGGAGGAGACCTCAATAAGAACTCTTATTGCACTGTCTTCTGCTATTGTTCAGGGTCAGCTGAATCTGGCTCTCCCCCCCCCCCCCAAATCTTAAAAATAATAAGCCCAATGCTTAATTGTGCAGGATCTCTGGTAGTTTTTATCAGGTTTTCTTGGGTAAAATGTTCCTGATCCTTATAGCTTACAACAAATCTGCGTTTCCCAAACTTTTCACAGCCAGAGTACTGTACCTACTTTCTAATGATGCTCAAAAGGCTTAATCTTGTGACTGAAAATAGACAAGCCTGTAGCAGTGATTCACTCAAGAGGTGCAAATGAGACTTGTACTGTATTGCAGTTTGCCATTCATTGCTTTGAGGCATTGTCATGTCGCCACAGGTAACCCTTGCAATGAAGTTCGGAAACCTCTCTTTTTAGGACTGTTTAGGACTAGGAACTTTCCCCCAGCCCCAACGGCTGCATTCTGTTGTGCGCAACCCTCCGAGGGCCATATTCCAGTGATGAGTAGAGGCAAAAACCAAATGCAGCAATGAGTGTAATTTCCCCCCTTTGTACGGTAGGCTGATTTCTACACACCCTTGCACACCCCTCACCAGCCCCGAATTCAGGCAAGAAAGAAACAAAACTGCTTTATTTCTCATTATCTGATACTTAATCTCTTGGACTGCATGCACTCTGTGTATTTAAACCACATGGCTTCCTTCTCAAAATCCTGGGCTCTATAATTCACTCTGGGGTGTTAGGGGAAGGGTTTTACCTCTGGCAGGGGACACACAATAATAATAATAATAATAATAATAATAATAATAATAATAATAATAATATATTTATACCCCGCCAATCTGGCTGGGTTTCCCCAGCCACTCTGGGCAGCTTCCAACAGAAAAATGAAATAAAACAATGTATTAAACATTAAAAGCCTCCCTAAACAGGGCTGCCTTCAGATGTCTGGTAGCTGTTTTTCTCTTTGACATCTGATGGGAGGGCGTTCCACAGGGCGGGCACCACTACCAAGAAGGCCCTCTGCCTGGTTCCCTGCAACTTGGCTTCTCGCAACGAGGGAACCGCCAGAAGGCCCTCTGTACTGGACCTCAGTGTCCGGGCATGCTCTTCCTGGGGTAGTTTGTCCACCTTTGGTCCCCACCCTGCACTCAGCTCTCACTTGTGGCTCCTAGAAGCGGTCAACATGTGACAGCAGGCACACCCAGGGGAACAGCTTCAACTGCTCAGTTAAACCATGTGAGGGGAGGCAATGGGTCTCAAACTCTTGGTGAGTAAGGGGCTTCCCCTGCATGTGAAGACAGGCTCTGGTGGACTGGACAGACCAGACCAAGTGTGGGTCCAATGGTCAAGAAAGCGATTTCTGCATGTGCTGTACAGGGAAGTGAGGGGCAGGCAGGGCTCGCCAACCTGGGGAAGGAGCCCATCTAGGAGAAGGTAAACTCTGATCCTAAACCTCCACTGATTTACGAAAAGATCAACAGAGGATGCCGTGGAGATTGCACTCCAAGCTGTTCTTGCACATTTGGAGCAGCGGGGGAGCTACACCAGACTGCTTTTTGTAGATTTCAGCTCGGCATTCAATACCATTCTACCACGACGTCTGATAACTAAATTGGGAAATCTGGGGCTCCCGCTATCACTCTGTGGGTGGATACTGGACTTTCTTTCAGATCGCTCCCAGAGGGTCCGGTTGGGCCCTTATATGTCTAACATGCTTAGGACTAACACAGGAACACCGCAAGGATGTGTGCTTAGTCCGCTCCTTTATACTCTTTATACCTATGATTGTGTCGCTGCCCACCCTAGAAATAGGGTTGTCAAATTTGCAGATGACACAACCGTGATCGGGCTCATCTCTGATAAGGAGGGTGAAACGGACTATAGAGATGAGGTGGAGCGGCTGACAGAGTGGTGCAGAGTTAACAACTTGCTCATAAATACAAAGAAAACAAAGGAGCTTGTAGTGGACTTTAGGAGACAGAAGAACAAGGTCCAGCCACTTTTGATTGACGGAATTTGTGTGGAGAGGGTAACAACGTTTAGATTTCTAGGCATTGAGTTACAGGAGGATCTGTCCTGGAGTGTTAACACAAAGGGGCTTGTGAAGAAGGCGCAGCAGACTGTATTTTTTTGAGAATTTTAAGGAAAAACCATCTTCCACAAAAGCTGCTGCTTGCCTTCTATCACTGTGCCATACAGAGCGTGCTCACGTACGGTTTGTGTGTGGTACAGAAGCTGTACTTCTCAGGATAGAGCAGGGCTGTGTAGAATTATTAAAACAGCAGAGAGCATTATTGGCTGTTCACTCACCACCTTAGAACAAATCTACACCACCAGGTGCCATAGAAAAGCGCTAGACATATCAAGAGATCCAACGCACCCTGGTCACCATTTCTTTGAGCTCCTGCCATCGGGACGGAGATATAGAACAATGCAGGCAAGAACGAGCCGTCTCAGGAACAGTTTCTTCTCTAGAGCGATTTTGGCCTTAAATGGAAAGCCTGGACTTTGAAGTCATCTATTTTACTTGTTATTTTGTATTATATTTACTGTTTTTAATTAGGTTTTGTATTTTTGGATTTTGCGGAATGCTTTATCTGAGTGGATGTAGCAACCGAGTAATTTCATTGTTCCCGCAAGGGGACAATGACAATAAAGATATCTTATCTTATCTCTTACCCCTATACCCATTAATAAGAAGGGCTTTTGGAGTAAACCCTGAGGAGCAATCAATACCCATCGCCTTGCAGGATATTTTTGGGAGAATAAAAGGCTAAGGAGTAAACTCTACACAAATCCAGAGTGGAGCCCCTAAGGTGGTTAAATGGCGCCTTGTAAGCCTCCTTCCAGCAACTCCTGCAGCCAAGCTGGTGCCAAATGCCTTGCTCTGAACGATCGCACCTGACCCACATTGGAACAAGCTGCTCACAGCTGACAGCGGTTGGAAGGAGTCAAGAGGAAATGAAGGGCTCCAGCGCAGGAAACACAGACAAGAGACCTCAAAGGAAAGACAGGAATCTGTTTATTAGAGGCCCAACGTGCTTCCAATAGTTTCCTCAGAGGAACTGCTGAGAACAGTCTTATAAACACCGCCTTCGTTTCCTTAAAACAGCCAATCCCAGACCCCGGAATCATACAGAGAAGCAGCTGGGAGACTCTGCTCTGGCCAAGTGCTTTGGTATAGTGTCAAGACTAGGACTGGAGGCATTTGGGATCACAATTCCTCCTCTGCCACAGAACTCACTGAGCGACCTTGAGCTACTCATTCTCAACTCAGCCTAACCTACTTCACAATGCTGTTTTGTGAAGGGACAAAGGATAGGACAGCAGCGTAACATAAATAATACAGGTATTCTAAAAACGAGCCTTTATTTCTCTCTCACAGTGGACCAGGGCTTCCTTCGAGACCTAGGAAGGTGCCCGTTATCTACAGTTTATTATTTGGGGCGGGGTTTGCAATGAACCTTTGCACAATTCTCACGTATAGAGCTGGCCCGTGTGTACCCGTTTATGTTTCTTAAGGTCGGAGCTTGAAACGAAGCTTTTGGGGCACTCGGAGCACTCGTAGGGCTTCTCCCCCGTGTGGGTGCGCTGGTGGGTGATGAGGTTGGCCTTGACGCTGAAGCTTTTGCCACAGTAGGGGCAGCTGTAGGGCTTCTCCCCCGTGTGCCTGCGCTGGTGTTGCACGAGGTGTGCCAGCTGGCTGAAGTTGTTGCCGCAGTACGAACAGTTGTACGGCTTCTCGCCCGTGTGCACCCGTTTGTGCGTAAGTAGCCGAGAGTTCGTCACAAAGCACTTCCCGCACTCGGAGCAGGGGTACGGCTTCTCGCCCGTGTGCGTCTTCTTATGGATGTTGAGGTTCCCCTTCTGGCTGAAGCTCTTGCCGCACTCAAAGCACTGGTGCGGCTTCCCCACCTGCTCGGCTCGCTCGCGATTTGGGAAGGCCGCGCGCCAGGGGACCCTCTCGACGCTGCATGCAGAGCCTTTTGCCGCTTTCTCTCCCTTCTGCGTCCGCCAGCTGTCGGCGCTCAGGTGGTGGAACTGCTGCCGCCAGTCACCGCCTGCACCTCCTCGCTTCTTGGCCTTCCAGCGGCAGATCCCCTCCTGGCTCTCACGGAGGCCTTCGTCGCGCCGCAGCGTGGAGAGGCACTTGCGGGGCTGCTCCCCACCTGGGGCTCTCTCGCGCATGGCCAAGCACGACCTCTTGTGAGAGCGCTCCCCACAGGACAGGCATCGGCGCGGCTTGTCCACCGTTTGTGTCTTCTGGTTCTTCAGGAAGCTGAGGCGCAGGCCGTTTTCGGAGCCTGCCTTCGTCCTCTTCTGCTGGAGAACTTCCTCTTGGAGGCTCCTCTCCCGCAAGCCTTTGTCGCTCTCAGCTTGCTTCGAAGCCTTCCCGGGGACGTTTTCCCGGCCATTCCCGAGAATTGCTTCCATGTCAGGACCTTGGAGGTAGGCCCCTTTACCGCCTCGGTCCAGCGCCAGCCCCCACTCGGTAAGCCTGGGTTTCTCTATAAGCGATTCCTCCTTCTCCAGGTTCTCCTGCCCATGCTCTTCATGTTCTGAAAGAAGCAGATAATCATGACAACGGTTATGCACAACAGTCTGTGGTTTGTTCGTTCACTTAACTTCCAGCCTGCCTGTCAGCCGACAAGCTCTCAAAGTTGATTATGTCCATACTGAATTGTCTTAACCACTGCAAGCTACTCTTTCTGATAACAACCTCTTGTGTGTGAATGGTGGCATTCTGCAGATGCAAGGACCCACATTTGAAGGATGAGTACAGTACGAATACATAGGACTGACTGTGGGAGGGTGACTCATTGAACTCGGCAGGACTTATTTCTGAGTTAACATGCCAAAGGTTGCACTCTGAATTGGGGGCTGTGTTGTGTGTTTCTGTGATATGTAAGCTTCCTGGAGCAGATTGCATCCCAAAAGACAGCCTGTAAATGATTTCATAAATAAATAAACCAACTCTGGGCTTCACCTCACTTCCGTCCAGTTGAGTTGCTTCAGCATGCTGGGATAATAATAATAATAATAATAATAATAATAATAATAATAATAATAATACCCCAGCTCCCAACATAATAATAATAATAATAATAATAATAATATGATAAAACATCAAACATTAAAAACTTCCCTAAACAGGGCTGCCTTCAGATGTCTTCTAAAAGTCACACAGCTTATTGTTTATTTCCTTGACATCTGATGGAAGGGTGTTCCACAGGTCGGGTGCCACGACTGAGAAGGCCCTCTGCCTTGTTCCCTGTAGCCTCACTTCTCGCAGGAAGGGAACCGCCAGAAGGCCCTCGGAGCTGGACTTTAGTGTCTGGGCTGAATTATGGGGGTGGAGACGCTCCTTCAGGTATACTGGGCCGAGGCCATTTAGGGCTTTAAAGGTCAGCACCAACACTTTGAATTGTGCTAAGAAATGTACTGGGTGTTAGCATTTTCACCCCTCCCAATGTGAGAATCAGATAGTCTCCAGAGAGAGAAGTGGGCGGGAACTGTTCCTTCACTCAATTGCCTTACTGACTCAGCTAATTTAGTAAGGCGTGGTATTGCTATATTGCTCTGTAGCTGTTGTGAGTACTCTGGCTCTCTGTTATGCTGTGTGTTTGTAGTGAGAGCTGTTTGTAACAGCCTATGTATATATTCTGTCAATAGCTTGAAATAATAAAGAGGATTAAAAACCTCTGCCGCACATCCATTGTTTATTGAAGCAGGAGGTGCTCCAGTCGTCCTGTTAGCCCAGTTGGGGCAGAAGAGGGACTGAAGACGTGGATATAACCTCATAAAACTATCACTGGGAGCCAGAGGGGGTTGAAAGCACCAACAGGAGCACCAGATTCCCTCCACTGGCGTGTTTGCACCGTGCCAAATTTGCTACCACCCCAACTCTCCTCCGTCTCTCTGCCCCAGTCTGCTGCAGCAACTCAGCCACACCAAACTGTTGTCAACAGCCATCTTTGCTAGTGCTCATCACCCATCATGGGGTGGCAGATTTTGATGCAAAACTATGTGACATGTGAAACAAATCTCCCTTTGGAGCCTAGCTTTGCATCAACACTTGAACCCAGCACCCTGAACCACAACCTTACCCAGCAAAACGGCCTCCTCCTCTTCTTCCTCGTCCTCCTCCTCTTCATCATCATCGTCCTCCTCCTCCTCCTCTTCGTTCTCTGTAGAGAGCTGCATCACGGTCTCCAACGGATCCTGCTCCGATGGTGGTGAATTAACGAACGCCTCTTCCACTAGTCCGGACACCTGGAATACAAGCAGCCCTGTTAGCCAAGAGCTGGATGGAAGGCTACAGCTCAGCAGGTAGAGCATGTGCTTTGTGTGCAGCAGGTTGCTGGTTCAATTCCCGATGACTCCAGTTAGCACCGGAGAAGGGATTCCTTTCTGGGAAATGCTGCTGGTCACTACAGGGGAGGGAGAGGGAAGCTCAAGCCCAGGGGGCCAAACACGCATACCCCTCTCACAGAATTGTCGAGTTGGAAGGGAACACGAGGGTCATCTAGCCCAACCCCCTGCAATGAAGAAATATTTAACCCAACATGGGGCTCGAACCCACGACCCAGAGATTAAGGGTCTTGTGCTCTGCAGACTCAGCTACCCTAGGTCTGAGCTATCAAACAGTCTCAGATTCCTGAACATGCTTAGTTTTCACCAGTTGCTGGGAGGAGTGGGTGTCTCTTGTTCCTTTAGTGCAAGTCTGTTTTTAAGTTTGCACACTTTGGGGCTCCGTCCTCTTAGAAATCCCTCTTGTATCTCAGTGGCCCGGTTTGGCTCCCTTCCTCTCAGCACCTCCGCCTGCAAGCGAGAGGGAGAGAGATGAAAGCCTCACCGCAGCCTGACCTTGGGGCACACTGCCAGTCTAAGAACATAAGAAGATTGTTGCCGGGCCACCCTATCCTGTCTGGGACAGCGGCCAGACAGGTGCCTCTCGACCTGGATCTGGCCGTTACATCTCTTCCCAGTCTTGAGCAACCTCTCTTACCCTTCAGCAAGGCTGACCACAGTCCATGGGGAGCCTCTCATTTCAATGCCGTGACATTAAGCAATCGGGTTATTATCCCAAGAGGGTGGAGGAGAACTGAGTCTGGTCAGTGGGCCAGAGCCTGTTCTCTCCCGCTCTGCCCCCCACTAAAGACCACCAGTCGACGTTCAAAGGATCTGCTGTAATTTCTGATCCCAAAATTAAAATCCCTAATGCCACTGGTCCCAGCTGATTCTCCGGGCTTCGCTTATGCAGGGCTCTCTTCAATCCCCGACACTCAGTAGGTGCTTACAGAGAGTCCTGTGCTGTGCTCTGAAGTCCCAACACTCAGCTGATAGTCAGAGATTCAAAGCACCTTGCAGAGGGATTTGCAGGGGCTATAGATGTGCAAACCCCGTTGAAGCTGACTCAGAAACTCCAGCGGGTGCAGAATGCTGTGGCGAGACTCCTTACGGGGTCCTTGCCACGGGATCACATTCATCCAGTGCTTTACCAGCTGCACTGGCTTCCAGTGGAGTACAGGGTCAGGTTTAAGGTGTTGGTTTTGACCTTTAAAGCCCTTTATGGCCTAGGACCCTCGTACCTATGGGACCACCTCTCCTGGTATGCCCCATGGAAGACCTTAAGGTCCATAAATAACAACATTTTGGAGGTCCCGAGCCCCAAGGAGGTTAGTTTGGCCTCAACCAGGGCCAGGGCCTTTTCAGCTCTGGCCCCGGCCTGGTGGAACGGCCTACCACAGGAGATTAGGGCCCTGTGGGATTTGACATCTTTCCGCAGGACCTGCAAGATGGAGCTGTTCCGCCTGGCCTTTGGGCTGCACTCAGTCTAATCCCCCCCCTCATTTAAATCCCTTATATGGGATTTGTATATAAATTTTTCCCCCGGCTCTTTTTGCTGGCCCATGTAGGACCAGCATGGATAGCTGGTCCCGGTTTATATTTGACATTTTCTCCCCTTATGGCTTTGATCTATAGGCTACCACTAAAATGAGGCTGCATTTTAAACTGTATTCTAACTTATATTTTAATCAACTCTTTTGTTTTGTTTTTAAAATGTTTTTACTGTATTTATATTCAGTGTTAGCCACCCTGAGCCCGGTCTTGGCCGGGGAAGGCAGGGTATAAATATGTTGTTGTTGTTGTTGTTGTTTTCGGGCACAGCCGTGATTTTACCTGACGTCAGGTGGGTTCAGCTTTGCTGAAACATGAAGAAGCCTGGTGGGGCTAATTAGGCCCGTGGACCACAGATTCTCCACCTCTGGGTGTGACAGATTGGTTGGATGCAGAGGAATGGTGGGAGGAACTAGCAAGGTAGCCCCCAGGGGAAGAAGGCTCAGAGTCCTGGGGAGTAGTGGTGAGACAATGATGAGCGGTCAGAGTGACAAGAGGGAAAAGACCAGGAAGAGGAGGTGTCAGAAGCTGAAGAGGTAACAGGGTTTAGTGAGCTGGGAGAGTCTGTGGCAGAGAGAAGTCCAGAAGTGGAAGCAGGAGAGGGGGGCAGGGAGAGAGGCAGAGATGAGACAGGCTGGTGAAGGAGCCATAGGGGTCTCCCCCTCCTGCTGCATCAATCTCCCCTTCCCCCTGGTCTCCCAGAAACAGAGGAGGCATGAAAAAAGGAAGGAGCAGAGACAGGCACATTGGCATAGTCTCAGATTGCTTGGGAAGGGCCAGGGGGTGGAGGAGGCTTAGTCTTAGGCAGCTGTGGGAAGTAGACAGAGGGCCTTCTCAGTAAGTGCCCACCCTGTGGAACGCCCTCCCATCAGAAGTCAAGGAAATAAACAACTATCTGACTTTTAGAAAACATCTGAAGGCAGCCCTGTTTAGGGAAGTTTTTAATGTTTGATGTTTTATCCTGTTTTTAATATTCTGTTGGGAGCCGTCCAGAGTGGCTGGGGAAACCTAGCCAGATGGGCAGGGTATAAATAATGAATAATTATTACTATTATTATTATTATTGGAAGGCAGGGACCCTTAGTCTCCACAACTGCCTCACAGGGACAAGAACTACCAAGAAGAGTTGCTGTGCTCATTAGGCCTGGCACTCCTGAGCCAAGCTTGTTTCTCCTAATAAACTTTCCTTTCTCCATGTGATTTATTGCTGACCCACTCCTGGCGCCTGTTCCTGACACTGGGCTCTCCATTACTCTGGCCCTGCCACAACTGCACCTTCAAACAAAGCCCCACCTCCTACCTTTCGTTCGTGACTCTCAGCCTCTTGCAGCTTCAAGAGGAAGCTTTCGGCCAGGGCCAGCGCCTGGGTGCAGGTGGCCGGGCCGCCTTTGCAGACCCAGATCTGCATCTCCAAGGGCAGAATGGTCAGGAACTGCTCCAGGATCACCAGGTCCACAATCTGCTCTTTGGTGTGCCTCTCCGGCATGAGCCACTGGCGGCAGAGTTCACGGAGCTGGCTCAGGACCCTCCGGGGCCCCTCAATCTCCTGATAGCAGAAATGGCGGAAGTGCTGGCGGTGGATCTCCAAGCAGTCAACATCGTCCTCGTCTGGAATCGGTCCTTTCAATGGCCTGGAAACCTCCGAGCCTTCGTAGGTCTCTTCTCGCGCTCCCCCGCAAAGAACAGGCAAGGTCTGCATCGCAATGGTGGGCCCTCCTCTGGGCAGCCAGCCGCCGTCTTTCCTTGCTTGGTAGGTGGCCTTAAATTCCTTTCTCTCCTCCGTGGACACGGGTTCGAATAGCCGCGACGGCCTCCACACGGAGTAAGGAGACGGTGCTGACTTTGAGGCCTTTTGCTGTTCCTGAGTCTCCTGATGCTGTCGCAGCCCCTCAGACAGGTTATGTGGGGAAGCTGCCCCAGCCGAAATCTCATTGGCGGGGGGTCCTTGGGAGTCATGGGGGTCTCTTTCAGCCTGCTTTCCTCTTGGTCCCAGTCCCAGCAAGTTACAGTCTGCCATCGCTTCTTCCTGGCTGTGTGCCACCTGAGCAGGAGCATAAATTCAGGATTGATACGGTTATTATTGGGCTGCCTCCAACACAGCACCAAGCAAACATCTCATGTGTGCACGGATTTTGGCTTATGCAACAGAACAGGGGCAATAATTTATTATTATTATTATTTATTAAAAACACAATAACCCTCTCTAAGCCCGGCTCCTTCATCACATATCTTTAGGCACAAGGCAAAAACGCTTCTCTTCAGCCGAGGGTTTGGCTGATTAACTTTCTATGGCCTTTTAAATGTGTTTGTGAGGGGGGGGGGTTATAGGTTTGTTTTTCTTCTATTGCGCTTTATATATCTTGTGTTCTCATTTTGTCCTCTTATGCTGTGAACAGCCGTGTGTTCTTCGGGTGAATGGCAGTGTACAAATTTAATTAATTAATTAATTGCCGTATTTTTCGCTCCATAAGACACACTTTCCCCCCTCCTAAAAACGAAGGGGAAATGTTGGGTGTGTCTTATGGAGCGAAGGCTCCCTGTCAAGCAAGCAGTGAGAAGTGGGGGACAGAGGAGGAAATGCTGCTGGTTCTTCCCCACCGCCCCTGTTCACAAAAACAAGCCTGCTTTTGCAAACGGAGGCGGCGGCATACTCATCAACTCCCAGATTGAAAAATCCAGGATCAGCAGTGGCGCAGCACCAGAAGTCGCTTCTACGCATGTCCAGACATAATGATAATATTTTTGTTAACATACCTACGCTGCAATCCTATACATGCTAATACGGCTGAAATCCTAACCTCATTTACCTGAACTTAATGGGTAGGTGTGTACAGTTATTGTGGCATAAACCCACTCCTGCCCATATGAAATTACGTCACGATAAACGTGCTTGTTGCAATTACTGTAGCTTTAACAGACTGTAAACGCATGTGTGTGGGGAGAAATCCTATACTTGCCTACTCAGAATTAAGTCAAACAGATAAATGTCTAAAATTGCAGATTAAGTTCTACCTCTCTGGGCATGTAACACACAGAGATATTGTGTCTATATCCCCAATTGCAGGAGAGGGGGTGAAATTCATTTTGGTGGTTTACTTTCAATACCTGACAGCACAATCCTACTCAGAAGGTGACCCTAGTAAGTTCAATGGGACTTAGGTAAAGGGACCCCTGACCATTAGGTCCAGTCACAGACAACTCTGGGGTTGCGGTGCTCATCTCATTTTACTGACCAAGGGAGCCGGCGTATAGCTTCCAGGTCATGTGGCCAGCATGACTAAGCCACCAGAGCAGCACACGGAAACGCCGTTTACCTTCCTGCTGTAGTGGTTCCTATTTATCTACTTGCATTTTGACCTGCTTTCGAACTGCTAGGTTGGCAGGAACAGGGACCAAGCAATGGGAGCTCACCCCATCACGGGGATTCGAACTGCCGACCTTCTGATCGGCAAGCCCTAGGTTCTGTGGTTTAGACCACAGCACCACCCGTGTCAATGGGACTTGCTCCCAGGCAAATATGTATAGGATAGCAAATTAAGTTACTGTACCTCTAAATCAGGGGTTCTGAAACAATGGTCCATAGACCATTTAGGTTGTTTGTGAATTTGTGGTTGAAATATTCCACTGCATGAAATATGTACCGTATATTGATTTTTAGTTGTTTTACTTGCTTCTTGTAGTTCTTACACTGTATTTTATTGCATTAGAATTTGAATGCCATGGGATCCTAACTGTAACTGCTCCATGTTATATTGTTGACCCCCTCTTAAAAAAATAGAATCATTTGTGCAATTGCTGTGCTTAAATATCCACTATTTCTGTGCAAGGGATGTCCTGCCTACATGACTTCTATGGCCCTAAATCAGCCACACTAGGTCCAGGGATCACCAGTGGCCCCTGGTTATACTGAATGTTTATTTGCTTTATCTTGTTTTGACCTATTTTAATATTCTTGGCAAGCTAGCTGCAATCTTACACCCACTAATTATGCTGCATTAAAACCACTGGCCATAACAGGACTCGCTTCTAACCAGAAACGGCCAGCAAGTGTGGGCTTGTGGGATCAACTTTGTCTTCAGGAAAACCCTGAGATCCCCCACCTGGATCCTGGTACAAAAGATTACACCCAGTGCTTGTCTTACTCAGATTGGACCCACTGAAATTAGCAGACATGCCTAACTTAAGTATATGAATTTCCATCGGGTCAACTCTGAACAGAACTTTTTGTGTGTATCTGAAGAAGTGTGCATGCACATGAAAGCTCATACCAAAATATAAACTTAGTTGGTCTTTAAGGTGCTACTGAAGGAATTTTTTTATTTTGCTTCGACTCAGACCAACACGGCTACCTACCTGTAACCAGAACTTTTTTGTTAGCTATAACCACTGAAATCAAAGGCTTTTAAGCCCAATAATTTGCACTGAGTACGGGAAATGACCCAACAGAGCTCTCCCCAAAAACAAACTCCTATTTATCCCAAAGTTTATTCATCTCAGTTTTATACTTTAGGGCTGGGAGATAAGTTTCGCTGTCGCTATTGTTGGAAATTGGAAGTATTTGCTACTCTACTGCAGATCACCCCAACATCTACCAGCAGTGCCAGATCTATCTTCTTTTGTGCTTGGATTTACATTGTGAAACGGTTTACTGGGGTGAACCTTTATTTTTCTGCTCCTATTCGGCATTAAACCACTGTCCCTATTGTTTCCTTTTCGGCGAGAGTCCGAGGATTTGGCCGCAGCGGCTTCAGAGTCTCAGATTCAGGACCCGGAACAGCCTTGGGCTTCAGATCCCCATTGAACGACCTTGGGGCCAGCCTGGCCTCCCTCGCAGGGTTGTTGTTGTGAGGGCAAAACGGGAAGCGGGCGGAGAAGCCTCCTTTGAGCTCCGTGGAAAAGCAGGATGACAGAAGAATTATAAATGGGACCCAGCAATGGATAAATAAATCCGTCGCAGCCCATTATTATTATTTTTTTAGGAGGGGGGGGGTGGAGAGAGAGGGAGAAGCAAACATCCTTTCGTCTCTCCACTTCGCTCCACACTTGGTGACTGGGCACCTGCCTCCTCGGAAGTAAAGCTGCAGGGAGTTCCGCGGGATCTGCTCCCGGGAAAAGCGCGCTTGCATTGCAATGACTGCGCCAGAAAGCCTCCAAAAGAGGACAGCGTGGGGGTCCTTCTCTGAAACCTCCCCATTCAATACTGACCCTTCCCCCTCCCCCTCCCCCACTTTCCCCTCCCCCTCCCCCGGCCGCCTCCCACTCACCTCCTCCCCCGCAAAGCCTCTCGCAAGCGCAACTTTCTCCCGGGAACCGACGCACCGCCCGCCTCCTCTCGATGCGGAGCAGGCGTACAAAAGGCAGTTTCTCCCCGGGAAAAGAAAGGCTGCAGGACAGGAAGGGGACTTACCCTTCCCACCCACGACACCCCCCCTCCACCAGATCTCTGGACCTCTCTAGGCAAGGAGAGCTCTGTGCGTTTAACCCCTTGAGAGGGGAGATAAAAGAGCTCGCTCCGCTGGCGCCTGCAAGAGCAAGAGCAGCCGGGAGCGGATCCCTGGTATACGCATTCTCCGGGGGATCCACCTCGGATCCAGCCTCTTTTGGTGGGGCTTCCGAATATTTCCGCAAATGACTCCCTGCAAAGCTTCTCCTCCTCCAGAGCAGACCTGTTCAAATGCTCTCACTGAGCTGTGAACCCAGTTCCCCACCACCACCACCACCAAACTGTGGTCTGAAACAGGCTTACGTTGCCTTATACCAGGGGTTCCCAAACCAAGGCCCGGGGGCCGGATGCGGCCCAATCGCCTTCTAAATCCGGCCCGCGGACGGTCCGGGAATCAGCATGTTTTTCCATGAGTAGAATGTGTCCTTTTATTTAAAATGCATCTCTGGGTTATTTGTGGGGCATAGGAATTCATTCACCACCCCCCAAAAAATATAGTCCGGCCCACCACAAGGTCTGAGGGACAGTGGACTGGCCCCCTGCTGAAAAAGTTTGCTGACCCCTGCCTTATACTTTTCCCCGGGTGAACCACCCTCGTTTTCTGTTCTACCTTCCCAACTGCCAGTCAGCATCATTCTGGCCCTGAGCAGGTTCAGTCTTCATTGGGCTGATTTTTTTTGCCCCCCACCCCCAGGATGTGTGTGTGTGTTTTGTTGTTGTTGTTGTTTAGTCATGTCCGACTCTTCGTGACCCCATGGACCCAGAGCACTCCTGTCTTCCACTGCCTCCCGCAGTTTGGTCAAACTCATGTTGGTAGCTTCGAGAACACTGTCCAGCCATCTCCTCCTCTGTCGTCCCCTTCTCCTAGTGCCCACTCAGAAGGGTGGTGGAAATGGGTGATTGCCTGATAGGAATGGTAAACCTGTTGAGGACTGTTAACGACTGCAATTGGTCTTGCAGGAAAAAGCAAGGGCTGAGGTGCTAAAGAAAGCTTGATCATGTATGATGAGATAAGAATCCAGTGTCCTTATTCAGACCAGGTCTCTCCATGGTTTTAAGCTTGGTAGTGAGTTGCAATTCAGCATTCATTCCTACCACCCTTCTGAGTAACACCCCTCCCCACCCTCTGACTATACATAAGGTTCTGGTGACTTCTGTTTTAGTGTATCTGAAGAAGTGTGCATGCACACGAAAAAGATTTTTTAAATTTTGTTTTGACTGCGTCAGACCAACACGGCTACCTACCTGTAACATATAATTGCATATCAGACTGGTGCCTTCACTGTTGTCTTTTTGGTGTCTGCTGCTTCAACAAACTATAAAATCTGTTATCTGTCTTGGATTTGAATGTGTGTCCCGTTTTAAATCATTTTTATTTTAAAATTTTGTGTGTGTGTTATAAAAACTGCTTTGATATGTGTAATTGTTTGAACTGTTTTTCATATCTGTAAACTCTTTTCTATATATTTTAAACTGTTTTGGGATGACTCATGAGAAGCGATTCACACCTGGAACAAATAATAGATAAACGAATAAATCATTAATTGGGCTATTTAAGGATCCACACACAGAATAAATTCCCTACTGTATTAGTATTTCAGTACCTAGCTGCAAACAAGCAATAAAAGCTGTCAGTTCCAGCTTTTGATAGTGGGGGAGCCCTCAGGGTTGCCGCTTAGTTGTGTGCTGTTTGTCTGGGCTGAAGACAAGGCTGGGAAACCTCAGACCCATGTATGAATTGTGGCCCTCCACAAGTCTCTATGGTCCTCGACTCCCTTGCAGGCCACACCATCTTCGAGTGCTTTTGCTTAGCTGAAATGTGTCATTAAGACTGTGGAGATGCCTATAGAATGTAAACAGTGTTTCCGTGCACTCTGGCACTCATCACGGTCCTCCGTGCGCCAGTAGCGGTTTAGTCATGCTGGCCACATGACCCGGAAAACTGTCTGTGGACAAACGCCGGCTCCCTTGGCCTGAAAGTGAGATGAACACTGCAACTCCATAGCTGCCTTTGACTGGACTTAACCGTCCAGGGGTCCTTTACCTTTACTCCCCGGGACTGTTGTTTCTGAAGGGTGCTGACAGTTGTAGTTTATTTTTTTAACCCACAATTTTCAAACTTATTATTTATTTACAAATTTCTTACAATGAATATTTGTTTGAATAAGGAATCCGGAAACTCCAGGACTGACCAAACATCTCACAATTTAATAAGCACATCACAAAGCTGAAGCTGTGGTCAGGTGAGTCACAAGACTTCAGGGGACATAATAAAGTGGAAGCTACAAAAGGAGTGAAAAAGAAATGTGGAATTAACAGTGTGCCTTAAAGAGAAAAAGGCACACTGACCTTAAATGCATTGTGTGCACAAATCCATAAAGGAGGCACACCCATAATAGCATCCCAATGAACTCAAAGACAGTGTGTGGAAGCGGACAAGCTGAAATGTTCAGTTTTCATAAAGGAAAACAAACAATAGAACTTAAAAATCCACAGCTAATATACAGACATGACCCTCCTAGCTAATCCCAGCCTACTAGCTTAGAGCAGGTAAAAAAGAAAGAACAGAAATACATGTATAAAATAGCTATACAGTATTGAAAAAATGACAAGTTCTGAAATGTCCCATTCTGCTACACTGGAACAGCTCTCCCCATGCCACCCCCTGGATAAAATAAATCCACAGAGCTGTGACAATATTGGTGCTAAATGATGCACAAGGGTTTGGGGCCTGTCACGTTTTATTATTATTTTTAGGCACCAATCATGAACGTGTATTTCAGGTGCCAAATCTCACATTTCCGATAGTTCAGAATGTACGTTATCTATTTTCTTCTCGTGAGTCATGAAAATAAGGAAACATCAAGTGACGCTGTCATCCTCTTCAGAAACTGGCACCTTTTCCCTCTGGTGCAGGGATGGGGAACCTGCCGAGAGCTTCTACATGGGGTTCCTCCCGGCCTCACAAATCCATTATTATTTTATTATTTTAACACACTAAAACCAGAACCTTTGGCTCTCACTGTTATACGTGACTGAGGCAGACTTGTATTGAAAAGGACACAGGCCTGACAGCATCTCCCCTTTGTTCGGGCCTAGCAAGGCTGCCCTCCCGGTTGAACGCTACCGGGTTTGGCAAGTGCCGGGCTAAACACAACGCTTTCCGCGATGGCCGAGCGCTTCCCCCTGTGGACTTTTTTGTGCTTTGTGAGGTCCGAGCTCGAAATGAAGCACTTCCCACACTCAAAGCATGCATAGGGCTTCTCCCCGGTGTGGGTCCTCTGGTGCGTAATGAGGGACGACTTCCGATTGAAGCATTTGCCACAATCCGAGCACTTGTGCGGCTTCTCCCCTGTGTGGATGATGTTGTGGTTCAGGAGGTTGGAGCTGGTGCTGAAGCTCTTTCCGCACTGGAAGCACTGGTAGAGGTTCTCGCCCGTGTGGGTCCTCTTGTGCGTGATGAGGGGCGCTTTCGCATTAAAGCTCTTCCCGCAGTCGGAGCATGTGTAGGGCTTCTCGCCCGTGTGAGTCCTCTCGTGGATGATGAGGTGCGTCCTCTGGCTGAAGCTCTGCCCGCAGTAGGAGCACTTGTAGGGCCTCTCCCCTGTGTGCACCCGCTTGTGCATCATCAGGTTCGTCCTGGTGCCAAAGCCTTTCCCGCACTCCGAGCACTCGTAGGGTTTCTCTCCCGTGTGGATCCTCTTGTGCGCGATGAGCGAGGCGATCTGGTTGAAGCTGCGGCCGCACTCCGAGCAGTGGTACGGCTTCTCGCCCGTGTGCACCCTCTTGTGCCGCAGGAGCTGAGAGCTGTTGCCGAAGCTCTTCCCGCACTCGGGGCACTCGTACGGCTTCTCCCCCGTGTGGGTCCTCTCGTGCGTGATGAGGGACGACTTCCAGTGGAAGCACTTGCCGCACTCGGAGCACTTGTGCGGCTTCTCCCCCGTGTGCACGATGTTGTGGTAGATCAGGTTGGAGCTGGTGGTGAAGCACTTCCCGCACTCAGAGCACACATAGGGCTTCTCGCCCGTGTGCGTCCCCTTGTGCTTCAGGAGGGCAGCCTTGGTGCCGAAGCTCTTGCCGCACTCCGAGCACGGGTAAGGTTTCGCTCCAGCTATGGAGGTCCCCTGGTGTGGAGCAAGAGACACTCCATTCTTGAAGGTCTTCCCACACCGGGGACATATGTAAAACTCTTCCTCCGTTTGTGATTTCTGGTTCGTGGGGAGGTCACAGACCTCGCAGAGATTTCCACACTCGGTGCACTTCTTTTTGCTCCTGACCATCCCTTTGTTAGCTGTGCTTTCGTGAGGGCTTCCATTACCTCCTTCACAAAGCAAGGCCTTCTCTGCTTCCTTCCCGGGATAGTTTCCCTGGAGACTTCTTGGTTCTGGCTGACCCTCAGGCACTGCCTCTCCCTCAACATGAAATGGGGGGAAATCCTCTTTGGCTCTTCCCAACGATGTCTCATTGAGTTTCACAGGTTGTGGATCTCCCTCTTTTGTCTCCATTTGATCCTCACCTGGCAGAATAAAGGGAGTCTCATGAGTCACAGTGCATCATAATGAAACAGTCTGCAACAACCAGCTATGCTCCAGGTGTTTTAGGACTACAACTCCCAACAGCAACTGTGTTGGGGGGGGGGGCTGATAGGAGTCATAGTCCAAAATATATGGAGGGCACCTGGTTGAGGAAGGCTGTATCAGAAAGCCAATATGGTATAGTTCTTAAGAGTGTCAGACCTGGACTGGGGAGATCTAAGTTCATCATGAAGCTCAAGGGGAGACTTTGAGCCAGTCATTTATTTTCAGTCTGATCTACCTAATATGGTAGTTATGATTGGTTTTTTTTAAAGAGCTTTATTTCTCATTAAAACATTCCAAATCATAACAAACAAACACAGAACAAATCATATCAAAACATATGAAATAATATCATATCATATCCAACTCCAAATACAAAGAAACAAAAAGAACAAAAAGAAGTAACAAAAATCAAGAAATACAAAAAAGAAAAGGAGAAAAAGAAAAAGAAAAAATCCCCTTCCACCTATTCACCCTACACCCCCCCACACACCCTTTGTGACTTCCAGCCTGTTCTCTATTTCGGTTTCGGTTTCCAAATTCTTTTGTATACCTTTTTATGTCTTTTATTCCTCAATTTTTAATCTTTTTGAGTCCTTCACCTGTCTGCTAAGAGGTTGGCATTTTCCACATTTTTTTTCTTATATTCATTAAAAAATTTTCCCAATCCTTATTAATTTTCTGCACTGGAATCCCCTTGGTTTCTCCTATTTTGTTCGCCAAATTTTGATAATTTATTAGTTTAATTTGCCAATCCTCTAATTTTGGAATTTCATCACTTTTCCATCTTTTTGCGATAAGAAGCCTAGCGGATGTAGTCGCATACATTATTAAGCATTTATCTTTTTCCTTGATTTCCTTGATTTCCTCAGCAGAAACAATTCTGGGGTTTTTTTGAAAGAGTATTTCAACATTTTTTTTCAATTCTATATAGATCTTCTCCCAATATGTTTTAATATTTTTACATTGCCACCAAATATGAATATATGAGCCTGCCTCTTCATGACACCTCCAACAAGTACTGTCGCTCCCTTTATATATTTTCGCCAATTTCGCGGGGGCGATTGTTTTTTAAGTGGGAGAGAGGAAGAGGGAAAACTGCAGTGGAACAGATTCCCACAAGAGGCGGTGGACTCTCCTTCCTTGGAAGTTTTTAAACAGAGACTGGATGGCCATCTATCATGGATGCTTTAACTGAGATGCATTGCAGGGGGTTGGACTAGAAGACCCTTGGGGTCTCTTCAAAATTTGAAGATTCTATTATTCTATTATTCTAACAGTAACTGCTTCAGGCTCAAGCACTTACCCAGCAAGGTGGCCTCCTGATTGCTCCTTTGCTCGGCATCTGAGGCAAAATGCAGCTTTGCCAGGTCTGACATATCTTGTGCCGACACTGTGGTGTCATCAGCCATGTCTTCCAGAGGCTCTGACATCTGGAATGGAAATGTGAGAACAGTTTTAAGATGCAAAGAGAATCTGACCCGGGGGGGGGGGGGAGGACCCAGATATCCCAGTGAAGTGAGTTTCTCTACCCATCACTACCCAAGCAGTGCTGGATACAAAAAGCAGCAACTGCACACCAAGCACCGGTCTATCACAGAGAGACAGGGTTTGTAGTGCCTTGGCCTCTCCAATACCAAATAAAGCACCTTAAACATGTCCATATTTCACTGGACGCAAAAAGCCTCTCCCTTTCATTCTGAACAGAGAATAGGTGCAAAGAGCTTCTGGCTGATTATCCACTGGTGCAAGTGGTTTAAGGGTGTGCATGCCCATTTTTTTGGGGGGGGGCATCTTTTCTTCTGCTCTTTTAGATGTGGCAGCCATTCTGTATTACGCTATAACCCCAAATGGAAGGCATTTTGTTATGCTATGCACCCGGCAGCAGCCATTTTGTGACTGGTGCCCACGACGCGTTCTTAAATTTCCAAATATGCCTGCTGGCCCCCACAAAAGGTTGGTGACATCTGGGCTGACCTGAGCCCTTCTAGATCACAATTCCAACCCCCCCTTGAGGAAAAAGCAGCCCAACACAGACATTCCAAGGTAGCCTGTAGCTCTCCCTCTCCCTGGCTCTTTTGGCAGGAGTGCTTGGTGGGCATCCCTCCGCCTCTGGCTGCCTCATTAGGAAGTCCTCTGCCAGGGCCACTGCTTCAGAACAGGTCTCTGGGCTGCTCTCCCGGACCCAGCTCTGCATCGCCAGAGGCAGGAT
This sequence comes from Zootoca vivipara, assembly GCF_963506605.1. Taxonomy (NCBI): domain Eukaryota; kingdom Metazoa; phylum Chordata; class Lepidosauria; order Squamata; family Lacertidae; genus Zootoca; species Zootoca vivipara. The sequence goes on from NC_083277.1 coordinate 10,248,543, forward strand.
GGCCAGGAACTGCTCCAGGATCACCAGCTCCAGAATCTGCTCCTTGGTGTGTCTCTCCGGTCTCAGCCACTGGCGGCAAAGCTCCCAGAGTTGGTTGAAGGCCTCTCGCGGCCCCTCAGGCTCCTGGTAGCAGAACTGCCTGAACCGCTGACACAGTGTCTCGGAGCTGAGGGCCTCCCCATCCAGAACCTCTTCCTTCACTTTCACAGCAAAGTCCAGGCTTTCGTAGGCCTTGTGGGTTTCATCACCAGGACCTGCCGCGGTTTGGGTTGCGAATTCCCGGCTAGGCCAGCGGCAAACCTCAGCTGCTCTGGAGGCCGGGGTTTCTTTGGCACCAGGCCCTGACCAGGGGCGAAAGTTTTTCCATCTGGAATGAGGGGGCTGTGATGCGCCCAGGAACTCTGACCACTGGGCTCCCCAGCCTTGTTGCAGCAACCCCTCTTCTAGTTCCTGCTTAACGCCTTGCGGTGGGGCCTGAGTCACAGACTTGGTGGTGCTCTCCCCTTGGACATCATGGGCTCTTCCTACCTCCTCCAATCTCCTCCCAGCTTGCTTGGGTCCTGCAAGGTCTTGTTCCTCCATGATGAAATCTTGGCAGCAGCTCTGGAAAAGAAATCCAGTCTCAAAATGAAGTGGGGCAGTGCAATATTGAGAAAAAACAACACCCACGAACAATTATAGCGGACCGTTGTAGTGTACCTAAAATAGCAGGGGAGAGGCGCCCCAGGCCTTAATGAGGCTGGAGATGGGTATGTGAGTTTACTTAAAAATTAATGTACTGTATAAAGGTAAAATTTGACACTCATAAGGTAGCACAGAAAGGAATGCAGCCCTCAAGCTGAAAGACTTTCCCCACCTCTGCTAAATCTCTCCCTCAAAGTAGCATTGAGCTAATCATAAAGATGTTCTGATATACTACAGAGTTTAGTATGGTCCTATGTCTGAGGCTCCAATACTTTGGCCACCTGATGAGAAGATAAGACTCCGTGGAAAAGACCCTGATGTTGGGAAAGATTGAGGGACTAGGAGAAGGGGACGACAGAGGACGAGATGGTTGGACAGTGTTCTCGAAGCTACGAACATGTGCCTGGTGTGCTCTGGTCCATGGGGTCACGAAGAGTCGGACATGACTAAACAACTAAACAACAACAAAACACACATATACATCCTGGGGGTGGGGGGCAAAAAACCGACTAAACAACAACAACAAATGTCTGGAGTGTGCCACTTGAGACTGTGGGCGAGGCCTCACATCAGGGAATGCTCACTCTTACAAGAACAAATAAGCACATCCCTGCACACAGAAAGCTAGTGCATCAGGGATAAGCGTTCTAGCCTTGCCTTCTCACTGACATATTAGCTTTCTAGGTAAAGGTAAAGGGCCCCTGACCATCAGGTCCAGTCGTGTCCGACTCTGGGGTTGCGGCGCTCATCTTGCTCTATAGGCCGAGGGAGCCAGCGTTTGTCCGCAGACAGTTTCCGGGTCAAGTGGCCAGCATGACAAAGCTGCTTCTGGCGAACCAGAGCAGCAAACGGAAACGCCGTTTACCTTCCCACCGGAGCGGTCCCTATTTATCTACTTGCACTTTGATGTGCTTTTGAACTGCTAGGTGGGCAGGAGCTGGGACCGAGCAACGGGAGCTCACCCCGTTGCAGGGATTCGAACCACCAACCTTCTGATCAGCAAGCCCTAGACTCTGTGGTTTAACCCACAGTGCCACCTGGGTCCCTCATTAGCTTTCTAAGTGCAGGTATTTTTTTTATTTGTTGAATAGCTGAGGTCTGAAGTGCTTGGGGCTCCCTTGATTTTATTCTCGCAACCACATTGCAAGATGGGGTAAGGTGAGAAAGAGAGGGGGCGAGAAAATGGATGGCCTCAAGATACCCAGAGAACTTCATGGCCGGTCAGGGGTACAAACTCAGCTCATAAACTCAAAGGTTTAGTTGCCACAAAAGTGTGCTTCACATGTTCTTGCGGACAAATCAGAAAGGCAAACTAAAGGTCAGAGATGATGATGGGAGTTGAGAGTTCAGCAACACCCAGCGAGCCACTACTTCCCCATCCTAAGGCTTTAAACACCAGACAAAGCACGCAACTCCCTCGTGCCAAAGATTCCCGGGAACCATAGTTTTCCCTTGCAGGTTATTCCCAGCATCTAAAACTACTGTTCCCATGATTCTTTGGAGGAAGTCGTGTGCTTCAAAGGCATGGTGCGTTTGCAAACTAGCCAAGTTAGGAGCAGGACAATGGTTTGGCTTGTTTAAAGGAAACGTCCCTATTGCCTTCTGCTCTCCAACCGCTGAGCTACACGCACAGAGACCCTAAAAGGACTCTTGCCTTCTCTCCACCCCACCCCACCACCACCCACTCCGCCACCTATTCAATCGCCCTGAATTTTTTTTGTTGTTGTTTGTTTAAAACAACAACAACAAATATTTCCTTCCACTGCTCCTAGTTTGGACAAGGCGGCGGCTGCGGTCGTGGATAAGCTGCAAAGGCGGACTATAGAGGGATGGCTTCTCTAGTCTATTTGCATTTATGCAAAATGGGAAGGTGGGAAAGCCCACTACCTGTCCCCCAAATTTCCTGATGCTGCCTGTTCCCAAATTGGCTTCCTCTTTTCCATTGGAGATTCACCTCCCTCCCCCCCCAAAAAAACCTCGCTTCTTAACTCACTTCTCCAGTTATGCTGCGGCTGCGGCAATCTGTACTCCAAAATGCAAACAATATATATATGTATATATTTTTTAAAATGCATGCAAAAGGCTGTTTCTTCTTCCCATACAGCCAGGGGAGGGGGGCGGGCAGGAAGAAGAATGCATTTGCAGCTTCAAATGAATTCCCTTTTTCTGGTCCTGTCTAGGAGTCACAGCTCTGTGACTTTAACCCCTTGAAGCCCCTGCAACACGAGGGGGACGAATGGGCGGAAGATGCCGCACAGAATGCAAATAGTTGGAGGGTGGTAAGCGGGGGCGGGGAGGGGATTCCTGGTTTCCGAAAGGTGCTGAGGATGCATCTATCTGGAACCCATGTCTTCTTCAGCCCTAGAAGAAGACTGTTTTCAGGCAGGTTACCTGCTGCTGTGTTATTTAACCACAAGAAAGTATTGTAACACTTTAAAAGATTCTCCCGAAGAACCTTGGGAACCGTAGTTTGTTAAGGGCGCTGGGAATTCTAGCTCTGAGGGGTGGACTACAGTTCCCAGGATTCTTTGGGAGTGGTCAAGTCTTTAAGATGTATGGTCACCTAAGGTCCCCTCCATATGTCCTTTTCCTTGTGCATTTGTGCTCATGATGCTATCAGGGTTGTTTCAATACTGTTTACATGTGCAAACATTTTGGGCTAGACACACTGCTTCGTTTCCAATCTGTGCATGTACCCAGTGCTTTTTTGCTGGGGGTATGCAGGGGTACGCATACCCTTAAAGTTTGGCCTTATTGAGGGACATTATTTCAATATGAGCAGGAAAATGAGAGTACCCCTAAACCCAATTTTTTAAGAAAAAAAAAGCACGGCATGTACCATAGCTTCCTGCTGAATTCTTCTAACTTTTCATATGTAATAGGAATTTATACTCCCAAAAGAGGGGTCTCAGCCTCTTAAGGAGGACTGCACCCCGTGCAGAAGCACTTTGGTTTTAGGCTCCTTTCGGTCCGGGGGGGGGGGAAATAACAAAGACCACACCAGGATTTGGGAAAAAGCAAAGTCTGATCTTTATTGAAAATGACAGTGAACTGCTGCAGCAGGGTCCCCCTCGCATATAAGACTTTTATACAGGGGCAGAGCAAGCGGGGGCGGGGGGGGTGGTCCACCCCGGGCACCGCCCTGGAGGGGGTGTCACTCGGGGCCACGCCCCCTCACCTCACCTCTGCACAACAGCCTTGGGGAGGGGGAACAAAAACAAAAAAAACTGCAGGCGCACCGGCCGAATGATTGGGTGCCGCGCGGGTGCCTGCTGGAGGGGGGTGGCACTCGGGGCTGTGCCCCCACCCCATGATCAGCTTCTGAGCCTGGGTGCTCTGTTTAGGCTCCATTTAGAAGTCGGGGGGCGCAATCCCCTCTACCTAGCACGCATGTGCAGCGGGATGCTGCGCATGCGTACAATGTAAAGGGGATCGCACCCCCCACGACTTCAAAACGGAGCCTAAATGGAGCACCCAGGCTCCGTTTTGAATTCATGGGGGGGGGTTTGAGATCCCCCTCTAGGTAGCGACCCCGCACCCATCCCCCCAGGGGCATGGCAATTTGCCGCCCCGGGTGTCGCGGTGCCTCGCTGCGTCCCTGCTTTTATACACTTCGGTTTACATGTAAGTCAATGGTAAGCCAAGTATTCTTGTACTACCTCCTTACTTGTTCTGAGCTGTGTTTCCCCTGCTGAATCATCTGCTCCATATTCTTCAGGTCGGGCATTGTTTTCTTTTTTGGAGAAGAATGAGGCAAAGAAGGCATTGAGGAGTTCTGCCCTTCCTCTGTCCCCTGTTCGCATTTCACCATCTTCTCCTGTAAGGGACCCCACTGTTTCCTTGTTTTTCCTTTTGCTACGGACATACCCATAAAAGCCATTTTTGTTGCTCTTAACCTCTCTAGCAAGCCTGAGTTCATTCTGTGCTTTAGCTTTTCTGACTTTGTCTCTGCTGGGCATCCTGTGGGGTAGTTGTGGAGACGGTGGGTGACTATGGCTAGGAAGGGGGACGCCGCTGCCTCTCCCTACGGTGAGGCGAAGGGTGCTCGGGTGACAGCGGGAGCAAGCAGCGGCGGCAATGGCAACGCAGTGCGGGCAGAGGGGTGGGCACTGCAACGCAGCCCAGTCCGGGCTGGCTCCTCCTGGCCTGTCCTCCTGGCCCGTCCTCTTTCTCTCTCTGGGCTTCCGCGAAGGCATCGAAGCGCTTCTGTGGCTGCATCCCAGTTGCGTACGCTCTGATGCCTCCGCAGAGGCCGGGCCTTCGCGCCAGGCCTTCACAGAGGCATCGGAGCATCAGCGACTGGGACGCAGCCACGGAAGCGCTCCGATGGCTTTGCGGAGGCCCAGAGCGAAGGCCTGGCCTCCATGAAGGCATCGGAGCGCTTCCGTGGCTGCGTCCCAGTCGTGGACGCTCGGATGCCTCCGCGGAGGCCCGGAGAAAGAGGATGGGCCCAGAGGACGGGCCAGGAGGAGCCGGCCCGGACTGGGCTGCATCACGGCGCCCGCCCCTCACTCTGCCCGTGCTACGTTGCCATTGCCGCTACCGCTGCTTGCTCCCGCCGCCACCCAAGCACCCCTCGCCTCACTCACTGTAAGGAGAGGCAGCTGCGTCCCCTTCCCCTGCTCTCCGCGAAGGCATCGGAGCGCTTCCATGGCTGCGGCCCAGTCGCTGATGCTCCGATGCCTCTGCGGAGGCCTCCGTAGGCCTCGGAAACCTCGGGTTACTTACTTCCGGGTTACGATTGTTTGTAAACCTGAAAATTCGTAACCCAAGGTGTTCGCAACCCGAGGTTCCATTGTACCTTGGACCTCCTACAGTTGAGTAATGGTTAATATATACAGGATGTGATAATTTCTGTCCTCCTCTCAGGTCTTAACCGACAGGTAAGAGGGTAAGTTTGTCTGACAAATTAGTTTCTCTTTTGTAACCCTTAAATGATTCCTATTAATGTTCTCCACCACCACCACAGTGTAATGTTTACCTATAGTCTGGTCAGTAAATTGATAGCAGTTCAGAAAATGAGATAGAATAAACTGCATTTATTAGTTGTGTCTTCTGTTTCTTTCTTATTAAAGCACCACTCAAAGAGTAGACCTTCTATGGAGCTTAAATATTGAGGTGGACCTTAACTTTATTTGTTGTTGGCACTAAGGGGCAAATCTGATTATTTTTTATGTTGATGGTTTCTTGCTTTTTTTGTTGCTTTTGAGGGAAAGCGGGGTGGTTACCTGTTTTATTGCAAGCATAATGCTTTTATATACACTGCGTTTCACACAATTTGTAAAACTGCTCCACACTGAACTTTCCCCCCATTTCCCCAAAATTTCTATTTTTTCGGGGGGGGGGGGACATTTTTTCTCATGGCTTCAAAATTTCTGGAAATTTTACCTCTCTTAATTACAATACATACACAGACACACACACACACAAAACAAAGCATTAACTCAAATTCCTCTTTATCAACGATTATTCAAAGTGGCTTACAAATAAAGGTTAAAGACAATAGAAAGCAACTAATAAATGCAAAAATTCATCAGAGGAGCTGGTCTAATGATACAAGACAGGAGCTGGTAAAATGACCCAAATCCCTTCCCAGCAGGAGACACACACAAACAGCCACCCCAACAATAAAAAATTGTGCTACAGGGAGGAATGGATCAACAGCCACCCTCAAATCCCACCTTTTCTACGAGGCCTTTGGCTTAACCCTCTAGTTCCCATGCCCTACTTAGCCTAAAACTAAGGATCATGCAATCAAAACCACCACATATTGCTTCCTTGTTGATCAGCAGAGGCTACTCAGTGCTACACCAACCTCAATTTTTGGCCTGGGGGTTCAATGAGCACAGTGTCTGGCAGAACCTCTTGAGGCAGGGGCATTCTGCACCATGGTGCAGCTGCAAAAAAGGCTCTGTTCTTGACAGAGGTTCGCTGAGCTTTGTTTGACAGTGGTACATAGAGTGGGGCCTTAGATGTTGAAGAGTGTGAGCAGGGCACATAACAGAAGGTGGTGGCCCTTAAGATGCACAGCTCCCAGGCCAGTTAAGGCCAGCGCCTGTGATTTGAACCCCTTTCACTTCATCACAGCCCTGCTCCCTATCCTCAGGCCCACCCTTATGGCTGTTTCTCAGCATGCACTTTCTTATGTTTACGAAGACCCGTGAGACCGCAGAACCTTTTCTCACACTCCAGGCATTTGTACGGCTTCTCCCCTGTGTGGGTCCTCTTATGAGCTTTCAGCAAGGTGCTAGACCGGAAGCTGAGGTCACATTCTGGGCACTTGAAGGGCTTTTCTCCTGTGTGGATTCTCTCGTGTTTAATGAGGTTGGTCCTCCGGCTTAAGCTCTGCCCACAGTAGGAGCACTTATACGGTTTCTCTCCCGTGTGGGTCCTTTTATGAACGTTGAAGACTGAGCTGTTTCTGAAGCTCTCCCCGCAGTCGGTGCATTTGTATGGCTTCTCCCCAGTGTGGGTCCTCTCGTGCACCACAAGGTGCGGCCTTCGGCTGAAGCTCTGGCCGCAGTCGGAGCACTGATACGGCTTCTCTCCCGAATGGATCCGCTTGTGGGTGATGAGCTGGGAGCTGGTGCTGAAGCTCTTGCCGCACTCTGAGCACTGGTACGGCTTCTCTCCCGTGTGGGTCCTCTGGTGGATGACAAGGGTGGCCTTCTGGTTGAAGCTTTTGTCACAGTCGGCACACTTGTAGGGCTTCTCCCCCGTGTGCGTCCTCTCGTGCCTCAGGAGGTTTGAGTGCTGGGAGAACGACCTCCCACAGTTCAGGCATTCGTACGGTTTCTCTCCGGTGTGGGTCCTCTCATGAATCGACAGGTGGGATTTGTTCTGGAAACTCTCCCTGCAGTATGTGCACTTGTATGGCCTCTCCCTCACCTGCTGCTTCTGATTCTCCAGGAGATCAAAGATCTGGCGGATTCCGTGCTGGAAAGTATTCTGGTTCAAGCCCCTGTTGCCTTCCTCACGTTGCCCAGATGGTTTTGCCGCCTTCCTCGGATGCTTGTCCCAGCGATTTTCTTGCCCCTCCTGGCTTCCAGGTCTCTTGTCGACTTCAGGGTCCTGGGAAAAATCCCCCTTGGCTCTTTCTGGGGATACTCCAACCACAACTACTTGCTCAACTGTTTCTTCTTCAAAGATCCCTTCTGCATCTTCCAGTTCGTGCCTGTCATCTGTTGAAATAAATAAGAAAATCAAGAGATGAGAGAGAAGATTCTAAATACCATGATTTAGAATGGGTAAGGTCCTAACTCAATGGCAGAGCACCTGCTCTGAATGCAGAAGATATTAGGAAATAATATTGGGGAACACTGGGCATTAAGAGTGCTAACATAAATCATATACCCCAGTTTCCCAGTGGCCCTTCAAAGTACGCTTCCCGCAGAGTTTATAGAAAAACAAAATATGCAAACAGAAGCTGACTTGGCTAAAATACACCACCAAGAGTTTAAAGACCAACCTAGCATGAAACCCCTGACTAGCAGTACTGTATACCTGTTTGAAGTATACAGAAGAAAAACAAAAGGTTGGCTTTCTTTAACAGAAAAGCAAACTGACTCGGAAGAGACTTTAAACTAAAGATAAACGCTCTCTCTCCCAGCAACTTTACATACCCACATTCCAACCTCTCCAAACCTCCCACCATACTACCACACAAAATGCCTTATATGCATGGAGTAGAGCCCACACCTGTGAGCAATTAAACAGAAATTACCGGCACCTGCTTTTCTTAAACAGACAGTATTGACGTTAGACCGGCTCAAAAGCAACTTTGATTATTCAAGAAACCCAACAGAAGATCCCACGGTCAATCCCCAGCATCACCACCAAAAAGCTTCGTAGGCAAAGGACTCAAACCTAAATCTTGACCCAGCAAGTTGATCTCATCTGCTTCCTCCTTGACCTCTGTGCAAATCTGCATTTCAGCAGTGTCTGAGGAATCCTCCTCTGACGCGGGCGAATGAACAGCCACATCTGTGAAAGGGCCCCATATCTGAAACCAAAGAAGAACGAAAGATTTAGAACTGCAGGTGTTAAATCTATATTATTGGTTTTATTAGTCACTTTAAAAACTTATTAGCCACTTTTACAAAAAGGAACTCAAAGTGACTTACCAAAAGTAGCACATACGTTACCTACATAAAACTAAATCAGTACAGTGGACCCTCGGGTTACCCTTCGGGTAACATCCTCAGGTTGCCAATGCGGCAAACCCGGAAGTGTTTTTGCCGCTCGCGTGTGTGCAGAAGCGCTCTGCGGCGCTGCGTGCGTAGAAGCGATCCTCCGGTTACAAAGATTTGGGGATATGGCCGGGCCTCCGGAACGAATCTCGTTCATAACCAGAGGTGCCACTGTAAAAGCTAAAAAAATAACACCCACTGAGGGAGGCTACATATAATAAAAAGGCTTGGCTGAAGAGAAACATTTTTGCCTGCACCTAAAGAAATGTAGTGATATTGCCAGGCAAATGCATAAGCATTGAGTCACTACTAAGAAGACCCATTCTCACGCGGACACTCTCCACATCTCCCTCTCTGAGGGGGCACATGGAGAAAGGCCTTGGATTATGAAAGCAGGGTCTAGGTTGGTTCATGTGGGGAGAGGTGATCCACACACACACACACTTAAATAATAATAATTAAACACTGATACAATTATTGCCGCATATACAGATATTGCACTGTACTGTTTATCTATGTACAATCAGGCCACACCATTAGCGTTGCCATATGACCGGATTTCCCCTGACATATCCGGAATACTGCAGTCAGCAGCAGTGTCCAAGTGGAAATCGGGAAAATGTATGGGGAAATCTGGACATATGGCAACCCATACTGGCATAGCTCAAAAATGGCATTTTGCCCAAAAAGCTCAACAGCTTTTCTGTCCAGATTTTCAGTTTGAAATATGGCAACCCTACCCACCCATCCACCTGCTTGTTATGCGAAAATTCACTTCTCTTTACACAGAGAGTTATACCAAAGCTTCACTGCACACTCGGGGGCTGATTCAGATATGTGAACAGCTGGAGTTTGTTCAGTATACTTAGTAAAGTGTTATCAAGACTTTTCTCTCTGGACTCAGTCTGTGTTATTGGACTGTGTTGCCGAGAGACATTTCCAGACCAACTTTTCCACACTCATAGACGACCCAAGCTGCCACAACTCCTAGGTCAATTCGCACAAGCTCGGTTCACCTTTTCCTCTGTCCTCTCAGCCTCTTGAGGCTTCAGTAAGAAATCTTCCGCAAGGTCCACTGCTTGGGTGCAGGTCTCCGGGCCCCATTCCCGGACCCAGCACTGCATCTCCAGGGGCAGGACGGTCAGGAACTGCTCCAAGGTCACCAACTCCAGGATCTGCTCCTTGGTGTGCCTCTCGGGCATCAGCCACTGGCGGCAAAGCTCCCGGAGTTGTCTCAAGGCCTCTCGGGGCCCCTCGGTCTCCTGGTAGCCAAAATGCCGGAACCGCAGACATCGTATCTCCAAGCTGAGAGTTTCCTCCTCCAGAATCTCCTCCTTCACTTTTACAAAAGGATCCAGCCTTTGATGGGCCCCGCGGGCTTCTCGACGGGACGCACTCTCTCCTGTTGGCCACCGGCTGGTGTCAATGACAGCCTTGAAGGAGGCCTGGAAGTCATTAGCATCATCCAACCGCGGCTGGGACTGAAAGAGCCGCGAGGGTTTCGATCTTGGACGCATAGACCATTTGGACTTCAGGAACTCCTGCTGCAGAGTTTTCTGGTGGGGCCCCTTGTTTAGTTCATGCTTAATTATTCCCGGGGTTGTCTCAGCTGGAAACTCCCTGGCAGTCCCAGTTTGGACAGCATAGGAGCCTTTTCCTCTCACTTCTGATCTCTTTGCTGGATTGGGTCCTGGCTGGTCCTGCTCCTCCATTTTTATTCCTGGCAGCAGCGTCTGCGGAAAAATAAAATAAAATTGAAAACGAATGAAAAGTTTTGTATGTTTATAGCAGAATCTTGGGATCTTGCTTGGATCCTAAGATAAGTTAGGTCTCCTCCAGACCACCTATTTACTGAACATTCATCCTGATTTGTTTGTGGGGCGGTAATATGACAGCAAGCATTCTCTCTGATTTGCTTGTGTAGTGTTTTTTTATACATCTCCCTGTTAATCATTTGTTCTTTCCACACTATCCGGTGCATTTCCCCTGTCATTTCCCTAACCACTATAAATCTCCCTCTCTTTTTTTATTGCACTAGGACAAGATTGTGCTTTAAGTCACTTTAATTTTGCAAACTAAGGGCCCTTCTACAGTTGAGGTTTGTGTGTGTTCTGCAACAGGTCAATGATGCAAAAATAGCAGCCATATGTATCATATGTATTCTTTTCTAAAATCTTATTTTCAGTATTTTTTTGCAAGTATACCAAAAAGAAAGAAAAAGATAATAAACCATTGCTGACACCAATGATAAACATAGTCCATCAGTCCTAACCTAAACACATAGATGAATAGAAGCAGTCCATATACCCAAGGTATCTAAAAGACATAAACTATTATAAGCCATGCGTTTTGTCTCTTTGTAGTTACAGAATCTCTCTCAAATCTGTCCTGCATTCATGGAGTTAACCTCGCTCGTCTTATCAGTAACTTTCCCACTTCCCTTGTAATCAGCTCCCCTTTCAGAGTGAATTTTATCCAGGCATCCCCAAACTTCGGCCCTCCGGATGTTTTGGATTACAATTCCCATTTTCCCCGACCACTGGTCCTGTTAGCTAGGGATCATGGGAATTGTAGGCCAAACATCTGGAGGGCCACAGTTTGGGGATGCCTGACAGTCTAGTATGTCATGAGCCTTGGACTCTCCCTCCCACAGCTGCACACTTCCCTTTGTGTATTAGCCAAGGGAGGACAGGGTGTGAGCAAACATCAGCATCTCAGAACAGAATCATTTTCTAATTGTTTAATGGGAGTATTTGCATAATCATTGGTGACAGGCGACTTCACAGAAGAGCCACACAAAAGTTGAAATGCATCTTCTGAAATGACAGGACATCGGAAGCCACCAATGGCCCATCTAGCTCAGTATTGTCTATAGCAGGAGTGGGAAGCCTCAGGCCGCAGGGCCAAATACCCTCCTGTCTGGCCCTTGGGTCTCTCCCCTAGGCCACACCCTCTCTCCAAGTTGCATACATCAACCCTGTCCATGACCTTCATAGGTGCTTTCTGCCTGGCAGGAATGTGGTCTTTGACAGTGGAGAAAAAAACAGTCATCCATGTCCTTAGTGCTGATGATAGCCTTAACACACCCCCAGCAAAAAAAAACCATTGAATTTGCCAAATCCTCTTTTGAATCCATCTTCTTTAACCAGGCATTTGGTTGATCTGATTTACATCCTATGCCCTTTTAAAATGTGATGGGGGGGGGGGGAATAATGGGTTTCTGTTTTTATTTTTATTAGGTATTTTGCGGTTTTATATCTTGATTTTATTCTGTGAACTGCCCTGAGACCCCCGGGTATAGGGTAGTATATAAATTATATTATTATAACTCGGTGCCCATCACTATTTCTTGCAGCAGTGAACCCCACAGTTCAATAATATGCTGCATAGAGAAGCCCTTCCTTTTGTCTGCCCTGCATCTGTCACCCCTCAGCTTCACCGCTTGGCCCCGAGTTCTGGTTTCATGAAAGGCGGACCAAAGCCGTGCCTAATTTTATGCACCCCTTTCCCGGCTCTCCATTTACTCCCTCCGCGCCCCCCCCCCCACAAATGCTGCACCCTTTCATCACTGCGGAACTGCTCCAACCCCCTTGGATGCTTCCTGGCTGCCCTTTTCTGAGCCTTTCCCAGCTTTTCTCAGCAGAAGGCCCCCGGGAGAGCTGCTTGCAGGGCAGACGCTGAGCAGAAACAGGCAAAGAGCCCTAAGGAAGCGTCTCCATTAACTTCTCGCTCTCCCCTCCGCCATCTCCCAACTCACCTTTGCGGGCAACCTCGGCTAATCTCCAATTCCGATGCCCAACTCCGGACCATCGAGACGCCTAGGAACAGGAAGCGCGGAGCATTCTTACGCTTCCGGGTCTTGTCTAGGCAACCGGTTGCCGTTTCCTTAACCCAGGCATCTCCAAACTGCGACCATCCAGATTTTTGGCCTACAACTCCCATGATCCCTAGCTAAGAGGATCAGTGGTCAGGGATGATGGGAATTGTAGTCCAAAACATCTGGAGGGCCGAAGTTTGGGGATGCCTGCCTTAACCCTCTGAGGAATGTCACCCTGCGGAGATGCGAAAGGGAGAAGGCGGCCGAGGGACGCCGGTGCAACGCTACGCTGTGGAAACATTTTTCTTGGTGTGCATTGAGACAAGAAGTGCTCTCTGCACGTGCCCGTAAATGGGGGCGTGGCAGGCTGGGACTGTTGCAAGCGTGGATTTATGCTCCCCTTTTTTGTATGCAATTTGTCGTTGTAATGGTTAATGTGTGTTTATAATTGCATGCATTTTCTATCGCTATAACCCGCCCTGGGCAATGCCCTCTTTCCGCGATAATGAGACCTCAAGGGTTAAATCAGCAGAGCTGCATTTTTACAGAGAGGCCTAGGAGAGCTACCGGTACCTATCGCCTTTTCCTGTAGCTAATAGGAAACTCGGTTGTTTGTGGGGCTTCCTTCCCCTTCGTGGGTTTTTTAAAATAGATATATTTATATATATAGCTAGCCTCTGGGCAATTTGGACTGCAGAGATTTCTTGAAAAGGAGGTCGCATCACCAAGGCGGCAGCTGGCTGGTGCAGGGAAAGAGAAAGAGGTGCGTTGATGGAGGTAGAGGAGGAAAGGGGCGGTTGGGGAAAAGGAGAAGCTCTCCCTGCAGGGGAGGCATTTGAAATGGCACAGGAAAAGCGAGACCCGGCAGTGCAAAGGGGGAAACTGCTAACAGCACCCTGATCTCCTTCCCCGCCTGCCTGCCTGCCTGCCTGCCTGCCACCAGAATGCAAACTGAAGAGGGAGAAGGGGACTAGATCCCCAGCTCTGAAACAAAAGGGTTTTTCATCCCAACTGCATTATCCTCACCGAAATTAACAGGCTAGCTCTTAGTAGAAGTAACTCTGGGATGCCATCCCTAGTTGGTATTTGGCTTCATAATAAATTCAACAATGAATTCTGCATCATTCATATATATAGAGAGAGGTCTTTATGGATTTAGCATCCTTGCATGTAGTGTGCCCTATTTATTTTGCAGGGCTTGGCTCCTATGCTTCAAACAGAAGCTTGTTCTGGAGCAGGGGTCCGGGGGCTGGATGTGGCCCAATTGCCTTCTAAATCCGGCCCGCGGACAGTCCAGGAATCAGCATGTTTTTACATGAGTAGAATATGTCCTTTTATTTAAAATGCATCTCTGGGTTATTTGTGGGGCCTGCCTGGTGTTTTTACATGAGGAGAATGTGTCCTTTTATTTAAAATGCATCTCTAGGTTATTTGTGGGGCATAGGAATTATTTCATATTTTTTTCCAAAATATAGTCCGGCCCCCCACAAGGTCTGAGTGACAGTGGACTGGCCCCCTGCTGAAAAAGTTTGCTGACCCTTGTTCTGGAGAATATCGTATAGTGAAGGAGGCTGGAGAGCCTGGCACCCTCTTCCAGGTCATCCCCAGCAAGCAAAACCAGGGATGATGGGAGTTGTAGTCTGGCAATATCTGGAGGGCCATAGCTATGCAAGTCTTGATCTATACATACTGTATGTATTTATTTGTTTAAATGTTTGTAGACAGTCCACACATATAAAATATCAAGGTGGTGCACAACAGGTACTATAAAACCTAAGATCCCATGAAAACACTGCTAAATGATTGTAAATATGTCTTTGCCATATATATAGCTTGCATTTCATTTGCGGTTTTGTATGACGCTGCCCGTCAGTTTTTGACAAAGGGCACTCTGGAAATAAAAGAAAGAAACAATTTCACCTGCTTGTTTCAGAACGCTTTTGAGTGACACTGCAGCAATTTTTCTGCGAAATGGAGAACTGGGTTCGGGATCGAGGGCCAGAGATCTGTGCTCAGGTTGTGGCCCTGGCAGAGGATTTCCTACTGAGGCAGCAGGAGAATGAGAGATGGGGCGTGCAGGTGAGAGGGAAGGAATTCACTCCATGCATGCTTGTCTCACACCTGCATTGCTGTTTCTGAAGTGTTGGGGGGGGGGGGTTCTGTCAGGGTCCCAACAAGATTGGTGGGGGTTTTTGGGTGGGGAGGGGGGGGCAAGTGTATTCTGTAATATGTCATTGGACTTAACCACAATGTATATTTATAGCACTTTTATACTATACTGTCAGGGTTTTCCCTAAAGACTCCTGGGAATTGTAGTTTGTTAAGGCAGGGGCAACCCAGTTGGATGGGCGGTGTATAAGTAATAAATTACTGTACCGTATTGTTATAAGGGTGTTGAGAATTGTTAGGAGAAACCCCTCTGATCCCCCTCACAGAACTACAATTTCCAGAATTCCTTTGGAGAAAGGATTGATTGTAAAAGCTCTTGAAATCTGTAGTGTGGGTATGCCCATTGATGCAAAAATAGTGTATTAGTGTCGGATTCATACTGGGCCATCCATTGTTCTGCTTTATAAACTGTTCTGTGATCCTTCCACAATGTTACTGCATTATTGCTGTGTGGAGCGGGACTCTTGCACTGTAAAAAGTGGGACCCAGAAACCCACACTGGGACATATGTGGTATAAAAACTTACAGGAGTTCAGCAGGAAGCTTCAGGACATGCACTGATTGGAAACGAAGAAGCATGCCTGCCCCCAAACTTTCACAGTACTGTATTGAAACCGGGAATGTGTGTGACTGCCCTAAGACCATAATGAGTGCAAGTCGTCATGAATGCGGAATAAAAGTGACGTCTGGTCCCCACCCCACCCCCCGGCATTTTAAACAGTGATGTAATGATAATTTTTGAAATTCAGGGGCTCATCATAGCATCATAGAATCTTAGAGTTGGAAAGGACCCAAGGGTCGTCTAGTCCAACCCCCTGCAAATCAGGAATCTCAGCTAAAGCATCCATGACAGATGGCCATCCAACCTCTGCTTAAAAACCTCCAAGGAATGAGAGTCCACCACCTCTTGTGGGAGTCTGTTCCACTGCTAAACAGCTCTTACTGTCAGAAACTTTTTACAAATGTTTAGCCAGAATCTCCTTTCTTCTAACCTGAAACCATTGGTTTGAATCCTACCTTCCAGAGCAGGAGAAAAAAGGTGGTTTCATCTTCTAAGCAACAGCCCTTGAGATATTTGAAGATGGCTATCATATGTCCTCTCAGTCTCCTCTTTTTCAGGCCAAACACATCCAACTTCTTCAAGCACTTCTCGTAAGGCTTAGTTTCCAGACCCTTGATAATCTTGGTTGCCCTCCTCTGCACACATTCCAGTTTGTCAACATCTTTCTTAAATTGTGGTGCCCAGAATTGGACACAGTACTCCCAAGTGTGATCTGACTAAGGAAGAATAGAGTGGTACTATTACTTCCCTTGATCTGGACACTATACTTCTGTTGATGCAGCCTAGAGTAGCATTAGCTTTTTTTGCTGCTGCATCACACTGTTGGCTCATGTTAAGCTTGTGGTCCACCAAGATCCCTAGATCCTTTTCACATGTACTGCTAGTAAGCCAGGTGTCCCCCATTCTATATTTGTTCATCTGGTTCTTCCTGCCTAAGTGTAGAACCTTACATTTGTCCCGATTGAAATTCATTTCTTAGCTTATGCCCAGTTCTCCAATCTGTTACGGTCATTTCGAATTCTGATTCTGTCTTCTGCAGCATTAGCTACCCCTTCCAGTTTTGTGTCATCTGCAAATTTGATGAGTATAACCCTTAATTCCTTCATCCAAGTCATTTATAAAGATGGTGAACAACAACGGGCCCAGGACAGAACCATGTGGCACCCCACTTGTCACTTGTCATTTTCAGAATGAGGAGGAACCATTAATGGGTACTCTTTAGGTTCGGTCAGTCAACCAGCTACAAATCCACCTAACAGTTACCTCGTTCAACCTACATTTTACCAGCTTCTTTGCGAGAATATCATGGGGGACTTTGTCAGAAGCCTAACTGAAATCAAGATAAACTATGTCCACAGTATTTCCCTGATCCACCAACTATGTAATTACATCAAAAAAGAAATCAGATTTGTCTGGCAAGAACAACCATCATGATAGTTCCCTTAACTATGTCCCCCACAAGAGAGCCCAAAGCTATTCCTCCAAGGAAAGACCAAAATGCAAGCAAGGACCCCCCAAAAATATATCCCCCCCCCAAACAACAAAATACCCCCGAAACTCTCAATTCTTAGAAAGTAAAATTTTAAAATGAAGAGGGGCAGTGGGCCTTGGTAGGAGCCAATGTGGTATCAGCGGATGCCATAACGCGCCTTGGAGATCTCAGTTCCAAAATATTGGAAACAGCTGGAACAGATGGATTAATATCTAAGATTTGACTAAAACCCCTCTGTTTCTACATGAGAATAGCCCTGCTGGATCAGAGAAAAGTTCTACTCAGTAGAGCATCCTGTTTCCTCTCGTGGTCAACCACACCATACTTTTTGTTGCTTTGAAGCTGCAGGATTCGGAGACTGATATACTGCCCCTGAAGCTGGAGGTTCCATATACCTAAGAGCAGCAGCCATGTTTGTCCCTACTGAAAAATACGACCCATCCCACTTTTCAGTTTTGTATTTTGATTCATACTGTCGAAACAAAATAAAAAAATTCCTTCCAGCAGCACCTTAAAGACCAACTAAGTTTTTTATTTTGGTATGAGCTTTCGTGTGCATGAACACTTCTTCAGATACCTTCATATCTTCATATTTTCTTCAGATATCTTCATACTGTGATAGCATTAGGTGGAAGAAGTATATCATTTGGGGTTATGATTATTCATGTAAAAAGTTGCCTTAAAAAAATACAGACACATGAGAGACACCTTTCTTTTTCTAAGCCTTTCTGCTCCTTTCTGACTCATGTTTCTTTTTTAAAAAAAATTATTTATCAATATTAAACCAATACAATTTATCCATACTACAATCAACTACATTATTTTTCCCTCCCCCTCCCCTCCCCTCCCCTCTTTCCCGGACTTCCCTCAGCTCCCTTATCTGATTTATTTTTACATATTGTTTCTGCATGTTTTAAAATTGTACATCTCATTTCTCTAATTGTTCACATTGTTCTAATAAAAAAGTTGTGCATGTTTATTCAAATCCTGCCAACGAACGTAAGTCTCTCTGTTGCTTCTTCAAATAATTTGTAAATAGTTCCCCTTCTTTATTGAATTCCCGATTGTCCTTTTCACGTAGTTTATATGTTAATTTTGCAAGTTCTGCATAGTTCATCAATTTCTCTTGCCATTGTTCTTTCTTTGGTATTTCTTCCTTCTTCCACCCTTGTGCTAACAATACTCTTGCCGCACTGGTAGCATACATAAATAAATTCTTGATTTTCTTCGGTATATCTTGCCCTAATATTCCTAATAAAAATGCTTCTGGTTTCTGACTCATGTTTCTTAATATTTAACTGCAGGTGTTGGCCACAGACCTTTCTGATACTGAGCTGCCTCCCTCAGACACTGAGCAGGAGCAGAGCTTAAAGCAGAAAGAAGATGAGGACGCGGTTTCACTCGGTAAGGATTTCTTTAATTCCATACCTGAAGGTTTCATTAGCTGCAACACCATAAAACTCAAGGGTTGGATTCATCACTTCAAGGTTTTCTGCTTCTCTCAGCAGATGATGGAAAGGTGAGTGAGATTGAGGAGGACGACAACCTTGTGCATGAAGATTCTGAGGCAGACGGCGCATCTCTTGGAGGAGACAACTGGGACATCCTTGAGACAGGAGAAACATCTGGAAGCCGCCAGGGCTCGGATGGGCACAAGAAACAGAAGGACATCCCTATTCCTCCTCATGACCAGGGCCACTGGGATCTAAAAGAGCCCAGGATCCGGGCAAGGATCTACAACTATGGTGTGTTGAAGATGTGCATGGACTGTGGGAAAACCTTCAAGCAGAGCTCGAGCTTGTACAGGCACCGGAGACTTCACACTGGAGAGAAACCGTACGGCTGCCCAGAGTGCGGCAAGAGCTTCAGCCGGAAGTCCCACCTCATTGCACACGAGAGAACCCACACAGGAGAGAAGCCCTACGACTGTGTAGAGTGCGGCAAGAGCTTCAGCCGGAAGTCCCACCTAATCACGCATGAGAGGATCCACACAGGGGAGAAGCCGTACAAATGTGGGGAGTGCGGAAAATGCTTCAGCCAGAGTTCAGCCCTCGTGGCGCATGAGAGGTCCCACACCGGTGAGAAACCGTTCACCTGCCTGGACTGCGGGAAGAACTTCCACCGGAGGTCGGGCCTTTCAGCGCACGAGAGGACCCACACGGGAGAGAGGCCATACAAATGCACAGAATGTGGGAAGAGTTTCAGCCAGAGCTCGGGCCTTTTGGCCCATGAGAGGACCCATACTGGAGAGAAGCCGTACCGGTGCAGCGAGTGCGGGAAAAGCTTCTGTGAACGCACAGCTCTCGTTAGACATTTGAGAACCCACACGGGGGAGAAACCATACACGTGCGCAGAGTGTGGGAAGAGCTTCAGCCAGAGCTCGGGTCTCCTGGCACACGAGCGCACCCACACAGGGGAGAAACCGTACAAATGCTCAGACTGTGGGAAGAGCTTTGGGCACCGCTCTGACCTTCTACGACATCAGAGAATCCTCAAAAGAGGGAAGCCATATAAATGCTCCGAGTGTGGGAAATGTTTTGGCCGGGGCTCCGATCTCCTCCAGCACCAGCAAATCCACACAGGGGAGAAGCCATATAAATGCTCCCACTGTGGAAAGTGTTTTAGCTGGCGGTCAAACCTTATTAAGCATGAGAGAATCCACACGAAGGTGAAAACTTACAAATGCACAGCCTGAGTGCAACGTCTCCTGTCCTAGGACATTAAAGAATCCACACAGGCAGGTTGTGGTACTAAAGGCTCCAGCTGTGGAAATCGGCTGCAGGCAGAAAGTGTTCCTGGGGCTGAATGTCAATAAATGTGGTTTTTTTTGGGGGGGGGTCTAACGGAAAGGGGGAGAAGAAGAGAAACCCTCATTGGAGGAGCAGCTTCAGCACTGGGTTGTGCGTTATTAGAAGAAAGAGAATCTGTGCTGGAGAAAGGAATGTATCCTTTGCTAACCTGGAATTTCCCATCTATATCTCCCAATGGTGTAATTTCCAAAGAGTCTGGTAGTTTCTGGAAATGGTAGTAGAATTGTAAAACTGGTAGTAATTGTCAGTACCTTCGCCCCCAGCTCTCAAAATTCTGTTCCAAGTCCTAGTCTAGAAATGTTCTTGATACAACATATTTTAATAAGAAAGGTAGGAAAATTCCACTACTATATACCTATACACCCACCCACACCCACACCTCCTTTTCTTGTTGACTGCAATCCTTTTCAGTCCCAAATTGCTTAGGATATTGTTTCCTGAGGTAGAATTCAGTATGCTTCAAAACATCCAAACAGTAGCTTGATGTGAAGAAGTGTATTGGCAGGCGGGGGAAATGGGCGAGAGATTTGGGAACCAGGACCATTCTGGATGTGGAAATGGATGGAGTGTTTAAGATCAGTTGTGATAACACTGGAAAACCCAAGGGGTTGGACAACCCCAGCAGAGTGGCTGTTCAAGACTTTATGCCTAGCCCTCGGAACAGCGCACTTGTTAGAGAACCTGCTCTTCATTTTCCTTGAATGTTTTTGCCTGTCCTTGAATTCATGCTTGCCTAGAGCTTTCCAAACTGTGTGTAGCGAGTGTGTTGGCTGCAGTGTGTAGGTGTTTCACACAAACGCTCCTTGGCCCCTCCAGAGGCTGGAAAGGGGTTAGTTCAGTTTCACTAGCAAATCGGAGTTAAACTAACCCTTTTCCAGCCTCTGGAAAATATATAAATATTTTCAAATATATAAAAGGATGTCATATAGAGGAGGGAGAAAGATTGTTTTCTGCTGCTCCAGAGAAGCGGACACGGAGCAATGGATTCAAACTACAAGAAAGAAGATTCCACCTAAACATTAGGAAGAACTTCCTGACAGTAAGAGCTGTTCGGCAGTGGAATTTGCTACCAAGAAGTGTGGTGGAGTCTCCTTCTTTGGAGGTCTTTAAGCAGAGGCTTGACAGGCATATGTCAGGAATGCTTTGATGGTGTTTCCTGCTAGGCAGGGGGTTGGACTGGATGGCCCTTGTGGTCTCTTCCAACTCTATGATTCTATGGAGGGGCCAAGGAGCATTCATATGAAACACCTATACACTGCAGCCAACACACTCGCTACACACAGTTTGGAAAGCTCTGCTGTGTAGTGAAGGAGTGTGGAGATCATCACGACCCAGAAAAGCCAGGGATGATGGGATCTTTAAACTGACAACATCTGGAGAACCGTAGCTAACCAATCTCTAGTCTATACATTTATTAAAAATGATTATAAACAGTTCACACATCAGATTTCAAGGTGGTGCAGAGCAGGTACAATAAAAAATAAGATCCCATAAAAACACTACAAAATAATCCTAAATATGCCTTTTTCATTGTTGCTTGAACTTCATTCACGCTTTTGTATGATGCTGCCCCTGTAAGCTTTTGACAACGGGCACTTTGGGAATAAAATAAATGAATAAATTCACCTGCTTGTTTCAGAACCTTTTTGAGTGACGCCACACTGATTTCTCTGGGAAATGGACAACTGGGATCATGATCAAAGGCTGGAATCTGTTCTCAGGTTGTGGCCGTGGCAGAGGATTTACTGCTGAGGCAGCGGGAGAATGAGAGATGGGGAGCTGAGGTGAGAGGGCTCATCCTGTTAATCAGAGGGCTCCTAGGTATGTGGGGACAGGAACAGGGTGTTATCCTGCTTGTAGAATTCCCTCTCCTTGGATGCTTGTCTTGCACCAACATTGCTGTTTCTGAAGTATGAGGATGAAAAATCTTGTTCAAGATTGGTAGATTTCTTTTTGGTGGGGATCACGTGTATTTTGTAGTATGTCATTGGACACCCACACAATACAGTAACTGGGTTTGTGTTATGACTGCCCCGATACCATAATGAGTGCATATTGTCTTGAATGCAGGGTAAAATGATGTCTGGTGGGGCCCTCCAGTATTTTTAACACTGAGCAATGTAGTGGTACATTTTCAAATGCAGGGGCTCATCATGGGAGCTCCCATAGCTACACCCCCCCACAAGAGAGACCAAAGCCATGCCTCCAGAACAGTTCATAGGCATGCCCCCAAGGAAAGTCCAAAAGACAGACAAGGGCCTCCTAAAAACCAGATCCCCTCCCAAACAAACAACAAAATCCCCCCAACCCTCAAGTCTTAGAAAGTAAAATTTTAGGTACATTGGCAGGGTTTGATTAAGCACTTGTAAGCAGTTAGGAACTAGAAAATGTTAAGGAGTAACAATTGGATAAAAATGAAAACAAAATGCAGAGAATGATATAAGATGTAAAGAACCAGTAGAAGGGGGTGGAAGGAAGTCTTGAGGTTTAAATAACCTGTTGCTAGGTCCCAGCTTCTGCCAGTTCAAAAGCACGTCAAAGTGCAAGTAGATAAATAGGTACCGTTACAGCGGGAAGGTAAACGGCGTTTCCATGTGCTGCTCTGGTTCGCCAGAAGCGGCTTAGTCATGCTGCCTACATGACCCGGAAGCTGTACGCCGGCTCCCTCGGCCAATAACGCGAGATGAGCGTGTGGCGAATTTTAAACTGTTATGTTATGTTTTTGTTTTGCAACCGACCTATCGAAGGGTTAACCCAGACTCCTGGTTAACTGGCAGCAACATTCCATAGGAGGCGTGGCCTGCATGGGGTTTAAATGGAAAGGGGAACTGTTATGTCAGTTGGCGGTTGGGGGTTTTGTGTGGGAGCTTGGGTGGTTGTGGAGAAGGGAGAATTAGAGTAGGTGAAGTAGTGGATAGGTATTCTGTTATTTGATTACCAAGAACGTTACCTGTGAAATTAAGTTTGTACCAATGTTATCAGAAAGCAACCATTAAGATTCAAGCCAATAAATATCCATCTTTAAAGTGTCACATTAGTAATCGTCTATTTCATTTTCCAGCTAAGGTACCCAGGAACCCAGGTGGTGGGGAACTCTTTTAAACTGTCAAAACTGCCTTTTAGAGGAGAAAGGTTAGTTTGTGGCTGAGAGTGCACCAAGAAAGGGGGGGGGGCTAAAGGAGGAGACAGGTTCTGAGTGATAATAAAGTTACCTCAGGAAGGAGGCTAGCTTTACAGTAAGGGAGGTTCTAGTGAAGGGAAACCCTTATCTGAGCGCACATAGGAACAGTCTTATTTATAGCCCCAAGTCTATATAGGTACCTGGTCACGTTTAGGCTGGAAGAGGACTCTCTTTTATTTTTGAAAACCCACAAGTGCTAGAGGGTTTAAAGAAAGGCTAGAGGGATAAGTGGGAGGTTTGATTTACCTCAGAAATCCCTGCTAGTGCTTTTAATAATTGAGAGGTCAGAGTTATAAGACGGAAAGTGAGAGGGACTTTCGTCGCATTTTGGTGGCAGCGCCGTGATCCGAATTCAACACCCACACACCTATTTATTTGGGAAACATACGATTTTAATTTTTCTGACAGAAAGATGGCACATTTGAGGAAGGCTAGGGAAGCTAAAGGGGATGAGAGAACTGAGGAGAGTGAGCCAAGAGAGGACCCTAATGCAGAACTAGAGTTATGGAAAATTAAATTACAGATGGCCCAAGTAGAGGCAGAGAAAGAGAAAGAGAGAATAGCTTATGAGGAGAGAGTGCTATTAGCCAAAGTGGAAGCTGAAGAGAGAATGCAGTCTGAAAAATTAAAATTAGAGCAGGAGCGAGTGGCCATGGAAAAAGAAGTACAACTGAGCAAGATGAGGCTTGAGGAAATTCGATTGAGATCGAAATGTAATAAATTCCAGGGAAAGTGGCGAGTAGGGATATGGGATAATTTACAGGTTCCCATCCTTATAGTGAATGGCTTAGCCAAACCACAACAGGTTAATGTCATTACCCGAGCGCAAGCTCAGGAGATGGAGAATCACCCACCAGCCACTATTGATCCACCTACAGTTGCTGATGAAAGTGCCTCACGATATGATCTGCCCATTGCTCAAGAACACAGCAGTCAGTTCTTGGAGGAGCATAAAGGGGATATAACATCAACAGAATGTGGGGAAAAAGACCAATTGATTGATACACCGAGGAATATAGAGGATCCCTGTGTATTCGAGATTATTGATGAGGGTTGTTCCCAAAGTGGGATGGTCTTTTCTAAGGAGACTATAACCAACCCGGGAAATGCTGTAACGTCAAAGACTATGAAAGAGATTTTAACACTTTGTGGGCCGAAGAATTTTGAGACGACAACTGAGAGGATGCTAACCAGTTCACTTTTACAACTATTACAGCCTGAATGGAAGGAGGAAGAGAGTGTGGTACATCCTGTGGTTGTATCTAGCATCCTGGAGCTGCAACGCTATAGGCCAGAGACTAAAAGGCAAGCTGATGGCCGGGTGCAAAGGGCACAGCAAGGTTCGACATCAGGGGTTGTAAGCCTGATTATGAACGGGAATCCCGAGTGTGGCAAAGGAGCAGCTCGAATATGTAAACATGCTCCTCATTCGTCATCTTGTGGTCCTGCTGAGGCTGAGTATGTTCCAGCTAGGATTCGGAAACAGCGCGAGGCCCACAGGAAGATGATTGCCCGAAAGCGAAAGCGGCTTGAGATTTGCTTGCGCCGGACTGTTGCGCCGAGAGGCATGTTCCAGTACCAAAGTACAAACTGCAACAGGAGAGTAAAAATGGCAGTACAAGCAAGTGCTTTGCGAGTAGAACAGGATTGTCCCGTGAGCATCCAAACAAAGACTGTGTCAAGTGTAAATACAAGAAAAAATGGAGGAAAGGAAATTTTTGTAAAATCTCCCATGAAGGCATCAGTACCATCTGAAACTGTCTGCAGAGTCGTCAGTGCGAGGCGGAAGATCTACTCAGCGCATGGCCAGTGCAGCGCAATGAAGGAAAAGTGATGCGGCAGGAGGAGGAAAAGGAACGTAGTGGAGTACAGCAAGGTATTTCCAAGGCAGAGTCGGCAAAAGTGCAACAACAAAGTTCAACTTGAGACTTTTCTCTACTTCACTGGATGGAACTTATTCATTCAATTGTTACTGACATTTGGGAAAAGGATTTCTTTTTCTTAGATGTCATAGGAAGAAATGTTGATAACCGATTCCTCCTTTGTTGGACGAGCCGAGTGATAATAAGATCGCACCACATTATTTGGGGACATCGACAAGAGGGTGAATTTGGACAGTTGAAAAAGTACCCCCAGTCCAATTAATAAAATGAAAAAAAATGTGCTTTTGATAATGGTGGCAAACATGATCTTTTTACTGCAGCTAACTTAATTGTTATAATCTTAACGGTGTGTTCTGCTCTTATTTATCTCATTGATTTTTGCTGTGGCTGGATGCAGCAGGTTAGTATAAAGGTAGAATGGGAGGAGGAGTACATAAATGTCAAAGGTGTGAAATAGTATGATAGGATATGGGGTCACCTGACTGGTTTTACTTATATAGATAGGGGAAATGTCTTTAAAAGCAAGGTATTCAAGTTCTGTTAGAATATTGAAAGTGATTTAAGAAGTGTATTTTTAATGCTGTTTTATTTGAGGCTCAGAAAAGTTTAGCTTAAAATTTTGGGAAATACCTAAGTTATCTGAAAGGAGGAAGTTTAATCTCACACTATACTAAATATATATATAAGTGGATATCAATATGGTAGTATGTTTGTGCCTTGTGCATAATTAAAGGGTATAGGGAACATGGTAATGTTCATAGCAGTTGTTGGTATTGACTATTTATTGACAATATGTATTGTCCTATATATTATTGACAATATGTATTGTAATTTTTTAATGTTATGTAAAACATATTAGAGGTGTTTGTTAAAAGGAACTCTGATCCATTGCACCGGCACTACTGAACAGGAGTAAGTGCCTATGCAATTTCTCGGAGGTAGGGAGATATGTGGCGAATTTTAAACTGTTATGTTTTTGTTTTGCAACCGACCTAAAGGTAAAGGGTTAACCCAGACTCCTGGTTAACTGGCAGCAACATTCCATGGGAGGCGTGGCCTGCATGGGGTTTAAATGGAAAGGGGAACAGTTATGTGAGTTGGCGGTTGGGGGTTTTGTGTGGGAGCTTGGGTGGTTGTGGAGAAGGGAGAATTAGAGTAGGTGAAGTAGTGGATAGGTATTCTGTTATTTGATTACCAAGAACGTTACCTGTGAAATTAAGTTTGTACCAATGTTACCAGAAAGCAACCATTAAGATTCAAGCCAATAAATATCCATCTTTAAAGTGTCACATTAGTAATCGTCTATTTCATTTTCCAGCTAAGGTACCCAGGAACCCAGGTGGTGGGGAACTCTTTTAAACTGTCAAAACTTCCTTTTAGAGGAGAAAGGTTAGTTTGTGGCTGAGAGTGCACCAAGAAAGGGGGGGGCTAAAGGAGGAGACAGGTTCTGAGTGATAATAAAGTTACCTCAGGAAGGAGGCTAGCTTTACAGTAAGGGAGGTTCTAGTGAAGGGAAACCCTTATCTGAGCGCACATAGGAACAGTCTTATTTATAGCCCCAAGTCTATATAGGTACCTGGTCACGTTTAGGCTGGAAGAGCACTCTCTTTTATTTTTGAAAACCCACAAGTGCTAGAGGGTTTAAAGAAAGGCTAGAGGGATAAGTGGGAGGTTTGATTTACCTCAGAAATCCCTGCTAGTGCTTTTAATAATTGAGAGGTCAGAGTTATAAGACGGAAAGTGAGAGGGACTTTCGTCGCATTTGAGCGCCACAACCCCAGAGTCAGTCACGACTGGACCTATTGGTCAGGGGTCCCTTTACCCTTTACCCAGGCATCCCCAAACTGTGGCCCTCCAGATGTTTTGGCCTACAACTCCCATGATCCCTAGCTAACAGGACCAGTGGTTGGGGAAGATGGGAACTGTAATCCAAAACATCTGGAGGGCCGAAGTTTGGGAATGCCTGCCTTTACCTTTATTTTATTGTTTACTATCTGTGAAAATTAATTTTAAAAAAATTACAAAAAGGAAATAAAATTTTAAAATGAAGAGGGACAGAGGTCCTTGGTAGAAGCCAAGGGGGTGTCAGTGGACGCCATAGTGCCCATTGGCAAAATAGTGCCCAGTTCCAAAATAATGGAAACAGCTAGAATGCCCCCCATGATAACATTTTGAAAAACCCATCTCTCCAAGCCCTCTTCCACTGAAGCGGAAAAAAAAATTCACAACACTAACCCTTTTTGTAACCAGGGGTTGAAGAACTTCAGAAGCGCCCTGTTGAATGATCAAGCCAGATACCTGCGATATTTGGATGAAGAGGGGTATTTAATAATAATAATATGGCATAATAATCGTGGTCCAGCATCCTGTGCTCACAGCTGCCGGTCAGATGCCCCAACAGGAAGCCTGCTAGCAGGAATTGAGCACAAAAAGTACACTCCCCTCCCAACAGTGCGCAGAAATTGATTCAAAGGCACACCGCTTCATACTGTGGTGGTGGAACACAGCCCTCTTGGCACGTTGGCTGTTTATACCCTCCTCCTCCTTCCATGAATTTGTCTAATCCTCCTTTAAAGCTATCCAAGTTGGTAGCCTTCATTACACCTTCCAGGACCAAATTCCATCGTTTAATGTGCTGTGTGAAGGAGTAATGCACTCTGCACCCCCATCAGATCAACCTCTGTAGGTGATGAACATCATAGAACTGTAGATTAGGAAGGTGTCCCAAAGGTCGTCTAGTCCAGTCCCCTATAATGCAGGAAGTAAACAATCCCCAATGGGGGGATAGTTGCCTTACTTCCGAGTAAAGAGGACTAGGCTTGCATTGTCTCATCACTAACCACAGAGAAGAGTTACAGGTAGGTAGCCGTGTTGGTCTGAGTCGAAGCAAAATAAAAAAATTCCTTCAGTAGCACCTTAAAGACCAACTAAGTTTATATTTTGGTATGAGCTTTCGTGTGCGTGTGCGTGTATCTGAAGAAGTGTGCATGCACACGAAAGCTCATACCAAAATATAAACTTAGTTGGACCTGGTCTTTAAGGTGCTACTGAAGGAATTTTTTTATTTCACAGAGAAAAGTGCTGCTAACACACTATTGCCTGAGGACAGCATAGTTAAAGTGCATTGTGTAGGGGGGAAGCTGTTGTAAACGCTGAAAGAGTTAATCACAGAGAGCTCCTCGAGCCTAGAAAGGCCCATGGAGGGGAGAGACGGTAGAAGGTGGGACTTATGGCAAGTAGAGCGGAGATTGTCGTGTTTTCCTTCCTTGGGGCGATGGGGTGGGTCGAGTGTGCGCGGAGTTTCAATTCCTAGAAGGGCCGGCAATGCAAAGGCTGCAAACAGCAGGTGAGCTGAAACTGGGGAGAATGAGAGATCGAGATTCAGTTGGCAGGAGAAATTGAGCAAGCTTGGGGGGAAAGAGAGCCCACATTCAGGGTTTTCATTGCAGCTGTTCCCAGGAGAGAGCGTCCTCCGTGTCGCTCATTCCGCCTAGAGCAGTGCAGAAAAAGGGAGAGGGGAAAAGAGGACTCAGTTCAGAGATTTGGCGCCGGGAATAGGTCAGGATAGATGCAGCCTTGTTCCGGACGGGCAAAGGGAAGGACTTTATCAGAGGTTGATACACTGCTGGCATTCAGTGCCACCGCCATGGGTTACAAATCGAAAACGGGTTGGAAAGGAGGAGGTCACGGTGTGGCTATGCACCAGAAGAGCTGGAAGGGGAGCCCCGAGGGTCATCTAGTCCGACCCCTCCCCCCTGCAGTGCAGGAATCCTGCCCACAGCCATCCCTAGGTGGGCTCGAACTGCCAACCTTTCTGGATTAACTGCGCCTCTTGAGGGCCCAGTTTGCCACTGTAGGAAACGGAATTCTGGGCTAGACGATCCTGCGGGCTTCTTCTTGTGTTTTTACTCTCACAGGCAGCAAAGGGAAGAATCTCGCCAAGGACCAGTGGTGCAGGCGCTCTATGGTTGCAATTGTGGCAATTGTACTTTACACAGTTGTGAGGAAGTTTCCCCAAGATGTTTGACCCTTTTTAATAGTTCTCTTTTTCCCTCCTAGAAATGCAACAACAAAAACAACTATGCAAGGCATAGTTCAAAAATAGCATACGACTTTTACCTCTTGTCAGATGGAATGTACTGTACAAGGCAGGCAGGTGATACTTATGTTACTGAAACATATGAATTTGTATTCAAGACTGACTAATAGTTATCTGAGGCAGACAACACAAACAGCATAACAGAGTGTACTTGCTGCTCTAACAGTTAAGTCTCCCTCAGACGTATGACATCTCAAGATTCCACAGCATAAACCCTTTGCATAGTATTTTGAATGCACCATTCCCACAGGCATGGGGGTCCCTGTTTAAAGGTGCAGCCTCGTTGGGGATGACGTGTGTGGCAGGAAGGGGGGTAGTGGTATCTCATAACTTACGTTATTAACCAAGTCCAACTTCAAAGGTTTTCCTAAACCCTTACTGCTGTTGCCATTTAATAGCACTTATACCTTTTATCTCCTTAACTTACCAATAACCCTGGTAACTGTGGGATGTAGGCATGGTAAGAAGCCAACCAAATAGAGTTACTATGTTTAACAAAGATAATTAGGTTTATTATGTGGTTACTTTGATTTGGTACTGTCTCTTTAAATGACCATGCTCTTTGTTCACCGGTTGCTGTCACCTGAAATGCCAACAGCTTATTTTACACAAGAGCAAGATTGCTTTGAGGAACCAGTTAGTTACCCTACTAAAATTATTTTGCCAGATTGCCCTTATATTTACTCCTTGTCAGTTAAGCCTCACTAACAGTATAAGTGAGGGCTTTTGTGGAAGCCTCTGTTTCAACACACTACTTACCTATTGATGCACAGGTCTCTTTTTGCTATCCTGTCTGGAAATCTCCCTTGGCTCCCATACCAGATGTTAGATCCTAGCATCCTGAACTGCCTCAGGTATTCCACCCCCTCCCCCAGCAAGTCTTCAGCTGCTCTGCCTTCCTTCCTTCCTTCCTTCCTTCTCTTCCTCATCTGTCTTCTTCTGGCCATTCTCTGCCAGCACCAACCAACTAACTAACTTTGCTGACCAACTTCCAGCCATAAATATACTCCTCTTCTGGCCCCTTTGATCTAACCCCAGCCAATCACATTTTCTAACTGAGAATTCTAAAGCTGCAACCACCAATCAGAGTATGCATGCATTCTATCCTTCATTTGCATCCTGAGAATTCTAACTCAGCTGTCAGTTAATTAATGCCAGTGTCAGTTACAATTAAACCAACTTTCACCTGACCAGAAAGAAGACTTCCCCTGTCAAACACATTGCAATGTACATTATAATACAGCTGACAGAATACACGACACATTACCCATTAAAACAAAGTTCAAACACACAGGATTTATTCACAGCCTGTGAGAATGCATTCTCAGTGGCAACTCCACATTTGTGGAGTTCTCTCCCTAGTGAGGCACACTTGTCTCCCTCACTATTAACTTTGAGGAGGTATTTAATTACTGAAATACACTGTTCCTGGCAACCTTGAAATTATTAGCTAGAAGGACATTGGGCTGCTTTTAAATGTTTCTAGGTGGTTTTAATTATTGTTAAATGATTTCAATCTGTTATTTTATTTTAAATTATAATATTTTGCTTTTTGCTGCTCTGGGCAATTTTGGGAGGAATGAGGAGATGGAAGCTGCCTTAGACCAAGTCAGACCATTGGTCTATCTTGCTCATTATTGTCTACACTGAGTGGCAGCTACTCCCCAGGGTTTCAGACAGGTGATATTCCTAGCAGCGATCTTTTGCATGCAAGGCCGCTACTCCATCACTGAGTTATGGCCCTAGTTGTATCCTGATGCATTGATTAATACATGGGGCTGTTTGGTTTTCTTGTGCTTTGCCCTTTCCAGAGCTGGAGGTAGAGCGAGAAATAAAAATGGAGGGCCAGGACTCTGCAGGGCCAGAATCTCGAAAGAGCTTGAAGTTGGAAGGCAAAGAGTATCATTTCTTGACAGCTGGGACCAGAGGGGAATTTGTGACTCGGCCGCTTCTGCGGCATATTAAGGAAGATCTGGAGGGGGAGTGTTTACGGAACTGGGATGTTCGGTGGGAAGCATATTTGAAGACAATGGAGTCTCCGCTGGTCCCCCATTCAAGGGAGAATAGGAAGCCATTCCAGGGCTCCCTTGCTGCAGTAGCTGATGACACTCATGGGACTGAAGGAAAGGAAGCAAGCCTCTGTCAAGCCCAAGAAGCCTCAGGAAGCCTCTATTCTCTTGTGAAAGTGAAGGAAGAGATTGTGGACAAGGGTGCCATCATCCAATTCTGCTACCAGGAGGCTGAGGAACCTCGCCAGGTATGCAGTGTTGGGCATGATCAGGGCTGTCTCCTGGTTTGAGAGGGCTCTTGGTCAAATGTTCTCTGGTGGACCCACTCATAAGACCCCTCTTGAATCAGGCCAAAGTCCTGAATTTTATTAAGGCCTCTGGCTTTTGTGCTCACAGTGGCCCTGCAGATACCTCTGGGAATCCCATAAGCAGGATATGAGCACAGCAGCTCTCTTCCCACACTGGTGGGCTTCATTTCTTACCAGATAGATTCTGGTGCCAGCTGTGATAGCGCTATTGCCAGAGGCTGTGTGTATTCTAAATCGCTAGAATTCACAGAGGTGGGGGGGGGAGATGGGACTTTGGCCTGATCCATCAGTGCTCTTCTTATGTTCTTATATGTGCCTTGAGTGGTTGCTTCTACAAGAGACAAAGTGTGGCTAATTTCCCTGGTAGGGAGGCACTACAGTTTGGGTGCCAGGAGTTAGAGGAACCAACCCCCATGGCAGGTTGCCAGGAATGGATAAGACAAGGGAAAGTCCTTACCATTTGCTTTTATTCAGGGCCGTCTTGAGCAGATCGCGCGCCCTGGTGCTGAGGGGCGGAGATCGCTCCGCCGCCCGCCCCGCCCTCGCAGGGCGCAATTGGTTTCCGCGCTGCTTTGCCGCGCGGTGCCCTCCTTGCCAGGCCGGCGCCCACCTTACCAGCCCCGCGCCATAGTGCACTGCGCCACCGGGGGTCTACGAAGAGCCGGCCCTGCTTTTATTCAATAGTTACAAAGAGAGACTTGGGAATGCAGCCTCTTGGCGTTGTCCCGAGTGACTTTCCACCCCCTTTTTCTCCCTCTTCCTCATTCGTCATCTCTTTTACAGGTGGCGCTGTGGGCCCTTTGCTTCTGAGCCCTTTGCTCTCCTACTTTTAAGGCTTGCTGGGTTCTGGGAGATGGTGGGTCTGGAATGGTTTCTAGTGATAAAATGTCAGCCAGCTGCTCCAGCTCTGCTTCCTCCTCCTCTCCCATTATTTCCCAACTTTCCCCCTTATCTTCCTCTGAGCTGTGACCTCCCTCAAACCCCTGTTGTAATCCTGAACTGTCTTCTTCTCTGGAAGGGTCAGGCTGGGGAGGTGGTCTCCACCATTCCTCCTCTGCCCAGTCCCTGACAAACGGACCTGTCTAATAGCACCTCTAATGATGACGGCATGCACAGTGGGGCTTGTGACATCCCTTCCCTCCTTGCAGTCCCCCGCATGCAACCCCTAAAATCAGTGCCAGAGGGTTGGTGTGCCCTTTGGTACAGTATGCGAGGGAGCTGCTGTGTAGGGTGTTGGGACGAGGAGAATCAGCAAAAGATTGCCCTCCTTGTTCTGTTGACAGATGCCTCTGCAGGATCAAATAGCCTCCTCCTGTTGGCATGAGGGACAGCACTAGACTTAGCGTATTGGGAGTTCCACATTTGGCAACCTTTGAATTACATGTGATCTGTGCTCTTTATCAGCTTGCAGAGACTCCTTCCTTGGAGGTTTTTAAGCAGACGTTGGGTGGCCAAATGTCATTGATGCTTTAGCAGAGCTTCCTGCATTGCAGGGGGTTGGATTACAGGAGGGGGTCCCTTCCAATTCTACAATTCTGTGGTTCTATCTGATGGTGATATCATTCTCCTCTTACTGTTTTCAGGGACCAAAGCCTTTGAACGATGTGGCTGTTAATCTCTCCAAGTCAAAGCAGGTACCATTGGACACAGTGAAGATGGAATCCACCATGGAAGTCAAGCAGGAAGCTGACAGGGAGGCCAACTTGCTAGGTAAGTGTTACTGTCTGAACAGTTGAGCCCAGAGGAAGGGAACCTGCTGTGACCTTCCAAATGCTGTTGGGTCCCCAGCTCCAATCTGCTGCAGCCACTGTAGCCAGTGACCAGGGATGAAGGGAGTTGGAGTCCAGCAAGTTCTGGAAGGCAACTGGTTCCGCATCCCTGTTTCGGGTGTTTCAGGCCTGGTTCTGACACAGACTCTTCAGGGCAAAGTAACAGCAACCAGTGCTGTTCTCCCAGTAAAGGCGTAATATGTGCATGTCCAATTTCTCCTCTTGATAACCTGGCCACAGCCGCAAGGGAAACCCCCATTGCAGTCGTCCAGTTGTGAGGTTCAATCTAGTAATAATAATAATAATAATAATTTTATTTTTTTTACCCCACCCATCTGGCTGGGTTTCCCCAGCCACTCTGGGCGGCTTCCAACAAAATATTAAAACTTCAATAAAACATCAGACATTAAAAACTTCCCTAAACAGGCTGCCTTCAGATGTCTTCTAAAAGTAAGATATTTATTTCATTGACATCTGAAGGGCGGGTACCACAACTGAGTAACTAAAGCACACAAATGAAATAAAGGCTCTTTTCATTTCTAGAGTGGAAGAATGAGGAGACAGAAGAATCCAAACTCTCAAGCATTGGAAGAAGATGGTTGAGCACAACCCAAGAGAGAGACTTCCAGATTGCTGAGCCAGAAGAGACCCCTGCATGTCAGTTAGACCCAGAAGAATACTGTGAGAAGCATCCAGAGAAGGCAGCCGAAGAGGCCTCTTTCTGTGAGAGGGGTGATAGAGGACTGTCTCAAAGCACCTTCCAAAATGGAAGCCACAGCAGGCATAGGAGGAAAATGAGAGCCACTGAGGGCAGCAGAAATCTCTGCCAAAACACTGATTCCCTTGAAAGTATGGAAGTAGAAAGGGAGGCCAAGCCTTACGCATGTGTTTACTGCGGGAGAAGTTTCAAGGAGAGTTCGTCGTTAATTATACACCAGAGAGCCCACGCGGGAAAGAGGCCCTACAAATGTTCAGATTGCGGGGAAAGCTTTGCAGAGAGAGGAGACTTTAGGAAACACACTGTGGCTCACATGGATGACAAGCCATACGAATGCTCGCACTGCGGGAAAAGTTTCCACAGCAACTCTCACCTCCGAGCACATACGAGAATCCACACTGGGGAAAAACCCTTCGACTGCACCCACTGCGGAAAGACTTTCGGCACCAGCTCACATCTGAAGAGGCACGTTCGGGTGCACACTGGGGAGAGCCCTTTCACGTGCACCGAGTGCGGGAAAAGCTTCACTCAGAAGCCGTCCCTTATTAAACACAAGAGAACCCACACGGGAGAGAAGCCTTACGAATGCCCTGAGTGCGGCAAGAGCTACCAGGATAGCTCTTCCTTGCTGAGGCACATCAAGGCTCACACGGGCGAGAAACCCTATCAGTGTTCATGGTGCGAGAACCGGTTTATCCAGAGGTCGGATCTCATCCGGCATGAGGGGACACACACCGGAGAGAAACCATACAAGTGTTCGGTGTGTGGGAAAGCCTTCGGTCAGAAAGGGTCGCTTGTGAAACACGAGGGCATGCACACGGGGAAGAATCTCTACGAATGCTTGGACTGTGGGAAGAGCTTCAGCCGGAAACAATCTCTGGTCAGGCACAAGAGGACTCACGCGGGAGAAAGACCATACAAATGCACTGTTTGCGGCAAAGGCTTCAGCACTGGTGCTTACCTGGCAATACATGAAAGAGTGCATACTGGGGAGAAGCCATACAAGTGCTCAGAGTGCGGGAAAAGCTTCTGTCGGAAACCATCCCTCGTTACGCACAGGAGAAGCCATACGGAAGAGAAGCCGAATGGATGCTCAGCGTAATGCCTCATCTGCACCAGGCCTTTAAAGCAATTGAACGGTTTCGCCACAAAAAATCATTGGAACTGTAGTTTGTGAAAGCTTTTAGGAGGCCCCTAATTCTCCTCAGAGGTCTCGGATTCCCAGAGTGGCTTTAAAAACAGGTCCCTGGGAATTGTAGCTCTGTGAGGGGAATAGGAATCTCCAACAACTCTCAGTCACAGGTAGGTAGCCGTGTTGGTCTGAGTCGAAGAAAAATGAAAAAAAATCCTTCAGTAGCACCTTAAAGACCAACTAAGTTTTTATTTTGGTTCATCAGATACCATGCATGCACACGAAAGCTCATACCAAAATAAAAACTTAGTTGGTCTTTAAGGTGCTACTGAAGGAATTTTTTTATTTTGCTTTAACTCTCAGTCAGTCAG
Source organism: Zootoca vivipara (assembly GCF_963506605.1). NCBI lineage: Eukaryota > Metazoa > Chordata > Lepidosauria > Squamata > Lacertidae > Zootoca > Zootoca vivipara. The sequence continues at coordinate 10,283,736 of NC_083277.1, forward strand.
CACCCTTAATAGTTTCCAGGATTCTTTGGGGGAAACCATGGCTGTCAAAGTGGAAGAAGAGAGCTTTAAATGTCTGTGACCTAAGGTAGAGATTGGCCCTCCAGGTGGTGCTGGACTCCCATTTCTTTTGGCTACGCTGGCTGGAGCCAAGGGGAAATGGGAGGCTGTGTGCCTCTGAATGTCAGTTGCCAGGAATCGCAGGTGGGAAGAGTGCTGTTATGCTCAGGTCCTGCTTGTGGGCTTCCCAGGGGAATCTGGTTGGCTTCCGTGAGAACAGGATGCTGGGCTACATGGGCCTTTGGTCTCATCCAGCAGGGCTGTTATGTCCTCATGAGTTGGGAGGCTCCCTATTTCAGCTTCTAAGGGGTGGGAGAAATTTCAGTTTCATTCCAGAGCCTATGGAACACAAAAATAACCACCTGGGAAGAGGGCTGAGTTAATAAACGTGTCCCGAGGGAGAGACAATTCTGTTGTCCGAGCAGTTTCTGTAGCTGTCAGAAAATTCACATTTATTTCACCAAGTAGGCCAAAGCCCTTCCTGAGCTGGAATAATATTGGGTCCTGAAAATTGAAGGGATTTAAAATAGGAAAGAAACCCCCTGAATGTGAGAATATCCCCATCTGGGCAGATCACATTGGAAATAAACCAGACAGGAGGCATCACAATTCAAATACACATACTAGTCATGGAAAAGCAGTTGAGGAGAGCATGTAGCAGGACCAGTGAGGGGTGTGGCCTGGGAGAAGGGGTGTGGCCTGGGAGAAGGGGTGTGGCCTGGGAGAAGGGGTGTGGCCTCGGTGGCATTCCAAGGGTCATACAGGGAGACCTGGCTGGAGGGCCGAAGTTTGTCCCTGGCTCTGGGGTTCCGCATCCCTGACCACTTATCCTGCTAGCTAGAGGTGATGGGAGTTGTAGCTCCAAAACAGCTGGAGACTCAAGTTGGGGAAACCCTGATTTAGATTCTCTGCTATTGGTGTATCCTCAAAATTTCACTGGGCTTCTCTCAATCTCAATCTCTGTGTGTATCTCTATCTTGATAGTTCTATTGTCCCCCAATCCCCCTTTCCCTCTCTCTAAGTAAAGGTAAAGGGACCCCTGACCATTAGGTCCAGTCGTGACCGACTCTGGGGTTGCGGCGCTCATCTTGCATTATTGGCCGAGGGAGCAGGTGTACAGCTTCCAGGTCATGTGGCCAGCATGACTAAGCCACTTCTGGCGAACCAGAGCAGCGCACAGAAACGCCGTTTACCTTCCCACTGGAGTGGTACCTATTTATCTACTGCACTTTGACGTGCTTTCGAACTGCTAGGTTGGCAGGAGCAGGGACCAAGCAACGGGAGCTCACCCCATTGCAGGGATTCGAACCACCGACCTTTTGATCGGCAAGCCCTAGGCTATGTGGTTTAACCCACAGCGCCACCCGTGTCCCTTTTTTCCTTCTCTCTAATCTTCCCCTATTTAGTACCCTCCGTAAGTTTTCAGACTACAACTCCCATCATCCCTGGTTACTGGCCATGCTGGCTGGGGATGATGGAAATTGGAGACTAAACGTATGCTGCCACCAGAAATGTTTCCAAATCCACTATCTCTCATCCTGATTTCTCAAGGCTTGAAATGTCATAGCACACCACTGCAGCACCAATCGTTCTCCTGTTTACACTTCAGCTCATATTTGAGGCCTGCAGATGCATGGAATGTGCTAGAACATGAAATGCCTCGCCAGGATAGCTGCCAGCTCTCGATTAATAATCAACAGAACATATTACTAAAGTTTACCTATTTCCACCTACTTAGACCGCCTTTCAGGCCTAGGTCCCAGGAAGCAACTGAACAAACCAAATGTTAAAAATAATAATACTTAAGTTACCACTTTGCCATAACTGCCTCGCAAGAGACGTTGACCATGAGACTAGCTCCCTCTCCCCCCTGCCAACTCTGGCCAGGGATGAGTGAGGTAGCCATGCACCAGAACCAGCGTGGCCTAGTGGTTTGTGCAGTGGTTCTCAAAAGGGTGTGGCACACCACAGTGGTGTGGCCGGAAAGGGTGGCAAGAGGTGTGGCAGGAAAGGGTGGCAAGTGTGGTAGGAATATTCAAGGACAGTCAAAGAAACATTTAAACTTTCCATGGTAGTATAAAATATAAAAACAGAATATAAAGAACACACAATGCTGTTTTTAATTGAGCAGAAAGATGTTTGGAGTGACCAGTTTTGACATATTTTTATTCTGAAAGTGTGGGTCAGTCACTGAAAAGTTTGAGAACCATTGGATTAGAATGTCTGACTGGGAAATGGTTCAAATTACCACTCAGCCATGAAGCTGTCTGGATGACCTTGGGTCAGTCACTTCATTTCAGCCTAGCCCAGTGGTTTTCAACCAGTGTGCCGTGGCACCCTGGGGTGCCTTGAATGATGCTCAGGGGTGCTGTGGGCAACACTGGCTTCTGTCCCTCTTTCCTTCCTTCCCTCCCTCCCTCCTCTGATGCCCTCTGGAGTCTCTGCCTCCCAAAGGCTTGCACAGCTGTTTGTTGCAGCAGCCCTGGCTACAAGCTCCCCAGGCGAATGGTGCCTCTGGGGCTGGCCAGGGGGTGCTTCCCAGGCCCCTGTAGGGCACTGTGAGAAGGCACCTCTCTTTAGGGGCAGGGGGGCAGCTCAAAGACAAAAAGTGGCAGCTACAGCTGCCCAGAGGACTCCCAAAGAGAGGGGAGAAGAGAGGAGGCTGAGGCAACATTCCACAAGGGAGGATTTGAAAAGGGGTGAGGGGCTGCCAGCTCTACAGGCAACACAGGGTGACACAAATGGGCTCCTGAGCCCCACAGGGGTGCCGCAGAAATATGTAGTTGGTCAAGGGAGCCATGGACCCAAAAAGGTTGAAAACCTCTGGCTTAGCCCACCTCCATGGCCAGACTGCCTTTGTGGCTGGGTGAGGCTATCACCTCAGGTGACAGGCTGGGGGGCAGCTGGGAAAGGTGGCAGTCCAGCCCCCCAAGAGTGTGCTGCTCCCTCCCCCCTATGCTTGTTGCCCTCTTCCTCCATCACCCCTTGTTCCTCTCCAGCCTCTTTTTTTCATCCCTTGCTACCTTCAGCATGCCAGGGCTTTCCTGGGCCACCGTCAGCTGCCTCAGGTGGTGGTGAAGGAGGAGGTGGTAGCCGCCACCATGTCTACGTCACAGGGTCATTGTGGGGATTAGAGGAGGCAGAGAACTCTGCACACCACCTCCTTGAGCCTCTGGGTGTGGTGTGATATAGGCACAATAAATAAATAAAAATATCGCCACCCTGTAGACACCCATGCCCAGATGTCGCTGTACTACAGCTCCCACCCCTAACCATTGGGCTCTACTGGCTGGGAGTGATGGGAGTTGGCGTCCAATGACACCTACAGGACACAACATGGGCTATCTCCTACCTAGGATATCCCCGTGTTTGCGTTTGAAGAACAATTTCTCTACAAGATATCTGTTCCGGATCTCAGTCTCTTGTATTTCAGATGTGATCAAAGTGAGCTTTAAAACAAGAAAAGGAAATATTGGAAAGGTTTCGGTTTAAAACAGGGATCGGCAAGGTTTACCTCACCTGGCCCAGTTTACCCCAGCGGAGATCCCTCCATGGGCCGGATTGCGCCCGCGATTTCTGGTGTCTGCGTCTGCGCAGATGCAAATTCCGGTGTCTGTGTCTGCACAGACGCGATTTCCGGCGCTGCGGAAGCAAGCCCCTGCACCATCCCCATACGTGGACTCGCTGAGTGGGTGGCTCAATTCAGGGGTGGCTCGTGGGCCAGTTAAACGGCCCCCGTGAGCCGCTTGTGGGCCTTAGGTTGCCTACCCCTGGTTTAAAACATGCTGGTGGAAAACCTGCAATGCTGTTGGACTCCAACTCCTGTGATTCCATAAGGACATAGGAAGACACTTCTGGATCAGTGCAATGGCATCCTGCTCTCACAGAGGCCAACCAGGTGCCTGTGGGAAACCTACAGGTGGGACCCGAGCCCAAAAGCCCTCTCCCTTGCTGTGGCTTCCAGCAACTGGCATTCAGAAGCATTGCTACCTCTGACCATGGAGGCAGATCACAGCCATCATGACTAGTAGCCGTCCTTTCTGTAATCTGTCCTGAATCTGTAAAGAGAGAATCATAGACTTCTAGAGTTGGAAGGGAGCCTGGGGATCATTTAGTCCAGTGTTTCCCAACCTTGTGCCTCCAGATGTTTTGAGACTACAATTCCCATCATCCCTAGCTAGCAAGACCAGTGGTCAGGAATGATGGGAATTGTAGTCCGAAAACAGCTTGGAGGCACAAGGTTGGGAAACACTGATTTAGTCCAGTCCGCTGCAATGCAGGATTATACAGCTGTCCCATATGAGGATCAAACCTGCAACCTTGGTATTATCGGCACCAAACTCTAACCAACTGAGCTATCCAGGACCAAGTTTTTCTTTGTTCACTTTCTTTTATGTATTATTTATTTCATAGAATGTATATATTGTAGGGGGGAGCACCCAATACATGAAAAATAAAAATATCACTTTTTTTTTTACAACCGTAATGTAAAACATACAGAAAAGTTAAAGCCACAATAGAAAAAAAGCACATTAACACTCATGCAAGCTTCCTATGCATCTGTCTTAGGGTCAGGATGGGAGCTGTAATCCAACACTCTCTCAAAGGCCAGATGTTTCCCTGATCTAAGAAAATCCCACCCCCGTTTCATTGCCTTTGCATAAATTTTATGTATACAGGGGCCGGGCTGCCCCTTTCCTGCTTTTATGCCAGGACCAGCAGCCACCCGGACTCTTAGGGGTTAAACTGATAGAGATGCGTTTCCTAGACGGCTCCTGTTTCTCTCCCCCCCCCCGCCCCCAAGGTGTGCTCAATTCTTTTTCCTGTTTCTCCTTGGCCAGGTGGGAGAAGCTCTTCTCTCTCCGTTCCTTTTACTTTTTTCTCCTTTTTTGCCTTCTCAAATTTTTGGCCATTTTGGATTGCAACATCTTGGGGCTGCAAGGGATCCTGCAAGTGGAATAATAGTAATAAAGAAAAAGGTGAGCGAAGAGGGAATTGTTTTGGGGAGAAAAGTTGTGAATGGGGAAGGAAAAGACGGTTGCTTAATGCGGAGCCAAGTGGGGTTCAGTAGCTAAGGGACTGAGCTAGAACTGGGGCAGGCGGGGGACCTGGGTTCAAATGCGTCACCCAGCCACGACGCTGCCTTGGTGAACTTGGGACACTCACTCTATCTCAACCTAACCTTCCTTGTTAGCTTCTTTATTAAAAAATATGGATGTGGAAGTGATTGGTCGTATGCTAATTTGAACTTCCTGGATGAAATGTGAGTGAAATGTGAGATAACTGTAGAATAAGAATCCCAATCTCCTGCAAGTGTGTGCCACATAATTTTCGTTCTGCACATTAGATTCATAAAACTGTAGAGTTGGAAGGGACTCCAAGGTCATCTGGTCCAACCCCTTGCAACGCAGAATTCAAACCTAAATAACCCTGACAAGTGGCCGTCCAACCTCTACAACAGTTACAAAAAAGTACATCAGGCAAAACTTTAAAGCTTGTAAAAAAAGAAAAGAAAGGAATTTTTCCAGATTGGTCAGGGAAACAAACAATCCAAATAAGTATACCCGCAACTCGCATCCGGGACCAGGTGGCTGAGAAACCCACTGCAACAGGAGAAGAGGGTTGCCCATGGCTCTTTGACATCAAAGCCAAGAATGGGCTATCTCAGAGCCGTGCTGGATCAGGCCAATAGCCCATCTAGTCCAGCATCTTGTTCTCATTGTGGCGAAGTAGGCGCCCAAATGGAAAACCCACAACCAGGACCTGAGCAGGAGAGCCCTCTCCCCTCCTGTGGGTTCCAGCAACTGGATTTCAAAAGCATCTCTGCCTCCCAAGTGTGGAGGCAGAGCAATAGCCATCCTGGCTAGTAGCCTTTGAGAGCCTTTTCCTCCTTGAATCTGTCCACTCCTCTTTTAAAGCCGTCCAAGTTGGTGGGCATTACTGCCTCTTGTGGGAGTGAGTTCCATAGTTTAACTATGCAGTGGCGAGGAATTTATCCTTTCATGCACGAGAAGTTAATCTCCGGAACTCCCTGCCTATTAATATCAGGCAGGTTCCTTCACTGAACTGTTTTAAGTGCCTTCTAAATACCTACTTTGTTTAGGCAAGTCCACTCAGGCATGTAAACTTTTGAAAACATATGTATATGAAAACAAATATATCCCATGCTCCAATTTATGGGAAGGGACCTTGTGGGCCAATGTCCGATTTCCAACATGATCACTTTCTATTTAATCAGACCTTTGGTCCATGTGGTCTACCCCAGGGGTGGAGAGCTTCCAGGCGTCCCATCCTCTGTGAACGCTGCCCAGACCAGCGGGTGCTCATGGGCATTGGAGTCCCAACAACTTCTGGAAGCTCACAGCTCCTCCACTCCTGATCAGAATTATTTCTGTCTGTTCTTGGAGTCAGCTTCACTCTTATCAGTTCAGCAAATTTCCCACTTGCCTTGTTTACTCCTCTCCCGCTCTGCTCCCTCCATGTTTTTGCTTTCTGGAATGTGTCATTGAACTCTGATAATGCTTCTTGCTTGCCTGTAGGGAGGATAGAGAAGGGTGTGTGTGTGTAAATTTATCTTGCTGTACAAAGGTAAAAATTTTGCTCATTGCTTCGCTCATGTTTGTCTCTGGTCCCACCCGCCTCTGACATGTGGCCCAGAAGGGAATGCAGCCTTCAGAATCCCCACCCCTGCGCTAATTTCCTGGTTTGGAAGGAGCATGTGCCAATGACTGCAGTAATGGGAGAGGGTGGGGGCTGCTTCCCTGCCTCTTGGGGCATCTAATCCAACTGCATGCAAAGCGTTTTCCTGAACTACTGAGCTGTGGCCTTTCCCCGTAGGTGTGCAATGCTTGTGCACAGTTCACACCTCTTCCCTTGAGGCCACGGGTGGGGAAACCAGTGTCCCTCCAGACATTGTTGGATTATTTCTATTTACTTAACAAAATTGACATGCCTTTTGACTGAAAAAAAACACCTCTAAGCCATTTACAAAAATATACATACTATATGTCTGTAGAATGTACAGTGGTACCTTGGGTTACAGACACTTCAGGTTACAGATGCTTCAGGTTACAGACTCTGCTAACCCAGAAATAGTACCTTGGGTTAAGAACTTTACTTCAGGGTGAGAACAGAAATTGTGCGGCGGCGGCGGCGGCGGCAGGAGGCCCCATTAGCTAAAGTGATATCTCAGGTTAAGAACAGTTTCAGGTTAAGAACGGACCTCCAGAACGAATTGAGTTCTTAACCTGAGGTACCACTGTATATCATTGGTCACCCTGGCTGAGGGTGTGGAACTTGGACAGAGGTTTTATTTTTTGTATGGTTGTATTTTTTTAACTGCAAGTTTTAAAACCATTTTTAATGTTGCGTTTTGAATGGTTGTAAACCACCATGAGGCCTTTGGGTAAAGGCTGGTAATAATAATAATCATCATCATCATACATACATACATACATACATACATACATACATACATACAACAGAAGGGCTGCAAGCTCCCCCCATCTCTGATGTAACCAAACAGAGGAGTTTCCTCTGTTCACAAGTATTGATGATCGTTTGCTTTCCATTCTCCGTTCTGCAGCCAGAATAACAATGGAAGACCAGAACTCGACAGGATCCTTCCAAAAGAAGAGATTGGAGGCAGGAGGGGAAGACCCCCAGGTTGCCCCCATTGGGGCCTTGAGAGAGTTTCAGGCAGGGGCGACCCTGCGGCAAATTAAGTCAGAGCCGGAGGAGCAGTGCTGGGATGCCCAATGGCAGCAGCTCCTGAAGACGATGAAGAGCCCTCAGTCAGGCTGGAGAACTCCGCAGATATCCAAGTTCACGCCAGAGGAGGATTTGAAGGACTCCCAGGCCTCGGGGAAGGCCGTAGTCGTGGGTAGCCAGTGGCCTACAAGGGAGTGTGTGGCCCGATTCCTGCCAGGCCTCCCAGGAGAAGCCCAGGAGGCCCATCAAACTCTGGACCTTTCCGTGAAAGTGAAGGAAGAGGTTCCGGAGAAGCAAGCTCTCAGCTTGGAGATGCGCTGCCTACGCTTCCGGCATTTTGGCTACCGGGAGGCCGAAAGGCCCCGGGAGGTCTTGAGGCAGCTCTGGGAGCTCTGCTGTCAGTGGCTGACACCCGAGAGGCACAGCAAGGAGCAGATCCTGGAGCTGGTGACCCTGGAGCAGTTCCTGACCATCCTGCCCCTGGAGATGCAGTGCTGGGTCCGGGAACGCAACCCGGAGACTTGTGCCCAGGCTTTGGCCCTGGCGGACGAGTTCTTGCTGAGGCTGCAAGAGGCGGAGCAAGTGGGGGAAAAGGTCTGAGATATTTTTGTAATTTCATAAACTATGGGGGGTGTATGCTGCTAAGTTGTACTCCAGGTCATGAACCTAAGTTGGTCATGTCCACTGACATCAATGGGTCTACTCTGAGTAAGGCTAACATCCCCCTGAGCCTGCTGACACCTCCGTCTTCTGTGTGGATGGTGCCATTTAACTTGCATAAGCAACTTCATCTCACTGACTGCATCTCTCTTCCTGTTTCAGCTCCCGGAGCCTTTTCATATAGTGACTGTTAAGTCCCCCAAATCGGAGGAGGATCCCTCAGATGCTGTGGAGCTGCTTTTCCCTGCGGAGGTGGCCCGGGAGAATGAGGAGCTTGCTAGGTTGCTGGGTGAGGATTCCCATGTCCAAATCTCATTGTTGGAAGACCTCTGTGGGGATGATTCCTGCGCTGGCACTGAAACTGCCTTTGCTGTCCTGGTGCCCTCCACACGTGGGACTACAGCTCCCATGGAGTGCAGGCCAGGATTAGCGGGAAACCTGCGGCCCTCCGCATGTTGCTGGGTGCCAAGGGTGCTGCCAAGGAATGCCCCCAGCAGAGAGTTAGTTCTTTATTGTCCAAGCTGATACAGTAGTTTCCATGGCTCCAAAAAAACACACACACACCAGCCTAGTGGCTAGACAGCTATTCCCAGGCCTCTGCTTTATGGAGCAGTTGCAATAACAGGAGACCACAATCCCTCCACCAGTTTATTTACCATCCTCCGACAGGTTTCACGCATGCACCTGGAGACTGCCCCAGTTAGCGGAGCCAGTGATCAGGCATGTTGGGAGTTGTAGTCTGGCCATGTCTTGAGGCCCACAGGTTCCCCAGCTCTGCCACGGAGTAAGACGTGTGTTCTCCCAAAGATCTGTCTTTGACCCTGTGCTTTTAAACTAGATTATAAACAATCTGAAGTTTGCGAGGAACCCTGATGTTTGGCCAGGCTTGCCAGTGGCACCAAATTATGGAGGGTGGTAAATATGGAAAAGTTGTGATGAGCCCCAAAAGGATCTCTCCAAACTGGGCGAACGACCAATGAAATGGCAAGTGCTGTTTGGTGTGAGTAAGTGTGAAAGTGATGCATGTCGGGGCAAGAAATCCTAGCTTCACGTATGTGCTGAATGGCCTGAGATTGTAGATACTGAACAGGAGAAGGATCTTGGGGTCATTTTGTGGATAGATCGATGAAGATGTCCATCCAGTTTGCAGCAGCTTTTTTGAAAAAAGGCAAATCCCATGTTGGGCAATCATTGGGAAGTGAGCAAATGCAAAATTGCCAGACTTATTAGAAACCTATAGTGCAACCATACTTTGAATACTGTGTATAGCTCTGATTGTCCTGTTTCAGAAAAGATATTGTAGAACTGGAAATGATCATTACAGGTGAAACTCGGAAAATTAGAATATGGTCGAAAAGTGCATTTATTTCAGTAACGCAACTTAAAAGGTGAAACCAATATACGAGATAGATGCATGACATGTAAAGCAAGATATGTCAAGCCTTTATTTGTTGTACTGTGTATTCCTGCGTATAAGACTACTTTTTAACCCAGGAAAATCTTCTCAAAAGTCAGGGGTTGTCTTATATACCAGGTTGTATTTTTTATATGGCGAGTATATCCCAAACTCTATATTTTAACTGGAAAAGTTGGGGGTCGTCTTATACGCCTAGTCGTCTTATACGCTGGAATATACGGCAATTGTAATTATTTGTCGTTAGGTGGGTGAATTATAAATGGAATGTAATTAATGAAATGTAATAGTGATGTTTGTTTTTGTTTGTTTTTGTATTATTGTAACTATTTGTTTTATTGCTGTGGAATTTCCAAAAGAAAGCATTTGTAAAAATAAAAATAAAAATGATAAATAATAAGTTGCATTACTGAAATAAATGCATTTTTCGACGATATTCTGATTTTCCGAGTTTCACCTGTATTCTTCCATTTATTACCTGTCCTTCACCAGCAGGTCCCAGGGCTAGTTACCACTATTTAAACTTCAAAATTAATAAAAGTTAAAGATTACCATCACAGGAATAGGGTCGGCTCTGAAAGCACACGTCTCAGGGTATCAGAGGGCAGGGTAAAAATTCAGCATTCTCCCCACAGATTCCTCAGATCGTTCTTTACCCCACAGGCAATGCAGAAACAAAGGCAAAGGAGGGAAACCTTCCGTTGCAAAGATCGAAGCAAGGAGAATTCAACTCAATACCTTTGGGGAAAGCCAGAGAGGACGACTTGCTTCATCATGACAATCGAGGCTGGCTTTTGACTCAACAGGGACTAGAAACATTCCAGCAGTCTGTGCCTTGTGAGGAAGTGGACACAATCGTATGTGACAGCCCTGTGAAACAGGGACCCGTTGAGGGCGAAAGAAGAAATATGTGCGTTGACTGTGAAAATCTGTGCCATAGCTTCAATTTCCCCAAGAGTCAGAGGATGCAAATGGGAGAGGACCCCAACCACTGCAGTCTGTGTGGGAAAGCCTTGAGGAGCGGCCCCTCCCTCACTGCGCGCAAGGGGGCTTTCCCAGGAGAGAAACCGTACCGGTGCTCTGAGTGTGGGAAGAGCTTTGGCTGGAAATCGTCACTCACTTCACACAAAAGGATCCACTCGGGGGAGAAGCCATACAGGTGCTCCGAGTGCGGGAAGAGCTTTGGAATCAGCTCCCAGCTGGTGAGGCACAAGAGAATCCACACAGGTGAGAGAAACTTTCCCATTGCCCCGACTGCACTAAGAGCTTCAGCCTCTCCTGACACACGGGAGAACCGCCATGGGGGGAGAAGAACGATCTGAAATATTTTCCTTGAAGCTTGAATTTGTTTTATTCTGTATTGTTTTGTTTGATGTGTTGTATAAAATATAACGCTGTGCGCTAAACCACTGAGCCTAGGGCTTGCTGATCAGAAGGTCGGCGGTTCGAATCCCTGTGACGGGGTGAGCTCCCGTTGCTTGGTCCCAGCTCCTGGCAACCTAGCAGTTCGAAAGCACGTCAAAATGCAAGTAGATAAATAGGAACCGCTATAGCGGGAAGGTAAACGGCGTTTCCATGTGCTGCTCTGGTTTGCCAGAAGCGGCATTGTCATGCTGGCCACATGACCTGGAAGCTATACGCCGGCTCCCTCGGCCAATAATGCGAGATGAGCGTGCAACCCCAGAGTCGGTCACGACTGGACCTAATGGTCAGGGGTCCCTTTACCTTTACCTTATAAAATATAAAGCGGTATAGAAATGAAATGAGTAATAAGGATAATTTCATTGCCAAAAGTAAAAAATGGCACCTCGGCATTCCATTGTGGTGACCATAGCCTAGGTCTCAGGTGCAACTTGGGGATTAACTTATATATCGTGAGTTTTTAATACTGCTATGGAAAGATGCCATCAGCAGGGCTTCCTCTCCCACTAATAAGGCTGAAGGTGGCTGAAGCACAAGATGGCGGTTGTGGAGCCTCGGTTTCCGGTATTTTCTCTTGATTTCCCTTGATCATAATTATATTATCACTCCCCTCACCTCACCCTGGAAAAAATCCAGTTAACCGCTCCACCTGTTTCTTTGTTGTTAGATCATTTGGTTGCAATGCCATCGCACAAGAAGAGGAAGATAGATTTGGAGTGCCGCATTTTCAATAAGAAATGGACGCATGACTATTTCTTTGTGGAGCTGAAAGGCATGCCCGTGTGCCTCATTTGTGGTGAGGCCCTTTCCATCCTGAAGAAGGCCAACCTGCAGAGGCACTACAGGACGAAGCACATCCAGTACGAGGAGTTCCAAGGGCAGCTGCGCGAGGAGAAGGTCAAGGCGCTGAAAACGGACCTGCACGCCCAGCAAGGCATCGCCCCGGAACCAAGGAAGGAAATGGACAGCGTGGAGCAAGCCAGCTTCGTGGTGAGCGAGCTGGTCTCCAAAAAGCTGCGCCCGCTCTCCAGAGGCGAGCTGGTGAAGGAGTGCATTGTGGCCACCGCCGCTCTCTTGGCCCCGGAGAAGCTGAAGCTCTTTGAGAGCGTGAGCTTCTCTCGCAGGAAGGGGCCAGCTCACAGCAAGAACTCGGCTCGGGGAATGGAGGGGTCTCTTGCAAAGGGGCCCCGGGGGCCCCGATTACCAGAGGCGAACTTGGAAAGCCAGCTGCTAGCAGCCACGTTGTTGATGCCGCCAGACAAAAGGAGGCTTGAAAAAGAAACACAGCCGCAAGTGTCACACTGAAAAGCCTGCTGAGTTGAATGTTTAACATTGTTATATATATATATTCTCTTCTTTATTTTTTCTTAAGTTCAGCACCATCATTTTATCGTTTGTATGCCGCCCATCTAAACTGCATTGCCCTACTACTCTGGGTGGCTTCCAACAAAATATTAGAAACACACGAGCCCTCAAACAGTAAAATCTTCTTCAGCTGTGAAGTTATACAAGTTTTACATTTTTTATCTTGCAGATTATAGAAGATGGTTCTGGAATTGGTTGGCTCTGCTTAACACTCTGCCAAGCAATAGGCATCAGTCCCCACTGCTTCTGTTTGGACCCCACTCCCCACAAAATCGATTTTTCCAATGGGTCACTGGCCTTTCACTTAACAAACAACGAAAGGTTCCCCACAACTAAGTGTTTAAATGGAAGCTGGTGCCAAAGGTAGAGGCAAATGGTTGCAGTGTATTAACCTATATTGCTTGCTTATAATCCTTTTTTCTTCTGTGACGGACCTTCAAGCCACCGACCTGCTTGGTGAGGCAGGGATTGGGTGATCTTTCCTTTTTGAGGCGCAGTTTGTTCCTTTGTATGGTCAAACATGAAAAGTAAAAGTGAGCCAGCACGACAAAACGGTTACAGAATATTTACCTGGTGAAAGGCTGGCAACCTGTGGCCCCTCCAGATGTTGTTAGATTGCAACTCACGTCTTCCTTGGCTGTCGGCCATCCTGGCTGGGACTCATGGGAGCTGGAGTCCAATGATCTCTGAAGCGCCACAGGTTTCCCTGCGTCTAGGTCCACAAATGCCGGGGACAATTCAAATCCCTCCTCAGTTGTGAAGCTCTCTGACTGATTTAAAGCCAGTCACCATCTTTATGCGAAACCTACCTCGCAGGGTTGCTGCGTGCGTGAAAGCAATATATCTTGCAGTGGCCTTGATGAGGGAAGTATGCAAGAGAAATGTACTTCATAGGTAAAAAGACAGGAAATAGTTCTGAATCTGATTGAAAAGGAAGTATTTGTCTCCAAATAGCATATAGCTGGGGCCCAAGTGTTGTTGAACTCCAGTGGAAGTCTCAGCATCTGGTTCCACAGCCCTCTTCACTCTCTCATTGTAAACCTCCAGGTGACAGGAACCAGCCAATGCCTTATAGTTAAGAAACAGACTGCCAGGAGCTGAGATTGCAAGTCGCCAATCTGGGAAATTTAGGCGAGCATCAACATTGGTTTCCATGTTTATGAATGTTGATTTGGATCAAATCGTCTGAGGTGTGGAAATATTAGGGGAAATATCTGCTTGGGATAGTTTTGACAGCAATTAGAGGAACTGGGAATATTTCTAGGTCCATCAGCAAATAGCTAGAGAGGATTAAGGTTTGTGTTGCTGGGGTGTGGGAGGAATTAGGCCTTGTTTCTTGTGTGACAGATAAAGCGATTCCATAGTTCTTAAGGGTGAAAGTTTGCTGCCTGTCAAAATGATGGTTGAGCCTTTTTTTCCTTTCAAAAAACCAAACCAAACCAACCCAAACATGGCAGCTGGTCTACTCAAGCAGGAAAATATAAGGTTCATTTGTGAAGTTACCTGTTTCGCTCTGAGCTTTGTTTACATCTGTCCTTTTTAGCAAACAAATCCACGTAATTGTTGGTGGCTGTTATGTTCTTGTCAAATAGAACTAATTAAAAGTTTTTACTGTTAAAAAAATTGTGAGAAATACTTTCAGCTGAAAATGCAAACACACTGATCCTGATCCCTGTACAGTCTTACCTTGGTTCCCGAATTTAATCCATTCTGGGAGTCCATTCGACTCCCGGAACCATTCGAGAACCAAGGCGCGGCTTCCGATTGACGGCAGGAGCTTCCTGCACTCAGTCAGAAGCTGTGTCGGATATTCGACTTCCGAAATGTTCAAGTTGCAAGGGGACTGTATTATATACACTACAGTTGGGTTGAAACAGCACTCTTTACACTTACCTGATTTGCACATAATAATTTATAATAATTATTATTTATTACTTATACCCCTCCCATCTGACTGGGTTACCCCAGCCACTCTGGGCAGGTTCCAACAAAATATTAAAATACATTAAAAGCTTCCCTAAACAGGGCTGCCTTCAGATGTCTTCTAAAAGTCTGGTAGTTATTTTTCTCTTTGACATCTGGTGGGAGGGCGTTCCACAGGGCGGGTGCCACTACCAAGAAGTTCCAATGCCTGGTTCCCTGTAACTTGGCTTCTCGCAGCAAGGGAACCGCCAGAAGGCCCCCGTAGCTGGACTTCAGTCTCCGGGCAGAACGATGTGGGTGGAGACGCTCCTTCAGGTATACTGGACCGAGGCAGTTTAGGGCTTTAAAGGTCAGCACCAACACTTTGAATTGTGCTCGGAAACGTACTGGGAGCCAATGTAGGTCTTTCAAGATCGGTGTTATGTGGTGCCAAGGGTGGAGAAATTCAGACCTGGGGGGCCAATTGCACATTTGGTTTGTGGTCCTCATAATGCACCCCACCCCCTTCCATGGCTCTACTTTGCACCTTAGCAGCCGGGATGTGCCTTTAAACTCCTGACAATGCCTCCTCCTTGCCTGGATAGAGGGCAGTGTTGTGTGTGCATTTGTGTCTCAGATATATCCTCCTGTATAAGGCAAAACTGTTCAAACTATGGCACTACATCTTTTTTGCTTTAAAAAGAAAGCATTGAAAGAACAGTTGCTTTTAAAATTTATTGCTTTATTTTTCACAACATAACACAAAGAAAAGAACTTCCCCTCTCTCCAGCCAGTGTGGTAGAGTAGTTAAGAACGGTAGTCTCATAATCTGGTGAACCGGGTTCGCATCTCCACTCCTCCAAGTGCAGCTGCTGGGCTAGTCACACTTCTCTGAAGTCTCTCAGCCTCAGTCACCTCACAGAGTGTTTGTTGTGGGGGAGGAAGGGAAAGGAGAATGTTAGCCGCTTTGAGACTCCTTACGGTAGTAATAAAGCGGGATATCAAATCCAAACTCCTCCTCTTCTTCTTCCTAACATAGTAAAATTGCCCTTCATTTTTCTCAGTACTTCCCATGAAGAATATTTCTTTCACACCCATAACGTATATTTGGTGCACACTTAAAGAACACTGTCCCTCCCAAAAGATTCATGGGAGCCGTTGCATGGGAGGTATTCTTTGACAGTTAGTTAGTCTGGCTGCTGCGTGCCGCTGTTCACTGTTCCTGTGTTTCTGTGAGGAGAATACAGGACACTGCAAAAGACATCGTTTGTAATGAGTGTGCAATAAGCCAGAGAGAGAGAGAGAGATCCATCCCTATAATGTAAACAGGGAGACTTCTGTCCAGGAGATTTCTGTATAAAGAACTCTTTGCTGAGGTGGAAGTGGGGACTAAGTGAGGTTGGAGTGGAACCATGTTATCGTGAACATGAGAAGGTAAAATATGCTCTCCATTTCAATATTTATTAAATTTTATTTATCCAGTTACGCAGAAGAGTTATTAGACTTTTTATTTTGCTGTGAGCTACCTCATACATTGCAAGAAATGGATCCTGAGACCAATGATCCCGCTCCTTAAAATACAATCTGAAAAAAATTGATGAAGCAGTAAAGAGTATTGAGGACAATACAATAGTCCCGCCTCTGTTTACATGTCTAGCTTGTACTCCTCCCCAGAGTTGCCTCGACTTCCGGCTTCACCAGCAGAGATAAAATCGGGCTTTGCAAAGGAGGGAGGGAAGGAGGCGGGGAGCGGCGCTGCATCGTGGAGAGGCGGAAGAGGCGGCTGCTTCCTAATTAAGGCCCTTAATTAAACGGGGTCAATCCCTGCCTCCCACGCAGGGGCTCCCATTCCCGCCGCTGCTGCCGACGCCGTTGCCCTCAAGATTTCGGGTGAGTGCAAAGCCAATGGTGGGGAAGGAGGGAAGGGGCTTTGGGAGGGGGTCCAGGATGAGAAGCCCCGGGACGGGGAGAGGCAGCCCTGCACAAGCTCCGGGCGGAGAGAAGAGAAAGGAGGAAATGGAGCTCGTCTTTTAAAAGGGGGCCTTGAAGGCGGTGGGGGGGAGAGAGAAGCTTCCTCCTGTATGGATCTGGTGCAACGGGAGTTGCATTGAAAGAGGCGGGAAAGGGGGAGGGGTGGGCATTGCCAGCCAGGATCACCTTAATAATAGTATTAATTTTAATATCTGTACCTGGTTCCGTGTGCTGTTCTGGTTTGCCAGAAGCGGGTTTGTTATGCTGGCCACATGACCTGGAAGCTATACGCCGGCTCCCTCGGCCAATAACGCGAGATGAGCGCCGCCACCCCAAAGTCGGTCATGACTGGACCTAATGGTCAGGGGTCCCTTTACCTTTACTCCCACCGCATGAAAGGCAGAGGTCTTGTTCATTCACAATCCCAGTAAACCATGTGTGTATCTGAAGTGAACCAAGCACTGCAGCTCCTTCCACTCTCACTGTGCTGCTGCAATAAAAGGCAGCAGAGGAGGAAAAGGATGGGTTTGAAGGCTCTTTCCAGCTCTCTCCTCTGAGCAACAAGAGCAAAGTGTGTTTGCAGGGCAGGAGGAGAGAGAAGGAGTCAGCGAGGGTGGAGGGAGCAGTGGGCAGTTCCATCGCGTCTCCCAGGGGATCCTGATGCAAGCAAGGGACTTCCTTCTCCGTGCAAGGGCCACCAGTGTATTCAGAGCAGTCCTTTGCAGATTAACTCTTAAGTTCCATGTAATGAAAACACACACACACACACACACACATACATATTCCCCTCACACATATACCCCTGACCATTAGGTCCAGTCGTGACCGACTCTGGGGTTGCAGCACTCATCTTGCTCTATTGGCCAAGGGAGCCAGCGTACAGCTTCCTGGTCATGTGGCCAGCATGACAAAGCCTCTTCTGGAGAACCAGAGCAGCACACGGAAACGCCGATTACCTTCCCACTGGAGCTGTTCCTATTTATCTACTTGCACTTTGACGTCTTTTCGATCTGCTAGGTTGGCAGGAGCTGGGGCCAAACAATGGGAGCTCACCCCATTGCAGGAATTCGAACTGCCAAGCTTCTGATCACTGTGGTTTAACCCACAGCGCCACCCGCTTCCCCATACATATACATACACACATACAATTTTTTAATTAGTTTTCAGTTACAATAATCCAATAAAAGCCTCATTGTCACAACACCAAATTATAATACAAATTATAATACAATTAATAATGCCAATTGTTCAGATGCAAATGATACAATTTTGTTGGTCCCCAATTGATAGCTGGATGATTTACTTTAATTCTGCATTCCAAAAATCTTACTACGTACAGTGGTACCTCACAAGACAAATTTAATTAGTTCCGCAGGTCAATACGTTTTACGAAAAATTCGTCTTGCGAGGCACAGTTTCCCATAGGAATGTATTGAAACTTAATGTGTTCCTATGGTCTCCGGGGGACTAGCAATCCATTCCAGAGCAAGAGCCAAGTAGCAAGGCAAACTGAGTGAAACCTGTTCCCCCATCCCTGGGGGGGGGATTTGCAATGGTGATTACGTTGAATCATCCTTGTTTTTTATTTGATAATGATCTCCCGCTGTCCTAGGAGTTGCCTCCATTAAGGCAGACCGGGAACCAGAAGCCCCATGGGCAGGAGAATCCCTGCAGGGGCTCTGAAACTCCCTTTTCTTCCTCCCTCCCTCCCTCCCTCCCTCCCTCCCAGGAAGCTGCCACTTGCTCTGGCTTCTGGGTTCCTCAGGAAGCTGAGCATACAAACCTAGCTGAGACTGAACCTGCAAAACTAGCCAGGATGGAAGGAGGACGATGGACGGTTGACCTCGTCAGGCGGTCTCCCGCATCCCTCCCCACAACCTCTGAGCATTCCCTTCCAGGACCATGGGAGAAATCTGGTGAGTTCTAGGGGAGAGGAGATGGGGACAGGGATGGATGGATGGATGGATGGATGGTGGCGGGAGAAAGAGGAGACAAAAGGCAGGGAGTTCTTGACAGGAAGACTGAAGGGGTGAAGCCTTCTCCAAAGTAGCTCTTTGTTTTTGGAATCCCTTTCATAAAGTAGTGGAGCAGATTTTTTTCCTGTTTCATTCCACTGTGTGGAATGAAAAAGTGGGTCAGAACCTCCGGCCTAAAAATATTAATATTCTAAGCTGTCAACTAAACTCCTATTTGAGTTTTTAAATGTATAACTACCGTAAGTCTGTTTTCTGTTGTAATTCCTTTTTGTCTTGCTCTTTCAGTTTTTTTACCAAAAACTTACCGGTAGTCTTATTCTTATTTATTTTAAAGCCTGAATTCCTGTATCTTTTCTAACACCTTCGGTAGAGTATTTTTGGGATCCTCCACTATAATTACAAGGTCAACTGCAAAAGCTTTTAATTGTTGTGTTTTATTTCCTACTGTTATTTAATTAATTTCTTTCCTCTAATCTCTCTCTCCAGGGCCTCTAGTACCAAATTAAATAATAATGGTGATAGGGGGGACATCATTGTCCTGTCCCTTTCATTATTTTACACTTTTCATTTATAACCTTATTAACAATCAGCATGGCCTGTTGCTCAGAATAAATGGCATCAATTCCTCTCCCAAATGCTCCCCCAAAATTCATTTTATTCTATAAAAGCCCATGAGACATTATCAAAATCCTTTTCAGCATCTATAAACATTGAGGACACATTATCTCATTTCTTACTTCCAAATATTAAATAATATCAATTATATTCCTTATGTTATCCTTCATCTGACATCCTGAGAGAAGCTGGACTGATTGTGATGAATTATTTCTGCTAAAACACCTTTCATTCTATTGCCCAAAGTGTTCGCAATACTTTAAATGGAGTATTTTCTGACCTCTAAGTCCAAGAATTATTGAGTTGTGGTCCCAAAGCGTTCTTGGTTGTATTTCTCCTTTTTTAATTTATTGGCCTCCATCCTACAGGAGACAGTGATGGCCAGCAACTTGGATAGCTTGAGAAAAGGAATTTAACTGATAGCTATGCTTTGCCCTCATGGTCCAGGGCAATAATGCTTCTTAATACTAGTTTCTGGAAAGCACAGGAAGGCAGAGGGTTCTTGTGCTCCAATTCTGCTTGCTGGTTTCCCACATGCACCTGGTTGGCCCCTGTGAGAACAGGATGCTGGACTAGGTGGGCCTTTGCCCAATCCAGCAGGCTCTTCTTATGTTCCAATATATTGCAATATTTTTACAGTTACATGTGGCATAATAACACTTAGGTTTTACTTATTACTCAGATGAGAGACTTCTACTCGAGCCTGAGATCATTTCCTCACTTGAAAAAGAAAAATACAGATATGTGTCTAATAAGCCAATTCCACAATAGATCTGTATTATAAAATGGTGTTGCCATATTGTGTGAATGGAGTCATCTTATGTTCCTCTTGCCACTGCTTTCCTGTCTCATCTGCTTTCCTAAAAAAATAGAACATAAGAGAGAACAATGGACAAGGATACAGTGTTAAATAGGAGAAGGTGCAGATTGGGATTGACGTGTGTTCAGTTCCATTTTTGTCTTTCCTGAGAATCTAACAGGTTTCTGCCCCCCCCCCTCCCAAACAGATCAGAATTCTATGGAGCCACCTGTGAATTCATTGGGAAGAACAAAGAAACAGTTTAAATGCAGGGAATGTGGAAAGAGCTTCAGTAGAAGTGGATACCTTAGAAGACATCAACGAACTCACACAGGGGAGAAACCATTTGAATGTATTGAATGTGGAAAGAGCTTCAGTCAAAATGGATACCTTAGAAGACATCAACGAACTCACATGGGGGAGAAACCATTTGAATGTATTGAATGTGGAAAGAGCTTCAGTCAAAGTGGAGACCTTAGAACACACCAACGAACTCACACGGGGGAGAAACCATTTAAATGTATTGAATGTGGTAAGAGCTTCAGTGAAAGTGGAACACTTAGAAAACATCAACGAACTCACACAGGGGAGAAACCATTTAAATGTATTGAATGTGGTAAGAGCTTCAGTCAAAGTGGAGACCTTAGAACACACCAACGAACTCACACAGGGGAGAAACAAATTAAATGTATTGAATGTAGAAAGAGCTTCAGTAAGAATGTAGCCCTTAGAAGACATCAACGAACTCACACAGGGGAGAAACCATTTGAATTTATTGAATGTGGAAAGAGCTTCAGTCAAAGTGGAGAACTTAGAACACACCAAGAACCTCACATGGGGGAGAAACCATTTGAATGTATTGAATGTGGAAAGAGCTTCAGTCAAAGTGGAGAACTTAGAACACATCAACAACCTCACATGGGGGAGAAACCATTTGAATGTATTGAATGTGGAAAGAGCTTCAGTCAAAGTGCAGCACTTAAAACACACCAACGAACCCACACGGGGGAGAAGCCATTTAAATGTATTGAATGTGGTAAGAGCTTCAGTCAAAGTGCAGCACTTAGAATACATCAACGAACTCACACAGGGGAGACACCATTTAAATGTATTGAATGTGGTAAGAGCTTCAGTGAAAGTGGAGCACTTAGAAGACATCAACGAACTCACACAGGGGATAAACCATTTAAATGTATTGAATGTGGTAAGAGCTTCAGTCAAAGTGGAGACCTTAGAACACACCAACGAACCCACACGGGGGAGAAGCCGTTTAAATGTATTGAATGTGGTAAGAGCTTCAGTCAAAGTGGAGACCTTAGAACACACCAACGAACCCACACGGGGGAGAAGCCATTTAAATGTATTGAATGTGGTAAGAGCTTCAGTCGAAGTGCAGCACTTAGAATACATCAACGAACTCACACAGGGGAGAAACCATTTAAATGTATTGAATGTGGAAAGAGCTACGGTCAAAGTGGAGCACTTAGAATACATCAACGAACTCACACAGGGGAGAAACCATTTGAATGTATTGAATGTGGAAAGAGCTTCAGTAAAAATGGAGCCCTTAGAAGACATCAACGAACTCACACAGGGGAGAAACCATTTGAATTTATTGAATGTGGAAAGAGCTTCAGTCAAAGTGGAGAACTTAGAACACACCAACGACCTCACATGGGGGAGAAACCATTTGAATGTATTGAATGTGGAAAGAGCTTCAGTCAAAGTGGGAAACTTAGAAGACATCAACGAACTCACACGGGGGAGAAACCATTTAAATGTATTGAATGTGGTAAGAGCTACAGTCATAGTGGAGCACTTAGAATACATCAACGGACTCACACAGGGGAGAAACCATTTGAATGTATTGAATGTGGAAAGAGCTACAGTCATAGTGGAGCACTTAGAATACATCAACGGACTCACACAGGGGAGAAACCATTTGAATGTATTGAATGTGGAAAGAGCTACAGTCATAGTAGAGCACTTAGAATACATCAACGAACTCACACAGGGGAGAAACCATTTAAATGTATTGAATGTGGAAAGAGCTACAGTCATAGTGGAGCACTTAGAATACATCAACGGACTCACACAGGGGAGAAACCATTTGAATGTATTGAATGTGGAAAGAGCTTCAGTCAAAATGGATACCTTAGAATACATCAACGAATTCACACGGGGGAGAAACCATTTAAATGTATGGAGTGTGGAAAGAGCTTCAGTCAAAATGGACACCTTAGAAAACATCAGCTAACACACACGATGAAAACTACAGATGTATTGAATGTAGAAAGGTCTTCAGAGGGAATGGAGACCTTAATATTCATTAGCAAATTCACCCAGGGGGGAAACAACAACAATAATAATAATAATAACAACAACAACAACAACAATAATAATTTATTTATTCCCC
Source organism: Zootoca vivipara (assembly GCF_963506605.1). NCBI lineage: Eukaryota > Metazoa > Chordata > Lepidosauria > Squamata > Lacertidae > Zootoca > Zootoca vivipara. The sequence continues at coordinate 10,306,043 of NC_083277.1, forward strand.
AGCCACTCTGAGCGGGTTCCAACAGAAAAATAAAACAGAGTATGTATGGAGTGTTCCACTCAGGGTTCACTGCTTACATCAAGAAACTCATAAAGGGGAAAATCAGTTGTAAATGCATGGAGTGTGTGAGTTGTCCTAGTGTTTTGTACGTAAATTTGTATGCACATAGATATGTATTAAAGTAATGAATGTCACCTATACTAAATGTACAAAATAAGTGTCAACTTGTTGCTATATAAATAGGAAGAGAGTGTGAATCTGGAATGTTCAAGGTGTGTGTTGGATCTGTTGAGTTTTGAGGTCATCCCTTCTCTGCCAAAATGATGGGCTGCCTTTGTCTTCTAGATCAGCATTCCAGGCGCTCATAACTTGAACTTTGTATAATCCATTTAAGACCTTTTTATTGATAGCATTTTCCAGCTGAATGAAAAGGTCTTTGTGTTATATGTTCATTTAGCATTCCTTTTAAAACTCATCTCCTATTTTCTTTGCTCTTGTGTACCTGTTTTGAGCTGTTTTTATTAAATATTTTCTGCATTGGCTTTTGACCTGTGGAAGGTGGCCAGTAAGGGTGTTTTTTGTGTTTCTTAGTTCACAGAAATGTTTTAGAGGAATGGGTGAAAGAATTAGGGCTAGGGACTGAGGAGTGGGAGACATATTTGTTGTGAATGCGGGAGATGGAGAGGGAGACAAGAGAAGCTCAGTTATTTGGTCAGGGCTGTGGCTAACGGCCTTGGTCCAGGTTTTCTGGGAATTGTAGTCTTGGGATGTCCAATTGTAGTTGGCCGAGGAGGCTCAGAAACCTCTGAGAGGTTCCTCCCAGAACTACAGTTCCCAGAGTTTGTGGGACGTGAAGATGGCTGTCAAGTCTCTGGACAGAGGTCGGCAACCTAAGGCCCGTGGGCCGGTTCCGGCCTAAATGGGTTCTGGATCTGGCCCATGGAAGGTCCAGAAATCACCACATGGTTCTGATTCATATCGTTTGGGCTGCGCCATTTTTTTCTCTCTGCCTTACGGCGGCACCTCCTCCCTCTCTCCTGCCTTCTGCCTTCTCCCCTGCCATGCAGAGGAAGGGGGCTAGCATTTGATTGGTTCCAGCTGCATTGTTTCACTCTGATTGGTTGCAGCTTTCTTTCCTCCTCCCTCCCTCCTCGTAGAGACAAGAGGAAGGGGCCTGGGCTTTGTTCGTTCCAGCGTGATGGCTTGACGGGGGCCATTTAAGGCAGCCCTCTCTGGCCCTCCCCTGGCTCACTGTTCATGAATATAAAAAAACCCTCAAAATGTGACAAATGTTTGTGGGGCCTCCACCTGTTGTTGCTGCTGAGGGGGGCCCTGGATCTCTGCTCCAAATGTCTGCCTTGATGGTAGCAGGATGGGAGAAGTCAAGTGCCCAGAATGAAAAAGGAAAAGTATTTTCTGCATCTTTCTTGAATGAAATGGGTATGTCTGAAACCTGAAGTGCCTGTAACCCGAGGTACCACTGTATAGAGTAAGGTTAAAATTTATGATTTTAGGAACTGCTAAAGATGATTAAAAATGAAATTCAGAAAGGGGGGACTTGAAATGTTAAGGAATATATTGAAAAGAATAGATTTTATATGTAATATGTTTGTAGTGTTGGTTTTGTTTTTTGTATTGTTCTGTATTGGTTTTTTTATTTTGTAGTGTATTTTAATGCGTAATGTGTTTCTGTTGTTATAACATGAATAAAAAAAATTGGGGGAAAATGAACATTGTTTGCAATCTGCTACTTTAGCATGTTCATCTAATTGTAAGCCTGTTGAAGACTGTTCTGCAGTAAAGCTTTGTAAATTATTCTTGTGATGGAGAGAACTCATTTCCACACAAGGTCCAGATCAGGAATTCCAATGAACAACTTTAACAAGTACTTGAAGAACTAAACCACGATGTAGCCGTGCTCTTTTCCATCCCTTTCCAGGAATTGCAACAATCTGTTCCTCCAAATGGGTCTGCCTTCATTGCAGTCAACTGAAGGCAATCAACTATGCCCTGGCGGCCCCGATCTTTCTCACTGCCAATGAAAACGAATGAATAGAAGGAGAACCTATGCATGTGGCACCGATACTAAGACTTTGAATATGCACTCTGTAAAATAATGAAAGTTTATTTCCCCCTTCTCCCCCTCACTCTCTATCCCCACTTCTCAACTCCCCAACCTTATACTGTATGCAACATTATAGTCTGCCTGTGTGTGAATTTTGATGATATCCAAAGTAACAGAGTAGCTTATAGCTAAGAAGCTAAATAGCTGTTCTAGGTGATAGTTCCTTTTTACAGACTACAATGTCCAGACTCTTGGTATTCAAAAAAACTTTACTTTCATAAACATACCGTGTTTCTCCAAAAATAAGACACCGTCTTATATTTATTTTAACTCAAAAAAACCCACGGTGGCTTATTTTCAGGGGATGTCTTTTTTATATTAAGTATGGTACAGTTTAACCTACAAGGTTAAACTGCCTATCACTATGACTTATTTTCGGGGTACGTCTTATTTTCGGAGAAACACGGTATAACTGAGAATAATATATTTACAATCTCATGCTTATGAGGTTTTTCCATATTAACATTTAGTGATCTTTCTCTGTTTCACTTCAGACATAAAAATAATAATAATAATTTATTATTTATACCCCACCCATCTGGCTGGGTCTCCCCTGCCACTCTGGGTGGCTTCCAACAAAATATTAAAATACATGAGAGGCTTCCCTAAACAGGGCTGCCTTCAGATGTCTTCTAAAAGTCTGGTAGTTATTTTTCTCTTTGACATCTGGTGGGAGGGTGTTCCACGGGGTGGGTGCCACTACCAAGAAGTTCCAATGCCTGGTTCCCTGTAACTTGGATTCTCGCAGCAAGGGAACCGCCAGAAGGCCCCCGTAGCTGGACTTCAGTCTCCGGGCAGAATGATGGGGGTGGAGACGCTCCTTCAGGTATACAGGACCAAGGCAGTTTAGGGCTTTAAAGGTCAGCACCAACACTTTGAATTGTGCTCGGAAACGTACTGGGAGCCAATGTAGATTTTTCAAGACCGGTGTTATGTGGTGCCAAGGGTGGAGAAATTCAGACCTGGGGCGCAATTGCACATGTGGTTTGTGGTCCTCATAATGCACCCCACCCCCTTCCATGGCTCTGCTTCGCACCTTTGCCAGCCGGGATGTGTCTTTAAACTCCTGACAATGCCTCCTCCTTGCCTGGATAGAGGGCAGTGTTGTGTGTGCATTTGTGTCTCAGATATATATTCCTATACAAGGCAAAACTGTTCAAACTATGGCACTACACCTTTATTTGCTTTAAAAAGAAAGCATTGAAAGCACGGTTGCTTTTAAAATTGATCGCTTTATTTTTCACAACATAACACAAAGAAAAGAACTTCCCCTCTCTCCAGCCAGTGTGGTGTAGTAGTTAAATACGGTAGTCTCATAATCTGGTGAACCGGGTTCGCATCTCCACTCCTTCAAGTGCAGCTGCTGGGCTAGTCACACTTCTCTGAAGTCTCTCAGCCTCAGTCACCTCACAGAGTGTTTGTTGTGGGGGAGGAAGGGAAAGGAGAATGTTAGCCGCTTTGAGACTCCGTAGGGTAGTAATAAAGCGGGATATCAAATCCAAACTCCTCCTCTTCTTCTTCCTTACATATTATAATTGCCCTTCATTTTTCTCAGTACTTCCCATGAAGAATATTTATTTCACACCCATAACGTATATTCGGTGCACACTTAAAGGACTTGGTCCCTCCCAAAAGATTCATGGGAGCCGTTGCATGGGAGGTATTCTTTGACAGTTAGTTAGTTAGTCTGACTGTCTGCTGCATAGTTACAGGTAGGTAGCCGTGTTGGTCTGAGTCGAAGCAAAATAAAAAAATTTCTTCAGTAGCACCTTAAAGACCAACTAAGTTTTTATTTTGGTATGAGCTTTCGTGTGCATGCATACATATCTGACGAAGTGTGCATGCACATGAAAGCTCATACCAAAATAAAAACTTAGTTGGTCTTTAAGGTGCTACTGAAGGATTTATTTTGTCTGCTGCATGTCACTGTTCACTTTTCCTGTGTTTCTGTGGTGTGTTTCTGTGAGGAGAATACAGGACCCTGCCAAAGACATCGTGTGTAATGAGCATAGCTGCCAAGTTCTCCCTTTTTTTAAGGGAAATTCCTTTATGCTGAATAGGCTTCCTCGGGAGAAAAGGGGAAACTTGGCAGCTATGGTAATGAGTGTGCAATAAGCCAGAGAGAGAAAGAGTGATCCCTCCCTATAATGTAAACAGGGAGACTTCTGTCCAGGAGATTTCTGTATAAAGAACTCTTTGCTGAGGTTGAAGTGGGGACTAAGTGAGGTTGGAGTGGAACCATGTTTGCATGAACATGAGAAGGTTACAGGTAGGTAGCCGTGTTGGTCTGCGTCGAAGCAAAATAAAAAAAATTCTTCAGTGGCACCTTAAAGACCAACTAAGTTTTTATTTTGGTATGAGCTTTCGTGTGCATGCACACTGAAGAAGAAGTGTGCATGCACACGGAAGCTCATACCAAAATAAAAACTTAGTTGGTCTTTAAGGTGCCACTGAAGGATTTTTTTTATGAGAATTTTTATAAGGTGCCACTGAAGGAATTTTTTAATGAGAAGGTTAAATATGCTCTCCATTTCAATATTTATTAAATTTTATTTATCCATTTACGCAGAGTTATTAGACTTTTTATTTTGCTGTGAGCTACCTCATACATTGCAAGAAATGGATCCTGAGACCAATGATCCCGCTCCTTACAATACAATCTGGAAAAAATTGATGAAGCAGTAAAGAGTATTGAGGACAATACAATAGTCCCGCCTCTGTTTTCATGTCTAGCTTGAAGTCCTCCCCAGAGTTGCCTCGACTTCCGGCTTCACCAGCAGAGATAAAATCGGGCTTTGCAAAGAAGGGAGGCGGAAGAGGCGGCTGCTTCTTATTTAAGGCCCCTAATTAAACTGGGTCACTCCCTGCCTCCCACGCAAGGGCTCCCATTTCCGCCCCCGTTGCCCAGGGTCGCTGCTGCCGCCGTTGCCCTCAAGATTTCGGGTGAGTGCAAAGCCAGTGGCGGGGAAGGAGGTAAGGGGCTTTGCGAGGGGGTCCAGGGTGAGAAGAGAAAGGAAGAAAGGGGGCTGTTTTTGTGTGTGTGGAGGCTTTGAAGGCAGAGTGGGGGTGGGTTGCGCTGGGGAAAGAAAGGAGAAGCTTCCTTCTAGCGGGATCTGGTGCAAAGGGAGTTGCGTTGAAGGAGGCGTGAGAGGGGTGGGCATGGCTGGCCAGGATCGGCTTAATAATAGTATTAATTTTAATTTTAGTATCTGTACCCTGGCAGAAGACCCCTCGGAGGAGGACCTCAGTGCCCCGCCTTCCTTCCTTATCTTTAGGCACCAGGCGAAATCATTCCTCTTCCAGGCGTTTGGCTTCACAACTGCATGGGTGGGTGGGTGGGTGTGCCGTTTTTATTTCTTACTCTGGAATGCATCTCTGTGTTTTTCTATTGTAAGCTTCCAAGTGATATGCGGAGGAAGGGCAGTACAGAAATGTAAAGAATAGGAGGAAAAATAGGAATCGCTGTTGCGTTCAAGGGATCCTGATCCCTGTACAGTCTTACCTTGGTTCTCGAATTTAATCCATTCCGGGAGTCCATTCGACTCCCGGAACAGTTTGAGAACCAAGGCGCAGCTTCCGATTGACTGCATAAGAAATGGATCCTGAGACCAATGATCCCGCTCCTTAAAATACAATCTGGAAAAAAATTGATGAAGCAGTAAAGAGTATTGAGGACAATACAATAGTCCCGCCTCTGTTTACATGTCTAGCTTGTACTCCTCCCCAGTGTTGCCTCGACTTCCGGCTTCACCAGCAGAGATAAAATCGGGCTTTGCAAAGGAGGGAGGGAATGAGGCGGGGAGCGGCGCTGCATCGTGGAGAGGCGGAAGAGGCGGCTGCTTCTTATTTAAGGCCCCTAATTAAACGGGGTCACTCCCTACCTCCCACGCAAGGGCTCCCATTCCCGGCCCCGTTGCCCAGGGTCGCTGCTGCTGCTGTTGCCCTCAAGATTTCGGGTGAGTGCAAAGCCAATGGTGGGGAAGGAGCTTTGGGAGGGGGTCCAGGATGAGAAGCCCCGGGACGGGGAGAGGCAGCCCTGCACAAGCTCCGGGCGGGGAGAAGAGAAAGGAGGAAAGGGAGCTCGTCTTTTAAAAGGGGGCCTTGAAGGCGGTGGGGGGGGGGAGAGAAGCTTCCTCCTGCATGGATCTGGTGCAAAGGGAGTTGCATTGAAAGAGGCGGGAAAGGGGGAGGGGTGGGCATTGCCAGCCAGGATCGCCTTAATAGTATTAATTTTAATATCTGTACCTGGTTCCGTGTGCGGCTCTGGTTCGCCAGAAGCGGCTTTGTCATGCTGGCCACATGACCTGGAAGCTATATGCCGGCTCCCTCGGCCAATAACGCGAGATGAGCGCCACCACCCCAAAGTCGGTCATGACTGGACCTAATGGTCAGGGGGTCCCTTTACCTTTACTCCCACCACATGAAAGGCAGGGGTCTTGTTCATTCACAATCCCAGTAAACCATGTGTGTATCTGAAGTGAACCAGGTGCTGCAGCTCCTTCCCCTCTCACTGTGCTGCTGCAATAAAAGGCAGCAGAGGAGGAAAAGGATGGGTTTGAAGGCTCTTTCCAGCTCTCTCCTCTGAGCAACAAGAGCAAAGTGTGTTTGCAGGGCAGGAGGAGAGAGAAGGAGGCAGCGAGGGCAGAGGAGCAGTGGGTGGATCCACCTCCTCCCCCAGGGGATCCGGATGCAAGCAAGGAGCTTCCTTCTTCTCCATGCAAGGGCCACCCATGTACAGTATTCAGAGCAGTCCTTGCAGATTGACTGTTAAGTTCCATGACAACTTAACACACACACACACACACACTTTTTTAAAAAAAATTCATTTACAATAATCCAATAAAAGCCTCATTGTCACAACACCAAATTATAATACAATTAATAATGCCAATTGCTCAGATGCCAAATCATACAATTTTTTGGTCCCCACGTGTCAGGGGATCTCTGTATAGGGAGCCTCCACCTCTGCTCCTGAGCAGCACGTTGCCCAGTGAGAGCGGCAGCAGCGGGTCGGGAGAGGAGATGGAGGACACCGACGCTGGGGTGGAGGAAGGGCTCAGCGAGGCTAGAGAGCCCCTTACCCAACCTGACCAGCCGGTGGAGGAGGCAAGACAGCCACTTCTGGCGCCCGAAGTGAGGCGTGTCCCAAAATGTTGGGTTGGGGGTGGCGTTTCGGGGTGCCCAAGCTTTTATGCTGGTGTCGGAGCAGGAGGAGCCCATTGCCGGATTCTGGGAGTGACTAGACGCTCATGTTTTCAGCCTTTTCTGCACTGTAAATATGATGCACAATAAAACTGTTAAAGACAGCATGGACTGAGGCATTGTTACTCTAGAGTAGCCGCAACAACACCCTGACACCACGTGAATTGATAGCTGGATTATTTACTTTAACTCTGCATTCCAAAATCTTACTAATTCCAATTACACACAAGTCACAATAACAAACCCTTATACAGCATCTGCAATTTTAACGACTTCTGTTCATGTTAACAAATAATTTACAGTTCTAGGGGTGAAGCAGTCAAACTCTCTCTTCTTGTTCTAGTGTGTGGCTGTTATTGTGTCCATAATGTTTCTTCCTGTGCTTGTACTGTATTATGTCTATCTTTTGTTAGTTGTTGCTGTTCTCCATCATGCCTTGGGCAGAGCAAGTATTCCATTGCTGTTTCATCAGTTCTCCATTGCACCATTCCAAGCTTCATTATTTTGCACCTCAAGCAGCAGCTGCAGAAATCATACTATCAAAATAAGTATTCACCATTTTCTCTCAGCCTGGCGAGGACAGGAGAGCTAGCTATTAGTAATGAACCTTCTTTGGCAAGCTTCCAGCCCACTGTTACTTCTCCGTTCAGCCGATAAGAAGTTACAGATCCAATTAAACTAAATTTGAAGTCTTTAGCATTATTCTGTTCAGCCTGAGGATGAGAAAAAGTAGGGAAGAGTTTATCTCATAAACCTTTGGAAAATAAAGCTTCTCCCCCCATTTTTTCTTTACACACACAGTTCCATTTGATGTTATATTCCATATCCGCAATCCATTTTTCACCGTCATCGCCTATACATCTATGATGGAATGGTGTCGTTTTTCCAAATTAAAACCTTAACGAGCTTGCAACTGTTTGATTATGTAGTTCATGATCTCACCTTTTCCTCTCTCACCTTTTCCAGCAGGCCTCTGTAGATTAGTCCAAATTAAAATCTAATGAAGTCTTATTCTTATTTAGTTTAAAGCCTGAACTCCTGTATCTTTTCTAACACCTTTGGTAGAGTATTTTTGGGATCCTCCACTATAATTACCAGGTCAACTGCAAAAGCTTTTAATTTTTATGTTTTATTTCCTATTGTTATTTAATTAATTTCCTTCCTCTGATATCTCTCTCCAGGACCTCTAATACCAAATTAAATCATAATGGTGATAGGGGAACATCATTGTTCTGTCCCTTTCATTATTTTACACTTTTCTTTTATAACCTGTTGCTCAGAATAAATGGCTTCAATTCGTCTCCCAAATGCTCCCCCAAAATTCATTTTATTCTATAAAATCCCATGAGACAATATCAAAATCCTTTTCAGCATCTATAAACATTGAGGACACATTATCTCATTTCTTACTTCCAAATATTCAATAATATCAATTATATTCCTTATGTTATCCTTCATCAGACATCCTGAGAGAAGCTGGACTGATTGTGATGAATTATTTCTGCTAAAACAGAAATTTCTCCTTTTTTAATTTTTGGGCTTACATCCTACAGGAGAAAGTAATGGCCAACAACTTGGTTAGCTTGAAAAAGAGGATTAAATTGATGCCTGTGCTCTGCCTTCGCGGTCCTAGGCAATAATGTTACTTAATACTAGTTTCTGGAAAGCACAGGAAGGCAGGGGCCTCTTGTGTTCAAATCTGCTTTCCTAAAAATTTGGAACATAGAGAGGACAGTGGAGAAGGAGATGCTGTTAAAATAAGAGACGGTACAGATTGGGATTGACGTGTGTTCAGTTCCTTTCTCTCTTTTTAAAAAATCTAACAGGATTCTGTTCCCTCCCCCCCAAACAGGTCAGAATACTATGGAGCCACCTGTGCATTCATTGGGAAGAACAAAGAAACAGTGTAAATGCATGGAATGTGGTATGAGCTTCAGTGGAAGTGGAGCACTTAGAATACACCAACAAACTCACACGGGGGAGAAACCATTTGAATGTATGGAGTGCGGTAGGAGCTTCAGGCAAAATGTACACCTTAGAATACACCAACGAACTCACACGGGGGAGAAACCATTTGAATGTATTGAATGTGGAAAGAGCTACAGTCAAAGAGGAGCACTTAGAATACATCAACGAATTCACACGGGGGAGAAACCATTTGAATGTAAGCAGTGTGGAAAGAGCTTCAGGCAAAAAGGAGCACTTAGAATACATCAACGAATTCACACAGGGGAGAAACCATTTGAATGTATGCAGTGTGGAAAGAGCTTCCGTGATAATGGACACCTTAGAAAACACCAACAAACTCACACAGGGGAGAAACCATATGAATGTATGGAGTGTGGTATGAGCTTCAGTGATAATGGAAATCTTAGACGACATCAACGAACACACACAGGGGAGAAACCATTTAAATGTATTGAATGTGGTAAGAGCTTCAGTGGAAGTGGAGACCTTAGAAAACATCAACGAACTCACACGAGGGAGAAACCATTTGAATGTATGCAGTGTGGAAAGAGCTTCAGGGAAAGTAGAACACTTAGAATACACCAACGAACTCACACGGGAGAGAGACCATTTAAATGTATGGAGTGCGGTAAGAGCTTCAGGCAAACTGCAGCACTTAGAAGTCATAAACAAACTCACACAGGGGAGAAACCATTTGAATGTATGCAGTGTGGAAAGAGCTTCCGTGATAATGGACACCTTAGAATACACCAACGAACTCATACAGGGGAAAAACCATATGAATGTATGGAGTGCGGTAAGAGCTTCAGGCAAAGTGGATACCTTAGAACACATCAACGAACTCACACAGGGAAGAAACCATTTAAATGCATTGAATGTGGAAAAAGCTTCAGTCAAAATGGACACCTTAGAATACATCTACGAATTCACACAGGGGAGAAACCATTTCAATGTATTGAATGTGGAAAGAGCTACAGTCAAAGTTCAGCACTTAGAGTACATCAACGAACTCACATGGGGGAGAAACCATTTAAATGTATTGAATGTGGAAAGAGCTTCCTTCAAAGTGGATCACTTAGAATACATCAACGAACTCACATGGGGGAGAAACCATTTAAATGTATTAAATGTGGAAAGAGCTTCATTCAAAGTGCAGCACTTAGAAGACATCAACGAACTCACACAGGGGAGAAACCATTTAAATGTATTGAATGTGGAAAGAGCTTCAGTGATAGTGGGAAACTTAGAAGACACCAACAAACTCACACAGGGGAGAAACCATTTAAATGTATTGAATGTGATAAGAGGTTCAGTCAAAGTGGAGACCTTAGAACACACCAACGAACCCACACGGGGGAGAAGCCATTTAAATGTATTGAATGTGGTAAGAGCTTCAGTCGAAGTGCAGCACTTAGGAGACACCAACAAACTCACATTGAGAAACCATTTAAATGTGAAGATGGCTGTCAAGTCACTGGACATAGATCGGCAAACTAAGGCCCGTGGGCTGGTTCCGGCCAGAATGGCTTCTGGATCCGGCCTGCGGACAGTCCAGAAATCGCCACATGGTTCTGATACATATCGTTTGTCCTCCCCCGCTGTGCAGAGGAAGGGGGCTAGCCTTTGATTGGTTCCTGCAGCATTTTTCCCTCTGATTCGTTGCAGCTTTCTTTCCTCCCTCCCTCCCTCCCTCCTCGTAGAGCCAAGAGGAAGGGGCCTGGGCTTTGTTTGTGCCAGCGTAATTAGCTCGATGGCTGCAATTTAAGAAAGCCCCTCTCCAGCCCTCCCCCAGGTCGCTGTTCCTTCTGCCTCCGCCGCAGCAAGTGGTTCCGTTCTGAGTCACCCTCCCAGGATTCTGGGGTATGGGAAGCCTTGTTTCCCTGTTTTTAACTCCGCTACCAAATGTGTCTCCCCATCCAAGACAGGGAATGGAGAACACGCGTCCTCCTACAGAAGGAACCGCTCGCTGCAGAAGAACGCGTGTTCTCCACTTTTCCATCTTGATGGTGGAGATGTGTTTCGTAGCGGAGTTAAAAACAGGGAAACAAGGCTTCACACACCCCAGAACCTCTGTCCTGCGGCAAGATTTGAGGGACAGTGATACAGCCGTCTATAAGGTTGCTAGCCCCTGTCTCTGGGTATGCAAAAAAGAATTTGGAAGTGTTTGTTTTCATTCTTGGGGGTCATGCTGTTTGGCAACCCTCTCTTTTTCAAGAGCTAACTTCAGGGTTATGAGAGGCCAAGAAAAAGCCTTTCGTTAAAAAAATTCTAAATGTGAGAAATGTTTGTGGGGCCTCCACCTGTTGCTGCTGCTGAGGGGGGCCCTGGATCTCTGCCTTGCTGGTAGCAGGACGGGAGAAGTCAAGTGCCCAAAATCAAAAAGGGAAAGTATTTTCTGCATCTTTCTTGAATGAAATGGGTATGTCTGAAACTTCAGACATTTTTTAAAATAGAATAAAATGCTTGTTCTGCTTCCAAAGAAACCCTTTCAAATGCATTTTTATTCTTTGTTCATATTTTAAGAGCTGTGCTCCTGTGCAATGTAATAATACTGCAATGCAATGTCAGAATAACAAAATAATGCAACATCTCACGAGAGCCTTGTTTTTAAAATATACAACCAACTAAAAACTCCTAGAACACTAGGAGGCAGCCTAGTGATGCAAACAGAAAAAGAAAGTGACAACCTGCTTATAAGTGTCATTGTTACTTGGAAGGGAACAAACATTATAATGCTTAATGTGCATATAATGCTGTGTTTGTATGCATTGTAACTAAAATGCTGTAAAGGCAAGTTTCTCTTAGGCAAGAGGTTCCACTCTGACAAAAGAATCAGAGGAGGCTGGTAACTTTCCCAATAACTCATCGCTGGAAACAGAAGCTGCAAAGCTCTCACAGAAGGAAGCTTAAACTTGAGAAGTCAGTGGGTGCTTGCTGGAGATGGCTAGGAGAAGCAGCAGCAGTTGCAAATAAGTTATGCAGTGATGGAGAAGCTTAGGATCTCTCTCTGGGACCAGAGAGAGGAAAGTTCACTGGATTACATATACTGAAACAGAAGTCACCAGACCCTTATGTATAGTCAGGGGGTGGGGAGGGGTATTACTCAGAAGGGTGGTGAGAATGGGTAATTGGCTGATAGGAGTGGAAAACCTGTTGATGACTGTTAACAACTGTTAATGACTTCAATTGTTCTTGTAGGACAAAGCAAGGGGTGAGAAGCTTTCTTTAGCACCTAAAGTCTCTCAGGTGCTACTGGAAGGATTTTTTAAAATTTTGTTTTGATCATGTTGGAAGATTGGGAGAAGATGTGGAAAAAGGGAATAAAATTTACAGCATGTGATATATTGAGAGAAAATATGATGAAGATGATGTATAGATTGTATTTAACACCTGGTAAGTTAGCTAAATTTATCAAACATATGATAATAAATGTGGGGAATACAAGGACAAAGAATGAACCTTTTACCACATGTGGTGGACTTGCAATTGGACATTGGGAAGAAGACTTCTGGGAAAAGATTCATAACGAATTGAAAAAAGTGTTGAAAAACACATTTATTAAGAAACCAGAAGCCTTTTTACTTGGAATAGTTGGGAAAGAAATCCCCCCCCCCAAAATGTTACATTCTTTTTGTATGCCACAGCACCTGCAATTTGATTATTAGCCAAGACTTGAAAGAAACAAGAGTTTCCAACTATAGAGGAATGGGAAATGAAGATGATGGACTTTATGGAATTTTCCGAACTGACTGGAAAACTACGTGACCAGAAAGAAGAGACAGTGGAAGAAGTTTGGAAGAAATTTAAATTATATTTGAAAAAATATTGTAATATTTGATATTTTGGAATATTTTGGGAAGTTGATATAGGCTGTCGGTTTAGAAGTAGGAATTAGAATTTAGTGAAAGAAGGTTTTAAGAATAAAAAAATTTCTTCCAGTAGCACCTTAGAGACCAATTAAGTTTGTCATTGGTATTGAGCTTTCGTGTGCATGCCCACTTCTTCAGATACACTGAAACAGAAGTCACCAGACCCTTATATATAGTGAGAGGGTGGGGAGGGGTATTACTCAGAAGGGTGGTGGGAATGGGTAATTGGCTGTGGTTTTAAGAAGTTTGGATAAGGATATAATACAGTAGTACCTCGGGTTAAGAACATAATTCGTTCTGGAGGTCTGTTCTTAACCTGAAACTCTTCTTAACCTGAGGTACCACTTTAGCTAATGGGGGCCTCCCGTTGCCGCCGCGCCGCCGCCACACGATTTTTGTTCTCATCCTGAAGCAAAGTTCTTAACCTGAGGTACTATTTCTGGGTTAGCGGAGTCTGTAACCTGAAGCGTCTGTAACCTGAGGTACCACTGTATAGAGTAAGGTTAAAATTTATGATTTTAGGAACTGCTAAAGAACTGCCTTTTTTTCCTTTCAAAAAACAAAACAACCCAAACATGGCAGCTGGTCTAGTCAAGCAGGAAAATATAAGGTTCATTTGTGAAGTTACCTGTTTCGCTCTGAGCTTTGTTTACATCTGTCCTTTTTAGCAAACAAATCCACGTAATTGTTGGTGGCTGTTATTTTCTTGTCAAATAGAACTAATTAAAAGTTTTTACTGTTAAAAAAGTTGTGAGAAATACTTTCAGCTGAAAATGCAAACACGCTGATCCTGATCCCTGTACAGTCTTACCTTGGTTTCCAAATTTAATCCATTCTGGGAGTCCATTCGACTCCTGGAACCATTCGAGAACCAAGGTGCGGCTTCCAATTGACTGCAGGAGCTTCCTGCACTCAGTCAGAAGCTGTGTCAGATATTCAGCTTCCGAAATGTTCAAGTTGCCAGGGGACTGTAGTATATAACCATATAACCTGATTTGCACATAATAATTTATAATAATAAATTATTATTTATACCCTGCCCATCTGACTGGGTTACCCCAGCCACTTTGGGCAGGTTCCAACAAAATATTAAAATACATTAAAAGCTTCCCTAAACAGGGCTGCCTTCAGATGTATTCTAAAAGTCTGGTAGTTATTTTTCTCTTTGACATCTGGTGGGAGGGTGCCACTACCAAGAATGTCCTCTGCCTGGTTCCCTGTCACTTGGGTTCTCACGGCAAGAGAACCGCCAGAAGGCCCTCGGCACTGGACTTCAGTCTCCGGGCAGAACGATGGGGGTGGAGACGCTCCTTCAGGTATACTGGACCGAGGCAGTTTAGGGCTTTAAAGGTCAGCACCAACACTTTGAATTGTGCTCGGAAACGTGTTGTTGTTGTTTAGTCGTTTAGTCGTGTCCGACTCTTCGTGACCCCATGGACCATAGCACGCCAGGCACTCCTGTCTTGCACTGCCTCCCGCAGTTTGGTCAAACTCATGTTCGTAGCTTCGAGAACACTGTCCAACCATCTTGTCCTCTGTCGTCCCCTTCTCCTAGTGCCCTCAATCTTTCCCAACATCAGGGTCTTTTCCAAGGATTCTTCTCTTCTCATGAGGTGGCCAAAGTATTGGAGCCTCAGCTTCACGATCCGTCCTTCCAGGGAGCACTCAGGGCTGATTTCCTTGCTCGGAAACGTACTGGGAGCCAATGTAGATCTTTCAAGACCGGTGTTATGTGGTGCCAAGGGTGGAGAAATATAGACCTGGGGGGCAATTGCACATGTGGTCTGTGGTCCTCATAATCCCCCCCCACCCTCTTCCATGGCTCTGCTTCGCACATTGGCAGCCGGGATGTGCCTTTAAACTCCTGACAATGTCTCCTCCTTGCCTGGATAGAGGGCAGAGTGTTGTGTGTGCATTTGTGTCTCCGATATATCCTCCCGTATAAGGCAAAACTGTTCAAACTATGGCACTACACTTTTATTTGCTTTAAAAAGAAAGCATTGAAAGCATGGTTGCTTTTAAAATTGATTGCTTTATTTTTCACAACATAACACAAAGAAAAGAACTTCCCCTCTCTCCAGCCAGTGAGGTGTACTGGTAGTCTCGTAATCTGGTGAACTAGGTTCGCGTCTCCGCTCCTCCAAAAGCAGCTGCTGGGCTAGTCACACTTCTCTGAAGTCTCTCGGCCTCACTCACCTCACAGAGTGTTTGTTTGGGGGGGAGGAAGGGAAAGGAGAATGTTAGCCGCTTTGAGACTCCTTAGGTTAGATATAAAGCGGGGTATCAAATCCAAACTCCTCCTCTTCTTCTGCCTTATAAATTAAATTGCCCTTCATTTTTCTCAGTACTTCCCATGAAGAATATTTCATTCACACCCGTAACGTATATTCGGTGCACACTTAAAGGACATGGTCCCTCCCAAAAGATTCATGGGAGCCGTTGCATGGGAGTTATTCTTTGACAGTTAGTCTGTCTGGCTGCTGCATGTCACTGTTCACTGTTCCTGTGTTTCTGTGAGGAGAATACAGGACACTGCAAAAGACATCGTTTGTAATGAGTGTGCAATAAGCCAGAGAGAGAGTGTGTGTGTGATCCCTCCCTATAATGTAAACAGGGAGACTTCTGTCCAGGAGATTTCTGTATAAAGAACTTTTTGCTGAGGTGGAAGTGGGTCTACCTCATACATTGCAAGAAATGGATCCTGAGACCAATGATCCCGCTCCTTAAAATACAATCTGAAAAAAATTGGTGAAGCAGTAAAGAGTATTGAGGACAATACAATAGTCCCGCCTCTGTTTACATGTCTAGCTTGTACTCCTCCCCAGTGTTGCCTCGACTTCCGGCTTCACAAGCAGAGAGAAAATCGGGGTTTGCAAGGGGGGGGAGGGGGAGCGGGGCTGCATCGTGGAGAGGCGGAAGAGGCGGCTGCTTCCTATTTAAGGCCCCTCATTAAACGGGGTCACTCCCTGCCTCCCACGCAAGGGCTCCCATTCCCGCCCCCGCTGCAGCCATTGCCCTCAAGATTTCGGGTGAGTGCAAAGCCAATGGTGGGGAAGGAGGGAAGGGGCTTTGCGAGGGGGTCCAGGATGAGAAGCTCCGGGTGGGGAGAAGAAAAAGGAGGAAAGGCAGTTGGTTTGTTTTTGTTTTTGGAGGCTTTGAAGGCAGAGTGGGGGTGGGTTGCGCTGGGGAAAGAAAAGAGAAGCTTCCTCCTAGCGGGATCTGGTGCAAAGGGAGTTGCGTTGAAGGAGGCGTGAGAGGGGTGGGCATTGCTGGCCAGGATCGGCTTAATAATAGTATTAATTTTAATATTAATATCTGTACCCTGGCAAAAGACCCCTCAGAGGAGGATCTTCCTTCCTTATCTGTAGACATCAGGCGAAAGCATTCCTCTTCTCCTAGGCGTTTGGCTCATGAAAAAAATCTATCGCCTTCAGAATTGCATTGGAGGGGGGGGTCGTTTTTATTTCTTACTCTCTGGTATGCATCTCTGTGTTTTTCTATTGAAAGCTGCCAGGCAGTGGCGTAGCGTGGGTTGTCAGCACCCCGGGCAAGGCAAGTAATTTGCGCCCCCTAACCCGTGGATTTTAGCACTTGAGTCTCTTCCACTAGATTAGTTAAAGAAACCCTTACCCCCTAAGCACATGCATTGTTTGTTATGAAAATACTGGTGTAATTAAAGTAAAATGTATCTAAATACAAGTTTATTTTCAAGCACTTTATTGAGTGCGAACATGCATTACACATTCTCCACATTGTCAGCAGGTCTATGAATACAAATCTACAAATGTAGTAACCTAGCATGGGCCATGCTATTATATGTCGTCTCACAACCATCGTAAACGACAAAAAATACTGATAGAACTATGTACCCATCCAGAATAAACTGTGGACATATGCACCCTGGGTATTCCTTCCAACCTACTCTAGCAGGGCTCTAAAGCAGGGATCTGCAAACTTTTTCAGCAGGGGGCCGGTCCACTATCCCTCAGACCTTATGGGAGGCCGGACTATTTGGGGGGGGGGGGAATGAACAAATCCCTATGCCCCACAAAAAACCCAGAGATGCATTTTAAATAAAAGGACACATTCTACTCATGTAAAAACACGCTGATTCCTGGACCGTCCACGGGCCAGATTTAGAAGGTGATTGGGCCGGATCCGGCCCACGGGCCTTAGTTTGCCTACCCATGCTCTAAAGCACCCCTAAACAACAAACACTAAACCACCCTAAACACCAAAAGAAGTCGTACCAGCCTGTCTCTGCAGACCATCAGGTAAGGGGATATTTCTGAGACAAGGTAAATGATACGGTATACAGCTGAACTTCTGCAGCATGTGGTAGGTGGGGTGGATTACTTTGCCCATCTCTCCTCAAAACACACAGACATCCAATTTCCTGTCCTTCCAGATTAAAGCTCCACTCTCTTGAGGCACTTGTCGCCCGTGCTGAATAAATGGACAGAGCAATGGTGACCCACTTTATTTATTATTTAATCCAAGGAGACACATCCCCCCGCCGGAAAAAACCCCCACTTATTTTTACTGATGCTGTATGCAAAGAACAAGTTTAAGATTGCAATCCTAACCCCACTTACTCGGGCGTAAGCCCTGCTGAATTCAATAGAACTTACTTCTGAGTATACATGGTCAGGACTGTGCTGTAAGTACTGCAAAATGTGCATGCAGCAGCAGCTCAGTAATCTGGGTGATGCACACCTGGTAAGGGGCTTTTAAAAAGTTATGCTCCACATCCTCAGAATATGCGCTTTCTTGTGTTATGTGCATCGGGTAAATAATATTTCAATTGGGCCTGGTCTGATGCAATAAGGAGGTTTGCTACGCAACCGAATCAGTCCATCTGGTCCAGTGGAACAATTTATTTACATCCTATAATCTAATCGGGCCGCGGGTGGCGCTGTGGGTTAAACCACTGAGCCTAGGGCTTGCCAATCAGAAGGTTGGCAGTTCGAATCCCCGTGACGGGATGAGCTCCCGTTGCTCGGTCCCAGCTCCTGCCAACCTAGCAGTTCGAAAGCACCTCAAAGTGCAAGTAGATAAATAGGTAAACGGTGTTTCCATGTGCTGCTCTGGTTTGCCAGAAGCGGCTTTGTCATGCTGGCCACATGACCTGGAAGCTGTACGCCGGCTCCCTCGGCCAATAACGCGAGATGAGCGCCGCAACCCCAGAGTCGGTCATGACTGCACCTAATGGTCAGGGGTCCCTTTATAATCTAATCACCTCATCAGTATTTTTTGTCGTTTATGATGGTTGTGAGAACAGGTGTGTGCGTGTGAAACTCTAAACATGCTCAGAGATCCTTCAGCTTCTCTGGAGCCCAACCATGGAGGGCTGCACATGCTCCAAGCCAACCTTAATTCTTTAGGAGGAGAACAGGTGTGTAGGGGTGTGCGTTTGTGTGTGTGTGTGTGTGTGTGTCATAGCTGCCAAGTTTTCCCTTTTCTCGCGAGGAAGCCTATTCAGCATAATGGAAAATCCCTTAAAAAAAGGGATAACTTGGCAGCTATGGTGTGTGTGAGAAAGAGAGAGAGAGCTTCTCGGGAGCCCAACCATGGAGGGTCCGAGCCAACCCTACTCCTTTAGGAGGTGAACAGGTGTGTGTGTTACAGGTAGGTAGAGGGGTGTGTGTGTGTGTGTGTGTGTGTGTGTGTAACTCTGCACATGCTCAGCCCTCCCCCTGCTTCTCCGGGACCTTGCCTGAGAGGCTCGGGGGAGCTGTGCACATGCACAGAATCCGAGAGCACCTCCCCAGCGCCTTGGGCGGGGGTGGGTAAGCTATCTGCACATGCTCTCCCACACCCTGCCCGAGAAGCCACCCCCCGTCCCCCTCTCTCTTAGGGGCGGCCGGAGACGCATCCCCTCTGGCTCACCACTGTGGTTGACCCAGGTCGGCTTCAGGAGCTTCATTTTCCTCCTCCTCCTCTTCCTCCTCCCGCTGCTCGGGTGCCTGGGCCTCCTTGTTGAGGGCGGCTGCAGGTCGGGGCAGGCTCCGCGAGGCTGGCGAGGGAGCTGCGGGTGGTGGTGGCGGCGGAAGGCAGGCGAAGGCTGGGGAGTCGCTGCCGCCGCCGCTGGCCTCACAGCCAGCGCCCCGCCGCCATGGGCTGCCACCCTCCTCCTGCGCTTGCCCCGGTCCCACCACCGGCCGCCGCCGCCTCCTCAGGGGAACTCAATCCCGGCTGCCCGTCCCGCCAGCCGCCCCTTCTGCCTCCGCCCGGCAGCATCCCCCGCTCCCGGCGGCTTCCCCGGAAGTCAGCGGAGGCCGGAGGGCGACGACCTAAGCGGCCCAGCGGGAAACAAGAGGCGACGCCCAGGGAGGAGGCTGGGAGCCGGGGAGGGAAAGGGCCGCTGGGCTCGCTCGCTCGCTCGTGGGGACGACGATGCGATATGCAGCGTGGGGAAGGGGAAGAAAGGGGAGAGCAGCCTTGGGGGGAAGCCACTCAGCACGCGCCCACCCCAGATGTTGCGCCCGGGGCCCCTGCCCCCTGCCCCCCCCCACGCTACGCCCCTGCTAATGGTCAGGGATCCCTTTACCTTTACTCTGGCAGAAGACCCCTCGGAGGAGGACCTCAGTGTCCCGGCTTCCTTCCTTCCTTCCTTCCTTATCTTTAGGCACCAGGCGAAAGCATTCCTCTTCTTCCAGGCGTTTGGCTCATGAAACAATCTATCGCCTTCACAACTGCATTGCGGGGGGGGGGGGGTGTGTCGTTTTTATTTCTTACTCTGGTATGCATCTCTGTGTTTTTCTATTGTAAGCTGCCAGGTGATCTGCAGAGGAAGGGCAGTATAGAAATGTAAAGAATAGCAGGAAAAATAGGAAGCCCTGCTGCATTCAAGGGGGTGTTTGGGACAGAGTCTCTTATCAGCATGCATAGGACAGGCTTAGGAGGGAATAATAATAATAATAATAATAATAATAATAATAGTAATAATATTTGCACTCTGCCTATCTGCCTGGGTTGCCTCAGCCATGCTGGGTGGCTTCCAACAAAATAGGTAAAGGTAAAGGTGCCCCTGACCATCAGGTCCAGTCGTGTCCGACTCTGGGGTTGCGGCGCTCATCTCCCTCTATACGCCGAGGGAGCCGGCGTTTGTCCGCAGACAGCTTCCAGTCATGTGGCCAGCATGACAAAGCTGCTTCTGGCGAACCAGAGCAGCTCACGGAAAAGCCGTTTACCTTCCCGCCGGAGCGGTCCCTATTTATCTACTTGCACTTTGATGTGCTTTTCGAACTGCTAGGTGGGCAGGAGCTGGGACCAAGTAACGGGAGCTCACCCCGTTGCAGGGATTCGAACCGCCGACCTTCTGATCAGCAAGCCCTAGAAAAGCTTCCCTGTATAAGGCTGCCTTCAGAAGTCTTCCATTTTGTAGAAATGCCCTTCATGTTTAAAGAAGTGCCCTCTTTAAGGAATCATGTGGTATAAACATGTATGTTGTCTTTTAGGTCCAAACACACATAGTATGAGCATCAGTGCTCCAAAGTGCTTCTCTTGTGAACTTGCCATCTAAGTTGTTTACTTCTGACCAAAGTTCCTGTTTCCTAAAGGACAGGAGGGGGATGTCTCTCCACCACTTTTAACCCACCCCACTCCCACCACAGGGACGTGGGTGGCACTGTGGGTTAAACCACAGAGCCTAGGGCTTGCTGATCAGAAGGTCAACGGTTCAAATCCCCGTGACGGGGTGAGCTCCCGTTGTTTGGTCCCGTCTCCTGCTAACCTAGCAGTTTGAAAGCATGTCAAAGTGCAAGTAGATAAATAGGAACCGCTACAGCGGGAAGGTAAACGGCATTTCCATGTGCTGCTCTGGTTCACCAGAAGCGGCTTTGTCATGCTGGCCATATAACCTGGAAGCTATACGCCGGCTCCCTCGGCCCATAACGCGAGATGAGCGCCGCAACCCCGAAGTCGGTCATGACTGGATCTAATGGTCAGGGGTCCTTTTACCTTTACCTTTACTCCCACCGCATGAAAGGCAGAGGTCTTGTTCATTCACAATCCCAGTAAACCATGTGTGTATCTGAAGTGAACCAGGCACTGCAACTCCTTCCCCTCTCACTGTGCTGCTGCAATAAAAGGCAGTAGAGGAGGAAAAGGATGGGTTTGAAAGCTATTTCCAGCTCTCTCCCCTGAGCAACAAGAGCAAAGTGTGTTTGTAGGGCAGGAGGAGAGAGGAGGAGGCAGCGAGGGCAGAGGAGCAGTGGGTGGATCCACCTCCTCCCCCAGGGGATCCTGATGCAAGCAAGGCGCTTCCTTCTTCTCCATGCAAGGGCCACCCATGTACAGTATTCAGAGCAGTCCTTTGCAGATTGACCAGTTCCATGGGATGGATACACACACCATTTTTTAAATAGTTTTAAATTGTTGTTGTTGTTGTTGTTGTTTAGTCGTTTAGTCGTGTCCGACTCTTCGTGACCCCATGGACCATAGCACGCCAGGTACTCCTGTCTTCCACTGCCTCCCGCAGCTTGGTCAAACTCATGTTCGTAGCTTCGAGAACACTGTCCAACCATCTCGTACTCTGTCATCCCCTTCTCCTTGTGCATCTTTCCCAACATCAGGGTCTTTTCCAGGGAGTCTTCTCTTCTTATGAGGTGGCCAAAGTATTGGTGCCTCAGCTTCACGATCTGTCCTTCCAGTGATTTCCTTCAGAATGGATAGGTTTGATCTTCTTGCAGTCCATGGGACTCTCAAGAGTTTCCTCCAGCACCATAATGGAAAAGCATCAATTCTTCGGCGATCAGCCGCCTTTATGATCCAGCTCTCACTTCCATACATCACTACTGGGAAAACCATAGCTTTAACTATACGGACCTTTGTCGGCAAGGTGATGTCTCTGCTTTTTAAGATGCTGTCTAGGTTTGTCATTGCTTTTCTCCCAAGAAGCAGGCGTCTTTTAATTTCGTGACTGCTGTCACCATCTGCAGTGATCAAGGAGCCCAGGAAAGTAAAATCTTTCACTGCCTCCATTTCTTCCCCTTCTATTTGCCAGGAGGTGATGGGACCAGTGGCCATGATCTTGGTTTTTTTTGATGTTGAGCTTCAGACCATATTTTGCGCTCTCCTCTTTCACCCTCATTAAAAGGTTCTTTAATTCCTCCTCACTTTCTGCCATCAAGGTTGTGTCGTCTGCATACCTGAGGTTGTTGATATTTCTTCCGGCAATCTTAATTCCGGTTTGGGATTCATCTAGTCCAGCCTTTCGCATGATGAATTCTGCATATAAGTTAAATAAGCAGGGAGACAATATACAACCTTGTCGTAATCCTTTCCCAATTTTGAACCAATCAGTTGTTCCATATCCAGTTCTAACTGTAGCTTCTTTTCCCACATAGAGATTTCTCAGGAGACAGATGAGGTGATCAGGCACTCCCATTTCTTTAAGAACTTGCCATAGTTTGCTGTGGTCAACACAGTCAAAGGCTTTTGCATAGTCAATGAAGCAGAAGTAGACGTTTTTCTGGAACTCTCTAGCTTTCTCCATAATCCAGCGCATGTTTGCTATTTGGTCTCTGGTTCCTCTGCCCCTTCGAAATCCAGCCTGCACTTCTGGGAGTTCTCGGTCCACATACTGCCTAAGCCTGCCTTGTAGAATTTTAAGCATAACCTTGCTAGCGTGTGAAATGAGTGCAATTGTGCGGTAGTTGGAGCATTCTTTGGCACTGCCCTTCTTTGGGATTGGGATGTAGACTGATCTTCTCCAATCCTCTGGCCATTGCTGAGTTTTCCAAACTTGCTGGCATATTGGGTGTAGCACCTTAACAGCATCATCTTTTAAAAATTTTAATAGTTCAGCTGGAATACCATCACTTCCACTGGCCTTGTTATTAGCAGTGCTTTCTAAGGCCCATTTGACTTCACTCTCCAAGATGTCTGGCTCAAGGTCAGCAACCACACTAACTGGGGTGTACGAGACCTCCATATCATTCTGGTATAATTCCTCTGTGTATTCTTGCCACCTCTTCTTGATGTCCTCTGCTTCTGTTAGGTCCTTACCACTTTTGTCCTTTATTATGGTATTCTTTGTACGAAATGTTCCTTTCATATCTCCAATTTTCTTGAACAGATCTCTGGTTTTCCCCATTCTATTGTTTTCCTCTATTTCTTTGCATTGCTCATTTAAGAAGGCCCTCTTGTCTCTCCTGGCTATTTTTTGGAAATCTGCATTCAGTTTCCTGTATCTTTCCCTATCTCCCTTGCATTTTGCTTGCCTCCTCTCCCCCGCTATTTGTAAGGCCTCGTTGGACAGCCATTTTGCTTTCTTGCATTTCCTTTTCCTTGGGATGGTTTTTGTTGCTGCCTCCTGTATAATGTTACGAGCCTCCGTCCATAGTTCTTCAGGCACTCTGTCCACCAAATCTTAATCCTTAAACCTGTTCCTCACTTCCACTGTGTATTCATAAGGGATTTGATTTAGATTGTATCTTACTGGCCCAGTGGTTTTTCCTACTTTCTTCAGTTTAAGCTGGAATTTTGCTATAAGAAGCTGATGATCTGAGTTGCAGTCAGCTCCAGGTCTTGTTTTTGCTGACTGTATAGAGCTTCTCCATCTTTGGCTGCAGAGAATATAATCAATCTGATTTCGATGCTGTCCATTTGGTGATATCCATGTGTAGAGTCGTCTCTTGTGTTGTTGGAAAAGAGTGTTTGTGATGACCAGCTTGTTCTCTTGACAGAACTCTATTAGCCTTTGCCCTGCTTCATTTTGAACTCCAAGGCCAAACTTGCCAGTTGTTCCTTTTATCTCTTGATTCCCTACTTTAGCATTCCAATCCCCTGTAATGAGAAGGACATCCTTCTTTGGTGTCATTTCTAGAAGGTGTTGTGAGTCTTCATAGAATTGGTCAATTTCACTTTCTTCAGCACCGGTAGTTGGTGCATGAACTTGGATTACTGTGATGTTAAAAGGTCTGCCTTGGATTCGTATCAAGATCATTCTGTCATTTTTGAGATTGCATCCCATTACAGCTTTTGCCACTCTTTTGTTGACTATGAGGGCCACTCCATTTCTTCTACGGGATTCTTGCCCACAGTAGTAGATATGATAGTCATCCGAACTGAATTCGCCCATTTCCTTCCATTTTAGTTCATTGATTCCTAGGATGTCAATATTTGTTCTTGCCATCTCATTTTTGACCACATCCAGCTTACCTCCACTCATGGTTCTTACATTCCAGGTTCCTATGCAATATTTCTCTTTACAGCATCAGACTTTCCTTTCGCTTCCAGGCATATCCGCAACTGAGCGACCTTTCGGCTTTGGCCCAGCCGCTTCATCAGCTCTGAATCTACTTGTACTTGTCCTCCTCTCTTCCTCAGTAGCATGTTGGACGCCTTCCGACGTGAGGGGCTCATCTTCCAGCGTCATAACTTTTATATGCCTGTTGTCCTTGTCCATGGAGTTTTCTTGGCAGGGATACTGGAGTGGCTTGCCAGTTCCTTCTCCAGGTGGATCACATTCAGTCAAAACTCTCCACTATGACCTGTCCATCTTGGGTGGCCCTGCACGGCATAGCTCATAGCTTCTCTGAGTTATTCAAGCCCCTTCGCCACGACAAGGCATTGATCGATGAAGGGGTTTAAAATTACAATAATCCAATAAAAGCCTCATTGTCACAACACCAAATTATAATACAATTAATAATGCCAATTGTTCAGATGTCAAATCATACAATTTTTTGGTCCCCACATGTCAGGGGCTTTCTGTATAGGGAGCCTCCACCTCTGCTCCTGACCAGCACGTCGCCCAGTGAGAGCGCCAGCAGCTTTTACAAGTTCCAAGTTTTCCAAGTTAAAACCTTAACGAGCTTGCAACTGTTTGATTATGTAGTTTATGATCTCACCTTTTCCAGCATGCCTCTGTACATTAGTCCAAATTAAAATCTAGAACAGAAATTCTTCTTCATGGCAGCGTAGGAGAGTTATCGGCAAAGTGCTTTTGTGCTCAGTGCTTCCCTGCCTCTCGTATTCCATTCCAGAGCGAGAACCAAGTAGCAAGGCAAACCCGTTCCCCCATGGGGGGGGGGATTTGCAATGGTGATTACCTTCAATCATCCTTGTTTTTTATTCGATAATGAGATAATGATCTCCTGCTGTCGTAGGCGTTGCCTCCATTAAGGCAGACCTGACTGGGAAGCCCCATGGGCAGAAGAATCCCTGCAGGGGCTCTGAAATTCCTTTTCTCCTTCCCTCCCTCCCTCCCAGGAAGCTGCAACTTGCTCTGGCTTCTGGGTTCCTCAGGAAGCTGAACATGCAAACCTAGTTTAGACTGAACCTGCATAGCTGGCCGGGATGGAAGGAGGACGATGGACGGTTGACCTGGTCAGGCTGCCTCCCGCATCCCTCCCCACAACCTCTGAGCATTCCCTTCCAGGACCCTGGGAGAAATCTGGTGAGTAATAGGGGAGAGGAGATGGGGACAGGGATGGATGGATGGATGGATGGATGGTGGCAGGAGAAAGAGGAAAAGATGGAGAGGAGACAAAAGGCAGGGAGTTATTGGCAGGAAGACGGAAGGGGTGAGGCCTTCTCCAAAGTAGCTCTTTGTTTTTGGAATCCCTTTCATAAAGTAGTGGGGCAGATTTTCTTCCTGTTTCATTCCACAGTGTGGAATGAAAAAGTGGGTCAGAACCACCGGCCTAAAAAGATTAATATTCTTAGCTGTCAACCAAACTCCTATTTGACTTTCTTTATGTATAACTACCGTAAGTCTGTTTTCTGTTGTAATTCCTTTTTTTCTTGCTCTGTCAGGTTTTTTACCAAAAACCTACCGGTAGTCTTATTCTTATTTAGTTTAAAGCCTGAACTCCTGTATCTTTTCTAACACCTTTGGTAGAGTATTTTTGGGATCCTCCACTATAATTACCAGGTCAACTGCAAAAGCTTTTAATTTTTATGTTTTATTTCCTATTGTTATTTAATTAATTTCCTTCCTCTGATCTCTCTCTCCAGGGCCTCTAATACCAAATTAAATAATAATGGTGATAGGGGGACATCATTGTCCTGTCCCTTTCATTATTTTACACTTTTCTTTTATAACCTGTTGCTCAGAATAAATGGCTTCAATTCGTCTCCCAAATGCTCCCCCAAAATTCATTTTATTCTATAAAAGCCCATGAGACATTATCAAAATCCTTTTGAGCATCTATAAACATTGAGGAAACATCTCATTTCTTATTTCCAAATATTCAATAATATCAATTATAATCCTTATGTTATCCTTCGTCTGACATCCTTAGAGAAGCTGGACTGATTGTGATGAATTATTTCTGCTAAAACACCTTTCATTCTATTGCCCAAAATTCTATCGATACTCTACCTGTAAATGGAGTATTTTTCTGACCTTTAAATCCAAGAATTATTGAGTTGTGGTCCAAAAGCGTTCTTGGTGGTATTTCTCCTTTTTTAATTTATGGGCTTCCATCATACAGGAGAAAGTAATGGCCAACAACTTGGATAGCTTGAAAAAGAGGATTAAATTGATGCCTGTGCTCTGCCCTCGCGGTCCTAGGCAATAATGCTTCTTAATACTAGTTTCCGGAAAGCACAGGAAGGCAGAAGGCTATCGTGTTCAAATCTGCTTCCTGGTTTTCCACAGGCATCTGGTTGACCCTCGTGAGATCAGGATGCTGGACTAGGTGGGCCTTTGCCCAATCCAGCAGGCTCTATTTTTACAGTTAATGTGGCATAATAACACTTACGTTTTACTTATTACTCACTTAAGTTTTACATTGATCTGTATTATAAAATGGTGCTGCTTTATTGTGTGAATAGAGTGATCTCGTGTTGCTCTTCCCATTATCTCATCTGCTTTCCTAAAAATTTGGAACATAGAGAGGACAGTAGAGAAGGAGATGGTGTTAAAATAAGAGAAGGTACAGATTGGGATTGACGTGTGTTCAGTTCCTTTCTGTCTTTTTGAAAATCTAACAGGATTCTGTTTCCCCCCCCCCCACTCCCAAACAGGTCAGAATTCTGTGGAGCCACCTGTGAATTCATTGGGAAGAACAAAGAAACAGTTTAAATGCATGGAATGTGGGATGAGCTTCAGTGGAAGTGGAGCACTTAGAATACACGAACGAACTCACACAGGGGAGAAACCATTTGAATGTATGGAGTGCGGTAAGAGGTTCAGGCAAAATGTACACGTTAGAATACATCAACGAACTCACACGGGAGAAAAACCATTTGAATGTATGCAGTGTGGAAAAAGCTTTAGTCGAAGTGGAGCACTTAGAAAACATCAACGAACTCACACGGGGGAGAAACCATTTAAATGTATTGAATGTGGAAATAGCTTCAGTGAAAGTGGAGCACTTAGAATACACCAACGAATTCACACGGGAGAGAAACCATTTGAATGTATGCAGTGTGGAAAGAGCTTCAGTGATAATGGAAATCTTAGAAAACATCAACGAACACACACAGGGGAGAAACCATTTGAATGTATGCAGTGTGGAAAGAGCTTCAGTGATAATGGAAATCTTAGAAAACATCAACGAACACACACAGGGGATAAACCATTTACATGTATTGAATGTGGAAAGAGCTTCAGTCAAAGTGGAGACCTTAGAAAACATCAACGAACACACACAGGGGATAAACCATTTAAATGTATTGAATGTGGTAAGAGCTTCAGTAGAAGTGGATACCTTAGAATACATCAACGAACTCACACGGGAGAGAGACCATTTGAATGTATGGAGTGCAGTAAGAGCTTCAGTCAAAGTGCAGCACTTAGAAGTCATCAACGAACTCACACAGGGGAGAAACCATTTGAATGTATGCAGTGTGGAAAGAGCTTCCGTGATAATGGACACCTTATAATACACCAACGAACTCACACAGGGGAGAAACCATTTGAATGTATGGAGTGCGGTAAGAGCTTCAGGCAAAATGTACACCTTAGAATACACCAACGATCTCACATGGGGAAGAAACCATTTGAATGTATGCAGTGTGGAAAGAGCTTCAGCGATAATGGATATCTTAGAATACATCAACGAATTCACACAGGGGAGAAAGCATTTAAATGTATCGAATGTGGAAAGAGCTTCATTCAAAGTGGACCACTTAGAATACATCAACAAACTCACACAGGGGAGAAACCATTTGAATGTAATGAATGTGGAAAGAGCTTCAGTAGTAGTGGAGTACTTAGAATACATCAACGAACTCACACGGGGGAGAAACCATTTAAATGTATCGAATGTGGAAAGAGCTTCATTCAAAGTGGACCACTTAGAATACATCAACGAACTCACACAGGGGAGAAACCATTTGAATGTAATGAATGTGGAAAGAGCTTCAATCAAAGTGAATCACT
Source organism: Zootoca vivipara (assembly GCF_963506605.1). Lineage (NCBI taxonomy): Eukaryota > Metazoa > Chordata > Lepidosauria > Squamata > Lacertidae > Zootoca > Zootoca vivipara. The sequence goes on from NC_083277.1 coordinate 10,334,547, forward strand.
TAGAAGACATCAACGAACTCACACAGGTGAGAAACCATTTGAATGTATGCAGTGTGGAAAGAGCTTCAGCGATAATGGATATCTTAGAATACATCAACGAATTCACACAGGGGAGAAAGCATTTAAATGTATCGAATGTGGAAAGAGCTTCATTCAAAGTGGACCACTTAGAATACATCAACAAACTCACACAGGGGAGAAACCATTTGAATGTAATGAATGTGGAAAGAGCTTCAGTAGTAGTGGAGTACTTAGAATACATCAACGAACTCACACGGGGGAGAAACCATTTAAATGTATCGAATGTGGAAAGAGCTTCATTCAAAGTGGACCACTTAGAATACATCAACGAACTCACACAGGGGAGAAACCATTTGAATGTAATGAATGTGGAAAGAGCTTCAGTAGTAGTGGAGTACTTAGAATACATCAACGAACTCACACGGGGGAGAAACCATTTAAATGTGTTGAATGTGGAAAGAGCTTCAGTGTAAGTGGGAAACTTAAAAGACACCAACGAACTCACACGGGGGAGAAACCATTTAAATGTGAAGATGGCTGTCAAGTCACTGGACATAGGTCAGCACCTAAGGCCCGTGGGCCGGTTCCGGCGAGAATGGCTTCTGGATCCGGCCTGCAGACGGTCCAGAAATCGCCACATGATTCTGATTCATATCGTTTGTTCTCCCCCGCTGTGCAGAGGAAGGAGGCTAGCCTTTGATTGGTTCCAGCAGCGTTTTCCCCTCTGATTCATTGCAGCTTTCTTTCCTCCTCCCTCCCTCCCCGTAGAGCCAAGAGGATGGGGCGTGGGCTATGTTTGTGCCAGCGTAATTAGCTCAATGGCTGCCATTTAAGACAGCCCCTCCCCTGGCTCACTGCTCCTTCTGCCTCCACCAAAGCAAGTGGTTCCGTTCTGAGTCACCCTCCGAGGGTTCTGGGGTGTAGGAAGCCTTTTTTCCCTGTTTTTAACTCAGCTACCAAACGCGTCTCCCCATCCAAGACAGGGAATGGAGAACACACGTCCTTCTACAGAAGGAACCGCTCGCTGCAGAAGGACGTGTGTTCTCCACTTTTACATCTTGATGGTGGAGATGTGTTTCGTAGCGGAGTTAAAAACAGGGAAACAAGGCTTCACACACCCCAGAACCTTGGGAGGGTGTCTTAGAACAGAGCAGATATGCTGCGGTACAGAACTGAGACCTTCAGAACTTTATTATTGTTTTTTGAAGGAATATTTGGATCCTGTAGTAACGAGAGAGTGCACACCCACCCTCCATCCCGCCGCAAGGTTTGAGGGAAAGTGATCCAGCCCTCTACTTTAAAAGGTTGCTAGCCCCTGTCTCTGGATGTGCAAAAAAGAATTTGGAAGTGTTTGTTTTCATTCTTGGGGGCCATGCTATTTGGCAACCCTCTCTTTTTCAAGAGCTAACTTTAGGGCTATGAGAGGCCAAGAAAAAGCCTTTTGTTTGCTTTTAATAAAAAAAACATCAAAATGTGACAAATGTTTGTGGGGCCTCCACCTGTTGTTGCTGCTGCTGAGGGGGCCCTGGATCTCTGCCCCAAATGTCTGCCTTGATGGTAGCAGGATCATAGAATCATAGAGTTGGAAGAGACCACAAGGGCCATCCAGTCCAACCCCCTGCCAAGCAGGAAACACCATCAAAGCATTCCTGACAGATGGCTGTCAAGCCTCTGCTTAAAGACCTCCAAAGAAGGAGACTCCACCACACTCCTTGGCAGCAAATTCCACTGCCGAACAGCTCTTACTGTCAGGAAGTTCTTCCTAATGTTTAGGTGGAATTTTCTTTCTTGTAGTTTGAATCCGTTGCTCCGTGTCCGCTTCTCTGGAGCAGCAGAAAACAACCTTTTTCCCTCCTTTATATGACATCCTTTTATATATTTGAACATGGTTATCATATCACCCCTTAACCTTCTCTTCTCCAGGCTAAACATACCCAGCTCCCTAAGCCGTTCCTCATAAGGCATCGTTTCCATGCCTTTGACCATTTTGGTTGCCCTCTTCTGGACACGTTCCAGCTTATCAGTATGCTTCTTGAACTGTGGTGCCCAGAACTGGACACAATACTCCAGGTGAGGTCTGACCAGAGCAGAATACAGTGGTACTATTACTTCCCTTGATCTAGATGCTATACTCCTATTGATGCAGCCCAGAATTGCATTGGCTTTTTTAGCTGCTGCATCACACTGCTGACTCATGTCAAGTTTGTGGTCAACCAAAACTCCTAGATCCTTTTCACATGTACTGCTCTCAAGCCAGGTGTCTCCCATCCTGTATTTGTGCCTTTCATTTTTTTTTGCCCAAGTGTAGTACTTTACATTTCTCCTTGTTAAAATTCATCTTGTTTGCTTTGGCCCAGTTGTCTAATCTGTTAAGGTCATTCTGAAGGGAGAAGTCAAGTGCCCAGAAAAAAAAAAGGAAAAGTATTTTCTGCATCTTTCTTGAATGAAATGGGTATGTCTGAAACCTCAGACATTATTAAAAATAAAATAAAATGCTTGTTCTGCTTCCAAAGAAACCCTTTCAAATGCATTTTTATTCTTCGTTCATAATTTTAACAGCTGTGCAAAGGTGCTCCTGTGCAATGTAATAATACTGCAATGCAATGTCAGAATAACAAAATAATGCAACATCTCACGAGAGCCTTTAAAAAAAAATATACAACCAACTAAAAACTCCTACAACACTAGGAGGCAGCCTAGTGAAGCAAACAGAAAAAGAAAGCGACAACCTGCTTATAAGTGTCATTGTTACTTGGAAGGGAACAAACATTATAATGCTTAATGTGCATATAATGCTGTGTTTGAATGCATGGTAATTAAAATGCTATAAAGGGAAGTTCCTCTTAGGCAAGAGGTTCCACTCTGACAAAAGCATCAGAGGAGGCCGGTATCTCTCCCAATAACTCATCGCTGGAAACAGAAGCTGCAGAGCTCTCACAGAAGGAAGCTTAAACTTGAGAAGTCAGTGGGTGCTTGCTGGAGATGGCTAGGAGCAGCAGCAGCAGTAGCAAATAAGTTATGCAGTGATGGAGAAGCTTAGGATCTCTCTCTGGGACCAGAGAGAGGAAAGCTCACTGGATTACATAAAGGACTGAACATTGTTAAATTAGATGATTGGTTACAGTACCATCAGATTAATGAAGTATTTAAGATGGATAAGAAAAATACAGGTTTTCAATCAGAGCAATCCAAATTGGAAACGGAATTGTTAGATACAAAAACAAAAAATCTTTCCAAGATGTATAATTTATTATTGGAGAGGCATACGAAGGATGAACAAGTGAAATCAGGAATGATTGATTGCGCTAAAGATATGGGGCATAATATCATGTTGGAAGTAGGGAGCCGTGTTGGTCTGACGTAGTCAAAACAAAATTTAAAAAAATCCTTCCAGTAACATCTTAGAGACCAACTAAGTTCATCATAGGTATGAGCTTTCGTGTGCATGCACACTTCTTCAGATACACTGAAACAGAAGTCACCAGACCCTTCTGTATAGTCAGGGGGTGGGGAGGGGTATTACTCAGAAGGGTGATTGGCTGATAGGAGTGGTAAACCTGTTGATGACTGTTAACGACTGTTAATGACTGCAATTGGTCTTGCAGGAAAAAGCAAGGGGTGAGAAGCTTTCTTTAGCACCTAAGGTCTCTCAGGTGCTACTGGAAGGATTTTTTTAAATTTTGTTTTGATCATGTTGGAAGATTGGGAGAAGATGTGGAAAAAGGGAATAAAATTTACAGCATGTGATATATTGAGAGAAAATATGATGAAGATGATGATGTATAGATTGTATTTAACACCTGTTAAGTTAGCTAAATTTATAAAATATATGATAATAAATGTGGGGAATGCAAGGAAAAAGAAGGACCCTTTTACCACATGTGGTGGACTTGCAATGTTAATCACATTGGACGTTGGGAAGAAGACTTATTGGGAAAGATTTATAACGAATTGAAAAAAGTGTTGAAAAACACATTTATTAAGAAACCAGAAGCCTTTTTACTTGGAATAGTTGGGAAAGGAATCCCCCCCAAAAAAATGTTACATTCTTTTTGTATGCCACAGCACTTGCAATATTATTATTAGCCAAGAATTGGAAGAAACAAGAGTTACCAACTATAGAGGAATGACAAATGAAGATGATGGACTATATTTGATATTTTGGAATATTTTGGGAAGTTGATATAGGCTGTCGGTTTAGAAGTAGGAATTAGAATTTAGTGAAAGAAGGTTTTAAGAATAAAAAAATTTCTTCCAGTAGCACCTTAGATACCAACTAAGTTCATCATTGGTATTGAGCTTTCGTGTGCTTGCCCACTTCTTCAGATACACTGAAACAGAAGTCACCAGACCCTTATATATAGTCAGAGGGTGGGGAGGGGTATTACTCAGAAGGGTGGTGGGAATGGGTGATTGGCTGTGGTTTTAAGAAGTTTGGATAAGGATATAATACAGTGGTACCTCGGGTTAAGAACCTAATTCGTTCTGGAGGTCCGTTCTTAACCTGAAACTGTTCTTAACCTGAGGTACCACTTTAACTAATGGGGGCCTCCCGTTGCCGCTGCGCCACCGCCACACAATTTCTGTTCTCATCCTGAAGCAAAGTTCTTAACCTGAGGTACTATTTCTGGGTTAGCGGAGTCTGTAACCTGAAGCGTCTGTAACCTGAAGTGTCTGTAACCTGAAGTGTCTGTAACCCGAGGTACCACTGTATAGAGTAAGGTTACAATTTATGATTTTAGGAACTGCTAAAGATGATTAAAAATGAAATTCAGAAGAGGGGGACTTGAGGAAGTCACCAAAAGAAATGTTAAGGAATATATTGAAAAGAATAGATTTTATATGTAATTGTTTGTTGTTAGTTTTGTTTTTTGTATTGTTTTGTATTGTTGGTTATTTTGTAGTGTATTTTAATGTGTATTGTGTTTCTGTTGTTATAACATGAATAAAAAAAATTGGGGGAAAATGAACATTGTTTGCAATCTGCTACTTTAGCATGTTCATCTTATAAGCCTGTTGAAGACTGTTCTGCAGTAAAGCTTCGTAAATTATTCTTGTGGAGAGAACTCATTTCCACACAAGGTCCAGATCAGGAATTCCACTGAACAACTTTAACAACAAGTACTTGAAGAACTAAACCACGATGTAGCCGTGCTCTTTTCCATCCCTTTCCAAGAATTGCAACAATCTGTTCCTCCAAATGGGTCTGCCTTCATTGCAGTCAACTGAAGGCAATCAACTATGCCCTGGCGACCCCGATCTTTCTCACTGCCAATGAAAACGAATGAATAGAAGGAGAACCTATGTGGCACAGATACTAAAACTTTGGATATGCACTCTGTAAAATAATAAGTTTACTTCCCCCTTCTCCCCCCCCCCACTCTCTAGCCCCACTTCTTAACTCCCCAACCTTATACTGTATGCAACATTATAGTCTGTCTGTGTGTGAATTTTGATGATATCCAAAGTAACAGAGTAGCTTATAGCTAAGAAGCTAAATAGCTGCTCTATGTGATAGTTCTTTTTTACAGACTACAATGTCCAGACTACTGGTATTTAAAAGAACTTTACTTTCATAAACATATAACTGAGAGGAATATATTTACAGACTCATGCTTATTAAAATACGGGCATGTACTCACTTGAATAGTCTTACAGTTTCTTACGAAAGGTTTTTTTCTTTCATCTCAGCAGTATTTTCTCTGTTCCTGCACAGGTTTCTCCTTATTAACATTTAGTGATCTTTCTCTGTTTCACTTCAGACATAATAATAATAATAATAATAATAATAATAATAATAATAATAATAATTTATTTATACCCCGCCCATCTGGCTGGTTCTCCCCTGCCACTCTGGGTGGCTTCCAACACATACTAAAATATCACAGATTAAAAACTTCCCTAAACAGGGCTGCCTTTTCTAAATGTCAGGTATTTGTTTATCTCTCTGACCTCTGATGGGAGGGCGCTCCACAGGGCGGGAGCCACTACCAAGAAGGCCCTCCACCTGGTTCCCTGTAGCTTTGCTTATCGCAGTGAGGGAACTGCCAGAAGGCCCTCGGCGCTAGATCTCACTGTCCGGGCAGAACGATGGGGGTGGAGACACTCCTTCAGGTATACTGGACCGAGGCCATTTAGGGCTTTAAAAGTCAGTCCAACACTGACCAATTATGCTCAGAAACGTACTGGGAGCCAATGTAGATCTCTCAGGACTGGTGTTATGTGGTCCCGGCGGCCACTCCCAGTCACCAGTCTGGCTACTGCATTCTTGATTAATTGCAGTTTCCGGGTCACTTTCAAAGGTAGCCCCATGGAGCTCCGAAGCGGGAGATAACCAGAGCATGCACAACTCTGGTGAGACAGTCTGCGGGCAGGTTGGGTCTCAGCCTACGTACCAGATGGAGCTGGTAGACAGCCACCCTGGAAACAGAATTAACCTGCGCCTCCATGGACAACTGTGAGTCCAAAATGACTCCCAGGCTGCGCACCTGGTCCCTCAGGGGCACAGTTATCCCATTCAGGATGAGGGAGTCCCCCACACCCACCCACCCCCTGTCACCCCAAAACAGTACTTCAGTCTTGTCAGGATTCAACCTCAATCTGTTAGCCACCATCCATCCTCCAGATCACACTGACACACAACAGTATCATGAGACATCTCTCTCAGCAGCCATTCTCCCTCACACAGAGAGAAAAGAACAGAAAAGCAGTTAAAAACAACAGTTACTGGAATACATAATGGAATGCCTCCCTCATGTGACTCACAGTCAGGCCATCACATGAGGGCTACTGTCAAAGGAAACTCCATTCTCATTTATGGAAATTAAACCATCCTTAACACTTTCCCCAGAAACCGGTGAGCCTTAAAACTAGGAGAGCAAAAAGCTCAAAGACAGGGCAGTTAGAGATGATGATGTTGATGATGATGATCCATTGATTTCAGTGAGCTTATTCTGAATAAAACAACCCATTGCTTTGTAGACCTCAGATCTCCAGAGGAGGAAATAAGGGGGTTTGTGTCAGGGACCAGCTTCCAAACCCTGCTGCAAATGCATCCTCCTAGCTACACCTGCTGCAAAATAATTCCGTGGAGCCTATTCTCAGATCATTGTCTTCTGGATCAGTGCCTTAATCTTTTGTAGATTCTGTATATCAGAGCATAGCCGTTGAGGTGTCCCCAGATGTTGTTGTCCAGTTCCCATCAGCTTCAGCCAGCAGGGCTGACAGTGAAGTATGATGGAAGCTGTAATTTGGACCTCACCACCTCTCAACATCTTAAAAATCAAAGTGCTGCACCAACTACCGGTGCTGTATTACAAAATAGCCCCTCTGCAGCACCACAAATCCAACTCAACGGTGTAACGTTGAAAAATGTCGATCACTTCTCCTACCTAGGCAGTTATCTTTCCACAAGGGCCAACATTGATGCCGAAATCCGGCATTGCCTAAGCTCTGCGAGTGAGGCTTTCTCCCGATTGAAGTGTAGAGTGTTTGAGGACCGGGACATTCTCAGGGAAACCAAAATGCTTGTTTACAAAGCAATTGTACTACCAACCTTACTATATGCGTGTGAAACATGGACCACTTATAAACGCCATCTCCAACTCCTTGAAAGATTCCATCAACGGTGTCTCCGAAAAATGTTACACATCACTTGGGAAGACAGGTGAACTAATATCAGTGTACTGGAGGAAGCAAAGATCACCAGTGTCGAAGCAATGATTCTTCAACATCAACTTCGTTGGACTGCTCATGTTGTGCGGATGCCTGATTATCGTCTTCCAAAGCAACTACTCTATTCCGAACTTAAAAATGGAAAGCGTATTGCTGGTGGTCAACAAAAGAGGTTTAAAGACAGTCTCAAGGCAAATCTTAAAAAATGTAGTAAAATATTGACAACTGGGAAACACTGACTTGCAAGCGCTCCAGTTGGAGAACAGCCTTTACCAAAGGTGTCATGGGCTTTGAAGACACTCGAACTCAGGATGCAAGGGAGAAACGTGCACACTTGACACCGTGATCAACTCCCGCCCAGAAACCAATGTCCCCACTGTGGAAGGACGTGTGGATCCAGAATTTGCCTCCACAGTCACTTACGGACTCATTGTTCAAATCGTGTTTATGGAAGACAATCTTACTCGGCTACGAGTGATTGCTAAAGGAGAAGAAAATATCTTTCCCATTGAAACAACCGTGAAAATAAATTTTGGACACTATGGATTTTTTGTCCTGGTCTGCTGTATAAAATGTCTTTTGTTTTGTAGCTGTGGGATTTGTGCTCCTATTGTATTGTGATGGCCATTGGCTATCAACAATAGAATTAACTGATTGATTAAACTGTGAAAATAAGTAATAAAATAATAAAATGTTGTGGTTTTTTGGTCCTCACTCGAAAATGGTGTGTGTGTCCATCCTTGTCCTTGTGCTTTTGGTTATATTTGGGGTGGGGTGGGGGAGGAGTATGAAGGCCAGAACCCCTCCCCTCCTCTGCTGAACGGAGGCAGGAGAGAGGCAGGAAAGGAAGAAGCAGGGAAAGACAGACCCTCCAAGTGTCACTATCTTCTAGGGATGTCCCTGATTTAGAGAATCCTTCTGGTTTCTGATCTGATCTCAGAATGTCCTGGTTCTCCTTTGGATGTCCCTATTTTCATTGAAGAAATGTTGGAGGGTAGGGAGTTATCCGACCACTAGGCCCCCTGAAGGCAACCCTGTATAGGAAATATTTTTAATGTTTAATGTTTTATTATGTTTTTTATATATGTTGGAAGCTGCCCAGAGTGGCTGAGGCAACGTAAAAAGATGTGTGGTGCAGCTGCGGATCTCCTCCCAGCTGGCATCCAATGGCCCAACCCACAGCCAGCGAGCTCGATGCTCAGAGAGGCAGGAAACGGGGACAGGCAGGGGGACTCGAGAGCGGCTGCACTTTCCTGTCCTCCCACCGAGGAGAGCGGAGGAGCAGCGGGCAGTGGCCTGGCGAGTTTCCCCGGAGAGGAGCCGGATTCCGGTGCAGGGACGGAGCGAAAAGTCAGAGGTGCAGGAAGGGGGGGAGGGCGGAGGAGGAGGAGAGCACGTGCCCGACAGGATCAGGCTCCGAGTCCAGCCGGAGGCTGCAGGGCGCCCCCCAACCGGGCAGGAAGGGGAAGGGGCTCAGCTTGGGGGCAGGTAATCTGCAGGAGGGCACAGGGGCAAACATCTCTGGGTCAGGCTGGCACGGACCCTGCCTGAGACCCCGGGGAGCTGCTCCCTTCAGTCCTATAGACGATGCTGAGCTCAAGGGGCACAATGAGGGGTCGAAGGCAGCTGCTGCTTCGCGATGGAGGCTGCATGTAGTCGCCCCCTGATCAGCGGCGTACCTGGGGCTTTTGCCGCCCCTCTCCCTGTCCCTCATCAGGGAGCCCCGTCCTCTTCCACGGTCCTCCCTCCGCTCCGACTGTCCTTCCCTCTCGCCTGCTTCTGCCTCCCTGCGGTGGCTGCAAGGGCGATGAGTGAGTTCAGGGGGCGGAGAGGGAAGGCGAGGCAGGGGGGAAAGGAAGAGCAGTGCAGCAGGGAGGGAGGTGCCCCTCTCACTCTGCAGCCCCCTGGCACCCTTTGCAGGCCACTACTCCTGCCCTCCCTTTCCTCTGCCAGTGCCATTGATAAACCTCTCACCCTCCTTCGTGAATTGGCCTTTTAAAGCTCTCTTGGCCACCACCATCACCGCATCTTGTGGCAATGATGTCCATCAGATTCATTTAGCAAAGAAATGCCTTCTTTTGCCTGTCCCAAATCAAGGCATACTGTGCCCACACATGGAGGTTCTGTTGATCTGTCACAGCTAATAAAACAGTTGATAGATCTATCCTCTGGAGAATGCATATGATCTTTTCCCAAGCTATCAAAGCTAGTGACCTCTTGGGTCTGCGTGTAAATAAGTGAGTCAGGCTTAAGGCTGTTTCTTTACAGATTTTATCTTCCACCTTCCTCAGTAACATGCTTTCAGATGAATGCTGGGGGTTGAAGTGGGTGACAGTTTTGAGAATGCAGAGGAAAGGAGGATTCTTACGAAGTGTGGCATATGGAAATGAATGAATGATAATAAAAAAGTTGAAGACAGAATTGTAAAAGATTGAGGAAGGCAAAATTGAAATTAGCTATTCATGTTCATGAAAAAAGACCCTTCTGATTGTTCTTTAGAAATATCCTCTTTAAAGAGCAGCCAGAGGGATAATTTATTTCCAGATCAGGGTTTCTATCCCATCTCAGCACTGTGCTGATTCCTGCTGAAATTGGAGTTTAAAAGATCTCTCTAAGGGCCCTTTAGGCATCTTTCTCTCCAGGACAGACAGAGAGCTACATCCTATGATCAGATCAGGAGATGGAAACTGCAGGGACCAGGAGGACACATCCTGGGGCTTGGCAGGCCATATGCAGCCAATGGACTGCAAGTTGAATGTCTTCAGTCAAGAGAGTTTGTGACCACCAAATTTAAAATATTTCCAAATATTTTGGAGTGAGTTGTTTGATTTTGTTGGTCAATATTTCTTTTGTCTGTTTGTTTCTTAGCCTGTGCAGATACCATACATTTAAAGCACATGGCTTCCCTCAAAGAAACATGGGAATTGTAGTTTATTGCAACAGTTCTCAGCACCCTTAACAAACTGCAGCTCGCAGGATTTGTTTGGTGAAGCCATGTACTTTAAATGTTAGGTGGATCTGTCACAGCCTTAATCATATACTGTGCAAAGATCTGTTGTTGCCTTTCCAACATGCTTGAAGTTGCAGCCAGGATCAGCATTCCCTGGCCACTGAACATGAACTTACTAAACCTTGGGGTTTCCCTGAGTCTTTCGATAACTTCCTCTCATCCATGGGTGGGGTCATTTCAGCGACATTGTCATTCACAGCCTGAACATCAGAAATAGAAAGAGTAATAATATATTTCAAAATCTGGCTAATGGTTAAAAAAATCCTTTTTTTTTTTTTGAGTTTATTCTACACTGGTATTTTACTTTGTGTTTATTTCTTTTCCAGCAGGGTGGGGTAAATTGGAAGAGCAGGGACCGAGGAGACCCATTTGAAGGGAGAGCCTGGAATCCAAAGTAAAAAGATCTCCTGCCAGCCAAGTTGAGACATTCATGGATCTTCTGCCTCAGGCAGATTTACGTCAAATTAAGCAGGCGTCAGAGGAGGGGCAGCCACAGCAGCACTGGGATGCCCAGTGGCAGGATTTCCTGAAGACAATGCAACCCCCTCGTTCAAGCTGGGAAACCCCACAGGCTCCCAGTCCTCCCCACTCCAGGGATGGTGTCCTCCTGGCCTCCTTCAGGGGAGCTGCGGATGACAGCCAGTGGCCCAGCGGGAGAGCAGGGGGGACAGGCCAGACCCTGCTCCCAGACCCTGAGGGGCTTCTAGGAAAGGTAAGTGCCCTCCTCTCACCTGGGTTTCCAGCACCTGGGGGTCACAGGTCCACTGCCTCTAGACATGGAGGTTCTGTTTAGCTATGGTGGTGAATATTCCTCCTCCGTGCACTTTTTCTCTAATCCACTTTAAAAAGGCTTGCTAGACCAGACCTTACATGGGAGTAGATTCAGGTAGGTAGCAGTGTTGGTCTGACACAGTCGTTGGTCTGACTAAGTCGATATACATAGATAAATAAATAAATAGATAGATAGATAGTCCTGTAGCACCTTAGAGACCAACCTTGGAGACCAAGCAAGTTTGTTCTTGCTATGAGCTCTTCAGATACACTGAAACAGAGGTCACCAGACCCTTATACATATAGTGGGAGGGTGGGATGGGATTATTCTCGGGAGGGTAGAAGGAGATGGGTGATTGACTCAATGGAAAAAGCAAGGGATAGTATGCAGCTGATTAGCTTATTAGTATGCCGATAGGGACCCAGGTGGCGCTGTGGTTAAACCACTGAGCCTAGGGCTTGCTGATCAGAAGGTCGGCGGTTCGAATCCCTGTGACGGGGTGAGCTCCCGTTGCTTGGTCCCAGCTCCTGCCAACCTAGCAGTTCGAAAGCACGTCAAAGTGCAAGTAGATAAATAGGTACCGCTACAGCGGGAAGGTAAACGGTGTTTCCATGTGCTGCTCTGGTTCTCCAGAAGCAGCTTTGTCATGCTGGCCACATGACCTGGAAGCTATACGCTGGCTCCCTCGGCCAACAATGCGAGATGAGCGCGCAACCCCAGAGTCAGTCACGACTGGACCTAATGGTCAGGGGTCCCTTTACCTTTACCTTTATGCCAATGATGATGATGATGATAATAATAATAATAATAATTATTATTATTATTATTATTATTATTTATACCCCGCCCATCTGGCCGGCTTTCCCCAATCACTCTGGGTGGGTTCCAGCAAAACATTAAAATACAATAATCTATTAAACATTAAAAGCTTCCCTAAAAAGGGCTGCCTTCAGATGGCCTCTAAAAGTCTGGTACCTGTCTTTCTCTTTAACATCTGATGGGAGGTTGTTCCACAGGGCGGGTGCCACTACCGAAAAGGCCCTCTGCCTAGTTCCCTGTAATTTAGTTTCCCGCAGTGAGGGAACAGGCAGAAGGCCCTTGGCACTGGAGCTCAGGCAGAGCGATGGGGGTAGAGATGCTCCTTCAGATATACAGGACCGAGGCCATTTAGGGCTTTAAAGGTCAGCACCAACAGTTTGAATTGTGCTCGGAAACGTACTGGGAGCCAATATAGGTCTTTCAAGACTGGTGTTATGTGGTCTCGGCGGCCGCTCTCAGTTACTAGTCTAGCTGCCACATTCTGGATTAGTTGTAGTTTCCGGGTCACCTTCAAAGGTAGCCCCACATAGAGCGCATTGCAGTAATCCAAACGGGAAATAACCAGAGCATGCACCACTCTGGCAAGACAGTCCGCGGGCAGGTAGGATCTCAGCCTGCGTAGCACATGGAGTTGATAAACAGCTGTCCTGGACACAGAATTGACCTGTGCTTCCATGGACAGCTGTGAGTCCAAAATGACTCCCAGGCTGCACACCTGGTCCTTAAGGGGCACAGTTACCCCATTCAGGACCAGGGAGTCCTCCACACCAGCCCACCTCCTGTCCCCCACAAACAGTACTTCTGTCTTGTCAAGATTCAACCCCAATCTGTTAGCCACCATCCATCCTCCAACTGTCTCCAGACACTCACACAGGACCTTCACTTCCTTCACTGTTTCTGATTTGAAAGAGAGGTAGAGCTGGGTATCATCCGCATATTGAAGAACACCCAGCCCAAACCCCCTGGTGATCTCTCCCACCGGCTGCATGTAGATGTTAAAAAGCATAGGGGAGAGGATAGAACCCTGAGGCACCCCACAAGTGAGAGCCCAGGGGTCTGAACACTCATCCCCCCCCCACTTTCTGAACAAGGCCCAGGAGGACGGAGCAGAACCACTCTATGACAGTGCCCCCAGCTCCCAACCCTTCTAGATGGTCCAGAAGGTTGTCATGGTTGAGTGTTATGATCAAGCATATATAATGTGATGGGAATCCAGTATCTTTATTCAGACCAGGTCTCTCCATAGTTTTCAGTTTAGTGATAAGTTGTAATTCAGCAACTTCTCTTTCAAGTCTATTTCTGAAATTCTTTTGTAATAAGACAGCTTCTTTGAGATCCTGTATTGAATGTCCTGGGAGATGGAAGTGTTCTTCTACTGGCTTCTCTGGCTTCTGATTCCTGATGTCAGATGTATGACCATTTATCCATTGCGTAATGTTTGGCCTGTTTGTCCAATATAGAGAGCTGAAGGGCACTGCTGGCATTTGAGGGCATACACAATGTTAGAAGATGAACTATTAAATAGGCCTGAGATGGTATGTTTTATCTTGTTGGGTCCAGTGATGGTGTTGTCTGGGTTTATGTGGCAGCAACGTTGACACCTGGGTTTCTTGCAGGCTCTGGTACCAGTGTCAGGGCTTAAGAAAAGTCATCTCTCCAAAGTTTGATGGCTAATAGGCCAGAGCCTTACATGGGAGGTTTGAGATCATATCTCCTGATGTTCTTACTTTACCTAAAAAGCTGCAGGGACTCTGAATTTCATCAGAGCAGAAGCTGTGTCAGAAGAGGTGTCCTTCAACCAACCCCCATTCTCCTCCTCTAAATTGCCTTCATTGCCAAAATGCTCTTTGGTCCCAACTGAGGTAGAAATCTTGGCACGTCTTGCAGCCTCAGTAATCCCAGGTGTAGTCGCGTAGAATAACACTGGAATACCTTGCAATATCTATTAAGATAATGGCCAGGTTCAGATGACTGAATCAAAGCCTGAAAAGCTGGGTTAGAAATAGGCACAGTTTTTAATGCATTGCTGCAGCAAAGTTACGCTGAACACAAAAAACTAGCCACCACCGCAGTCTCCTGGCTCCCACAACCAGAATGCATCAGTGCAGGAAGGATTCTTTCGTGAGAGGGGGCCAAAGAGAAGAACTCTGCATGGGTAGCTGGACGAATTTACTATCTGTGGTCCTGCACTGGTAGCAAGGCTAACAAACAGGGGAACTGGGAATGTGCTAGTCCCATCTCCCCCTGCATCTGCCACCTGACCTAATTCTCCCAGTTTGCCTCATGATTGGGCCGGCCCTGATGGTGAACTGTGATCTAACCAGGCAGTCTCTTATGAACTATAGCTAACAAACTTTCCACTTTGTCCAAACCAGGAAACTAACTGCCAGCTTTGGAATAAGCCAGGATATTAAACTAATTTCAAACTGTGTTTGGTCAAAACAGGAAACTCTGGTTGATCAGTGGCTTTGTGGTTTGACTGTTCCCACTGCAAAGGGGCTGTGCATTCAGGTGAAAGGCTTCTTCAAATCCCTCCTCATTGAGTTGAGATGCAATAATTCAGAATGGGCCAACACAGATGCGTTCTGAATACTCTTTGACAGGGCAGTCCTGCAGAAGCCTACTCAAGCAAGCCACATTCAGTTCAGTGGGACTTACTTCCAGGAAAGCATATATAGGATGGCAGCCTACAGTTCTGTCCAAAAGCTCCTTAACATTATTAACTCACCCAGGGTCTCTGCCAGTCACCTTCTTGAGCTTTTCCTGATGTTATAATCTGCCAGCGGGAGAGCAGGGGGGACAGACCAGACCCTGCTCCCAGACACTGATGGGCTTCTAGGAAAGGTAAGTGCCCTCCTCTCACCTGGGTTTCCAGCACCTGGGGGTCACAGGTCCACTGCCTCTAGACATGGGGGTTCTGTTTAGCTATGGTGGTGAATATTCCTCCTCCCTGCACTTTCTCTCTAATCCACTTTAAAAAGGCTTACTAGACCAGACCTTACATGGGAGTAGATTCAGGTAGGTAGCCGTGTTGGTCTGACACAGTCGTTGGTCTGACTAAGTCGATATACGTAGATAGATAGATAGATAGTCCTGTAGCACCTTAGAGACCAACCTTGGAGACCAAGCAAGTTTGTTCTTGCTATGAGCTCTTCAGATACACTGAAACAGAGGTCACCAGACCCTTATACATATAGTGGGAGGGTGGGATGGGATTATTCTCAGGAGGGTAGAAGGAGATGGGTGATTGACTCAATGGAAAAAGCAAGGGATAGTATGCAGCTGATTAGCTGATTAGTATGCCGATAGGGACCCAGGTGGCGCTGTGGTTAAACCACTGAGCCTAGGGCTTGCTGATCAGAAGGTCGGCGGTTCGAATCCCTGTGACGGGGTGAGCTCCCGTTGCTTGGTCCCAGCTCCTGCCAACCTAGCAGTTCGAAAGCACGTCAAAGTGCAAGTAGATAAATAGGAACCGCTACAGCGGGAAGGTAAACGGTGTTTCCATGTGCTGCTCTGGTTCTCCAGAAGCAGCTTTGTCATGCTGGCCACATGACCTGGAAGCTATACGCTGGCTCCCTCGGCCAATAATGCGAGATGAGCGCGCAACCCCAGAGTCAGTCACGACTGGACCTAATGGTCAGGGGTCCCTTTACCTTTACCTTTATGCCAATGATGATGATGATGATAATTATTATTTATACCCCACCCGTCTGGCCGGCTTTCCCCAATCACTCTGGGTGGCTTCTAGCAAAACATTAAAATACAATAATCTATTAAACATTAAAAGCTTCCCTAAACAGTGCTGCCTTCAGATGGCCTCTAAAAGTCTGGTACCTGTCTTTCTCTTTAACATCTGATGGGAGGTTGTCCCACAGGGCGGGTGCCACTACCGAAAAGGCCCTTTGCCTGGTTCTCTGTAATTTAGCTTCTCGCAGTGAGGGAACCGGCAGAAGGCCCTCGGCACTGAAGCTTGGGCAGAGCGATGGGGGTGGAGACGCTCCTTCACATATACTGGACCGAGGCCATTTAGGGCTTTAAAGGTCAGCACCAACAGTTTGAATTGTGCTCAGAAACGTACTGGGAGCCAATATAGGTCTTTCAAGACCGGTGTTATGTGGTCTCGGCGGCCGCTCTCAGTTACTAGTCTAGCTGCCACATTCTGGATTAGTTGTAGTTTCCGGGTCACCTTCAAAGGTAGCCCCACATAGAGAGCATTGCAGTAATCCAAATGGGAGATAACCAGAGCATGCACCACTCTGGCAAGACAGTCCGCGGGCAGATAGGGTCTCAGCCTGCGTAGCACATGGAGTTGATAAACAGCTGTCCTGGACACAGAATTGACCTGTGCTTCCATGGACAGCTGTGAGTCCAAAATGACTCCCAGGCTGCACACCTGGTCCTTAAGGGGCACAGTTACCCCATTCAGGACCAGGGAGTCCTCCACACCAGCCCACCTCCTGTCCCCCACAAACAGTACTTCTGTCTTGTCAGGATTCAGCCCCAATCTGTTAGCCACCATCCATCCTCCAACTGCCTCCAGACACTTACACAGGACCTTCACTTCCTTCACTGGTTCTGATTTGAAAGAGAGGTAGAGCTGGGTATCATCCGCATATTGAAGAACACCCAGCCCAAACCCCCTGGTGATCTCTCCCACCGGCTGCATGTAGATGTTAAAAAGCATAGGGGAGAGGATAGAACCCTGAGGCACCCCACAAGTGAGAGCCCAGGGGTCTGAACACTCATCCCCCCCCCAACTTTCTGAACAAGGCCCAGGAGGACGGAGCAGAACCACTCTATCACAGTGCCCCCAGCTCCCAACCCTTCTCGATGGTCCAGAAGGTTGTCATGGTTGAGTGTTATGATCAAGCATATGTAATGTGATGGGAATCCAGTATCTTTATTCAGACCAGGTCTCTCCATAGTGTTCAGTTTAGTGATAAGTTGTAATTCAGCAACTTCTCTTTCAAGTCTATTTCTGAAATTCTTTTGTAATAAGACAGCTTCTTTGAGATCCTGTATTGAATGTCCTGGGAGATGGAAGTGTTCTTCTACTGGCTTCTCTGGCTTCTGATTCCTGATGTCAGATTTATGACCATTTATCCATTGCGTAATGTTTGGCCTGTTTGTCCAATATAGAGAGCTGAAGGGCACTGCTGGCATTTGATGGCATACACAATGTTAGAAGATGAGCTATTAAATAGGCCTGAGATGGTATGTTTGATGTTGTTGGGTCCAGAGATGGTGTTGTCTGGGTTTATGTGGCAGCAACGTTGGCATCTGGGTTTCTTGCAGGCTCTGGTACCAGTGTCAGGGCTTAAGATGGCTAATAGGTCAGAGCCTTACATGGGAGGTTTGAGATCATATCTCCTGATGTTCTTACTTTACCTAAAAAGCTGCAGGGACTCTGAATTTCATCAGAGCAGAAGCTGTGTCGGAAGAGGTGTCCTTCAACCAACCCCCATTCTCCTCCTCTAAATTGCCTTCATTTCCAAAATGCTCTTTGTTTTTTGTTTTTTTTATAATAATTTTTATTGGTTTTTTATAGAAACAAAACAGAAAAAACACACAATACATGATCTGTCCCTCCAATTTCCCTCCCCCCACGAGTCCACTTCTGCCACCAGTAGTACCCGTGGGCGTTGAGAATCAGAGGGGTCCATTGTAAGGCTGGGTTTGACCTCCCCCTCCCCCCTCCCCCCTCACCTCCCCTGCCACTGAAAGGACAGGGAAGGAGGGGCTCTGGGGATTGGTTTCCCCTCAGCTGCTCCTTTTACACAAACCTTAAAGAAAACATAAACACAATACCTATAAAAAAGAAAAACAACAACTACAAAAAAGAAAACAAATAAAAATTTTAAAGTTCCCAGTTCTTATTTTCATTACATTATAATTGTGACTTCCTCAAATCTCTTCTTCCTGGTTTTCCTAACTTCTCTGATTAATTGTGGCGGATTTTCTACTCCAATTCCAAATCTTATCCTTATAATATTGACTTATTCCTCCTCCTTCTTCATGCTGCCTCCCCACAAGTCCCCTTCTGCCACAAGAGGAACCTGCTAGGTGCAGCACTTCAAAGGTTCCATTTTTGTGTCTGGGCTTCCCTCCCCCCCCTCCTCTCCCCCCCCCAGAGCACCTTCTGCCACCAGGTGCTTCTGAGCAAAGAGAGGGGGGAAGGCGGCCCTCCATCCAGACACTTATCTGAACACAAACATGTTGCTACAAATCCAAAAATAAATTTTTATATCTATTCACTCTCCTTTCTCCCCCCGGTGTCTTTCCCCCCCCTTGGATCAGCAGTCCTTTAACAAGCCAAGATTTCAGAAACCGTTAATCAATCACCAAAATACTTTTTAACTAAAAATTTTCACCCCACACCCATTCTTTCCCACTTCCAAATCCAGGCCTCTGTCCCCCCTTCCCTCTGCCTTTCCTTTTCCTCAATTAGCCATGCCCAATTTTTAGTCCCTCCAGGAGCCTTCTATTCTTGAATCTTTAATTCATTTTGTTGTTCTTGACTGCTGTCATTTTCCTTTTCAAGTCCTTGTTGTTCTTCCTCCAAGTCACATTTTTTATAATCCACCTCAGTTTTTGTAAAATCCACTTCTTGTTCTTTGCTCTCAAATAGGCTTTCCACATTGTCCTCTAAGTCCTGATCTTGAACCAAAGTCTCTGAACATGTTAGACTGGAGTATTGCAGTGTCCTGTGAATGTCCTTCAGAATCTCTAAATAGTTCAAAACTGTCTCTTGGAAGCTTGGTGAATACATTGTTTTCATTCCTTCTAACCACAGACTGGCAGGAGATTAGGAGGCAGAGTACACTGGAAATTTCCATTCACTCACGCTTTCCTCCATCTTGTCTGTTCTTTCCATTGTCTTTAATTTCCCAACACTAGAACATCTCTTAATTCCAGATACTTCTCTTTTAATATAATCTTGCAGCCAATTGAACTTTCAACAAATTTTTATGAATTTTCCTTGTCTTTTAGCAATTTTGACAGCTTTGACAGCTGTCAAATAAATTTTCCCTTTGTGCACATACTGTTCCTCAGGAGGTATCGGCACCGGGGTTTGTGAAGGAATACAAAGTTTTTGTTTCTTTCGGGTGCTAGGAACAAAGTCTCTTTTTCGGCTTTGGAATGTTTAATGCGCCTCTTAATTGACCATTAGGAAGAGATCGACTCCCGTTTTTGAATCTCTCCTTTAAGGTGCTACTGAAGGAATTTTTTTATAAAAGTCTTTTGTTTTCTTGGGAGAATCTGCCGCTGCCCGGTAGAAGACTCGGGGCTTCGCTTCTCCGGAGGTAACGATGTCGACCAAAATGGCTCCCGCGACTCCAACTCCGCCGGCTCTTGGAGACTCTACTGTGTCTCCGGGCAGCAGAGGAATCGCCGAAAAAACGGAGCCCGATGGTCTCTGAGCCCTCGGGACGCTCTACCCGAGGTTCTTGCGGGGAATCCGCGCGCCCCGCGGAATTCCCCCCCTCCGCGATGCCGGGGACTGCGGAGCTCGCAGTCCGTGCGTCTTCTTTAGCCAGCGCGGCAGACCGGAAGTCATTTCTCCAAAGTTTGATGGCTAATAGACCAGAGCCTTACATGGGAGGTTTGAGATCATATCTCCTGATGTTCTTACTTTACCTAAACAGCTGCAGGGACTCTGAATTTCATCAGAGCAGAAGCTGTGTCGGAAGAGGCGTCCTTCAACCAACCCCCATTCTCCTCACTTTGTCCAAACCAGGAAACTACAGATGCCAGCTTTGGAATAAGCCAGGATATTAAACTAATTTCAAACTGTGTTTGGTCATGTGAGGGACAAGGGATACAGGGAAGTCCCTCCCATCTTAAGTTCCAGCCCATCACCAAGCGCTGGAGAGAGTAAGGAGAGCTCTGCCTCCAGCGGAGAGTCAGGAAGTGGTGTCCGAGGCTCAGGCAGGGTTGTGGAGCCCATGCCTCAGGTGGGACAGGAAGTTGGACGCACGGGGGGGAGGCCAATCCCCCCAACTCCCGAATTGCGACGCAAACGTAGGGGGAAGAGGTTGGGTCTGCCAAAGTTGTGGTGCTGGAAGAAAACGCGCCAATCGCCATTCGGGAGTTCTGACACCTCACCTTAAGGATGCATTTTTATTGCTCTGAACACTGTAAATAATCAGCACTTAATAAAAGCCTTAAAAGACCATGCTGGAGTCGTTACTCTAGAGTAGCCATACCAGGCCCTCTGACAGCAACTCCCGAATCTTTTTTTGGCTACTTTGGAGTGCAGCGATGAGCGCTCAAGAGGCTGAGCATTGGAGGCTGGAGGCCGAAGCAGCGAAGCAGGAGCTACAGAACCTCACAGCGCACGCACAGCAGCAATTGCATGCCGCTCAGGAGGAAGCGCGAGGGGCGCAGGAGGAGCTGAACAAGCTGGTGGACCAGGTGAGGACAAAAGAGGAGACTGAGAAACAGCTAAGGGTGATGGTATTAGACCTGCAGAAAAAGTTGGAAGAGGAGAAAGCCGCTAGAGGTGGGGGGGCACCCCAGCCGCAGCTAGTCCAAGTGAGAAGGGGACAGAGCCTAGTCACCAAGTTCAGCGGAGACCCGAGGGAGTACCTCGGATTCGAGACTGAAATAAATTATGCGCTGGAATTGCATGCAGCAGAATTCCCAGATGACGCGCACAGAGTCTACTTTATCATAGAGCATTTGACGGGGGCCGCCCGGGAATGGGTAAGACCGCTCATCGCGCAAAAAAATCCTTGCATGAAGAACGCAACTTTATTTCTAGAAGCTTTAAAATTAATGTACGCTAGCGACAGTGAAATGGAGGCCACTAAACAGGAGCTTCATGACCTAACACAAGGAAAATCGACAGTTAGAGACTACTGGGCGAAATTCACCATGCTGGTGCACAAACTGGGGTGGGATCTGAACAGTGAGCCAGTGAAATCAGCCTTCTACCTGGGTTTGCATGCAGACGTTAAGGATGAGCTGGCAAGAGGTCCTAGACCGCAGACTATGGATCAGCTCAGCAAAGCGGCGCTAGCGGTGGGGGTGAGACAGGAATCCAGATGGTATGACAAACAAGCGACGCGCGCAGCAAAACCTTGGTTCCCACGCTCTCAGGACAGACCACATCACCAAACCCCACCCCAGGGACCGCCCCCAGACCCGCCCAGACCAAGCCCAGAGCCGGAACCGATGGAGATCGGGGGAGCGCGCGCGCGGGCTTTTCAAACCCCGGCGGCGCCAAGACGCAAGGAGGGAAGAGGCGGGAATTGCTTTCTCTGCAACTCCCCCCGGCATCGCGTCAGAGACTGCCCTCATCGCAGAGAGTGGCAAGGAAAGGCGGGAACGGTTGTACCTTCCCCCACTGACGTAGCACCACAGCAGGGAAACGAGACAGCCTGGCTGCAGGAGACAAGGGGCAGCAGCCAGGCACAGTCAGCAGTGAACAGCCCCAGCCCGCCCGCCCGCACAGAGAGGAGCAGAGCCAGCCCACCCCTCCCAGAGCAGGAGTGGTTCTAGAAGTCACGCTGACGCTCCCAAATGGCTATCCCCTGACAGTCCTCGCCTTAATTGACAGTGGTGCCTCAGCCAACTTCTTCTCGAGAAACTTTGCAGAAGAGCACCAGATCCAACTTCTGCAGCTGGATTTTCCCCTGCATGTGGCCACCATTGATGGCAGAGAGTTGCTGGGAGGGGCCATCACTCATCAAACCCCCCCCATGAGAATGACAGTGGGAAGGCACTCAGAGACACTGGCTTTCAACGTCACGACCATCTCAGACCCCCCCCCATCGTTTTGGGAATGAGCTGGCTGGCGCGCCACGACCCCTCCATAAGTTGGCACCAGAGATGCATCACGTTTGGGTCGGACTTTTGTCTGGAACATTGCATGCAGCACCAACCAGGGGAGGGGCCTCCGATAGCCACGGTGGCCACCATGCACGTCAAAGGGGGTGAGGCGATACCCAAGCCGTACTGGGACCTGCAGGAGGTCTTCAGCGAAGCGGAGTCCGACCACCTACCTCCACACAGGCCTTTTGACTGCCAGATCAACCTGGTGCCTGGGGCAACGATACCCCCAGCCAAGCTGTACGCCATGTCAGACCATGAACTGGAGGATCTGCGCGCTTTCATCGACAAGAACCTCAAGCGGGGGTTCATCAGAGAAAGCAAGGCAGCAGGGGGCAGCCCGGTCTTCTGGGTGGACAAGAAAGACACGCAACAGCGCCGTCTGGTGGTGGATTTTAGACGGCTGAATTCAGTGACAGAGCCAGTGGCTTTCCCCATGCCCAGAGTGGATGATCTCCTGACAGCGGCACGCAGGGGCAAGATTTTCACCAAGCTAGACCTAAGAGGGGCGTACAACTTGATCAGGATCCGGGAGGGCGATGAATGGAAAACCACGATGTTCACGCCTCTGGGCTCTTTTGAATATCTGGTGATGCCCTTCGGGTTGCAAGGGGGCTCAGCCTGCTTCCAGGCCTTCATGCACCACGTCCTGGGGTCCCTCCTCTTCAAGAACTGCTTGGTCTTTCTGGATGACATCCTTATCTATTCCAATGACCCAGTGCAGCATGTGAAGGATGTCAGGGAGGTGTTGCAGCGCCTGAAGGACAACCACCTGTATGTGAAGCTGGAGAAGTGCAAGTTTCACACCAAGGAGGTGGACTTCCTGGGCTACAAGCTGTCAGACAAGGGGCTGGCAATGGACAAGGACAAGGTGCAGACCATCCTGGACTGGCACAGCCCCAGGACGCGCAAAGATGCCCAACGCCTACTAGGCTTCGCTAACTTCTACAGGAAGTTCATCAAGAACTTCTCTCGTGTCACGGCTCCCATCACCGACTGCCTGAGAGGCAAGCAGAAGTTCAGGTGGACACCAGAGGCACAAGCAGCGTTCGAAAGCCTCAAGAGGGTATTCGCTTCAGACCAGCACCTGTTCCACGTGGTGCAGGATGCGCCCCTACGCCTGGAGACAGATGCTTCTGATAAAGCTGTGGGAGCGATTCTGTTGCAACTGGACGCCAACAGAGAGTGGAGACCCTGTGCCTTCTTCTCCAGGAAGCTGACCCAGCCTGAACGCAACTACACAGTGTTTGATAGGGAACTTCTCGCGATCCACGCTGCGTTCCAGCACTGGCGACACTTCCTGGTGGGCGCCAAGCACCCCATCCAGGTGTGCACAGACCACAAGAACCTGGAGTTCTGGAGAACGGCCAGGGTGCTCAACCAGCGGCAGATACGGTGGGCAGAGTTCTTCTCGAACTTCAACTTCTCCATCCACTACATCCCGGGGGAGCAGAACGTCAGGGCGGATGCCCTCTCCCGCAAGCCAGAGTACATGGAGGAGGAGTTGCCACCAGCACCCAGGCACGTTTCCCCCCCATCTGCATGGTCATGCGGTACAGCAGTGGTGAGCGAGGCAGAACTCACAGCACTGACGGCAGCGGATGAATTTGCCACCCGCATCTTCAGAGACCTGAGAGGGGGGAGGGAGCAGGCCAAAGACTTTGAGGAAAGGAGGGGTTTGCTTTTTTACAGGGGAGCCCTGTACCTCCCGACCAAACAGCTGAGAGGTAAGGTTCTCAAGCAGATGCACGACAACCCAACGGCGGGTCATTTCGGAAGGGACAAAACCACTCACCTAGTCATGAGACACTTCTGGTGGCCAGGGGTGCGGGAGGATGTTCGGGATTATGTCAGGGGATGTGACACCTGCCAGCGAGCAAAGGTGGTCAGAGCGCCACCAGCAGGTTTGCTGGAGCCATTAGCCACACCGCACAGGCCGTGGGAAGTAGTGTCCATGGACTTCATCACAGACCTGCCGTCGTCCAGGGGCAAGACCGCAGTGTTGGTGGTGGTGGACCTCATGTCCAAAATGTGCCACTTTATACCGTGTGCCAGGGCGGTCTCGGCAGAAGAGACGGCCAAACTGTTTGTGGACCACGTATTCCGACTGCATGGATTGCCTTTAAGGGTTATTTCGGATCGTGGCCGCCAATTTGTTTCCAGGTTCTGGCGACGGCTCATGAACCTCCTGCAGGTGGAGGTCAGCTTGTCGACGGCTCGGCACCCGCAGACCAATGGACAGGCGGAGCGGGTCAACGCCATTCTGCAGCAGTACCTGAGATGTTACGTCAGCCAGAGGCAAACGGACTGGGTGGATCGCCTGCCACTGGCAGAATTTGCCTACAACAATGCGGTGCACGTCTCCACAGGGGTGTCGCCCTTTAAGGCCAACTACGGGCGCGACCTCAGATCTTTCCCGGAGAGGGAGGGGGAGGAGGAGGAAGAGGGCCCACAGGCCGAGGATTGGGCAGAGGACCTGGAGACGGTGCACCAGCAGCTCAGAGAACACTTGGAGAGGGCCAAGGAAGCGTACAAGAAGGGGGCAGATCGCCACAGGCGGCCGGGAGAGGTCATCAGGGTGGGGGACAAGGTTTGGTTATCCTCGGAAGGTCTTCCCACCAGGGGGCGATGCAGAAAGTTAGCACCCAGGAGGCTGGGCCCCTTCACGGTCACGCAACAGGTCAACCCGGTAGCCTTCAGGCTAGCACTGCCGGAGGACATGAGAGTGCACCCAGTGTTTCATAGATCACTGCTGTCGCCGTACAGGGAAAGTACCAGGTTCAGGGACAGCGATCAACCTCCAGAGGGAGGGGGGGAGACGGGAAACGCCCGACAGCTCAATGAGGCAACTGAGATTTTAGACTCAAGGAGAGGGGTGAGAGGACTGGAGTACCTGATAGCATGGGAGGACACTCCGCCATCCCACAATGAGTGGATACCGGCCACGGAAGTACCTGAGGAATTTTTAGTGGAAGAATTCCACGCCCTGTTCCCCCACAGGCCCAAGCCCTGGCACATGGAAAGGGAGGGAGAGGGGGAGGAGCAGGAGGAAGGGATAGCAGGCAGCAGCTCCCCATGGAGATGGGAAGCGGAATTTGAGGACACGGAAGAAGAGGTGTGGGTTTCACCGAGGTCAACGACGTCAGAGGCAGGAGAGGACTGGCAGAACATTTTTACTCCCACCAGCTCTGATGCCACTGACTTCTTGGGATTTCCGTCTTCTCAGGGGGAAGGAGAGAGATCACAGGATTGGGGGGAAATTTTCACACCCACAGGCTCGGATGCCACTGACTTCTTGGGATTTCACTCGTCCCCAGCAAGCAGAGAGCCACTAGGGAGGAGGAGAGAGGAGCCTGGGAGGGGGGTGGATGTGAGGGACAAGGGATACAGGGAAGTCCCTCCCATCTTAAGTTCCAGCCCATCACCAAGCGCTGGAGAGAGTAAGGAGAGCTCTGCCTCCAGCGGAGAGTCAGGAAGTGGTGTCCGAGGCTCAGGCAGGGTTGTGGAGCCCATGCCTCAGGTGGGACAGGAAGTTGGACGCACGGGGGGGAGGCCAATCCCCCCAACTCCCGAATTGCGACGCAAACGTAGGGGGAAGAGGTTGGGTCTGCCAAAGTTGTGGTGCTGGAAGAAAACGCGCCAATCGCCATTCGGGAGTTCTGACACCTCACCTTAAGGATGCATTTTTATTGCTCTGAACACTGTAAATAATCAGCACTTAATAAAAGCCTTAAAAGACCATGCTGGAGTCGTTACTCTAGAGTAGCCATACCAGGCCCTCTGACAGGTCAAAACAGGAAACTCTGGTTGATCAGTGGCTTTGTGGTTTGACTGTTCCCACTGCAAAGGGGCTGTGCATTCAGGTGAAAGGCTTCTTCAAATCCCTCCTCATTGAGTTGAGATGCAATAATTCAGAATGGGCCAACACATGTGAAGCATTCTGAATACTCTTTGACAGGGCAGTCCTGCAGAAGCCTACTCAGAAGCAAGCCACATTCAGTTCAGTGGGACTTACTTCCAGGAAAGCATATATAGGATGGCAGCCTACAGTTCTGTCCAAAAGCTCCTTAACATTATTAACTCACCCAGGGTCTCTGCCAGTCACCTTCTTGAGCTTTTCCTGATTTTATAATCTGCATCCTGCTCTTTGTTCCAGGAATCGTGGCCTGTGGATGATGTGGTTATCAAGTCCCCAAAGCCCGAGCAGGATCCCTTTGACACAGAGAACATTCATCTCTCTGCAAAGGCTGAGGGAGAGAGTGAAGAAGAGGCCAGCTTTCTGGGTAAAGGTTGGGGTCTGGGTCCTAGCGTACTTTCAAAATTTCCTTTCCCCTGCCTGAAATTCTCAGACAATGGTATTGCCAGAATCTCTGAGTCAGCATTTTCCAGTCATCATTAGATTTTCCTCCAGACATTGTTAGATTTCCAGCTCGCCTAACCCACAGCCAGCATGACCAATGGGAAGACTTTGGAGGCCAATTCTGGATCCACACGTCCTTCCACAGTGGGGACATTGGTTTATGGGCGGGAGCTGATCACGGTGTGGATTTGCCAAGCGTGCCATCCTGTTAGCATGTTTCTCCTTTGCATCCTGAGTTTGAGTGTCCCCTCACCCACAGCCAGCATGGACAATGGAATGATGGGAGTTGTAGATCATTTCCTCGCTTGAAAAAGAAAAATACATAGATGTGTCTAATAAGCCAATTCCACGATAGATCTGTACAGTATTATAAAATGATGATGCTTTATTAAGTGTGAATGGAGAAGGTTCACATTGGGATTGACATGTGTTTGGTTTCTTTCTTGACTTTTTTGAAAGTCTAACAGGATTCTCTTCCTCCCCCCTCCAAAATCCAAACAGGTGAGGAAGATGACAATCAGAATTCTATGGAACCATCTGTAAATTCATTAGGAAGAACAAAGAAACAATTTAAATGCATGGGATTAGAGATGTGCTTTAGTCTCAATGGAAGACTGCGGATACATCAACGAACTCACACAGGGGAGAAACCATTTAAATGTATTGAATGTGGAAAGAGCTTCAGTGGAAGTGGAGCATGTAGAATACACCAACGAACTCACACAGGGGAGAAACCATTTAAATGTATTGAATGTGGAATGAGCTTTAATGAAAGTGGAAAATTTAGGAGACATCAACGAACTCACACGGGGGATAAACGATTTGAATGTATTGAATGTGGAAAGGGCTTCAGTAGAAACGAAACCCTTAGAATACATCAACGAGTTCACACGGGGGAGAAACCATTTAAATGCATTGAATGTGGAAATAGCTTCAGTAGTAGTGGAAAACTTAGAATACACCAACGAACTCACACGGGGGAGAAACCATTTGAATGTATGGAATGCAGTAAGAGTTTCAGTAGAAGTGGAACACTTAGAAGACATCAGCGAACTCACACAGGGGATAAACCATTTAAATGCATTGAATGTGGAATCAGCTTCAGTCAAAACGGAAACCTTAGAAGACACCAACAAACTCACACAGGGGAGAAACCGCTTAAATGTATTGAAAGTGGAAACAGCTTTAGTAAAAGTGAAACACTTAGAATACATCAACAAACTCACATGGGGGAGAAACCGTTTAAATGTATTGAATGTGGAAAGAGCTTCAGGAGAAGTGGAGCATGTAGAATACACCAACGAACTCACACAGGGGAGAAACCATTTAAATGTATTGAATGTGGAATGAGATTTAATGAAAGTGGAAATTTTAGGAGACATCAACGAACTCACACAGGGGATAAACCATTTAAATGCATTGAATGTGGAAAGAGCTTCAGTAGAAACGAAACCCTTAGAATACATCAACGAGTTCACACGGGGGAGAAACCATTTAAATGCATTGAATGTGGAAATAGCTTCAGTAGTAGTGGAAAACTTAGAATACACCAACGAACTCACACAGGGGAGAAACCATTTGAATGTATTGAATGTGGAAAGACCTTCAGTCACAGTGGAGCGCTTAGAATACATAAGCAAACTCACACAGGGGAGAAACCATTTAAATGTATTGAATGTGGAAAGAGCTTCAGTCAAAGTGGAGCACTTAGAATACATCAACGAACGCATACGGGGGACAACCCATTTGAATGTATTGAATGTGGAAATAGCTACAGTAGTACTGGAAAACTTAGAAAACACCAACGAACTCACACGGGGAATAAACTATTTGAATGTATTGAATGTGGAAAGAGCTTCAGTGGAAGTGGAGCACTTAGAATACACCAACGAACTCACACAGGGGAAAAACCATTTAAATGTATTGAATGTGGAAAGAGCTTCAGTCAAAATGGACACCTTAGAATACATCAGCGAACTCACAGAGGGGAGAAACCAATTCAATGTATTGAGTGTGGAAAGACCTACAGTCAAAATGGAGCACTTAGAATACACCAACGAACTCACACAGAGGAGAAACCGTTTAGGTGTATTGAATGTGGAAAGAGCTTCAGTAAAAGTGAAACACTTAGAATACACCAACAAACTCACACGGGGGAGAAACCATTTAAATGTATTGAATGTGGAAATAGATTCAATAGAAGTGAAACACTTAGAATACACCAACGAACTCACACAGGTGAGAAACCATTTGAATGTATTGAATGTGGAAAGAGCTTCAGTTACAGTGGAGACCTTAGAAAACATCAGCGAACTCACACAGGGGAGAAACCATTTAAATGTATTGAGTGTGGAAAGAGCTTCAGTGAAAGTGGAGCTCTTAGAAAACATCAACGAACTCACATGGGGGAGAAACCATTTAAATGTATTGAATGTGGAAAGAGCTACAGTCAAAATGGAGCACTTAGAAAACACCAACGAACTCACATGGGGGAGAAACCTTTTAAGTGTATTGAATGTGGAAAGAGCTTCAGTAAAAGTGAAACACTTAGAATACACCAACAAACTCACACAGGGGAGAAACCATTTAAATGCATTGAATGTGGAAATAGCTTCAGTAGAAGTGGAACACTTAGAAGACATCAACGAACTCACACAGGGGAGAAACCATTTGAATGTATTGAATGTGGAAAGAGCTTCAGTTACAGTGGAGACCTTAGAAGACATCAGCGAACTCACACAGGTGAGAAACCATTTAAATGTATTGAATGTGGAAGGAGCTTCAGTGAAAGTGGAACACTTAGAAAACACCAACGAACTCACACGGGGGAGAAATGATTTAAATGTATTGAATGTGGAAAGAGCTTCAGTTACAGTGGAGCTCTTAGAAGACATCAACAAACTCACACGAGGTATAAACCATTTAAATGTATTTAATGTGGAAATCGCTTCCGTGAAAGTGGAGCACTTAGAATACATCAACGAACTCACACGGGAGAAACCATTTAAATGCATTGAATGTGGAAATAACTTCAGTCAAAGTGACACACTTAGAATACACCAACAAACTCACAAGGGGGAGAAACAATTTAAATGTATTGAATGTGGAAAAAGCTTCAGCAGGAACGAAAACCTTAGAATACATCAACAAACTCACACAGGGGATAAACCATTTAAATTTATTGAATGTGGGAAGAGTTTCAGTCAAAGTGGAGCACGTAGGAGACATTAACAAACTCACACCGGGGAGAAACCATTTAGATTTATTGAATGTGGAAAAAGCTTCAGTGGAAGTGGAGCACTTAGAATACATGAATTAACAGAAGAAATCCAGATACAATGGGGAACTAAACAGAGCTGTCCTCTCTCCCCCCTTTTATTTTTTTATGTCTAGAATTTTTGTTAAAAAATTTGAGGGAGGAGGGAATGATCAAAGGAATCACAGTTGGAAAAGATGTCCATAAATAAAAGGCATTTGCCAATGACGTTATACTTACATTGGAAGAGCCAGGAAAAGCATACCTCAGGCATTGAAGAAAATTAGAGAATTTGGAGAAAAAGCAGGGTTTAGTGTAAATAAAGATAAAACGAACATAATAGTAAAAAATTTAAGAAAAGAGTTAAATTACAAGAAAAAGTAGGCCTGAAAGTAGTAAATAAAGTAGTAAATAAGGCTAAATATTTGGGGATTTGGATTTCTAATAATACTAACGATTTGGTGAAAGATAATTATATAAAAATCTGGAATAGTGTGAAAAAAGATTTAGAAATATGGAAAGGATTAAATCTATCACTCCTAGGTAGAATAGCAACTATTAAAATTAACATTTTACCCAGAATGTTGTTTATGTTTCAAATGTTGCCAATCCTGGGGATGGGAAACAAAATCTTCAAACAATGGAATAAGGATTTAATAAAAATCATTTGGAATAATAAACCAGCCAGAATAAAATTTAAATTGTTAACTGACATAAAGGAGAGAGGTGGACTGGGGCTTCCAAATTTAAATATATACCATGATGCCGCTTGTTTTCTTTGGATAAAAGAATGGGTCACCCTGGAGAATCACGAATTATTAGATTTAGAACGATTTGAAAATACGTTTGGTTGGCATGCCTACTTGGTAGACGGAAAAATAAAGGTACATAAAGGGTTCAATAGTCACATTATAAAAAAATCATTGATAAAAGTGTGGGGAAAACATAAACGTCTGTTGGAACCCAAGACCCCAAAATGGCTGTCACCAGTAGAGATAATAACAGTGAAAAGATTAAACACCAAAGGATACTGGACAAAATATAAAGAATTAGAAGAAGAAGAAGAAGAAGAAGAAGAAGAAGAAGAAGAAGAAGAAGAAGAAGAAGAAGAAGAAGAAGAAGAAGGAAAATTTAAATTAAAAAACTATGACGATATTAAACAATATCTAACAGGGTGGCTCCAATACTATCAAATATATAGCAGATTCCAGGAGGACAACAAGAAAAAAGGGTTTATAACGGAACAATCTCTATTGGAACTCCTACAGAGTGAACAGAAAACCTTTTCAAAAATGTACAACACTCTTTTGGAGTAGGATGTTAAAGATGAAACTGTTAAGGAGACAATGACGAAATGGGCAATGGAGTTAGGGAAACGAATAGAGATGGATAGATGGGAAAGACTCTGGAAAGTAACGTGGAAATTTCCGGCGTCAGAAGGAATTAGAGAAAAATTAATTAAAATGTTTTATAAATGGTATCTGACGCCAGTAAAAATTCATAAAATGTATAAAACTAAAGATAATTGTTGGAGGTGTCAAAAGGAAATGGGAGCATTCCTACATATATGGTGGAATTGCGCAATGATAAAGCCGTTTTGGATCGGGATATTAGAAGAATTAAAGAAAATATTTAAATATAATACAAAAAAACTCCAGAGTCTTTCCTATTAGGAATGATTGATGAAGAGCTAGATAAAAAAGATGAAAAGGTATTTTTTTATTCGGTGGCGGCAGCAATAATTTTAATTGCTAAATTATGGAAAAAACAGGAAGTTCCTACCGTCAGAGACTGGCAAGAGAAGGTAATTAGCTATATTGATCTGGACAAATTGACAAATTCGATCAGGGGTGGTTCAAATAAAAAAAATGATAATGATAATAATTGGGGAAAATTTGGAATATATTTGAAAGGACTTTGTTTTAAAGCAAATATTCTGTAGAATTCCCATGATGAAATTGAAGGGAAGCAGTATGAAAGTAAATAAATTTGTAGCCTGGGATAAAGATAAGGGGAAGTCGATGTGTAATGGACGATGTAAAGTACTGGATTATTGGAATGAAGATGTATAAGTAAAGCAGATCGAAGTAAGGTATAAAGTAGGGTAGGTTTTAGTTGAATTTGTATTTGTTTGTGTATATATTTTGTTTGCATTCTATATTGATGTTTTGTTTTAAATTTGTTTTTTAAGTTTAATAAAGGTATTTTTTTAAAAAAATAAAATACATAAATGAACTCACACAGGGGAGAAACCATTTAAATGTATTGAATGTGGAAAAAGCTTCAGTGGAAGTGGAGAACTAAGAAGACATCAAAAAACTCACAAGGGGCATAAACCATTTAAATGTATTTAATGTGGAAATAGCTTCCGTGAAAGCACTTAGATTACACTTAGATTACATCAACAAACTCACACAAGGGAGAAAGCATTTAAATGCATTGAATGTGGAAATAACTTCAGTAAAAGTGGAGTACTTAGAAGACATCAACAAACTCACACGGGGGATAAACCATTTAAATGTATTGAATGTGGTAAGAGCTTCAGTCAACCATTCAGTGGCTTTGTAACTGGCTGACTGACCAATGCCAAAGGGTGCTCATCAATGGCTCCTCCTCATCCTGGAGAGTAGTGACTAGTGGGGTGCCACAGAGTTCTGTCTTGGGCCCAGTCTTATTCAACATCTTTATCAATGACTTGGATGATGGGCTTGAGGGCATCATGAGCAAGTTTGCAGAAGACACCAAATTGGGAGGAGTGGCTAATACCCCAGAGAACAGGATCACACTTCAAAATGACCTTAACAGATTAGACAACTGGGCCAAAGCAAACAAGATGAATTTTAACAAGGAGAAATGTAAAGTACTACACTTGGGCAAAAAAAATGAAAGGCACAAATACAGGATGGGTGACACCTGGCTTGAGAGCAGTACATGTGAAAAGGATTTAGGAGTCTTGGTAGACCACAAACTTGACATGAGTCAGCAGTGTGATGCAGCAGCTAAGAAAGCCAATGCAATTCTGGGCTGCATCAATAGGAGTATAGCATCTAGATCAGGCATCCCCAAACTGCGGCCCTCCAGATGTTTTAGCCTACAACTCCCATGATCCCTAGCTAACAGGACCAGTGGTCGGGGAAGATGGGAATTGTAGTCCAAAACATCTGGAGGGCCGAAGTTTGGGGATGCCTGATCTAGATCAAGGGAAGTAATAGTACCACTGTATTCTGCTCTGGTCAGTCCTCACCTGGAGTACTGTGTCCAGTTCTGGGCACCACAGTTCAAGAAGGATACTGACAAGCTGGAATGTGTCCAGAAGAGGGCAACCAAAATGGTCAAAGGCCTGGAAACAATGCCTTATGAGGAACGGCTTAGGGAGCTAGGTATGTTTAGCCTGGAGAAGAGAAGGTTAAGAGGTTAAGGGGTGATATGATAGCCATGTTCAAATATATAAAAGGATGTCATATAGATATATAAAAGGATGTCATATTCTTTGGGGGCCATGCTATTTAGCGATCCTCTCTTTTTCAAGAGGTATCTGAAGACTGTTGATCTGGATAGCTTGGAATCTGGCATTCTGGACTTGTCCCGCAATGCTGCGTATTGCTCAAAGCAGAGAGCTGGATCCAGATTTACTGTTTCAGTGCATCATTCCCACCTACACTTCCGTGATTTGTGAATATGGCTGGTTTGGGTTCCTTTGGACCAGTTGCTAATAATCTACTTTTGCTCTTGTTCAAAATGGGATTTTGCTGGTATTGGGTTTATTAAACTTTAATAAAGCACAGACCCCTTTCACTTTCATTCTCACGTATTCCACTGTATAGTTTTGTTGGTTCCCCCACCCCACCCCCGGTCATTTTGTTTCTTGCAGAGCCCCCCAGTCTTTTGCGAAAGTTTATTTGTTGTGCAAGAACTCCAAAGCAGCATTAATTATGCAACCTAAATTTGCCTGTTTTTGACTGAATCCCACCCTAAAACAGGGATGCTTTCGAAATGTCCTTCATCAGATGAATGAAGCATGAATGTAAGCTTGCAGTTATATTTATCTCTCTATACACATGCATATATATCTTAATGGGTGGCAAGTAAAAAGATGTCAGTCAGACAGACAATGAAATGCAGAAGGGCAGGTTTCTCAAGTTCTTCCAGCTCATTTCCATTTCTGTTGTTGTTTTGCAGCGTATTTAGTTAATTTAAAATCACAAAACAACCATAAAGAATCTTGTGGCAGGTTACACCTTTATTCCAGTTCCACTTGGTGTCAAGGGAGGAGTCCAAGGGAGCATCTGGAGCCCTGCCATTCCTTCTGTCCCTGGCCCCTGCCCCTTCCCCTCTCTCTCTCTCTCTCTCTCTCTCTCTCTCTCTCTCTCTCTCTCTCTCTCTCTCTCTCTCTCTCTCTCTCTCTCTCTCTCGACCATCCCAGGGCCACTCTTCAGTCCCCAGCAGGAGAAGGGATCTGTCTGTGATGGTGAGATGTCCTGTCTGGCTGAAGGACCACTTCCTGTTTCCTGGAGCTCCATCCTTCTTTCTCATGCAAGGTGAAGGCTGAGCACACCTAAGGACGACACAGAATGGCGTGGATTCTGCTCATCCTTTCCCCTTCTGAATCAAAATCCACAAACAAAAAGGGGTAGTTTGGGGGCACAATCAGTTTTATGGAGCTGCATTTAAAGACATTGTTTCATGACACTTAAGTGCCCTTTCTCAAAAAACAATTAAGCATTAAGCGAAATGAAACTACATACATATACATAAACATAAAAAATTGTTTTAAATAATCATCCCCCCTAAAGCAGTCTGGTGCCACATTGCGTAGGACTTACTGTAACACACACTACATGGGGCTGCCTTTGAAAAGCGCTCAGAAACTTCAACTGCCTGGAAGAGCTACAGACACAGCTGACCAGGGCTGGCTATAGGCAGCATAAAGGTAAAGGTACCCCTGAACATTAGGTAGAGTGGTGGATGACTCTGGGGTTGTGGCGCTCATCTCGCTCTATAGGCTGAGGGAGCCGTCGTTTGTCCGCATACATCTTCTGTGTCATGTGGCCAGCATGACTAAGTCTTTCTGGCAAAACCAGAGCAGCACCCAGAAACGCCATTTACCTTCCTGCTGGAGCTGGGACCAGACATTGGGAGCTCACCCCATCAGGGGATTCGAACTGCCAACCTTCTGATCGGCAAGCCCTAGACCAGGCATCCCCAAACTTGGCCCTCCAGACTAAAATTCCCATCATCCCTGACCACTGGTCCTGTTGGCTAGGGATGATGGGAGTTGTAGTCCCAAAACATCTGGAGGGCTGAGTTTGGGATGCCTGCCCTAGACTCTGTGGTTTAGACCACAGCACCACCCGCGACCCTAAAAAGGTTATGCATCTATTTGTGGGGTATGTCATAGAATCAAAGAATTGTCAAGCTGGAAGGGTTATTTAGCTCAACTTCCATTAATCGTAAAGGTAGTAACCCATCCAATTTGAAACCACACCAGATCCTGCTTAGCTTCGCAAGCATGCCAGCAGTTTTATTGCTACACCACTAGGAGTTGCTATAGTAATAAAATGTTGTGTTTTTCTGGTCCTCACTCAAACATGGTGTGTGTGTGTTTGTGTGTGTGTGTGTGTGTGTGTGCGTGTGCGTGCGTGCATCCTTCTCCTTGTGCTTTTGGTTATTTTGGGGGAGGGGGAGGGGGAGGAGTATGAAGTCCAGAATCCTTCCCCTCCTCTGCTGAACGGAGGCAGGAGAGAGGCAGCAGAGGACAAAGCAGGAAAAGACAGACCCTCCAAGTGTCACTATCTTCTAGGGATGTCCCTGATTTAGAGAATCCATCTGGTTTCTGATTTGATCCCAGAATGTCCCGGTTCTCCTTAGGATGTCCCTATTTTCATTGAAGAAATGTTGGAGGATATGGAGTTATCCCACCCCTGGGCCCTCTGAAGGCAATCCTGTATAGGAAAGATTTTTAATGTTTTATTATGTTTTTTTATATATGTTGGAAGCTGCCCAGAGTGGCTGGGGCAACATAATAAGATGTGTGGTGTATAAATAGTAAAATTATCTTTATGGGACAGAGAGTGGCATCGTCCCAGCTTCCTGAAATTTCCGGAATTTTTAAGGATGAGGATTTAGAAACCAGTGACTGCACACCTGATCACAAGGAGACTTATTAGTAGAACATTATGGATAGTGTATAAAATGCCAGATATATTTCAATGAAGCAGCTTTCTAAACAAAACCCACTGATTGGAAAAGACACAGTAGGGTATAGAAAAGTGAACGGTTGTTTGTTTTGCTTTCAAAAGATTTTTTTTAAACCATTGGAGTACTGTGTACACAATTTCAGGGTAACATTACACTTTATTTCCACTTTTTCACATGAGGCTCTAACTCACAACCCTGATCATTAAGCATCTCACGCTCTACCTACTGAGCTACTACAGGCTTAGCTATTTGTGTACAGGGGATACAGATTGTGGCCTTTGAAGACCCCTAGAGAAGGTTGCCAAAAGCTTGTTCCCTGCTTCTCCAGAGGTAGGAATGGAACAGATCTTATAAGCTTAATCAATTTGCCCCGACAGTTAAGAGCAGAACCTCCAGGATCAGAAGCAGCGGGCTGCAAATACCAGGGCAGGGGAAGCAGCAGGGCAGTCTCGCCGCCTGCACGATGCATTCGCCTTGCAAGGGGGCGGGGCGCATCCAGACATGCAGCCTCCTATGGCCCAACCCACAGCCAGCGAGCTCCGATGCTCAGAGAGACAGGAAACGGGACCATCCAGGGGGACTCGAGAGCGGCTGCACTTTCCTGTCCCCCCGCCGAGGAGAGCGGAGGAGCAGCGGGCAGTGGCCTGGCGAGTTTCCACGAGAGGAGGCGGATTCCGGTGCAGGGACGGAGCGAGGAGTCAGAGGTGCAGGAGGCGGGGGGTGGGGGGCAGGAGGGAGGAGGAGGAGAGCACGTGCACCGGGCCTGGCAGGATCAGGCCCCAAGTCCAGGCGAAGGCGCAGCTCGGAGGCAGGGCATCTGCAGGAGGGCAGAGAGGGGCAAACATCTCTGGGTCAGGCTGGCCTCTTCCACGGTCCTCCCTCCGCTCCGACTGTCCTTCCCTCTCGCCTGCTTCTGCCTCCCTGCGGTGGCTGCAAGGGCGATGAGTGGGTTCAGGGGGCGGAGAGGGAAGGCGAGGCAGGGGGGGGAAGGAAGAGCAGTGCAGCAGGGAGGGAGGTGCCCCTCTCACTCTGCAGCCCCCTGGCACCCTTTGCCTTTTCCTCTGCCAGTGCCATTGATGAACCGATCGCCCTCCTTCGTGAATCGGTCTGATCGCCTTTTAAAGCTCTCCTAACCATCCTGTGGCAATGATGTCCATCAGATTCATTTAGCAAGGAAATGGCTTCTTTTGCCTGCCCCAAATCAAGGTACACTGTGTCTGCACATGGAGGTTCTGTTGATCTGTCATGGCTAATAAAACAGTTGATAGATCTATCCTCTGGAGAATGCATCTGATCTTTCCCCAAGGTGTCAAAGCTAGTGACCTCTTGGGTCTGCTTGTAAAGAACTGGAAGATGCTTAAGCCTGTTTCTTTAAAGGTTTTATCTCTCACCTTAATCAGTAACACAGCTGAGTTTTCAGATTAAGGCTGGGGGTTGAAGTGGGTGACAGTTTTGAGAATGCAAAGAAGTGGCATATGGAAATGAATTAATGATAATAAAAACATTGATGACAATATTGTGAAAAGAGTAAGAAAGGCAAAATTGAAATTATCTATTAATGTTCAGATTATTACTCATTTCATTTCTATGCTTCTTCATATTTTTAAGAAAAACAATCTCAAAGTAATTACAGGAAATCCTGTGATTTGTGTCCATAGGATGTTGAGAACTTTAATTCTGTAGGTCCAGGAGTTCTCTCCTCCTGGTAGCCTCACATTTGATTGTTCTTTCCTATATAGAGCAAGAAGAACAAAACATTTATGGGCTTAAAGCTGCCTTCTGGAGGCAACATTCCAGTGTGCTTTGTGGCCAATGTATGCACATACATGCACACACACAGAAAAAAGATGCAGACCATAAAGTCACATGCACACACACCAAATATACTGCAAACACTCACCCGACATGCCATCTTGCATACATACAAGTCTTGCAAACACAATCAGCATGTATACTCCTTCCAGCCCCAATATCCTCTTTAAAGAGCAGCCAGAAGGATAATTTATTTCCAGATCAGGGTTTCAACATGCTTGAAGTTGCCTCCAGGATCAGCGTTCCCTGGCCACTGAACATCCTCAGTGCTCTTACTGAGTTGTTTTTAGATTTCCCTACCACTGCCTTGGTTCTCCCACCCCCAAATATTATTTGTACTTCCGTAAACCTTGGGGTTTCCCTGAGTCTTTGGAGAACTTCCTCTCATCCATGGGTGGGGTTATTTGGGCGACATTGTCATTCACAGCCTGAACATCAGAAATAGAAAGAGTAATAATATATTTCAAAATCTGGCTAATGGTTACAAGAATGTCATTTTGTTTTTGTTCTTGAGTTTTATTCTACAGTGGTATTTTACTTTGTGTTTATTTCTTTTCCAGCAGGGTGGGGTAAATTGGACGAGCAGGGACCGAGGAGACTCATTTGAAGGGAGAGCCTGGAATCCAAAGGAAAAAGATCTCCTGCAGGCCAAGTTGAGACATTCATGGATCTTCTGCCTCCGTCAGATTTATGTCAAATTAAGCAGGAGCCAGAGGAGGGGCAGCCACAGCAGCACTGGGATGCCCAGTGTCAAGATTTCCGGAAGACGATGCACCCCCCTTCTTCAAGGGGGGAAACCCCACAGGCTCCCAGTCCTCCCCACTCCAGGGATGGTGTCCTCCTGGCCTCCTTCAGGGGAGCTGCAGATGACAGCCGGTGGCCCAGCGGGAGAGCAGGGGGGACAGACCAGACCCTGCTCCCAGACACTGAGGGGCTTCTAGGAAAGGTAAGTGCCCTCCTCTCACCTGGGTTTCCAGCAGCTGGGGGTCACAGGTCCACTGCCTCTAGACATGGGGGTTCTGTTTAGCTATGGTGAATATTCCTCCTCCCTGCACTTTCTCTCTAATCCACTTTAAAAATGCTTGCTAGACCAGACCTTACATGGGAGTAGATTCAGGTAAGTAGCCGTGTTGGTCTGACACAGTCATTGTTCTAATACAATTGTTGGTCTGACACAGTCAATATAGATAGATAGATAGATAGATAGATAGATAGATAGATAGATAGATAGATAGATAGATAGATAGACAGACACTCCTGTAGCACCTTAGAGACAAACCTTAGAGACCAAGCAAGTTTGTTCTTGCTGTGAGCTTTCATGTGCATGCACACTTCTTCAGATACACTGAAACAGAAGTCACCAGACCCTTATATATAGTGGGAGGGTGGGGTGGGATTATTCTCAGGAGGGTAGAAGGAGATGGGTGATTGACCCAATGGAAAAAGCAAGGGATAGTATGCAGCTGATTTGCTGATTAGTATGCCGATGATGATGATGATGATGATGATTTGGCTTCTCTGGCTTCTGATTCCTGATGTCAGATTTATGACCATTTATCCATGGTGTAATGTTTGGCCTGTTTGTCCAATATAGAGAGCTGAAGGGCACTGCTGGCATTTGAGGGCATACACAATGTTAGAAGATGAACTATTAAATAGGCCTGAGATGGTATGTTTTATCTTGTTGGGTCCAGTGATGGTGTTGTCTGGGTTTATGTGGCAGCAACGTTGACACCTGGGTTTCTTGCAGGCTCTGGTACCAGTGTCAGGGCTTAAGAGAAGTCATCTCTCCAAAGTTTGATGGCTAATAGGCCAGAGCCTTACATGGGAGGTTTGAGATCATATCTCCTGATGTTCTTACTTTACCTAAAAAGCTGCAGGGACTCTGAATTTCATCAGAGTAGAAGCTGTGTCAGAAGAGGTGTCCTTCAACCAACCCCCATTCTCCTCCTCTAAATTGCCTTCATTGCCAAAATGCTCTTTGGTCCCAACTGAGGTAGAAATCTTGGCACGTCTTGCAGCCTCAGTAATCCCAGGTGTAGTCGCGTAGAATAACACTGGAATACCTTGCAATATCTATTAAGATAATGGCCAGGTTCAGATGACTGAATCAAAGCCTGAAAAGCTGGGTTACAAATAGGCACAGTTTTTAATGCATTGCTGCAGCAAAGTTACGCTGAAGCCTAAGTTGACCCAAGTTGAACACAAGAAACTCTAGCCACCACTGCAGTCTCCCGGCTCCCACAACCAGAATGCATCAGTGCAGGAAGGATTCTTTCGTGAGAGGGGGCCAAAGAGAAGGACTCTGCATGGGTAGCTGGACGAATTTACTATCTGTGGTCCTGCACTGGTAGCAAGGCTAACAAACAGGGGAACTGGGAATGTGCTAGTCCCATCTCCCCCTGCATCTGCCACCTGACCTAATTCTCCCAGTTTGCCTCATGATTGGGCCGGCCCTGATGGTGAACTGTGATCTAACCAGGCAGTCTCTTATGAACTATAGCTAACAAACTTTCCACTTTGTCCAAACCAGGAAACTACAGCTGCCAGCTTTGGAATAAGCCAGGATA
Source organism: Zootoca vivipara (assembly GCF_963506605.1). Taxonomy (NCBI): domain Eukaryota; kingdom Metazoa; phylum Chordata; class Lepidosauria; order Squamata; family Lacertidae; genus Zootoca; species Zootoca vivipara. Next base: position 10,374,873 of record NC_083277.1, read on the forward strand.
TTAAACTAATTTCAAACTGTGTTTGGTCAAAACAGGAAACTCAGTGGCTTTGTGGTTTGACTGTTCCCACTGCAAAGGGGCTGTGCATTCAGGTGAAAGGCTTCTTCAAATCCCTCCTCATTGAGTTGAGATGCAATAATTCAGAATGGGCCAACACAGATGCGTTCTGAATACTCTTTGACAGGGCAGTCCTGCAGAAGCCTACTCAAGCAAGCCACATTCAGTTCAGTGGGACTTACTTCCAGGAAAGCATATATAGGATGGCAGCCTACAGTTCTGTCCAAAAGCTCCTTAACATTATTAACTCACCCAGGGTCTCTGCCAGTCACCTTCTTGAGCTTTTCCTGATGTTATAATCTGCCAGCGGGAGAGCAGGGGGGACAGACCAGACCCTGCTCCCAGACACTGATGGGCTTCTAGGAAAGGTAAGTGCCCTCCTCTCACCTGGGTTTCCAGCACCTGGGGGTCACAGGTCCACTGCCTCTAGACATGGGGGTTCTGTTTAGCTATGGTGGTGAATATTCCTCCTCCCTGCACTTTCTGTCTAATCCACTTTAAAAAGGCTTGCTAGACCAGACCTTACATGGGAGTAGATTCAGGTAGGTAGCCGTGTTGGTCTGACACAGTCGTTGGTCTGACTAAGTCAATATACGTAGATAGATAGATAGATAGTCCTGTAGCACCTTAGAGACCAACCTTGGAGACCAAGCAAGTTTCTTCTTGCTATGAGCTCTTCAGATACACTGAAACAGAGGTCACCAGACCCTTATACATATAGTGGGAGGGTGGGATGGGATTATTCTCAGGAGGGTAGAAGGAGATGGGTGATTGACTCAATGGAAAAAGCAAGGGATAGTATGCAGCTGATTAGCTGATTAGTATGCCGATAGGGACCCAGGTGGCGCTGTGGTTAAACCACTGAGCCTAGGGCTTGCTGATCAGAAGGTCGGCGGTACGAATCCCTGTGACGGGATGAGCTCCCGTTGCTTGGTCCCAGCTCCTGCCAACCTAGCAGTTCGAAAGCACGTCAAAGTGCAAGTAGATAAATAGGAACCGCTACAGCGGGAAGGTAAACAGCGTTTCCATGTGCTGCTCTGGTTCTCCAGAAGCAGCTTTGTCATGCTGGCCACATGACCTGGAAGCTATACGCTGGCTCCCTCGGCCAATAATGCGAGATGAGCGCGCAACCCCAGAGTCAGTCACGACTGGACCTAATGGTCAGGGGTCCCTTTACCTTTACCTTTATGCCAATGATGATGATGATGATAATTATTATTTATACCCCACCCATCTGGCCGGCTTTCCCCAATCACTCTGGGTGGCTTCCAGCAAAACATTAAAATACAATAATCTATTAAACATTAAAAGCTTCCCTAAACAGTGCTGCCTTCAGATGGCCTCTAAAAGTCTGGTACCTGTCTTTCTCTTTAACATCTGATGGGAGGTTGTCCCACAGGGCGGGTGCCACTACCGAAAAGGCCCTTTGCCTGGTTCTCTGTAATTTAGCTTCTCGCAGTGAGGGAGCCGGCAGAAGGCCCTCGGCACTGAAGCTTGGGCAGAGCGATGGGGGTGGAGACGCTCCTTCACATATACTGGACCGAGGCCATTTAGGGCTTTAAAGGTCAGCACCAACAGTTTGAATTGTGCTCAGAAACGTACTGGGAGCCAATATAGGTCTTTCAAGACCGGTGTTATGTGGTCTCGGCGGCCGCTCTCAGTTACTAGTCTAGCTGCCACATTCTGGATTAGTTGTAGTTTCCGGGTCACCTTCAAAGGTAGCCCCACATAGAGAGCATTGCAGTAATCCAAATGGGAGATAACCAGAGCATGCACCACTCTGGCAAGACAGTCCGCGGGCAGATAGGGCGTAATGTTTGGCCTGTTTGTCCAATATAGAGAGCTGAAGGGCACTGCTGGCATTTGATGGCATACACAATGTTAGAAGATGAGCTATTAAATAGGCCTGAGATGGTATGTTTGATGTTGTTGGGTCCAGAGATGGTGTTGTCTGGGTTTATGTGGCAGCAACGTTGGCATCTGGGTTTCTTGCAGGCTCTGGTACCAGTGTCAGGGCTTAAGATGGCTAATAGGTCAGAGCCTTACATGGGAGGTTTGAGATCATATCTCCTGATGTTCTTACTTTACCTAAAAAGCTGCAGGGACTCTGAATTTCATCAGAGCAGAAGCTGTGTCGGAAGAGGTGTCCTTCAACCAACCCCCATTCTCCTCCTCTAAATTGCCTTCATTTCCAAAATGCTCTTTGTTTTTTGTTTTTTTTTATAATAATTTTTATTGGTTTTTTATAGAAACAAAACAGAAAAAACACACAATACATGATCTGTCCCTCCAATTTCCCTCCCCCCACGAGTCCACTTCTGCCACCAGTAGTACCCGTGGGCGTTGAGAATCAGAGGGGTCCATTGTAAGGCTGGGTTTGACCTCCCCCTCCCCCCTCCCCCCTCACCCCCCCTGCCACTGAAAGGACAGGGAAGGAGGGGCTCTGGGGATTGGTTTCCCCTCAGCTGCTCCTTTTACACAAACCTTAAAGAAAACATAAACACAATACCTATAAAAAAGAAAAACAACAACTACAAAAAAGAAAACAAATAAAAATTTAAAAGTTCCCAATTCTTATTTTCATTACATTATAATTGTGACTTCCTCAAATCTCTTCTTCCTGGTTTTCCTAACTTCTCTGATTAATTGTGGCGGATTTTCTAATCCAATTCCAAATCTTATCCTTATAATATTGACTTATTCCTCCTCCTTCTTCATGCTGCCTCCCCACAAGTCCCCTTCTGCCACAAGAGGAACCTGCTAGGCGCAGCACTTCAAAGGTTCCATTTTTGTGTCTGGGCTTCCCTCCACCCCCTCCTCTCCCCCCCAGAGCACCTTCTGCCACCAGGTGCTTCTGAGCAAAGAGAGGGGGGAAGGCGGCTGTTAGTCTCGACCTCAAGACGCCCACACGTTTCAACGTTGAAGAGAAGTTTTATTTACAATAACAAATACAAGCTACAGTCTCAAGCCACGGCTCTCACTGACTTACGACTAGTCTGATGACTCATCTGAGTCCTCAGCGTTGTTCCACCTCCCTTTATCCCTCTGTGGGAACCACACCTTCTTCCTTCTATTAAGTGACGTCAGCCTCCCCCTTTCTTGTAATCCAGCCCTCCGTCTCTGCTTCACGCCGAGTGGATTATTAAGAGCTTCGGGAGAGCTGTTTCCTGATATCTCTCTAAACTGTTCACTCTGCTCCCCCTCTGCATTCCCCAATTCTGGGCCACCGTCCAAATCAGTCAGCTCTGAGTGTTCACTTGTTAACCCTTTGCTGACATCATCCCCCTCTCTACGGTCCTCCTCCCGTCCTTCAGGTTCCCCCACTCTCGTCGTTGGCGCTCTCTGGGTTACTTCCCACCCTTCTTCGTCCTCATCTTCCCAATAACTACAACCCGGTTGTGGCTCCTCCACCTCTTCCTCCCAATCAAGTTCATCATTCGTTTCTAGTACCCCCTCTGCTTGCTCTTCCACCCAATCTAGGGGTTTGGGTTTATTGGGATATCTGCGGTGAAACTCCCTCTGCAGCCTGGACGCATGTATATTACTCGCGTTTTCCCACGAGTTCTCCTCCTGACCATATCCTTTCCAAGCCACTAGATACTGCAACCCTCTACCCCTTCTGCGAGAGTCTAGGAGCTCGGCCACCTCGTACTCTGGTTCACCTTCCACCCAGATTGGTAACGGTGGTGGCTCTCGTCTCTCCTGGTACCGATGTTTAGGCGTTACCGGCGATAGTAACGACCGGTGGAAAACAGGATACATCTTCATTGATGCTGGTAGTCGCAACTTGTAGGACACAGGGTTGATTTGCTCCAGCACTTCAAACGGTCCTACCCGCTGAGGTTGTAGTTTTCGACAACGTCCCTTACTTGGCCAGTCTTTTGTGGACAACCAGACTAGATCGCCCACCCGTATCTGCTTGCCCAGTTGTCGATGTTTATCTGCTTCTGCCTTGTATTGGGCCTTCACCTTTTCTAGCTGGTCCCGCAGAATACTGTGCAATGCTTCCATCTCTTCTGCAAACTGTTCAGCTGCGGGCACCGCCAAACTCTCACCCTGCCCCGGAAATCCCCTTGGGTTTCTCCCTTGACATGCGAAAAACGGCGTCTGTCTTGTTGATGTATGCACTGCGTTATTATATGCAAACTCGGCCAACGCTAATTTCTCGACCCAGTCATCTTGTTGGTAATTAACATAACATCGTAAATATTGTTGTAAGGTGGCGTTTGTCCGCTCAGACTCACCATTTGTCTGCGGGTGGCGGGCCGACGAAAGACACATCTCCACCTTCAATAGTTGCATCAACCGCCTCCAAAACTGGGAGGTGAACTGCATTCCCCGATCTGACACCACCTTCCGCGGTAATCCGTGCAACTTGAACACATGCTCCACAAAGAGTTGAGCTGTTTCCTGAGCCGACGGCAGCTTCTTGCAAGGCACAAAATGCACCATCTTAGAAAACAAGTCTACCACCACCCAAATTACTGTCTGTCTCTGTGAAGCAGGTAAGTCCGTAATGAAGTCCATGGAAATAACTTCCCATGGCCCCTGTGGTGTAGGTAATGGTTGAAGCAGACCCGCTGGGGTCTCACGCGGCCTCTTTGCCCGTTGACAAACCTCACAGGCTCTGATGTATTCTTTGACTTCCTCCTGCATACGCGGCCACCAGAATTCTCTGGACACTAAGCGTTCTGTCTTCCATTGCCCAAAGTGGCCTACCGTTGGGCAGTCATGGCATTGTCTTAGCACCTTTGCCCGAAGCTCACCTTCTGGCACATAGAGAGCTTCCCCCTTGTACAACAACCCTCCTCGCTCTGAAAAACCTTCTGCCTGGGCCTCCCCCTTCTGTATGGCTTTTCTCTTTTCTCGAGCGAACACATCTTTCCGCGTCTGCTGCTGAAACTCAGACCGTTCCACTACCGTCCCCGCTGCAAGCTGCAGTTGCTCAGGTTTAAGAATTAATCGTTGCTCCCCTCCTGTCTCAGCTCCAAAATATTCTGGCTTACGGGACAAGGCATCCGCTCCCTGATTCTGCGCACTTGTCACGTACTTTATCCTGAAGTTGAACCTGGCAAAAAACTGTGCCCACCTGATTTGACGTTGGTTCAAATGACGTGCCGTTTGCCAGTACTGTAAGTTCTTATGATCAGTACGCACCTCCACCTGATGTTGAGCTCCTTCTAGAAAATGTCGCCATACCTGCAAGGCCTCTTTAATGGCTAACAACTCTCTTTCCCATATGGTGTAATTTTGTTCAGACGAGTTTAGTTTCCTTGAATGAAAAGCGCACGGTCTCAGTTCCCCCTTTTCATCTGCTTGTAGTAACACTGCCCCAAGCGCCTTATCCGACGCATCTGTCTCCACCACCATCGGCTTGTAAGGATCCGGATGAGCCAGATACCTTTCCTCTACAAACATGCTCTTCAACCTCTCGAAGGCTTTCTGAGCTTCTTCGGTCCATCGGAATTCCTTTTTACCCTTCAGACACTCTGTTATTGGCACCGTGATTCCTGAATACTGATGTATAAATCGCCTGTAATAATTAGCAAATCCCAAGAATCTCTGCACGTCCTTTCGAGACTTAGGGCTCTGCCATGACAACACCGTCCGCACCTTCTCTGGATCCATGTGCACCCCCTCTGGGGTGATCCTATAACCCAAGAACTCGACCTCCGTCACATGAAATTGGCATTTTTCTAATTTGGCGTACAGTCGATGTTCCCTCAGTCTCTGTAACACCTCGCTCACATGTTGTATATGCTCTTCTGGACTCTCCGAATAAATCAAGAGATCATCCAAGTAGGATACTACCGAGTTATCAATAAGATCTGATAGCACGTAGTTGATAAATGCCTGAAAGGTGGCCGTGCCTGACGGCAATCCAAATGGCATCACAAGATACTCAAATGCTCCATACCTGGTGTTGAAGGCCGTCTTCCATTCATCTCCCTCTCTCACTCTTATCAGATTATAAGCCCCTCTCAAGTCTAGTTTTGTAAAAATCTTTGCCGTTCTCAACCTCTCCAGCAGATCCCCAATTCTTGGCAATAGATAACGACTAGGAATCATGCTCTGGTTGGTCAGGCGGTAATCCACGACTAGCCTCCTCTCAGAAGTCCCCTTTTTGCTTACAAAGAAGACAGGAGCTCCTCCTGGAGCTTTTGTTGGTCTTATAAACCCCCCTCTCCAAGTTTTTCCTCAGGAACTCCCGTAAGTCAGCTAACTCTACCTCGGACATTGAATACAAACGGCTGGTTGGTATTTCTGCTCCTGGCAGTAGATCTATCTTACAATCGTATGGTCGGTGTGGTGGCAGCCGATCCGCTTCCTTCTCACAGAAGACATCTCTGAAGGACTTATACTGAGGCGGTATCTGCGTCTCCTTCCCCGTCAGAGGCCCTGAGACCATTGTTTCATTGGCCTCACTACTACTCTCCGGCCTGACTCCCAAGCAGTTTAATCTGCAGTATACCGATGAGAAGGTCATGGATCTCTGACCCCAGGAGATCAATGGATCATGTCGCGCCAGCCAGCTCATCCCCAGCACTATGGGATAGGATGACAATCTTGTGATATGAAGCGCAATAACTTCCCGATGGCCTGGCAACTCTAACCCGATGGGCATAGTGGCCTCCGATACACAACCAGATAGCAGCGATCTGCCATCAATAGTTCGAACTTCTAAAGGCTCTTCCAATGACTGTGTTTCTATTCCCAGCCTACTCACCAAGTCTACATCAATAAAATCTGTGGAGGCTCCAGAATCTATAAGAATCTCCACACGCTCACTCTTTCCATCTGGGAGTCGCAGCATCGCACGCACAGTGATTACTGGTATGACCGGTCCCGGTGGAGGCCCTGCTGCTTCCTCTTGTCCCAACCTGAGGCCTCCAGAACGGGTTGGGGCTTCTCTTTTCCCGACAGCAGCTCTCTGCATTCTTCTGGTGCTGTTATATCCGTCCCAGATATTGTGCCTCGTGGCCTTCCCACAGTACACTGCCGGGCCATGTGATTAGCTGCGCCACAATTGAAACACAATCTCTCTCTTCGCCTTCTCTCCCTCTCAGCCCGTGTAATGCCAGTTACTCTGCCCCCTCTGAGAGCACCCAATTGCATGGGCTCTTCTTCATCCTGAGCCAGTGAACCCTTAGTCTCCAATGGCACAAAGCTTCTGGGACTCTCTGATCTCCCTAAGCCTCTTCGCATCTTGTTCCATGACTGGAACCTCAGGCCTAGTTGCAATGCGGCTTGTCCCAGCTCTTCTAAGGTGTTGAATCTGGGCATCTTCGCCAACTCATCACGAATTTCCTCAGATAGCCCCGCCTTGAACAAGCCTACCAAGGCCTTTCCTTCCCAGCCCAATTGTCTGGCATACATCACAAAATTAGACCAGTACTGAGCTACACTTCCTCTCCCTTGTCTGAGACTCAAAAATTCTTGCTCCAACACATCCTGTTGGGCTGGGTTCTTAAATGTACTGTCCATGAGTTTCAAAAATGCCGGTAAGCTCTTAAGGACTGGATCAGTGGCCATCATATAAGGGGTAATCCATTGCCTTGCCACCCCTTCTAAAAGCCCCAGCACTGTAGCAATTCTGGCCTCATCATCTCTGTATTCTTCCCCTTTAAGTCTTAAGTAATACAAACAGGCAGCCCGAAAGGAATCATACTCTGCACTGTCCCCACTGAATCGTGGAGGAAGGGGTATCAAATTTCTTGTCATTTGCCTACCGGATAAATCAGAGAGCTGTTTTGCCTGTTCCTCCGTCCTTCCTTCCAGTCGTGCTAATCTCATTTTAAGTTCTTGATTCTCTGCCCAAAGAATCTGTGTAGGGTCCATAATTGGTGGGGTTGCTGCTGCTCCTTGCTGCACAACCGGCTGTTGCAGTGCCGCCTGCCTCTGCCTCTCGTCCTCCATTCTTTCCTTTAATCAGTTGGCTTGTTTCAGCAGCAGTAGATAATGAAGAGATGAGTCATGCTGTTAGTCTCGACCTCAAGACGCCCACACGTTTCAACGTTGAAGAGAAGTTTTATTTACAATAACAAATACAAGCTACAGTCTCAAGCCACGGCTCTCACTGACTTACGACTAGTCTGATGATTCATCTGAGTCCTCAGCGTTGTTCCACCTCCCTTTATCCCTCTGTGGGAACCACACCTTCTTCCTTCTATTAAGTGACGTCAGCCTCCCCCTTTCTTGTAATCCAGCCCTCCGTCTCTGCTTCACGCCGAGTGGATTATTAAGAGCTTCGGGAGAGCTGTTTCCTGATATCTCTCTAAACTGTTCACTCTGCTCCCCCTCTGCATTCCCCAATTCTGGGCCACCATCCAAATCAGTCAGCTCTGAGTGTTCACTTGTTAACCCTATGCTGACATCGGCCCTCCATCCAGACACTTATCTGAACACAAACATGTTGCTACAAATCCAAAAATAAATTTTTATATCTATTCACTCTCCTTTCTCCCCCCGGTGTCTTTCCCCCCCCTTGGATCAGCAGTCCTTTAACAAGCCAAGATTTCAGAAACCGTTAATCAATCACCAAAATACTTTTTAACTAAAAATTTTCACCCCACACCCATTCTTTCCCACTTCCAAATCCAGGCCTCTGTCCCCCCTTCCCTCTGCCTTTCCTTTTCCTCAATTAGCCATGCCCAATTTTTAGTCCCTCCAGGAGCCTTCTATTCTTGAATCTTTAATTCATTTTGTTGTTCTTGACTGCTGTCATTTTCCTTTTCAAGTCCTTGTTGTTCTTCCTCCAAGTCACATTTTTTATAATCCACCTCAGTTTTTGTAAAATCCACTTCTTGTTCTTTGCTCTCAAATAGGCTTTCCACATTGTCCTCTAAGTCCTGATCTTGAACCAAAGTCTCTGAACATGTTAGACTGGAGTATTGCAGTGTCCTGTGAATGTCCTTCAGAATCTCTAAATAGTTCAAAACTGTCTCTTGGAAGCTTGGTGAATACATTGTTTTCATTCCTTCTAACCACAGACTGGCAGGAGATTAGGAGGCAGAGTACACTGGAAATTTCCATTCACTCACGCTTTCCTCCATCTTGTCTGTTCTTTCCATTGTCTTTAATTTCCCAACACTAGAACATCTCTTAGGCAGTGCAAGACAGGAGTGCCTGGCGTGCTATGGTCCATGGGGTCACGAAGAGTCGGACACGACTAAACGACTAAACAACAACAAGAACATCTCTTAATTCCAGATACTTCTCTTTTAATATAATCTTGCAGCCAATTGAACTTTCAACAAATTTTTATGAATTTTCCTTGTCTTTTAGCAATTTTGACAGCTTTGACAGCTGTCAAATAAATTTTCCCTTTGTGCACATACTGTTCCTCAGGAGGTATCGGCACCGGGGTTTGTGAAGGAATACAAAGTTTTTGTTTCTTTCGGGTGCTAGGAACAAAGTCTCTTTTTCGGCTTTGGAATGTTTAATGCGCCTCTTAATTGACCATTAGGAAGAGATCGACTCCCGTTTTTGAATCTCTCCTGGTTTTCCCAATTGTTAATTGTAAAATCCAAAAAGTCCCAATGAGGATTTCACTTACTTTATAAAAGTCTAGTTACAGGTAGGTAGCCGTGTTGGTCTGAGTCGAAGCAAAATAAAAAAATTCATTCAGTAGCACCTTAAAGACCAACTAAGTTTATATTTTGGTATGAGCTTTCGTGTGCATGTGCATGCACATGAAAGCTCATACCAAAATATAAACTTAGTTGGTCTTTAAGGTGCTACTGAAGGAATTTTTTTATAAAAGTCTTTTGTTTTCTTGGGAGAATCTGCCGCTGCCCGGTAGAAGACTCGGGGCTTCGCTTCTCCAGAGGTAACGATGTCGACCAAAATGGCTCCCGCGACTCCAACTCCGCTGGCTCTTGGAGACTCTACTGTGTCTCCGGGCAGCAGAGGAATCGCCGAAAAAACGGAGCCCGATGGTCTCTGAGCCCTCGGGACGCTCTACCCGAGGTTCTTGCGGGGAATCCGCGCGCCCCGCGGAATTCCCCCCCCCTCCGCGATGCCGGGGACTGCAGAGCTCACAGTCCCTGCGTCTTCTTTAGCCAGCACGGCCGACCGGAAGTCATTTCTCCAAAGTTTGATGGCTAATAGACCAGAGCCTTACATGGGAGGTTTGAGATCATATCTCCTGATGTTCTTACTTTACCTAAACAGCTGCAGGGACTCTGAATTTCATCAGAGCAGAAGCTGTGTCGGAAGAGGCGTCCTTCAACCAACCCCCATTCTCCTCCTCTAAATTGCCTTCATTGCCAAAATGCTCTTTGGTCCCAACTGAGGTAGAAATCTTGGCACGTCTTGCAGCCTCAGTAATCCCATGTGTAGTCGCGTAGAATAACACTGGAATACCTTGCAATATCTAGATAATGGCCAGGTTCAGATGACTGAATCAAAGCCTGAAAAGCTGGGTTACAAATAGGCACAGTTTTTAATGCATTGCTGCAGCAAAGTTACGCTGAACACAAAAAAACTCTAGCCACCACCGCAGTCTCCTGGCTCCCACAACCAGGATGCATCACTGCAGGAAGGATTCTTTAGTGAGAGGGGGCCAAAGAGAAGGACTCTGCATGGGTAGCTGGATGAATTTACCATCTGTGGTCCTGCACTGGTAGCAAGGCTAACAAACAGGGGAACTGGGAATGTGCTAGTCCCATCTCCCCCTGCATCTGCCACCTGACCTAATTCTCCCAGTTTGCCTCATGATTGGGCTGGCCCTGATGGTGAACTGTGATCTAACCTGGCAGTCTCTTATGAACTATAGCTAACAAACTTTCCACTTTGTCCAAACCAGGAAACTACAGCTGCCAGCTTTGGAATAAGCCAGGATATTAAACTAATTTCAAACTGTGTTTGGTCAAAACAGGAAACTCTGGTTGATCAGTGGCTTTGTGGTTTGACTGTTCCCACTGCAAAGGGGCTGTGCATTCAGGTGAAAGGCTTCTTCAAATCCCTCCTCATTGAGTTGAGATGCAATAATTCAGAATGGGCCAACACATGTGAAGCATTCTGAATACTATTTGACAGGGCAGTCCTGCAGAAGCCTACTCAGAAGCAAGCCACATTCAGTTCAGTGGGACTTACTTCCAGGAAAGCATATATAGGATGGCAGCCTACAGTTCTGTCCAAAAGCTCCTTAACATTATTAACTCACCCAGGGTCTCTGACAGTCACCTTCTTGAGCTTTTCCTGATTTTATAATCTGCATCCTGCTCTTTGTTCCAGGAATCGTGGCCTGTGGATGATGTGGTTATCAAGTCCCCAAAGCCCGAGCAGGATCCCTTGGACACAGAGAACATTCATCTCTCTGCAAAGGCTGAGGGAGAGAGTGAAGAAGAGGCCAGCTTTCTGGGTAAAGGTTGGGGTCTGGGTCCTAGCGTACTTTCATAATTTCCTTTCCCCTGCCTGAAATTCTCAGACAATGGTATTGCCAGAATCTCTGAGTCAGCATTTTCCAGTCATCATTAGATTTTCCTCCAGACATTGTTAGATTTCCAGCTCGCCTAACCCACAGCCAGCATGACCAATGGGAAGACTGTGGAGGCCAATTCTGGATCCACACATCCTTCCACAGTGGGGACATTGGTTTATGGGCGGGAGCTGATCACGGTGTGGAGTTGCCAAGCGTGCCTTCCTGTTAGCATGTTTCTCCTTTGCATCCTGAGTTTGAGTGTCCCCTCACCCAAAGCCAGGATGGACAATGGAATGATGGGAGTTGTAGATCATTTCCTCGCTTGAAAAAGAAAAATACAGAGATGTGTCTAATAAGCCAATTCCACGATAGATCTGTACAGTATTATAAAATGATGATGCTTTATTAAGTGTGAATGGAGAAGGTTCACATTGGGATTGACATGTGTTTGGTTTCTTTCTTGACTTTTTTGAAAGTCTAACAGGATTCTCTTCCTCCCCCCTCCAAAATCCAAACAGGTGAGGAAGATGACAATCAGAATTCTATGGAACCATCTGTAAATTCATTAGGAAGAACAAAGAAACAATTTAAATGCATGGGATTAGGGATGTGCTTTAGTCTCAATGGAAGACTGCGGATACATGAACGAACTCACACAGGGGAGAAACCATTTAAATGTATTGAATGTGGAAAGAGCTTCAGTGGAAGTGGAGCATGTAGAATACACCAACGAACTCACACAGGGGAGAAACCATTTAAATGTATTGAATGTGGAATGAGCTTTAATGAAAGTGGAAATTTTAGGAGACATCAACGAACTCACACGGGGGATAAACGATTTGAATGTATTGAATGTGGAAAGAGCTTCAGTAGAAACGAAACCCTTAGAATACATCAACGAGTTCACACGGGGGAGAAACCATTTAAATGCATTGAATGTGGAAATAGCTTCAGTAGTAGTGGAAAACTTAGAATACACCAACAAACTCACACGGGGGAGAAACCATTTGAATGTATGGAATGCAGTAAGAGTTTCAGTAGAAGTGGAACACTTAGAAGACATCAGCGAACTCACACAGGGGATAAACCATTTAAATGCATTGAATGTGGAATCAGCTTCAGTCAAAACGGAAACCTTAGAAGACACCAACAAACTCACACAGGGGAGAAACCGCTTAAATGTATTGAAAGTGGAAACAGCTTTAGTAAAAGTGAAACACTTAGAATACATCAACAAACTCACATGGGGGAGAAACCGTTTAAATGTATTGAATGTGGAAAGAGCTTCAGTAGAAGTGGAGGACTTAGAATGCATCAACGAAATCACACAGGGGAGAAACCATTTGAATGTATTGAATGTGGAAAGACCTTCAGTCACAGTGGAGCGCTTAGAATACATCAACGAACGCATACGGGGGACAACCCATTTGAATGTATTGAATGTGGAAATAGATACAGTAGTACTGGAAAACTTAGAAAACACCAACGAACTCACACGGGGAATAAACTATTTGAATGTATTGAATGTGGAAAGAGCTTCAGTGGAAGTGGAGCACTTAGAATACACCAACGAACTCACACAGGGGAAAAACCATTTAAATGTATTGAATGTGGAAAGAGCTTCAGTCAAAATGGACACCTTAGAATACATCAGCGAACTCACAGAGGGGAGAAACCAATTCAATGTATTGAGTGTGGAAAGACCTACAGTCAAAATGGAGCACTTAGAATACACCAACGAACTCACACAGAGGAGAAACCGTTTAGGTGTATTGAATGTGGAAAGAGCTTCAGTAAAAGTGAAACACTTAGAATACACCAACAAACTCACACGGGGGAGAAACCATTTAAATGTATTGAATGTGGAAATAGATTCAATAGAAGTGAAACACTTAGAAGACATCAACGAACTCACACAGGTGAGAAACCATTTGAATGTATTGAATGTGGAAAGAGCTTCAGTTACAGTGGAGACCTTAGAAAACATCAGCGAACTCACACAGGGGAGAAACCATTTAAATGTATTGAGTGTGGAAAGAGCTTCAGTGAAAGTGGAGCTCTTAGAAAACATCAACGAACTCACACGGGGGAGAAACCATTTAAATGTATTGAATGTGGAAAGAGCTACAGTCAAAATGGAGCACTTAGAATACATCAACGAACTCACACAGGGGAGAAACCATTTAAATGCATTGAATGTGGAAAGAGCTACAGTCAAAATGGAGCACTTAGAAAACACCAACGAACTCACATGGGGGAGAAACCGTTTAAGTGTATTGAATGTGGAAAGAGCTTCAGTAAAAGTGAAACACTTAGAATACACCAACAAACTCACAAGGGGGAGAAACCATTTAAATGCATTGAATGTGGAAATAGCTTCAGTAGAAGTGGAACACTTAGAAGACATCAACGAACTCACACAGGGGAGAAACCATTTGAATGTATTGAATGTGGAAAGAGCTTCAGTTACAGTGGAGACCTTAGAAGACATCAGCGAACTCACACAGGGGAGAAACCATTTAAATGTATTGAATGTGGAAAGAGCTTCAGTGAAAGTGGAACACTTAGAAGACATCAACAAACTCACACGAGGTATAAACCATTTAAATGTATTTAATGTGGAAATCGATTCCGTGAAAGTGGAGCACTTAGAATACATCAACGAACTCACACAGGGGAGAAACCATTTAAATGCATTGAATGTGGAAATAACTTCAGTCAAAGTGAAACACTTAGAATACACCAACAAACTCACAAGGGGGAGAAACAATTTAAATGTATTGAATGTGGAAAAAGTTTCAGCAGGAACGAAAACCTTAGAATACATCAACAAACTCACACAGGGGATAAACCATTTAAATTTATTGAATGTGGGAAGAGTTTCAGTCAAAGTGGAGCACGTAGGAGACATTAACAAACTCACACCGGGGAGAAACCATTTAGATTTATTGAATGTGGAAAAAGCTTCAGTGGAAGTGGAGCACTTAGAATACATGAATTAACAGAAGAAATCCAGATACAATGGGGAACTAAACAGAGCTGTCCTCTCTCCCCCTTTTATTTTTTTTATGTCTAGAATTTTTGTTTAAAAATTTGAGGGAGGAGGGAATGATCAAAGGAATCACAGTTGGAAAAGATGTCCATAAATAAAAGGCATTTGCCAATGACGTTATACTTACATTGGAAGAGCCAGGAAAAGCATACCTCAGGCATTGAAGAAAATTAGAGAATTTGGAGAAAAAGCAGGGTTTAATGTAAATAAAGATAAAACGAACATAATAGTAAAAAAATTAAGAAAAGAGTTAAATTACAAGAAAAAGTAGGCCTGAAAGTAGTAAATAAGGCTAAATATTTGGGGATTTGGATTTCTAATAATACTAAGGATTTGGTGAAAGATAATTATATAAAAATCTGGAATAGTGTGAAAAAAGATTTAGAAATATGGAAAGGATTAAATCTATCACTCCTAGGTAGAATAGCAACTATTAAAATTAACATTTTACCCAGAATGTTGTTTATGTTTCAAATGTTGCCAATCCTGGGGATGGGAAACAAAATCTTCAAACAATGGAATAAGGATTTAATAAAAATCATTTGGAATAATAAACCAGCCAGAATAAAATTTAAATTGTTAACTGACATAAAGGAGAGAGGTGGACTGGGGCTTCCAAATTTAAATATATACCATGATGCCGCTTGTTTTCTTTGGATAAAAGAATGGGTCACCCTGGAGAATCACGAATTATTAGATTTAGAAGGATTTGAAAATACGTTTGGTTGGCATTCCTACTTGGTAGACGGAAAAATAAAGGTACATAAAGGGTTCAATAGTCACATTATAAAAAAATCATTGATAAAAGTGTGGGGAAAACATAAACGTCTGTTGGAACCCAAGACCCCAAAATGGCTGTCACCAGTAGAGATAATAACAGTGAAAAGATTAAACACTAAAGGATACTGGACAAAATATAAAGAATTAATAGAAGAAGAAGAAGAAGAAGAAGAAGAAGAAGAAGAAGAAGAAGAAGAAGAAGAAGAAGAAGAAGAAGAAGAAGAAGAAGAAGGAAAATTTAAATTAAAAAACTATGACGATATTAAACAATATCTAACAGGGTGGCTCCAATACTATCAAATATATAGCAGATTCCAGGAGGACAACAAGAAAAAAGGGTTTATAACGGAACAATCTCTATTGGAACTCCTACAGAGTGAACAGAAAACCTTTTCAAAAATGTACAACACTTTTTGGAGTGGGATGTTAAAGATGAAACTGTTAAGGAGACAATGACGAAATGGGCAATGGAGTTAGGGAAACGAATAGAGATGGATAGATGGGAAAGACTCTGGAAAGTAATGTGGAAATTTCCGGCGTCAGAAGGAATTAGAGAAAAATTAATTAAAATGTTTTATAAATGGTATCTGACGCCAGTAAAAATTCATAAAATGTATAAAACTAAAGATAATTGTTGGAGGTGTCAAAAGGAAATGGGAGCATTCCTACATATATGGTGGAATTGCGCAATGATAAAGCCGTTTTGGATCGGGATATTAGAAGAATTAAAGAAAATATTTAAATATAATACAAAAAAACTCCAGAGTCTTTCCTATTAGGAATGATTGATGAAGAGCTAGATAAAAAAGATGAAAAGGTATTTTTGTATTTGGTGGCGGCAGCAAGAATTTTAATTGCTAAATTATGGAAAAAACAGGAAGTTCCTACCGTCAGAGACTGGCAAGAGAAGGTAATTAGCTATATTGATCTGGACAAATTGACAAATTCGATCAGGGGTGGTTCAAATAAAAAAAATGATAATGATAATAATTGGGGAAAATTTGGAATATATTTGAAAGGACTTTGTTTTAAAGCAAATATTCTGTAGAATTCCCATGATGAAATTGAAGGGAAGCAGTATGAAAGTAAATAAATTTGTAGCCTGGGATAAAGATAAGGGGAAGTCGATGTGTAATGGACGATGTAAAGTACTGGATTATTGGAATGAAGATGTATAAGTAAAGCAGATCGAAGTAAGGTATAAAGTAGGGTAGGTTTTAGTTGAATTTGTATTTGTTTGTGTATATATTTTGTTTGCATTCTATATTGATGTTTTGTTTTAAATTTGTTTTTTAAGTTTAATAAAGGTATTTTTTAAAAAGAATAAAATACATAAATGAACTCACACAGGGGAGAAACCATTTAAATGTATTGAATGTGGAAAAAGCTTCAGTGGAAGTGGAGAACTAAGAAGACATCAAAAAACTCACAAGGGGCATAAACCATTTAAATGTATTTAATGTGGAAATAGCTTCCGTGAAAGCACTTAGATTACACTTAGATTACATCAACAAACTCACACAAGGGAGAAAGCATTTAAATGCATTGAATGTGGAAATAACTTCAGTAAAAGTGGAGTACTTAGAAGACATCAACAAACTCACACGGGGGATAAACCATTTAAATGTATTGAATGTGGTAAGAGCTTCAGTCAACCATTCAGTGGCTTTGTAACTGGCTGACTGACCAATGCCAAAGGGTGCTCATCAATGGCTCCTCCTCATCCTGGAGAGTAGTGACTAGTGGGGTGCCACAGAGTTCTGTCTTGGGCCCAGTCTTATTCAACATCTTTATCAATGACTTGGATGATGGGCTTGAGGGCATCATGAGCAAGTTTGCAGAAGACACCAAATTGGGAGGAGTGGCTAATACCCCAGAGAACAGGATCACACTTCAAAATGACCTTAACAGATTAGACAACTGGGCCAAAGCAAACAAGATGAATTTTAACAAGGAGAAATGTAAAGTACTACACTTCGGCAAAAAAAATGAAAGGCACAAATACAGGATGGGTGACACCTGGCTTGAGAGCAGTACATGTGAAAAGGATTTAGGAGTCTTGGTAGACCACAAACTTGACATGAGTCAGCAGTGTGATGCAGCAGCTAAGAAAGCCAATGCAATTCTGGGCTGCATCAATAGGAGTATAGCATCTAGATCAGGCATCCCCAAACTGCGGCCCTCCAGATGTTTTAGCCTACAACTCCCATGATCCCTAGCTAACAGGACCAGTGGTCGGGGAAGATGGGAATTGTAGTCCAAAACATCTGGAGGGCCGAAGTTTGGGGATGCCTGATCTAGATCAAGGGAAGTAATAGTACCACTGTATTCTGCTCTGGTCAGTCCTCACCTGGAGTACTGTGTCCAGTTCTGGGCACCACAGTTCAAGAAGGATACTGACAAGCTGGAATGTGTCCAGAAGAGGGCAACCAAAATGGTCAAAGGCCTGGAAACAATGCCTTATGAGGAACGGCTTAGGGAGCTAGGTATGTTTAGCCTGGAGAAGAGAAGGTTAAGAGGTTAAGGGGTGATATGATAGCCATGTTCAAATATATAAAAGGATGTCATATAGATATATAAAAGGATGTCATATTCTTGGGGGCCATGCTATTTAGCAATCCTCTCTTTTTCAAGAGGTATCTGAAGACTGTTGATCTGGATAGCTTGGAATCTGGCATTCTGGACTTGTCCCGCAATGCTGCGTATTGCTCAAAGCAGAGAGCTGGATCCAGATTTACTGTTTCAGTGCATCATTCCCACCTACACTTCCGTGATTTGTGAATATGGCTGGTTTGGGTTCCTTTGGACCAGTTGCTAATAATCTACTTTTGCTCTTGTTCAAAATGGGATTTTGCTGGTATTGGGTTTATTAAACTTTAATAAAGCACAGACCCCTTTCACTTTCATTCTCACGTATTCCACTGTATAGTTTTGTTGGTTCCCCCACCCCACCCCCGGTCATTTTGTTTCTTGCAGAGCCCCCCAGTCTTTTGCGAAAGTTTATTTGTTGTGCAAGAACTCCAAAGCAGCATTAATTATGCAACCTAAATTTGCCTGTTTTTGACTGAATCCCACCCTAAAACAGGGATGCTTTCGAAATGTCCTTCATCAGATGAATGAAGCATGAATGTAAACTTGCAGTTATATTTATCTCTCTATACACATGCATATATATCTTAATGGGTGGCAAGTAAAAAGATGTCAGTCAGACAGACAATGAAATGCAGAAGGGCAGGTTTCTCAAGTTCTTCCAGCTCATTTCCATTTCTGTTGTTGTTTTGCAGCGTATTTAGTTAATTTAAAATCACAAAACAACCATAAAGAATCTTGTGGCAGGTTACACCTTTATTCCAGTTCCACTTGGTGTCAAGGGAGGAGTCCAAGGGAGCATCTGGAGCCCTGCCATTCCTTCTGTCCCTGGCCCCTGCCCCTTCCCCTCCTCTCTCCCCTTCTCTCTCGACCATCCCAGGGCCACTCTTCACTCCCCAGCAGGAGAAGGGATCTGTCTGTGATGGTGAGATGTCCTGTCTGGCTGAAGGACCACTTCCTGTTTCCTGGAGCTCCATCCTTCTTTCTCATGCAAGGTGGAGTCATGAAGCAGGTGAAGGCTGAGCACACCTAAGGACGACACAGAATGGCGTGGATTCTGCTCATCCTTTCCCCTTCTGAATCAAAATCCACAAACAAAAAGGGGCAGTTTGGGGGCACAATCAGTTTTATGGAGCTGCATTTAAAGACATTGTTTCATGACACTTAAGTGCCCTTTCTCAAAAAACAATTAAGCATTAAGCGAAATGAAACTACATACATATACATAAACATAAAAAATTGTTTAAATAATCATCCCCCCTAAAGCAGTCTGGTGCCACATTGCGTAGGACTTACTGTAACACACACTACATGGGGCTGCCTTTGAAAAGCGCTCAGAAACTTCAACTGTCTGGAAGAGCTACAGACACAGCTGACCAGGGCTGGCTATAGGCAGCATAAAGGTAAAGATACCCCTGAACATTAGGTAGAGTGGTGGATGACTCTGGGGTTGTGGCGCTCATCTCGCTCTATAGGCTGAGGGAGCCGGCGTTTGTCCGCATACATCTTCTGTGTCATGTGGCCAGCATGACTATGTCCTTCTGGCAAAACCAGAGCAGCCCACAGAAACACCATTTACCTTCCTGCTGGAGCTGGGACCAGACATTAGGAGCTCACCCCATCAGGGGATTCGAACTGCCAACCTTGTGATCGGCAAGCCCTAGACCAGGCATCCCCAAACTTGGCCCTCCAGACTAAAATTCCCATCATCCCTGACCACTGGTCCTGTTGGCTAGGGATGATGGGAGTTGTAGTCCCCAAACATCTGGAGGGCTGAGTTTGGGATGCCTGCCCTAGACTCTCTGGTTTAGACCACAGCACCACCCGCGACCCTAAAAAGGTTATGCATCTATTTGTGGGGTATGTCATAGAATCAAAGAATTGTGAAGCTGGAAGGGTTATTTAGCTCAACTTCCATTAATCGTAAAGGTAGTCAGCCATCCATTTTTTTTTTAATATAATTTTATTAGATTTTAACAAGAAATACAGGAAAAAAGAAAAAAGCACAAAAAAGAAAAATACAACAATCAAAAAAAGAAAAAAGAAAGAAAAAGAAAAACAGATTCAGGCTTCCTCATTTCCCCTTCTTGAGTTCTTATTGTTAAAAATAGTTCTCGCATTTTCCCATTCTAACTTCACATTCTTTTTTCTAAGTTTCAACTTTTTCATTGCTATTATCCATTCTCCTTATACTTTGACCTCTTTTCTCTTAACATCCTCTCTCCAAAATTATTATTATCTAACCCCTAATCTCTTTCCCTTACCCAAAAATATATAAGATTCGCATCCAAATTTATTACCCATTTACTTCCACCCACACAACAAAGTTCCCACCCCCCCTTCCCTGAAATCGAAGTCTCCAGATGTATCAGCCAGGTTCTTCATACAATCCTTAATACATTCCGAGATCAGACCATATTATTTCAGACAATACCAAATAATCCAGAACCCCTCAACCCACCCCTAGTCTGTCCCAATCCGACTTTTGCCGAACTCTTGCCCCCCTCTTAGTCCTTTGTCTAAGACCTCCTCCATCTTTATGCAGACAGGCAGTGGAGTTGATGTTGATGTTTTGGTCCAATATAAATGAAAAGTGAACAAACAAACAAAAAGCCAGGAATCTAGTCCCACTTGGTCAAAATCTCTCTCTTTACTCCTTCTTTTCCTCAGAATCAATACTGAGCAGCCTCAAAGCAAAACAAGTCCTCTTTCACTGTTTACAGCTCTCAGTCTCTCACATTCAGCCAGACACATTCCTTTGTATTGTGACGTCATTCAGCAGACTGACTGATCTTTCCTTTGACCCGACTCCAGGCTCGCAGGGGGCTTTTCTCATACTAGATCTCAGTCTTTTGCAGAGATAAATACACCGCTTACTTTTTCCTTTACTCTGCCTCAGGAAAAAGTTCTTTTTACAAAATTTCTGGGTTTTCTAGCTTGCTGCGATCTTTAGTTACTCAATCGGGGGGAGATGACTTCCCTTTTTAATCTCCGCCTCCCACTGCCAAATTCTTGTTCCAAATTGATTAATTTCAACTTACTTCGTCCAGATCATAACTTTTTCAGGAAGAATCCACCGCTTGCAGGTTGGAGGCTCGGAGCTTCGCTTCTTGGAGGTAACGATGGTATGCCTAAAATGGCTCCCGCGACTGCCACTCGGCTGACTCTCAGGAGCTCTTGCGGGCTTCCCGGGCAGCTGAGGAGTCGCTTCTGGAGCTCTGCCAGGCAAAATTTGCCCCCTGGACGCTCAACCAGGGGTATTTACGGGGATCCGCGTGCCCCCGCGGATTTCCCCCCCCTCCGCGATGCCAGAAACCTCGCAGCGTGAGGTTTCTGCGCCTCCATTCCAGCGCGGCAGACCGGAAGTGCCGGTAGTCAGCCATCCAATTTGAAACCACACCAGATCCTGCTTAGCTTCGCAAGCATGCCAGCAGTTTTATTGTTACACCACTAGGAGTTGCAATAGTAATAAAATGTTGTGTTTTTCTGGTCCTCACTCAAACATGGTGTCTGTGTGTGTGTGTGTGTGTGTGTGTGTGTGCATCCTTCTCCTTGTGCTTTTGGTTATTTGGGGGGAGGGGGAGGAGTATGAAGGCCAGAATCCTTCCCCTCCTCTGCTGAACGGAGGCAGGAGAGAGGCAGCAGAGGACAAAGCAGGAAAAGAAAGACCCTCCAAGTGTCACTATCTTCTAGGGATGTCCTTGATTTAGAGAATCCATCTGGTTTCTAATTTGATCCCAGAATGTCCCAGTTCTCCTTAGGATGTCCCTATTTTCATTGAAGAAATGTTGGAGGGTATGGAGTTATCCCACCCCTGGGCCCTCTGAAGGCAATCCTGTATAGGAAAGATTTTTAATGTTTTATTATGTTTTTTTATATATGTTGGAAGCTGCCCAGAGTGGCTGGGGCAACATAATAAGATGTGTGGTGTATAAATAGTAAAATTATCTTTATGGAACGCAGAGTGGCATCGTCCCAGCTTCCTGAAATTTCCGGAATTTTTAAGGATGAGGATTTAGAAACCAGTGACTGCACACCTGATCACAAGGAGACTTATTAGTAGAACATTACTGGATAGTGTATAAAATGCCAGATATATTTCAATGAAGCAGCTTTCTAAACAAAACCCACTGATTGGAAAAGACACAGTAGGGTATAGAAAAGTGAACGGTTGTTTGTTTTGCTTTCAAAAGATTTTTTTTAAACCATTGGAGTACTGTGTACACAATTTCAGGGTAACATTACACTTTATTTCCACTTTTTCACATGAGGCTCTAACTCACAACCCTGATCATTAAGTATCTCACGCTCTACCTACTGAGCTACTACAGGCTTAGCTATTTGTGTACAGGGGATACAGATTGTGGCCTTTGAAGACCCCTAGAGAAGGTTGCCAAAAGCTTGTTCCCTGCTTCTCCAGAGGTAGGAATGGAACAGATCTTATAAGCTTAATCAATTTGCCCCGACAGTTAAGAGCAGAACCTCCAGGATCAGAAGCAGCGGGCTGCAAATACCAGGGCAGGGGAAGCAGCAGGGCAGTCTCGCCGCCTGCACGATGCATCCGCCTTGCAAGGGGGCGGGGCGCATCCAGACATGCAGCCTCCTATGGCCCAACCCACAGCCAGCGAGCTCCGAAGCTCAGAGAGACAGGAAACGGGACCATCCAGGGGGACTCGAAAGCGGCTGCACTTTCCTGTCCCCCCGCCGAGGAGAGCGGAGGAGCAGCGGGCAGTGGCCTGGCGAGTTTCCACGAGAGGAGGCGGATTCCGGTGCAGGGACGGAGCGAGGAGTCAGAGGTGCAGGAGGCGGGGGGGTGGGGGGCAGGAGGGAGGAGGAGGAGAGCACGTGCACCGGGCCTGGCAGTATCAGGCCCCAAGTCCAGGCGAAGGCGCAGCTCGGGGGCAGGGCATCTGCAGGAGGGCAGAGAGGGGCAAACATCTCTGGGTCAGGCTGGCACAGACCCTGCCTGAGACCCTGGGGAGCTGCTCCCTTCAGTCCTATAGACGATGCTGAGCTCAAGGGGCACAATGAGGGGTCCAAGGCAGCTGCTGCTTCGCGATGGAGGCTGCATGTAGTCGCCCCCTGATCAGCGGCGTACCTGGGGCTTTTGCCGCCCCTCTCCCTGTCACTCATCGGGGAGCCCCGTCCTCTTCCACGGTCCTCCCTCCGCTCCGACCGTCCTTCCCTCTCGCCTGCTTCTGCCTCCCTGCGGTGGCTGCAAGGGCGATGAGTGGGTTCAGGGGGCGGAGAGGGAAGGCGAGGCAGGGGGGGAAGGAAGAGCAGTGCAGCAGGGAGGGAGGTGCCCCTCTCACTCTGCAGCCCCCTGGCACCCTTTGCCTTTTCCTCTGCCAGTGCCATTGATGAACCGATCGCCCTCCTTCGTGAATCGGTCTGATCGCCTTTTAAAGCTCTCCTAACCATCCTGTGGCAATGATGTCCATCAGATTCATTTAGCAAGGAAATGGCTTCTTTTGCCTGCCCCAAATCAAGGTACACTGTGTCTGCACATGCAGGTTCTGTTGATCTGTCATGGCTAAAAAAACAGTTGATAGATCTATCCTCTGGAGAATGCATCTGATCTTTCCCCAAGGTGTCAAAGCTAGTGACCTCTTGGGTCTGTGTGTAAAGAAGTGAAAGATGCTTAAGCCTGTTTCTTTAAAGGTTTTATCTTCCACCTTCCTCAGTAACACAGCTGAGTTTTCAGATGAAAGCTGGGGGTTGAAGTGAGTGACAGTTTTGAGAATGCAGAGGAAAGGAGGATTCTTACAAAGTGTGGCATATGGAAATAAATTAATGATAATAAAAAAAGTTGAAGACAGAATTGCAAAAGATTGAGGAAGGCGAAATTGAACTTAGCTATTCATGTTCAGATTATTACTCATTTAGAGAAAGCACAGGCACAAGCTCACGCTCTCCCACCGGCGGAGAGGGAAGGCGAGGCAGGGGGGAAAGGAAGAGCAGTGCAGCAGGGAGGGAGGTGCCCCTCTCACTCTGCAGCCCCCTGGCATCCTTTTCCTTTTCCTCTGCCAGTGCCATTGATAAACCTATCGCCCTCCTTCGTGAATCGGTCTGTTCACCTTTTAAAGCTCTCCTAACCATCCTGTGGCAATGATGTCCATCAGATTCATTTAGCAAGGAAATGGCTTCTTTTGCCTGCCCCAAATCAAGGTACACTGTGTCTGCACATGCAGGTTCTGTTGATCTGTCATGGCTAATAAAACAGTTGATAGATCTATCCTCTGGAGAATGCATCTGATCTTTCCCCAAGGTGTCAAAGCTAGTGACCTCTTGGGTCTGCGTGTAAAGAACTGGAAGATGCTTAAGCCTGTTTCTTTAAAGGTTTTATCTCTCACCTTAATCAGTAACACAGCTGAGTTTTCAGATTAAGGCTGGGGGTTGAAGTGGGTGACAGTTTTGAGAATGCAAAGAAGTGGCATATGGAAATGAATTTATGATAATAAAAACATTGATGACAATATTGTGAAAAGAGTAAGAAAGGCAAAATTGAAATTATCTATTAATGTTCAGATTATTACTCATTTCATTTCTATGCTTCTTCATATTTTTAAGAAAAAAATCTCAAAGTAATTAGAGGAACATCTGAATGCAGTTTGTGTCCATAGAATGTTGAGAACATTAACTCTGTAGATCCAGGAGTTCTCTCCTCCTGATAGTCTCAGGTTTGATTGTTCTTTCTGATAGAGCAAGAGGAACCAAACATTTATGGGCTTAAAGTTGCATTGAATCTGGAGGCCACATTCCAGTGAGTTGTGTGGCCAATGTATCCACATGCATGCACACACAGAAAAGAGATGCAGACCATAAAGTCACATGCACACACACCAAATATACTGCAAACACTCACCCGACATGCCATCTTGTGTACATACAAGTCTTGCAAACACTCTGTCACGTATGCAGAGACACACACAATCAGCATGTTTTGACCTTCCCACACCAGTGCTGGGGTGGGGGAGAAATAAGAGCACAAGAAGACACTGCTGAATAAGCAATCAGATCTAGGAAAAAATACCCTTCTGTTCTTTAGAAACCCTCTTTAAAGAGCAGCCAGGGGGATCATTTATCTCCAGATCAGGGCTTCTGTCCTATCTCAGCACTGTGCTGATTTTGTTGTTTGATTTTGTTAGTCAGTATTCCTTTTGTTTGTTTGTTTCTTAGGCTCTGCAGATATCATATATCTAAAGCAAGTGGCTTCCCTCAAAGAAACAGTTTATTGCTACAGTTCTCAGCACCCTTAACAAACTGCTGTTCGCAGGATTTGTTGGGTGAAGCCATGTACTTTAAATATTAGGTGGGTCTGTCACAGCCTTAATCATATACTATACAAAGATTTGTTGCCTTTCCAACATGCTAGAAGTTGCAGCCAGGATCAGCATTCCCTGGCCACTGAACATGCTCAGGGCTCTTCCTGAGTTGTTTCTGGATTTCCCTACCACTGCCTTGGTCCTCCCTGTTGGGAGATTCATTCCCTGTCTGCAGTCATAGGATTGTTGTTTGTCATATGACTGTATGTGTTTTCATTCCACAGAGTGGATGTGACGTAGACAGGATGTTTGTCTTGCGTGTTCCTGAAGTGGAACTGTTGTTCTTTTGTTCTTTCTCTTTACTGGCTGTGATGCTAGAGAGAGGGAGCCATAATGTATAGCTCCCCGTCTGTTTATATGTAAATAAAGCAGTTTAGCCTTATTTACTGGCTTGTGTGTGTTGTTCTTCACGTTTGTGAGAGCAATCGCATATTTGGCCTGTGGGACCAGTTTAATCACGGGCCCCCGGGACGGCTTAATGCTGACACTCCCACCCCCAAATATTATTTGTAGTTTTGTAAACCTTGGGGTTTCCCCAAGTCTTTGAATAACTTCCTCTCGTCCATGGGTGGGGTCGTTTGGGCGACATTGTCATTCACAGTCTGAAAATCAGAAATAGAAAGAGTATTTCAAAAACTGACTAACAGTTAAATGCTTTTGTTTTTATTACTGAGTTTTATTCTACACTGGTATTTTACTTTCTGTTTATTTCCTTTCCAGCAGGGTAGTGTAAAAATGGAAGAGCAGGGACCCAGGAGACCCATTCGAAGGGAGAGCCTGGAATCCAAAGGAAAAAGATCTCCTGTTGGGACCATCAGGGATCTTCTGCCTCAGGAAGATTTACATCAAATTAAGCAGGAGCCAGAGGAGGGGCAGCCGCAGCAGCACTGGGATGCCCAATGGCAGGATTTCCTGAAGACGATGCAACCCCCTCGTTCAAGGTGGGAAACCCCACAGACTCCCAGTCCTCCCCACTCCGGGGATGGTGTCCTCCTGGCCTCCTTCAAGGGAGCTGCGTATGACAGCCGGTGGCCCAGCGAGAGAGCAGGGGAGACAGACCAGACCCTGCTCCCAGACCCTGAGGGGCTTCTGGGAAAGGTAAGTGCCCTTCTCTCACCTGGGTTTCCAGCACCTGGAGGTCACAGGTCCAGTGCCTCTAGACATGGAGGTTCTGTTTAGCTATGGTGGTGAATATTCCTCCTCCCTGTACTTTTTCTCTAATCTACTTTAAAAAGGCTTCCTAAAACAAACTTTTCTTTACATGGGAGGGTTGTGATCATATCCTCCTGATGTTCTTACTTTACCTAAGCAGCTGCAGGGGACTCTGAATTTCATCAGAGCAGAGGCTGTGTTGGAAGAGGTGTCCTTCCATCAAACCCCATTTTCCCCCTCTAAATTGCCTCCATTTCCAAAATGCTCTTTGCACATCTTGCAACCTCAGCAATCTCATGTGTAGTGCAAATAGAATAACACTGACATACCTTGAAAAGTTTTTGAAACATTTTTAAAGATAATGGCCAGGTTCTGATGACTGAATCGCAGCCTGAAAAGCAGAGTTTCAAATAAGCACAGTTTTTAATGCATTGCTGCAACAAAGCTACACTGAAACCTATGTTGACCCAAGTTTACAACAAAAATCTCTAGCCACCAGCACAGTCTCCTGGCCACCAGAAGCAGAATGCATCATTCCAGGAAGGATTCCAACCCAACCTTTAGTGATAGAGGGCAAAGGAGTAGGACTCTGCATGGGTAGCTTCACAAATTTACCAACGGTGGTCCTGCAGTGGCAGCAAGGCTAACAAACGGGAACTGGGAATGTGCTAGTCCACGGGTGTCAAACACAAGGCCCGGGGGCCAAATCCGGCCCGCCAGACCTCGTTATGTGGCCCGCCGAGCGCCCCAGCCAGCGGGACCCAGCAGCGGGACCTTGCTGCTGAAGCGCCGCGCCGACAAAGCGCCGACAAACAGCTGGGGCCGGGGGGGGGTAGAAAGGCGGCCGGAGCAGCGCCGCACAGAGAGTCCCGAGCCTCTGGGATGCAGCAGTGCTCTGTAGCACTTTGAATCCTCCTCCTGCCACGGCTCGGCACCTGGAAACGGCTGCTGCTGCTGCAGCACAGACAAAGCACCCAGCAGCACCACGTGGAGGAGGAGGAGGATTCAAAGTGCTACAGAGCACTGCTGCGTCCCAGAGGCTCGGGACTCTCCACACGGCGCTGCCGTGCACCAACCCGGCAAGCCGCCTCCTCCTCCTCCTCTTGCCTCACCTCCTCCTCCTCCTCCTGCCGCGGCTCAGCCTCATGAACGTGCAACTCTGAGGCTTTACGCACTTCTCCTAAAACGGACACCCACTGCCTCACGCTGCACGGGAAATGCTTTTTGCCC
The DNA here is from genome assembly GCF_963506605.1 of Zootoca vivipara. Taxonomy (NCBI): domain Eukaryota; kingdom Metazoa; phylum Chordata; class Lepidosauria; order Squamata; family Lacertidae; genus Zootoca; species Zootoca vivipara. The sequence continues at coordinate 10,402,483 of NC_083277.1, forward strand.
CTGGGTCCCTTCGCGCTCTTTTCTGGTGCTGAATCAAGGCGGCGACCCCCCCCCTACCCTTTCTTTCTTCCTCTCTCTCGTTCTTATTCTTTCTTTCCCTCTCCTTCCTTCCTTCTTAATCTCTGTCTTCTCTCCCTCTTTCTTTTTCTTTCCTTCTTTATTCCTTCTTTCCTACTCTTCTTTCTCTCACCTCTTTCCTTCCTCTCTCCCTCCTGCTCCCTTCTTTTCTTTCTTTCTTTCTTCCTCCCCCCTCCCCTCCCCTCCCTCCCCCTCCCCCTCCCCCTCTCCTCAGAAACAGAGGATGCTGCTTTATACTTCTGGCCCTTAAACCCTGGAACCAGGAGAGCAGCTCCAGTGAGTCAACCTCAGCCAGTCCCTTTGGTGAAGGGTGGTGGCTCACTGGCAGAACATCTGTCCTGCATGCAGAAAGACCCCAGCATCTCCAGGTACTAGTAGCTCTGCAAAGGTCCTGCATGAAACCCTAGTGAGCCTCCACCACCCAGTGCAGTTACCAAAAATCATTTTTCAATAAATTGTACAATAATTGTACATTTGAATATCTACTTGCCATTATTCTGACTATGTTTCTGCTTTCAGAGCTAGTTATTACTTACATTGTTACAAAAAACAGTAATAATTGAATGCAGTGACAATAATTTATGATAATAAAGAGTGGACACATAGTCCTACAGATACAGCCGGCCCTTTGAGGGTGACCAAACTGCTGATGCGGCCCCCGATGAATTTGAGTTTGACACCCCTGCGCTAGTCCCATCTCCCCCTGCATCTGCAAGGGTCATAAGTTCAGTATATTCTGCAGATGTCAGAATGATTCTTCAGAAGGGTCAACTTGAGTGTAATTGATGGATGCTCGGCGACAGCGCTCCGAGGCTAATTGCTTGTTTGGCAATAAATCTTCATGTTAATTATGTTTTTTTAAAAAAAATAATTTTTATTCAGTTTTTCATCTTGACACAATAAATATAAAAAACATACAATATAACACATACTCTAACCAAGAAAACCAATACAGTCATACCTCGGTTTAAGTACGCCTTTGTTTGAGTACTTTCAGTTTAAGAACTCCGCGGACCTGTCTGGAACGGATTAATCCACGTTCCATTACTTTCAATGGGAAGTTCACTTCAGGTTCAGTACGCTTCAGGTTAAGTACAGACTTCCGGTACCAATTGTGTACTTAAACCAAGGTACCACTATACAAATATAACTTTTAATCATGCATTTTTCTAATCATTGTCTTGTGGACTTCCCCTTTCCCCCCTTTTGATTTTCATTTTGTAATCCTCTATAACGATTTCCTTTATCATAATTTTTTAATCCTTTTTATTATATTATTCTTTCATTTGATATCCTACCGCTCCCCCCTTACATTCCCAAAGATCCCCCTGCCACCAGGGAATCCCCAGGTGCAGTAGGACAGAAGAAGCAGTCCTTATTATCATTGGAGCCCCCCACTCCCTCCATCCCAGTACCTCCCCCTGCCACCAGAAGGTCCAAGATGAGGGAGAAGAATGGAAGCAAAGGGACACTCCACTATCCTCAAAAACCATAATTAACCTCTTCTAATTTACAACTTATTTTTCTTTATCATTTACAGAATCTTAAAATATTTTCCTCCTTTTAGCCTATACGCCCCTTCCAAATTTCTCCATATACACCGATTTCAATATAATTAAATTCCATTTAGATTATTCACAATTTTCTTCCATCCCCTTCATAACAGCAGATACCTTAATTCTCACAGTTCACACATTAGTATCCTTAAATTTCACCCCACTCCAATTTCTCCCCACCCCATCATCCACGTTCTCGCCCTGCCACCTCCCATACCACCCTTTTCTTCTTTTTTACCAACTCCTGACAGCTCCCCTTCCCCTTCCCAATTCTTCTTCTCTTCTCAGCTGGAAATCAGATCCTCTTTCCTGGATGAAAGCAAAATCATTCTCTGCTTCTTTATCCTCTAAGTCCTCCTTTCCATTCTCTGAATCTTGCTCTTTTCCTTCCATTTTTCTTCAAAATTCACTTTAAAATCTTTGAAGCAGTCACCAAAGTTTCTCAACTCAGAGATACATGCTTTCAATTCCTACTTGTTTTCCAACATTAATTTTAGCACATCCTCATAAAAGACACCTGTTGTTATGGCTGTCATCTGTCCAGCTTATAGGTCTCCGCAGAGGGAAAACAAGATATTGGGTGTGGGTGTGTGCATTCAATGTATCCAAATAAAAAGTGAAAGTGGAATGTATCCTTTGTTTAAGATGTCACCATTTTTTCCTGCAGCTCTGACAAGGGCTGTCAATTTCAAGTCCTAGTCCTCCGATTTCACAGGGATTTAAGTCTTATTAAATCCTTCCCCCCTTTCCCCTTCTTCTGGGGGGAAGATTCCAGTCCTGCCTTTGGAAGTTTTGTAACTTCTTAAAATATTTTTCTGGCTTCAGGTAAAAGTTATTGCTTTCTAAATTACTCAGTGGGTAGGGACAGGCTTCCGTTTTTTTAAATCCCTTTCCCGTGGCCAAATTTTCCTTTGAATTATAAAATCAATACTCACGGTGCAGTCCTTTTAATAAGTTTTTCTTTAGGAAGAATTGAGTGCTCGTGCCTCACAGTCCTGCTGCTTCACGCTGTCAAAGGGAACGATCTTAGTCCGTTGTGCTGCAGCTCTAGACCCCCTCGCTCTCGGGGGCTAAAAACAGAGCCTTGCCAGGGAGGGGGGAGCCACTTGTTGTGCCCCGCCGGACGACTATGTCCCCCAAATGCCGTTCCGAGGTCTGCAAACCTCCGACTATGGTGGCTGGTGCTGAACCGGAAGTTCCATGTTAATTATGTCTTGCATACTGTGTTATCAAGCCGACAGCCTGGGCTCCTGACACCCAGGGTCTCTGCCAGTCAGCATCTCAAGCTTTTCATGATGTCCTAATCTGCATCCTGATCTCTGTTCCAGGAATCGTGGCCTGTGGAAGATGTGGTTATTAAGTCCCAAAAGTCTGAGCAGGATCCCTTGGACATAGAGAACATCCATCTCTCTGCAAAGGCTGAAGGAGAGAGTGAAGAAGAGGCCAGCTTTCTGGGTAAGGGTTGGGGTCTGGGTCCTTGCTTGCTTTTGCAATTTGCGGAGCGTCCAGCAGAAGCCATTTCCTCTCTCCTGCCTGAAATTCTCAGACAATGGGATTGCCAGAACCTCTAAGTTAGCCTTTTCTAACACAGTACCCTCCAGACATTATGAGATTCCAACTCCCCTCACCCACAGCCCGCATGACCAATGGAATGATGGGAGTTGTAGTCTAACAACTTCCAGAGAGCATCAAGTTGGAGAAGGATGCTGTGGGAGGAAAGGCCTATGATCAGCCCCTAGGCAGAAAACCTCTCTTGGAACCAAAGTAGATGCAACGTTAAATGCATGGAGAGTGGAGAGGGAGAACCATTACATCTAGTAAGCTGACATGCTTTCTGTGATGGAGTGATTGACACAGCACAATACTGAATTCCTCCCATAGTTTTCTTTCACTTGAGGTTTTGTGTGCCATGGATGTACAGCCATGGATGTAAGCATGTCTTGCACAGTTGTGTGGAGGGATGGCTAGGAAGAAGAAGGATAAGCAAATTGTGTAATCTTGCCAATGTTGCAGACTGGGGTTGTGTGTGAGAGTGAATGAGTGGTATAATATAGCACCACTGTAATTTTATCCGTCTCTAAGCTTACATGGCGATACTGTGGTACAAACTTGGTATAGATTTCAAAATAAGTACACAAAGCCAACAAAGAGACTCACAAGTTTATAGTGGCATCAGATTCCCTGCTCAAAAGTCCACTTTGTCAGACTTCAGCCCACAAAAGCTTAGGCCATAATACATTTATCAGCCTTTCAGGGCTACAAAAAATGAATCAACAGAAGCATAGTTAGTCTATGGACTTCCATCCTACAGCAGACAGTGACATCCAGTAACTTGGCTAGCTTGAAAAAAAGGATTAGACTGTGTGACGAAAGTCCTCTACTTTCCGTCTTTATTGTACAACCTACTTCTCAGATTGTGCAAGGTTTTAATGGGGATGTCCTGAGGTAAAGTTCACCTCCCACTATCCCAGTTATTCTCCTTATAAACCCCCTCACAACACTTGGGGTTTAAAGATAAAATGAAAGTACTCTTCCAGCCCAAAACGTAGCCCGATATCCTTTTAAGCTCTGAGGTGGATATGAGACTATTCCTAGTGTACATACCAGTAAGGGATTCTCCTCTCTTGAGCTTTCCCCACTGCAAAGCTTTCCTCCCTCCCGAGGTAACTCTGTGTCACCCTTGAACCAGTCTCCCTCTTCCTCCTCCTCTCGGTGCACTCAAGGGACAACAACCTATCCTTTTTGCCTTAGATAAGGGGTTTGTCATTTTAATGAGTATCCCCACCAGATGAGCCATAGATACCTCTGCTGGAAAGATCACACAGACGATAGTACAGATGGAACTTTAATTTAACATTTAATGTCTTATGAACTTAACGGTTGCAATCAAGGTTCATGTGTACAAGCATGTGGTTTCAATGGAACTGTTCTTGTTAAACATATAACTTCAAACCTCACAAATTCCTCACCTAACACTACTCTACAAACCTATTCTACCATCACCCAAGCTCACACTCCCCTGCTTCATCTCCCTCTCTCTCCCAACTGTCATAACCGCTCTTTTCTCCTCATAGAATGTTCATAACCCCGCCCCCACAAGCATGTGATGTAACTCAGGGTAGGAGATGCATTAACCCTTATACATCCAGGCTGTGACCAAATATATCATCCTAGGGTTATTTCGTTACAGACTGATGTCTGTGCTCTGCCCTCCTGGTCATAGTCAATAATGCATCTTAATACAGTGGTACCTTGGTTCTCAAATGGCTTAGTAGTCAAACAACTTGGCAGAAAGTGTTCAGGATTGTGATTTTTTTCCCGAAGTCGGACGTGCTCCGTATTGAGTGTTAAACTTCCAATAAGAGTGCCACACTTCCGTTTTCAGTGTACACTGAGGTCTGTCTGTTTTTTTTTTGTCTTCTTTGGTTTTTTTTTCTGACTGTGTGGAACCCAGTTCAGCTACGGATTGATTGATTGTTTGAACAACAATAGAGATAAAGAATCAAATTATTTTCAAGCAGGAAAGTGGTGTCTGTTTAAGTGTTCTGGCACTTAATTATTTCACAGTACAGCTTTTGTTTTTGCTATTTATTTTACATATTAGTTTTTGAGGCTCTTTGAGGCGTTTTTGGGGAATTTTCATTTGTTTTCCGTACTGTGAAGAACCCTGTGAAGAACAAACACGACGCAACACAAGGCAGTAATTCCAAAAAGGCGACCCTGAGCAGAACTCGCGTGCCTGTTTTATTCAAAGCTTGCTTGACAGCTAAACATTAACTTGACAGGTACAGTTCTTCCAATCACAGTTTGTCATACGCCTTGTAGGGTGGTACAGGGAATCCATATATGGGTCTACTCATGAAATACCACACTCCAAGTGACATCCCCCAGACCACCATTAATCATGTAATGCCTCTGCACGTACTCTATGCATGCTCCTGTCATATGCAACTCTCCTCAAACACCCCTCTTTCACACCCCATTGTTTCCATCCACACCTTTTGGTCAGTACAAGCTGGCCCCAACTGGTTGTGTCCTGCCTCACCCCGTTCCATTGACCCATGCCTGACACTCTGACACGTCACCCAGTTAGCCAAAGCTGTAACTTTCCTGGCCTAACATAACTTTGTGGCATGCCAACATTATTCCCAAACTTGGCATGGCCTGCCAGTGCCACCTTAACTAAATCACTCCCACACTGTTCAGCTACTGATTGATTGATTGATTGTTTGATTGTGTGACTATGGGAATGGAGAAAAGCCCCCCTTCCAAACAATGACTTTTATCAGTGCAGGTAAGAGTTTTCTTTATCATCTACAGTACTGTCTTGCTTATTTTATAGTACAGTACATTATTGATTTCATTTTATGGATCAATGGTCTTGTAAGATTGTAAAATTCATGTTAAACTGTTGTTTTAGGGGTTGTTTTTTAAAAAATCTGGAATTGATTAAAGAAGCTGGTAAAATGCGGGCTACACAATGCTACCATTCAGTGGATTTGTAACTGGCTTACTGACCGAAGCCAAACGGTGCTCATCAATGGCTCCTCCTCATTCTGGAGAGTAGTGACTAGTGGGGTGCCACAGGGTTCTGTCTTGGGCCCAGTCTTATTCAAAATCTTTATCAATGACTTGGATGATGGGCTTGAGGGCATCCTGAGCAAGTTTGCAGACGACACCAAATTGGGAGGGGTGGCTAATACTCCAGAGGACAGGATCACACTTCAAAATGACCTTAACAGATTAGACAACTGGGCCAAAGCAAACAAGATGAATTTTAACAAGGAGAAATGTAAAGTACTACACTTGGGCCAAAAAAATGAAAGGCACAAATACAGGATGGGAGACACCTGGCTTGAGAGCAGTACATGTGAAAAGGATCTAGGAGTCTTGGTAGACCACAAACTTGACATGAGTCAGCAGTGTGATGCAGCAGCTAAAAAAGCCAATGCAATTTTGGGCTGCATCAATAGGAGTATAGCATCTAGATCTAGGGAAGTAATAGTACCACTGTATTCTGCTCTGGCCAGACCTCACCTGGAGTACTGTGTCCAGTTCTGGGCACCACATTTCAAGAAGGATACTGACAAGCTGGAACGTGTCCAGAAGAGGACAACCAAAATGGTCAAAGGCCTGGAAACGATGCCTTATGAGGAACGGCTTAGGGAGCTGGGTATGTTTAACCTGGAGAAGAGAAGGTTAAGGGGTGATATAGCCATGTTCAAATATATAAAAGGATGTCATATAGAGGAGGGAGAAATATTGTTTTCTGCTGCTCCAGAGAAGCGGACACGGAGCAATGGATTCAAACTACAAGAAAGAAGATTCCACCTAAACATTAGGAAGAACTTCCTGACAGTAAGAGCTGTTCGGCAGTGGAATTTGCTACCAAGGAGTGTGGTGGAGTCTCCTTCTTTGGGGGTCTTTAAGCAGAGGCTTGACAGGCATATGTCAAGAATGCTTTGATGGTGTTTCCTGCTTGGCAGGGGGTTGGACTGTATGGCCCTTGTGGTCTCTTCCAACTCTATGATTCTATGATTAATCCATTTTGCATTATTTTCTATGCAAAGGTGCACTTTTGTTTTGGAACGCTTTGGTTTTGGTATGTCCAGTATGGTGATGGATTAAGTTTGAGAACCAAGGTACCACTGCACTAGTTTCTGGAAAGCACAGGAAGGCAGAGAGCTCTTGTGTTCAAATCTGCTTGTTGGTTTCCCACAGGCATCTGGTTGGCCCCTGTGAGAATAGGATGCTGGAATGGGGATGCCTTTGCCCAATCCAGCAGGCTCTTCTTAGGTTCTAATATGCTGAAATATTCTCACAGTTGCATGTGGTATAACAACACTTACGTTTTCCTAAGTACTCAGTGAAGATAGTGTTATTCGAACCTGAGATCATTTCCTCACTTGAAAATGAAAAATACAGAGGTGTGTTTAAGGAGCCCATTCCAACATAGATCAGTATTATAAAATACTGCTGCTTTATTATGTGTGAATGGAGTGGTCGTGTATTGCTCTTGCCATGATCTCCCTTGCATTCCTAAAAATTTGGAACATAGCGAGGACAGTGAAGAATGGAGATGGTGCTAAAATAAGAGAATTTGCATATTGAGATTGACGTGTGTCCAGTTTCTATCTAGTCATTATTGAATGTCTAACTGGATTCTCTTCCTCCCAAACAGAAAATGATGGTCAGAATGCAACGGAGCCACCTATGAATTTATTGGGAAGACCAAAAAAACTATTTAAATGCATGGAATGTGGGGTGTACTTTAGGCACAGTGGAGAAATGAGGATACACCAACGAACTCACATGGGGGAGAAACCATTTAAATGTATTGAATGTGGAAAGAGCTTCAGTCAAAATGCAACACTTACAATACATCAACAAACTCACACAGGGGAGAAACCATTTAAATGTATTGAATGTGGAAAGAGCTTCAGTCAAAATGCAACACTTAGAATACATCAACGAACTCACACAGGTGAGAAACCATTTAAATGTATTGAATGTGGAAAGAGCTTCAGAGACAGTGGGAAACTTAGAATACATCAACGAACTCACACAGGTGAGAAACCATTTAAATGTATTGAATGTGGAAAGAGCTTCAGTAGAAATGGAGAACTAAGAAGACATCAACAAACTCACACGGGGGAGAAACCATTTAAATGTATTTATTGTGGAAAGAGCTTCATTCAAAAGGGAAACCTTAGAATACATCAACGAACTCACACGGGGGAGAAACCATTTAAATGTATTGAATGTGGAAAGAGCTTCAATAGAAATGCAGCACTTAGAATACATCAACGAACTCACACGGGGGAGAAACCATTTAAATGTATTGAATGTGGAAATAGCTTCAATACAAGTGGATCACTTAGAATACATCAACAAACTCACACGGGGGAGAAACCATTTAAATGTATTGAATGTGGAAAGAGCTTCAATAGAAATGAAGCACTTAGAATACATCAACGAACTCACACGGGGGAGAAACCATTTAAATGTATTGAATGTGGAAAGAGCTTCAGTACAAGTGGGAAACTTAGAATACATCAACGAATTCACACAGGTGAGAAACCATTTAAATGTATTGAATGTGGAAAGAGCTTCAGTGGAAGTGGAGAACTAAGAAGACATCAAAAAACTCACACGGGGGAGAAACCATTTAAATGTATTTATTGTGGAAAGAGCTTCATTCAAAAGGGAAACCTTAGAATACATCAACGAACTCACACGGGGGAGAAACCATTTAAATGTATTGAATGTGGAAATAGCTTCAATACAAGTGGATCACTTAGAATACATCAACAAACTCACACGGGGGAGAAACCATTTAAATGTATTGAATGTGGAAATAGCTTCAATACAAGTGGATCACTTAGAATACATCAACAAACTCACACGGGGGAGAAACCATTTAAATGTATTGAATGTGGAAAGAGCTTCAATAGAAATGAAGCACTTAGAATACATCAACGAACTCACACGGGGGAGAAACCATTTAAATGTATTGAATGTGGAAAGAGCTTCAGTACAAGTGGGAAACTTAGAATACATCAACGAATTCACACAGGTGAGAAACCATATAAATGTATTGAATGTGGAAACAGCTTCAGTACAAGTGGATCACTTAGAATACATCAACAAACTCACACGGGGGAGAAACCATTTAAATGTATTGAATGTGGAAACAGCTTCAATAGAAATGAAGCACTTAGAATACATCAACGAACTCATACGGGGGAGAAACCATTTAAATGTATTGAATGTGGAAAGAGCTTCAGTCAAAGTGGAATACTTAGAACACACCAACGAATTCACACAGGTGAGAAACCATTTAAATGTATTGAATGTGGAAACAGCTTCAGCACAAGTGGATCACTTAGAATACACCAACGAACTCACACAGGGGAGAAACCATTTAAATGTATTGAATGTGGAAAGCGCTTCAGTAGAAGTGACGACCTTAGAATACATCAACGAACTCACACAGGTGAGAAACCATTTAAATGTATTGAATGTGGAAAGAGCTTCAGTAGAAATGGAGACCTTAGAATACATCAACAAACTCACACGGGGGAGAAACCATTTAAATGTATTTATTGTGGAAAGAGCTTCATTCAAAAGGGAAACCTTATAATACATCAACGAACTCACACGGGGGAGAAACCATTTAAATGTATTGAATGTGGAAAGAGCTTCAATAGAAATGAAGCACTTAGAATACATCAACGAACTCACACGGGGGAGAAACCATTTAAATGTATTGAATGTGGAAAGAGCTTCAATAGAAATGACGCACTTAGAATACATCAACAAACTCACACGGGGGATAAACCATTTAATTGTATTGAATGTGGAAAGAGCTTCAGTACAAGTGGGAAACTTAGAATACATCAACGAATTCACACAGGTGAGAAACCATTTAAATGTATTGAATGTGGAAACAGCTTCAGTACAAGTGGATCATTTAGAATACACCTGCGAACTCACACAGGGGAGAAACCATTTCAATGTATGGAGTGTGGAAAGAGCTTCAGCAATAGTGGGGAACTTAGAAGACATCAACGAACTCACACGGGGGAGAAACCATTTAAATGTATTGAATGTGGAAAGCGCTTCAGTAGAAGTGAAGACCTTAGAAGACATCAACGAACTCACACAGGGGAGAAACCATTTAAATGTATTGAATGTGGAAACAGCTTCAGTACAAGTGGATCACTTAGAATACACCAACGAACTCACACAGGGGAGAAACCATTTAAATGTATTGAATGTGGAAAGCGCTTCAGTAGAAGTGAAGACCTTAGAATACATCAACGAATTCACACGGGTGAGAAACCATTTAAATGTATTGAATGTGGAAACAGCTTCAGTAGAACTGGATCACTTAGAATACACCAGCGAACTCACACAGGGGAGAAACCATTTAAATGTATTGAATGTGGAAAGGGCTTCATTAGAAGTGGATCACTTAGAATACATCAACGAACTCACATGGGGGAGAAACCATTGAAATGTATTTAATGTGGGAAGAGCTTCAGTCAAAGTGGACATCTTAAGAAACATCAGCTAACTCACACGGGGGAGAAACCATTTAAATGTATTGAATGTGGAAAGAGCTTCAGTCAAAGTGGAGACCTTAAAATACATCAACGAACTCACACAGGGGAGAAACCATTTAAATGTATTGAATGTGGAAAGAGCTTCAGTAGAAATGGAGACCTTAGAATACATGAACAAACTCACACGGGGGAGAAACCATTTAAATGTATTGAATGTGGGGTGTGCTTTAGTCACAGTGGAAGACTGGGGATACACCAACGAACTCACACGGGGGAGAAACCATTTAGATGTATGGAGTGTGGAAAGAGCTTCAGTCAAAGTGGAGCAATAAGAAGACATCAACGAACTCACACGGGGGATAAACCAATTAAATGTATTGAATGTGGAAACAGCTTCAGTAGAAATGGAGACCTTAGAGTTCATCAATGAACTCACACAGGGGAGAAACCATTTGAATGTATTGCATGTGGAAAGAGCTTCAGCAATAGTGGGGAACTTAGAACACATCAACGAACTCACACAGGGGAGAAACCATTTAAATGTATTGAATGTGGAAAGTGCTTCAGTCAAAATGGAAACCTTAGGAAACATCAGCTAACTCACATAGGGGGAATACCACAGGTACTCTAATAAACTTTAATAAAGCAAAATTTCAAAAATTTCATTCTCACATATTCCATTGTATATTTTTGTAGTTTCCCGGTGGGAGAGGAAAAATATCAGCACCCCGGTGGGAGAGGGGATGAAGCAAACAGGTGGGGTGCAGAAAAAGGATGACAATGAGCAAAGATATAAAGTGATAGGATTACAGAAGAGGAGGGCAAGAGTTCGGCAAAAGTTGGAACGGGACAGACTAGGGGTGGGTTGAGGGGTTTTGGATTATTTGGTATTGTTTGATATAATATGGTCTGACCTCGGAATGTATTAAGGATTGTATTAAGAACCTGGCTGATGCATCTGGAGACATCGATTTCAGGGAAATGGGGGTGGGAACCTTGTTGCGAGGGTGGAAACAAATGGGTAAAATATTTGGATGTTGATCTAGTATATTTTTGGGTAAGGGATAGAGATTAGTGGTTAGATTATAGCAATCTTGGAGAGAGGATGTTAGTAAAAAAGAAGTTAAAGTATAAAAAGAATGGTTAATAGCAATGAAGAAGTTGAAATTTAGAAAAAAGAATGTGAAGAAAGATTTGGAAACTGCGAGAATTATTTTAATAATAAGAACTCAAGAAGGGGAAGTGAGGAAGTCAGAAGGGATTAGTTTAGAAGTTTTTGAATGATGTTAATGTATTTTTTCATTTTTCTTTTTAATTGTGGTATTTATTATTATTATTTTTGTTGTTGTTTAGTCGTTTAGTCGTGTCCGACTCTTCGTGACCCCATGGACCATAGCACGCCAGGCACTCCTGTCTTGCACTGCCTCCCGCAGTTTGGTCAAACTCATGTTCGTAGCTTCGAGAACACTGTCCAACCATCTTGTCCTCTGTCGTCCCCTTCTCCTAGTGCCCTCAATCTTTCCCAACATCAGGGTCTTTTCCAAGGATTCTTCTCTTCTCATGAGGTGGCCAAAGTATTGGAGCCTCAGCTTCACGATCTGTCCTTCCAGGGAGCACTCAGGACTGATTTCCTTAAGAATGGATAGGTTTGATCTTCTTGCAGTCCATGGGACTCTCAAGAGTCTCCTCCAGCACCACAATTCAAAAGCATCAATTCTTCGGCGATCAGCCTTCTTTATGGTCCAGCTCTCACTTCCATACATCACTACTGGGAAAACCATAGCTTTAACTATACGGACCTTTGTAGGCAAGGTGATGTCTCTGCTTTTTAAGATGCTGTCTAGGTTTGTCATTGCTTTTCTCCCAAGAAGCAGGCGTCTTTTAATTTCGTGACTGCTGTCACCATCTGCAGTGATCAAGGAGCCCAAGAAAGTAAAATCTCTCACTGCCTCCATTTCTTCCCCTTCTATTTGCCAGGAGGTGATGGGACCAGTGGCCATGATCTTGGTTTTTTTGATGTTGAGCTTCAGACCATATTTTGCGCTCTCCTCTTTCACCCTCATTAAAAGGTTCTTTAATTCCTCCTCGCTTTCTGCCATCAAGGTTGTGTCATCTGCATATCTGAGGTTGTTGATATTTCTTCCGGCAATCTTAATTCCGGCTTGGGATTCATCTAGTCCAGCCTTTCGCATGATGAATTCTGCATATAAGTTAAATAAGCAGGGAGACAATATACAACCTTGTCGTACTCCTTTCCCAATTTTGAACCAATCAGTTGTTCCATATCCAGTTCTAACTGTAGCTTCTTGTCCCACATAGAGATTTCTCAGGAGACAGATGAGGTGATCAGGCACTCCCATTTCTTTAAGAACTTGCCATAGTTTGCTGTGGTCGACACAGTCAAAGGCTTTTGCATAGTCAATGAAGCAGAAGTAGACGTTTTTCTGGAACTCTCTAGCTTTCTCCATAATCCAGCGCATGTTTGCTATTTGGTCTCTGGTTCCTCTGCCCTTTCGAAATCCAGCTTGCACTTCTGGGAGTTCTCGGTCCACATACTGCCTAAGCCTGCCTTGTAGAATTTTGAGCATAACCTTGCTAGCGTGTGAAATGAGCGCAATTGTGCGGTAGTTGGAGCATTCTTTGGCACTGCCCTTCTTTGGAATTGGGATGTAGACTGATCTTCTCCAATCCTCTGGCCATTGCTGAGTTTTCCAAACTTGCTGGCATATTGGGTGTAGCACCTTAACAGCATCATCTTTTAAAATTTTAAATAGTTCAGCTGGAATATCATCACTTCCACTGGCCTTGTTATTAGCAGTGCTTTCTAAGGCCCATTTGACTTCACTCTCCAAGATGTCTGGCTCAAGGTCAGCAACCACACTACCTGGGGTGTACGAGACCTCCATATCTTTCTGGTATAATTCCTCTGTGTATTCTTGCCACCTCTTCTTGATGTCTTCTGCTTCTGTTAGGTCCTTACCACTTTTGTCCTTGATTATGGTAATCTTTGTATGAAATGTTCCTTTCATATCTCCAATTTTCTTGAACAGATCTCTGGTTTGTCTTTGTCCATGGAGTTTTCTTGGCAGGGATACTGGAGTGGCTTGCCAGTTCCTTCTCCAGGTGGATCACGTTTAGTCAAAACTCTCCACTATGACCTGTCCATCTTGGGTGGCCCTGCATGGCATAGCTCATAGCTTCTCCGAGTTATTCAAGCCCCTTCGCCACGACAAGGCATTGATCCATGAAGGGGATTATTATTTTTAATTGTTTTTAAAATGTGAAGAATTTGGGGGAATAAGAATGGACAAAGTGGTTCGGTATGTCTTCTTTCTTTTTTTCTGTATTTCTTGCTAAAATCCAATTAAATTTTTTTTTTTAAAAAAAGAAACCATTTAAATGTATTGAATGTGGAAAGAGCTTCATCAATAGTGGGGAATATAGAACACATCAACGAACTCGCACAGGGGAGAAACCATTTAAATGTATGGAGTGTGGAAAGAGCTTCAGAGACAGTGGGAAACTTAGAATACATCAACGAACTCACACAGGAGAAACCATTTGAATGTCTGGAGTGTGGAAAGTGCTTCAGTCAAAATGGAAACCTTAGGAAACATCAGCTAACTCACACAGGGGGAATACCACAAATACTCTAATAAACTTTAATAAAGCAAAATTTCATTCTCACATATTCCATTGTATACTTTTGTAGTTCCCCCTGTTGGCGTATTTAAACTGAATAATTGTGCAACAATAAGCATTCTGAGGAAACTGCAAAGTATAATTAGGAGTTGATTTAATTAAAGACAAATAACAGAAGTTACATTAACTATAAGAACGTTACAGAAACATGACCCATCCAGTGACTGAGAGTACTGAGGTACTCAGGGTACTGAGAGAGGTATGCAGACCTTATATACTCTCCGATTGCTGACTCGCCTTAAATCAATACAAACTGAACATCACCTGCTGTACTGCCCCACAGCTGCAAAACTAGGTCATTTCATTTCCTTCTGTCTTTTAAAGAGATACACGTTTTTATAGAACAGTAATGAACCTTAAACAGTGAACCACTCAACATTTCCCCTGCGGTTCATTATTGTGGAACAACAGTAAGCATATTTTGTACATGTCTTTCATGTGTGACCTTCGGAAGCGCTTTAGTAAAAATATCCACAATTTGATTGTCACCTGGAACATTCTGAAATACAATTGTTTTATCAGCGATCAATTTCTTTAAAAATTGCAAACGTAATTTTAATACTCTAGTGCGCTGTGTGTTAGTTTCTGAACACAGAATAGCGATTCCGCTCTTCCACTTCATTCTTGTCATTCATTTTAACTTTATAAACCCACTTTGAGTCAATTACTCTCATATCTGGGGTTTGTGGTACAAGAGACCAAGTGTTATGCTCTTTCAAATAAGTTATCTCAGAATCCATTGCTTTATACCAATTCACAGCTTCTCGCTTAGGTAAGTTTTGAACTTCATGGTAGTTTTTTGGCTCATGAGTAGTCCCCTGCCCTTCCAGGAAACGCTCAAACTCTTCAGAAACAAATTCCCCTCCCCGGTCAGAAAAAAGGTTCCTTATAGGTTTGTTAAAGTGCATTTTTACCCAGTTGCAAAAAACTTTATACTTCTCAAATGCTTGTGACTTCTCAGCAATTGTATAAACCCAGCAATATCTACTATACTGATCTATCATAGTTAGCCAGTACTTTGAACCTCCAAATGATGATGGGAGTGGCCCAACTAAATCACAAATCACACGCTCAAATGGCTCTTACTTTTCTGTGTGAGCATTTACCCTTGCGTGCAACCTTTATCTGAAACCATCAAGACGGCTATTACCAGACAAAGGCAAATGGCCAAACCCACAGCCACAGGACACCACAGCCACAGGCCGCAACCCAAAAACACCCCCCCACAAACGCTCCCACAACAATCAACGCAACTAGCCCAAACCCTCAGCCGCAAAAACCCACAGTCAGGCCAGGGCCAAGGAATGGAGATACAGGGTGGAAGCCTCAGCTCACATTTACATACTAGCCTGAGCCAAGGCCGACAGACTAGACCTCGGCTCTACTTTACAGACTACCCCGAGTGGAGCTCTGGGTGGGTGGGGGAGGGGCCTGAATAGGTCAGGGGCTGACCCGGGGGGGGGAGTCACAGGGATGACCCAGGGGTTGGGGGAGGGGGAGGGGATACCTCATGGGTCACTACAGGATGAGAGTAATCACAGGTATGAGACACAACAACGGGTGTGTGTGTGGAAAAAAACACATAGTCTGGGGGGGGAAGGACACATCCTCCCCCTTTTCTGGGAAACAAGGACCTTGAGTCAGACGCAGCAACGCGTGCCCAGGCCAGCTAGTTAACAATATAATTCAAGGCTTGACACTGAACTATTCATTCATATATAGAATGGGACAAAAGAGGACGAGATGGTTGGACAGTGTTCTCGAAGCCACCAACATGAGTCTGACCAAACTGCGGGAGGCAGTGGAAGACAGGAGTGCCTGGTGTGCTATGGTCCATGGGGTCACGAAGAGTCGGACACGACTAAACGACTAAACAACAACAACATATATATTTTTTAATTCGATTGTATATCATAGCATTTATACATTTTCTGTTTTCCGTTTCACTCATTCAAAATATTACAGTTTTTAAATAAATATAAAAGGGTAGTAACAATTATCATTACAAGTCTTCTTACACCCCTGGTAGTGTTGTTAATTGCTTACAATGGTCCTTCAAGTATTGTATAAATTTACTCCAGTTTTTTTGGAAACCTTGATCACGTTGGTTTCAGATTTTTCCAGTCAGCTTCACCAGTTCCACAAAGTCCATCCTCTTCATCTACCACTCTTCTTTCGTTGATATTTATTGTTGCTTCCATTTTTGGGCTAAAAGAATTATTGCTGCAGTTTTTGATCTCCCTTCGGTATCTCTTCACCCACTATACCCAATAAAAATGATTTGACAAAGGTGTTCTTATACATTTTCTTTAACTTATCATATATCATTTCCCAATACAGTATGCTTTTACCTTATCACAAGTCCACCACATATGATAATAATTTTCTTCCTTTTCTTTACCTTTCAAACACTCCTTATTTATTGTCCTATACATTTTAGCAAGTTTAGTTGGTGTTAAATACATCTATACATCATTTTCATAACAAAATTTTTAGCCCATTGTATCATTACCACTTCAGCTTTGGTATGGCATTCCAATAGTAATTTATACATTTTCGATTATTTTTTCCCTCTTATCATCCAATAAATCTATCTCCAGCCTGGATCTTGTTATATCAAAACCGTTGTTCTTTTTGTTCTCATTAAACACATCATTTAACTGATGATATTGCAACCAATCCGTCATTAACTTTTATTTCTTCAAATGTTTTTAATTTTAGTTTATTTTCTACCTCTCATTCAAATATTTCTTGGTAGTGGCACCCGCCCTGTGCTTGCCATGTGTTTAGAAAGCACAGAAGTGAGTGTTCCCCCCCCCCCTTCCCAGGGAAAACCTGCACTTCATTTCTAAATCAGATGAATTGTCAAACACAAGAAAAAAAATACCCTATACCAGGTATCCCCACATCAATCCATTTAAAGCCCAGATTGCTATTTGCTCCGACTGAGCACTAAAGAGCAGTTTTCCTGGGAGGGAGGGAAGAAGACCTGAGGAAGAGTGGGCAAGCCCTTACTTGAGCTGTGGTAAACTAGAGAATCATCCATTGCCCCTGGAGGGCAGCAGACTAGTCCATGCAACAAAGGGCAAGTTGGAGCCCCCTCACAGCACTGCCCTCCCAACACTCTACAGTCACACTTTTATCCTCAGCATTCACAGCCAGAGGCAGCTGCCTCACTCTGCCTAAGCACAGGGCCAACCTTGCTCCCAGGTGCTTGAATGCATGGCAGAAAATAAGCATATCGTCCAGCTCTACTCTCTCCAAATCAATCTTGAGTTTTTGTTTTCTCTTCATAATGTGATGGATAGTTGCCTGGAGAATCTGCTGGAAGAGAGAAGAGAGAGAAAATTCTGGTTAAAAAAGCAGCGGTGAAAAGGGAAAGCGAATACCTGCTCGTAAGTTACCTGGACACTGGGAAGGGAAGTGAAGGAGGACATAAACCGTCACCCTCATATTGAGAAACTTCATATAAAATGCAGAGAAACAAAAGCCAAGAGGCAGCCCAAGTCCTCAGAACATCTGTCCTTTGGAAAGCCCTCATCTCTCCTGGGAGTAAGGCCCACTGAATGCAGTGCGACTTTCTTCTGACTTTCCTGGCCTGACTGCACTAGCTACCAATTAATTTGCGGGCCCAATTCAAAGGGCTGGTTTTAACCTATAAAGCAACTCGGCAACATCCAAAGGCCCTGATCCACTAGGCGCTGGGGTGGATTGCAGAGTCAGGCCCAGGCTGCCACCAGGCCCAGCACCAGGGGGCAGCAAAAAAGCAGTTCCGGCCACCCACCCCTACCCATTGCCACCCCACCACCGCACTTACCTGACACGGGGGTTCTGGATTGTGGGTTCTATTGGTTGAAACGGGGGCCTCAGCAATCACCCTCTCCTGCCAGAAAAAGGCAAGGACTACTCCAAGAAAACGCACATGGCAAAAAGGAGTGCTTTTGAATTATGGTGCTAGAGGAGACTCTTGAGAGTCCCATGGACTGCAAGAAGATCAAACCTATCCATTCTGAAGGAAATCAGCCCTGAGTGCTCACTGGAAGGACAGATCGTGAAGCTGAGGCTCCAATACTTTGGCCACCTCATGAGAAGAGAAGACTCCCTGGAAAAGACCCTGATGCTGGGAAAGAGAAGGGGGCACAAGGAGAAGGGGACGGCAGAGAATGAGATGGTTGGACAGTGTTCTTGAAGCTACGAACATGAGTCTGACCAAACTGCGGGAGGCAGTGGAAGACAGGAGTGCTTGGCGTGCTCTGGTCCATGGGGTCACGGAAAGTCGGACACAACTAAACGAATAAACAACAACAACATACGTGCCATCAACCATCCATGACTCATTCCCAGAAGGGATGGAGAACTTGTGACCCTGCAGATGTTGCTGGACTACAACTCCCATCATCCTTGATCATTAGCCATACTGGCTGGGGCCTGATGGGAACTGCGTTCAACAATGTCTGAAGGGCTGCAGGTTCTCTGCCCCTGGTTTAGTCAGGAAGCTGCCTTATGCCAAGCCAGATAGTCAGCAGCAATCCAGGGTTCCAGGCATTAAGAGTTTCATGTTCCACAGAAGTGTTTCCCGAACTTGGCCCTCCAGCTATTTTTGAACAACAATTCCTATCATCCCTGACCACTGGTCCTGCTAGCTAGGAATGATGGGAGTTGTAAGTTCAAAAACAGCTGGAGATCCAAGATTTGGAAACCTTGCTCTACAGCAAGAGGCTGGGATAAAACCTCTGCTTACAGTAAATATTAAAATTAACAATAAAAACAGTGAATAACATTTTTTTAAGAAAACAAAAACCAACAGTGAAAGATATTAAAGCATGCCAGCATTTATGTGTCTGGATAGGTTTGCCTTAACAAAAATGTTTTTAAGCAGGTGCTGCAAAGAGCACAGCGAAGGTGGCTTGCCCTGATGTCAACAGTATCTGACTTTTAGAAGACATCTGAAGGTGGTCCTGTTTAGGGAAGTTTTTAATGTTTGGTGTTTTATCGTGTTTTTAATAATTCTGTTGGGAGCTGCCCAGAGTAGCTGGGGAAACCCAGCCAGATGGGTGGGGTATAAATTATTATTATTATTATTATTATTATTATTATTATTATTATTATTATTATTAACAGGCAGGCAGGCAGGCAGGGATCTCCAACGTGTTGGCCCTGCCACACTAAAGGATAAATTTCTTACAGCTGCAGAATGCGTATGTGTGGCACCTGTTAACATTGCCAGTTCTGCAGATTCAATTGTCTGAGCCAGCACATATGCAGTGCGGCGATCCTGAAGGTATGATGATTATGATAATAAATAAGTAAATACAATATGTGATTAACACAGCACCTATTCCTCCTTCACAACCAGTATCAATGGTCCTTCCTAGCTGATCTGACGCCCTTGGTGAGAGAAGAAGAAGAGGGGGAAGCCCTGATCTCCACTGAGCCTGAGGGCACTTGCTAAGCCTGAGAAGCGTCTCATCTCTCACCCTCTGCTCGCTCTCCCAACAGATCCCCTTCTGCTAGATTCCGCTCAATCCACTTCCCCTCCCCTCCTCCTTCCTTGAACTCACCTGCTTCAGGCAGGCTTTGCATTGCTCGCCCTTGGCAGCAGCTCCCTAATCGCTCCAAGGATAAGAAATCCAAAGGGTTGTTTTCAATTAAAAAGAAAGGAGGAGGGGAAAGTGGCTTTGCTTTCCTCAATTCTCCCCCAATTTGTCACACACACCCGGCCACTCTAGGCATCCGCGTTCAGTGCCCTTTAACTCTTCAGTGCCTCGCAGCAAATGCTGGAGTTCATTGGTGCGCCCCCCGCCCCCAGATCATTAATGTTGGAAAGTCCGTTTCCATTCGGGAACTCGCAATTTTGCAAAAAAAGGGGAATGAGCGCCATCTGCCTGATTAGGTGTTTCCTGTCCAGTAAAAGGACCACATTGCAATCCCAACCTGTGGTTGTCTACTCAGTCGTTAAGTCTCATTAAGTTAAATGGGATTTACTCCTAGGCAAATGTATGCCCATTGAAGCCCCTCTGCAGACACCCACAAATTGGTATTGTCTCTTCTGAGATCCCCGGCTGTGCAATAATGGTTCCTTGTTTTGTTCAGTTTTATTTTCAAAGTAACCCCTAAGAACACCCAGCCTCCCGGGTTACGTGCAAACTTAAACCCAGTACTGAACTCGCTGGTTGGTATCTTATCATCACGCTCCAAATTACAGCCTTAAAAAGAGTGCGAAAGCTTTACAGAAGGAGCATGTGTATCCCTGGTTCACAGACGGCTTGTTCGCACGTTATACTGAACACTGGTGCACACTGTCTCTGCATATGGTTCTCGTGCGAAAGAGTGAACCCTTGTTGACCTGCATATCACAGTTGCTGCATACACAGGTGCCCAGGCTGCCGACTTGTGAAACGCTACACGTTAGCAACTGTACGCGTGTCCAATAATTGTGTACAGAGAGGTATACTGCACAGATTGTGCACTCATAGAATGTAACATGTGAACACAAGTACACTGGTTGTGCATCACTTGAATGAATTATGCAACATGTGGACACACGACACACATTCTGCTATGTATTTTGTAAGTTGGTATTTGCTAGGATTTGTGATGCTGTACAAAACTGCAAATTAAATAAATAAACACTAGCAACACGCCTACAGATACAGAAATAGGGAGAGATGGAGGCTAAGGGAGAGGATACATTTATTATGAATCAAAAGGGGTTAGTCTAAAACTTCTGCTCCCCACCACCCCTTAATAAAAGGTGTACAATGCCTGCTATAATCTTTGTGTCGAAGGGAAGAGTTAAACTGACAACTCTCCCGTTCCTAGATAGGCAAGGGGTGGGTGCGTCTTGGAGGGGCATTGACTTCCTGTTCCTGCCCATCCCCATAGCTTTGGTGCAATTAATAGCTCGGGGGGGGGGGTATTTTGCCTTAGGAGACTTTGGCTCCAGGGATCTGAATCCCGAGCACTGGAAACAGCAGCGAGAGGTAAGTTGAGTGGGGGATGAAGCGGAAAGGCAAAGATCAGCTAGGAGGCGAAAGAGGGAGAGAAACGTCAGCAGAGAAGGGTCCGGATTGCAATTGGCCGGTCAGGGTTGCAAACGGAGAAGACATGCAAAGTACACAGATCTTGGGGGTTGTTTGAACCGGGAAAGGAGCAGGGGCCAGGGCTAAGAGATGCAAAAACACTGCAGAGAAAACAAGGTTTCTCTAACCAAGTGTCAGCCTTAAACTTATGGGGTGGGGAACCTGTGGCTCTCTAGATGTAGGATGAGGACAGCAACTCAGAGCACCTGCCTCGCAGGCAGAAGTTTCCGAGTTCAGTCCCCACCAGAGCACCTGCATTTCTTAATGCAAACACTCTGTTCTAGTCCAGGAGCTTCAGTGAGAATAAAAATGGATGTGCATGAACCACCAGGACCTCGACCAGGCGAGCGATTGGATGCAGGAGGAGGCAAAGCCCACATCCCCCAAATGGGAGCCACCAGGGAGTTTCTGACGGGGGCTGCTCCACAGCCTGTTAAGCAAGAACCGAATGAGCAGGGCTGGGAAGGCCAGTGGCCGGGATTCATGGAGACCGTGCCAGTCCCTCAGTCCCAGAGGAAAACTCTACAGCTGCTTGAGCCCACCTCAGGAGAGGGCGCTGAGGGATTCCAGGTCTCCTTTGAAGGAGCTGGCGGCAGCCTGGAGCACAGAG
This sequence comes from Zootoca vivipara, assembly GCF_963506605.1. Lineage (NCBI taxonomy): Eukaryota > Metazoa > Chordata > Lepidosauria > Squamata > Lacertidae > Zootoca > Zootoca vivipara. Next base: position 10,424,579 of record NC_083277.1, read on the forward strand.
GAGGGGACGTGTCTAGCACCCTGCTAGGCCTCAGCAGAGAGAACCTGGATTCTTCAGTGAAAGTGAAGGAAGAGATTCTGGAGGAGGACACTGTCAGCAGCTACTTCAAGGAATTCACTGGCCAAAGAGCCAAGGAGGCCCCAGAGGTAAATTAGCCCACTCTGGGAAGCGTTGCAACCAGGATTTATTCAACCGTCCCCTTCTGCCCATCTATATTGTGCAATAAATCTCTTTCTGCCCACTCCATTTTATAGGGACGTGGCGCAACCACACGAAAGTTGTCCTGCATGGTTCTTCCCTTAGTGCTGGGTGGAGTGGTGATGGCGAGAAATCAGAATTATTGCCATTGATCCAGACTTTCTAATTTGTATCTCCCCACGTCCCTTTCTATTTCAGATGCCACCAGGATCTGTTGAAGATGTGGCAGCTGATTACCCCAAGTTAATCTCAAATGCTGTGAAGGGCCAAATTCCTCTGGAAGTCAAGGAGGAGGAAGAGGCCAGCTTGCTGGGTAAGGATTTGAATCCGAAAGTTAGTATTATTTGGAAACTTCTAAATGCTTCTGATAGGTTTTACTCCCTCTCTTTCAACACTATGACTCAGGGACATTCAACAAACCTGAACGTTTGGAAGATTCAGGACACATTTGTAAGGCTTGTATTTCTGCACACCTTTGGGCTATCCCTGAGCCTGTTGATGTGTGGATGGTAGTTTTTGGCTACATCACTTGAAGGAAAAACTCAGTCTTAGAGTGGAGGATTGGGTAATTCACTTTATTCCTTTGAGAAAACTTTTTCTATCTCCAGTACAGGGTTTAACTCATTAATTCTGTTTCTTCCAGTAGGCCAAGAGTGGGGGAGCATAAAGGAGGCTTTTCCACTTAAGCAAATTGACACCAGTGGAATATCGTTGGAAAGAGCTAAAGGGGTGTTTTTCCTGGGTGGTGAGCTGGACGAGATGCCTGCAGTTCAAGAATCCAAGCAGGAATACCGTCAGTGGACAATGTCAGAATACAGGTTACTTTGTGAGGAAGGTAACAGTGAATCATGCAAAGGAAGTTTCCAAGATAAATTCTTAAGCCATGAGGCAATACAGATGGACTCAGAGTGTGGAAAGAACTTCTGTCAGGACGCTGATCTAACTAAGAATCAGAAAATGCTGTACACGTGCACATTCTGCGGGAAAATTGCTAACAGGAGAGCAGACCTCCTTGTTCACGAGAGAACCCACACTGGAGAAAAACCATACGAGTGCTCCGAGTGCGGGAAAAGCTTCAATACCACGTCTTACCTCACAAAACACAAAAGAATACACACAGGAGAGAAACCATATAAATGTTCAGAGTGCGGGCAAAGCTTCTGTCAGAAAGGGAATCTGTTTTCACATGTCAGAATCCACACGGGGGAGAAACCATATAAGTGTGGGGAATGCGGACAAAGCTTCAGTCAAAGGAAAATCCTTGGTAAACACCAGAGGATCCACACAGGCGAGAAACCGTATAAGTGTTTAGAATGTGGGCAAAGCTTCAGTCAGGCATCACATCTCCTTACACACAGAAGGACCCACACAGGAGAAAAACCTCATAAATGCTCAGACTGTGGGAAAAGCTTTAATCAGAAAGGAGACCTTGTTATCCACAAGAGAAAGCACACTGGGCAAAAGCCGTATGAATGCTCTGAGTGTGGGAAAAGCTTTAGCACAGGCTATCAATTCATAAACCATAAACGGTTACATACAGGGGAGAAACCCTATACTTGCTCAGAATGTGGACAGAGCTTTAATTGGAAGTCAAACCTTATTACACACAGGAGAATCCATACTGGTGAGAAGCCATATGTATGCTCCATCTGTAGGAAAGGTTTCAGCGATAAATCCTCCCTCACTAAACACCTGAGAACCCATACAGGGGAGAAACCCTACAAATGCTCTGATTGTGGGCAAAGTTTCAATTTGAAATCAAACCTTATCACGCACCAGAGAACCCATACTGGAGAGAAACCGTATTCGTGCCCCGAGTGTGGGAGAAGCTTAAGTCACAGATCCTCCCTTACAAAGCACATGAGGACCCACACAGGAGAAAAGCCTTATGAGTGTTATGAATGCGGGAAAAGCTTTATTTCTAGCTCTGACTGTAAGAAACACGAAAGGGTACACACACGAGAGAAACCATACAAACGCGGGAGGAAATGTCCACTATTCCCTCTGTTTCCGTAACAGAAAATCTACATGTGAACCTTTAGGATGTCTGTGAAGAAGAGTTTGGAGTGAAAGCTTCATAAATTTAGACTGTGTGAATAGTTTATGCTGGAGATCAATGGCTACTAGGTAAAAAAAAAAAGTGAAACTATACAGGTTTTTTTTACCCTAGGCAACATTCCATTCATTGCAAATGGAAAGCAGACCTCATAGATATATTCTTGAAATACCTTGATAGAAATTAAGTCACTGCTAGATTCCGCCATGGTTTAGTTGCTGAAATTCATTGGAGGCAGATGGAGCACCAACCTCACTCTCCAACAGCCAGAAGATTATCCCAAACTCAGTAGGGAGGATAGGGACAAAACCAGAATTAGGTGTCTCCACCTATCATGGGCTCTGCCTCCACCTACTGTTGGCCTCCTTGCCTTCCAGCTACCAGTCACAGTGAGCAGCAGTCTCCACATATGGGTGCTGAACTAATGTTCCAACGTTTTATCTTGCGCTAGAGAAATCTGATGGACTCTGGGCCCGAGCATCCAAAAGGTTGGTGTTGGCCCCTTAGAAGTTCCAAATATTTATTCAACTATTTTGGAGGACTGGTGCCTACAAACGAGAGAAGCAAAATAGCTGCTGCTAAAAAAAACAACACCTGGAAATATTGTGTGCAGCTAGTAAAATTTGTATCGTATTGGGTTGGTTTTGATATTTGGTTTTTTTGTTGGTTTCTCTGTCTCTTTAAAGGTTTTCAATATACCTGTTCTATGTGGTTTTCTTTTCAGTCATTGTTAGCCTCTGTCTGGAGTTGGATGACTAGAAGTTTTGAGTGTGTCAATTCATACACACTTCAGACTCCCATGATGCTAAATGTAGTTGATGCACATGCAACAGCTGAAAGAGTTGTGTGCAAAGCGTTTTCTCATTAAATTCTAGTCTAGATCTTCCCCCCAATCCTGTTCAATATATACAAATCTCAGGGGAATTCAGCACCAAATTCTTGCGCCAAAAAACCACAAGTCCTGACACCTTAAAACACGGACAGGGAACCTCAGGGGCTGAATGTGGCCCTGCATACCTCTCTCTAGCCCTGGGAGCTCTCTCCAGGCCTCCAGAGAGTGTTTTTGCCTGGCTGGAATTTGTCCTTGAACTCTGACCATGCCTCTTGCTTCCCTGGATGGAAGACTCAAAGAGCGGTATAAGTGTATAAAAGTAATATTTGCATTTGGTGGTCTGCCCATTTTCACCTCTGGCTTCACTCATCCCTGGCCCACAGAAGTTTGCCCAGAAAGGAAAATGGCTCTCAAACCCAAAAAGGTTTCTGCCACCTCTGCCTTACAGAGCAACAAATCTATTGTGGACAAAATTTACCTATAGCCATGTTGCTCTGCTGTTTGAGGAGGACCTCCAACAGAAAAAAGAAAAAGGATGACAGCTATATTAGCACTCAGAACTAATGTGTCAGAAGTTTGCAGGCCAATCCTGTACGATTCTACTGAACATAGAAATAAGCCCCATTCAGTTCAGTTGGTCTTACTCCAAGGAAAATGTAGATTTCGGCCTTAAGAGGCAGTGTGCTTCAGGTACGAGTTGCTAAGAAGTCGCAACGGGAACATGCTATAGTGCCTTGCTCAGGGGCTTCCCAGAGTTACCTGCCTGGCCACAAGATGTTGCAATATAAGGGTCTTTGAGATGATCCAGAATGGTTTTCTCACACCACAGAATAGTGAGGGAAAGTATGAGATTTCTTGAATTCTTGTTTTCGGTTGATGCTACGATTCCAAAGCAGAGGTCTAGGACCACCTGCATTAAAAGCCCCTGTGCTGCCCCTGAACTACTAGCTCTTCCTGGGGCTGTGAGAATGGGAGAGGAACAATACATTTGCTCTTCTGCTCTCAAACCTTTTCTGGTTTTTTTAAAAATATATAAATAAAATAGAATAACAATGTGTGCACATAGGTATAAAAATACCTGTTCATGTGCTCAGAATGGAAAAGGGGTGTAGGACAGCAGGGATGAAATGACTGAAAGGACAGAAAACAGCCCAACCCCCAAACATTTGTCAAGCTTTGTGGCCTGTTGTGAGCAATAAATGCATGAGCTGTTGCAATTTTCCAAATGGAATGTGCAGCAGCCGAACACATCAATCACAGAGGCATCCATAAAAACTGGATCTGAATGACTCACATGATGTTAAAGTACTGTCTGCAATCACCTTTGGGCTTTCTAGTGATAAAGCGGGGTATCAAATCCAAACTACTCTTCTTCTTTTTCTTTTTCTTTTTCTTTTTCTTCTTCTTCTTGTAGGGCTGTCTCTCCCTGTCCCCTCCTCCCTATCCCAGACAACACCTCCATTGAAGGAGAGTCCTTCACCTCCTGAGGGACTCTGTTCCACTGTCAAATGTCTAATGGCAGTGGCATTTCTATACAGGAGCCACTCACTTTCCAGCTTCATAAAGTGCCGCATGTTGATTAATTTGAAAAACTCAAATAAATTTACAAAAAAGAAAAGAAAAAGAATTCAGTGTTGTGTACACGTAAGAGGTGGGGTCGAAGCCCTGAACACCAAACCATGGATTTTACCCCCGTTTTGCTGTTTTATAAAAACAACAACAGCAAAAACAATTTCACATAAGCCTCTTTGCTCAACTTATCCCCATTTAATTCCCCACCAAAACAACAGGACTATAATAATAAACAAAACAGAAACAGCTTTACAAAATCAACGAAGTTTATTTAAACAGACAGAAAGAGGGGAAAAACACAGACAAGCCTCATGTAATTATTATTGTTGTTGTTATTATTTAAATCAAGATAATTCTAAGCCATAGGTTAGGAATACTACACTATGTCCTCAGTAGATGATCACCTCACTTAACTATTAGTGAATTATTTAAATGCTAGAGTTGTTTCCCTAACCCAGGGAATAAAGAGGTCCCACGGAGGGGCAATCATGTGTCATCTTCAACAGCCTTTGCTGTTTGTATGCCCTAATAACATTAGCTAGTAGTTGTGTAGAGCCAGTTCAGTTAGGAACATTAGAAATGACCTTGTACCAAGCCAGACCAACTGGTCCATGTTGCTCAGAATAGTCTGCACTGACTGGTAGCGGTTCTCCAGGGTTTCAAACAGTGGTCTCTCCCAGTCCTTCATGGGGGTGTGGGAATCTTCTGCATGCAAACTAAGCTACAACGCCCCCCCCCATCATCTGCACTGACTGGCAGCAGCTCTCCATAGTTTCAGGCACAGAGCCTTTCCCGACCCTACCTAGAAAGGGCTCTGTTCACAAGTGAGGGGGAACAGGGGGCACATGGAATTGCAGAATTGGATCTCAAAGGCCTTCTAGTGCAACTGCCTGCAATGCAAAGCATCCATGACAGATGGCCACCAACACCTGCTAAACAACCTGTGACAGTGATGCTCATAGGTCAGGAGAGGCCCTGTCTGCACCATCTTCATGCCTCCCCCCCCCCGCTTTTCCATGCGGGAAATGTGAAGCCAACTTATACTGACCGGGTCAGGCCATTGGTTCCATTGTCCCAGAATTGCAGCGCTCTCAAATATTTTTTAAATGGGAGATCCCAGGAACCCAATGCAGGACCTTTTCAAAAGGCACCATAGCTCAGTTGTAGGGCACAATTTGCCCACGTAAGGCTCATCTCCAGCAGGTGATGTGGAAGGCCCACTCTCTACCCAAAAGCTTGGAGAGCCCATGCCTGTCAGAATGCATAACACCAGGCTAGGTGAATAAGGCTACTTCTTACACCCTCGTGTTCTGCCTGTGAGATCTGGGAGCGGCCAGGCGAAAGTTCTGAAGGCCAGGCAGTGAAAACTGAAGGTTCACGTTTGGCCTGAGGTTCCCCACCCCGGCCTAGAGTCTAAGCGATGAGAGAGGTCAGTAATTTTCTTTATTTGCTTTAACCATTAAAGCAAATAAAGAGATCCCCAGTATGAATTCTTCCAGCGTACATTTAAAGCACCATCGTCAATCCCTGGTGTTTCAGCTCAAAATCTGACCCTGCAAAATTTGCAGTCAGTCTATGCCTTTTCTAGCAGGGAAGGTCAGAGGTAGAGCAACTGCTTTGCATGCAGGTTCCAGGATCAATACCTGACATCTCCAGGCAGGGCCAGGAAGGTGCCTGAATCCCTGCAGAGCCACTGCTGGTTGGTGTGAAAAATGGGTGCTTCAAGGATGGGTGTTAATATTACAGCTTCAGAGCCATCGCAAATGGGTCACTGACAACAGTTTGGTCTTTTTTAAAGTTCCTGAAAAGGGTAAATCTGGATTAATGGGGGGGGGGCTGAGGATATGGGCTGGCATAAGGTGAGGAGCACTTATCCCACCGTAAACACCTATCTGGAAGCACCCAATTCTGAGCTAGAAATAGGAAGTTACCTTATACAAAGTAAGACCACTGGTTCATTTAGCTCAGTGACTGTCAGTGGTTCTCAAGGGTTTCAGACAAGAAGACAGTCAGAGCCCTACCTGGCAACACCGGGGATTGAACCAAGGACCGCCTGCGAGCAAGGCAGGTGCTCTACCATAGAGCAACAGCCCTTCCTAAGCTAGACAGGCCCGTGGTCTCTGACTTGATATAAGGCAGCTTCCTATGAGCCTGTGATAAGAGCTGGCATCAACCTTTGTCTGCAATGCAAGCACTCAGGAGGTGGTCTCTCTCGAGTGGATTCTCTTGTGTCGTCTAAGGGATGCCTTGTGGCCGAAGCTCTGCCCACAATCCGAGCACTCGTAGGGCTTCTCCCCTGTGTGAACCCTCCTGTGATTGACAAGGTTAGAGTTCGTGCTGAACTTCTGCCCACAATCCATGCACTGGTAGGGCTTCTCTCCCGTGTGCACCCTCTTGTGATTGACAAGGTTGGAGCTCGTGCTGAAGCTTTTCCCACACTCGGCGCACTCAAAGGGTTTCTCTCCCGTGTGCGTTCTCTCGTGGATGAGAAGTTTGGAGCGGCTGATGAAGCTCTTCCTGCAGTAGCTGCACTTGTGGGTTTCTTCCCCAGCTTGGGTTTTCTTCCCCGTGTGCAGCCTTTCGTGTTTCCGGAGGTAAGAGCTCGAGATGAAGCTTTTCCCACACTCCGCGCACTCGTACGGCTTCTCCCCGGTGTGGGTTCGCCCGTGTATAATGAGGTCTGCTTTCTGGTTGAAGCTCTTGCCGCACTCCAGGCACTCGTACGGCTTCTCTCCCGTGTGCGTCCGGATGTGGATGACGAGCTGGGGCCTGTGGACAAAGCTCTGCCCACACTCGGAGCACTTATATGGCTTCTCTCCCGTGTGCACCCTTTTGTGAGTGATGAGGTTGGAGCTGGAGGTGAAGCTTTTCCCACACATCGGACACTCGTAAGGCTTCTCTCCCGTGTGGGTTCTCTCATGTACAATAAGGGAGGCCTTGTCGCTGAAGCTCCGCCCGCAGTCCGAGCATCTGTATGGCTTCTCGCCAGTGTGGACCCTCGTGTGTTTCATAAGGTTGCAGTTTGTGCTGAAGCACTTGCCGCACTCTGAGCACTTGTACGGCTTCTCCCCGGTGTGGGTCCTCTCGTGGATAATCATGTGCGCGCTGTTGTTGGAGATCTTCCCGCAGTAGGTGCATGTGTATAGCTTTTGCATCTTCTGATTCCGAGGAAAATCAAAGCTCCGGCGCAAAACGGTGCCCCAGTCAGGGCCTGTCCTTTTCCTCTTCGCCTTCTGGCTTCCCCCGGGGAAGGTGCTTCCTCTGTTGCTCTCATCACAAATAAAAGCTTGGACCTCTGCTGAGTTCTCTCGGTGGCTTTCTTGCCTCTGTTGATCGCCAGGCATCTCTTCCAACCCACAAACCTGGAAAATTTTCCTGTTGAGTCTTGCCAAGGACACTCCGCTGATGCCCACTTGTGGGTGCCTTTCAAAGGGGAAGGATTCCCCCCCATTCTCATATGCTTGGTCGCTGCCTGCCGAAACAAAGAGAGAATCAAGAACTCACCTCTACCCCACATTGGAGGAAAAACCCTCTAAAACCCATAAAGCTGCACATTGGATCAATTATCAAAGCTATTTTATACTGCCACACTCATTTAGGAACACAGGAAGCTTCCTTATAATGAGTCAGAATATTTGTGGGGAAAACAGAAGCTTTTTTTTACTAGGAATTTTGGGTCCAGAAATACCAAAGGAGTGGAAGAGACTGTAGTGTTTATGTTCACTACGACAGCTGCGCAAATGCTACTTGCTCAAAGATGGAAGGAAGATAAACTATCTACAAAAGAAGAATGGCTGACAAAGATGATGGACTATGCTGAAATGGCTAAAATGACTGGGAAGATCAGAGATCAAAAAGAGAACAAATTTAATAAAGAATAAAGAATAGGGGAAATGTACAAGTTACTTAAAAGAACATTGTAAACAGTTATCCGGCTCGGGGACATTCTCAGCCTCAGTTGGAGATGCTTGGAATTGGGAACCTTCTGCAAGTGCTCTACAACTAAGCTATGTCCCTTCCTTGTTTCCTTTCTGTAACTAAGCCTAACTACATGTGATTTAATTTAATGCTTCTCCTTCCTCTTTCTCCATGCAAGCATGTAACACATATTTACATAAACTGTGCTTATGAATTTGTTGATGGCAGTAAAGTTTATGGAGAAGAAAACTTACCCCGCCCATCTGGCTGAGTCTCCCCAGCCACTCCAGGCAGCTCCCAATTGAATATTAAAACAATACAGCATTAAATATTAAAAGCTTCCCTAAACAGGGCTGCCTTCAGATGTCTTTTAAAATTAGGATAGCTGCTTATTTCCTTGACATCTGATGGAAGGGCGTTCCACAGGGTGGGTGCTGCTACCAAGAAGGCCCTCTGTCTGGTTCCCTGTAACCTCACTTCTCGCAATGAGGGAACCGCCAGAAGGCCCTCGGCCCTGGATCTCAGTGTCCGGGCTGAACGGTGGAGGTGGAGAGGCTCCTTCAGGTATACAGGACCAAGGCCGACTCACTGGCATATTGAATTTTATATGTATTGTATTGTATTTCACAGTGTGGTTTTAACTTTGTTCTGCTGCTTTGTTTGCCATCCTGGCCTCTCGCAAGAGGGATGGCAGGGTCAAAGAAACAATAATAGCAATTTCAATATGCTAATTCCTTGACCTCACCAGGTAGGGCTGCCAGAAAGCCTGAAGGGTTGGTAACCAGTCAGCATACATTAGACAATATTGAGCTCAATTGACTTTGATAAAAGACAGCTTCCTGTGTTGCTGCTACTACTAATAATAACACTATATTCTTCTTGAAAGAAATTTAATTAAAAAAAAATGCATTAAATAAAATACATCAATTTTAAAAAGGAACGTGTCAAAGGTCATCTAAGGCCTTTCAATTGCCAACTGAAGCTAGAAAAACTCTCCCTTTTCTAGATGATGCTCAGCCTGTCCTAGTCAACCAGAACAGCCACTTGCTCTAAAATGGAATGAGAGATCTAAAGGGTAGAGACCTGGGTGCCACTCAAGGCTTTCCTCCCAATGCAAACGGCAGCTGCAGGAGTGCTGACAACAACCCACCCCTTGAAAAATGTTATTTGCATTAACAAAAAGACATGCGTGGTAAATAAATGCAAAGAGGCATTTCATATCACATCTGGGTGTGAGAAAAGGAGGGTGAAAGTTGGGCTTTCCTCCCACCACAGCATTCTCCCAACTTGATGCCTTCAGGTAATGCTGGGGGCTGATGGGAGTTGCAGTTCAAAATCCCTCAAAGACGCTAGATTGGGAAGTGGCTTTTTCAGAGCTTTCACTGTCAAAAGCAGCCTGATAATTTCACCACAGAAATTGCAAAACGACCAAAGATCCAGACCCCTATCCCTTACCCAGAAAGCTGGCCTCCTCTTCGCTCTCCTCCTCAGCCTCTGCAGAGAGATGGGTGTCTGCTGTGTCCAAGAGATCTTGTTCGGACTTTGGAGAATTAGCAATATCTTCTGCAGGCCAAGACACCTGGAACAGAAATGGGGGTGCAAATCCAGATTTATTTATTTTAAATGTGTATACCGCAGATCCCAGGATAAAATTATAATATATATTAAAAACAAAAAATACATAATCAAAACAAAAACAACCCAATAACCCCCACAAGGCAGATTAGCGGAGACGCTGCTGTATTTCGAAAAACAGCATCTGAATAGCACTTTAGACCACAATCCTATACACACCTACCAGGAAGTGAGTCCCACTGATCTCGTATGAATAAATGGCTTATTCCTTTCCTAGTTTAATAAGCCAAGATACAAACACGGGCATCATCTCAACAAACATTACAACTATCTTACACTGCAGATGGGAGCGTTGAAGCCACAAGAAAAATCTAGATTATTATTTTTTCCTCACTGGGGAGCAAACAGCATTATGGCCGGGATGGGGGAGCAATTTAGATCAGGAAAACAGTGGTGATAGGAAGGAAACCTCCTTCGCAACAGCTGCTATGTTGATAAAAACCAAAGTTCCCTGAACATGCTTTGATGCCTCCTGATGTTTGCTCTAATAAGCCTTTTTTAAAGGATTAGAGAGAAATGCAGTGAGGAGGATGGGTCTGTCAATGAATCTTTGTTACTATTGCTCAGGGATGCCCAAACGTTTTCCAAAGAGGGCAAGATTTGATGAACATGCTAGAGGGCCGACCAAAGTTGTTGAGTTGTTGACCTTTTTTTAGGGTTGAAGTTGTTGACCTTTTAAAAAGAATTTTACCCCAAAGTTGTTGAACATTCTTTAGAACCCGGAGAAGGAACTGCCTGTGGGGGCCGGATTAAACTGACCGGCGGGCCAGATTAGACCCCCCAAAACGGACTTGCCTGCTATAGCTAAACAGAGCCTCCATGTCTAGAGGCAATGGATCTGTGACCTCCAGATGCTGGAAACCAATGGGAAAGGAGGGCACTTACCTTTCTCGGAAGCCTCTCGGTGTCTTGGAGCTGCAGCAGGAAGTCCTCAGCGAGGGCCGCCGCCTGGGCGCAGGTCTCTGGCCTGCATCCCTTGACCCAGCTCTGCATTTCCGCAGGCAGGATGATCAGGAACTGCTCCAGGACCAGCAGCTCCACGATCTCTTCCTTGGTGCGCCTCTCTGGCTTCAGCCACTGGGAGCAAAGGTCCTGGAGCCGAAGCCAGACCTCTCGGGGCCCCTCGGCCTCCTGGTAGCAGAACCGCCTGAAGCACTGCCTCTCCATCTCCGACCTCATGGCCTCATCTTCTTCCTCCTCATTCAGGATCTCCTCCTTCACTTTCACAGAGGAAATCAGCTCGCCTCCTTCCTCTCGTGATTCCCCACTCAAGTCTGGCAGGGTCTGGTGTGTCCCCCCTGCTCTCCCGCTGGGCCACCGACTGACACCTGCAGCTCCCCTGAAGGAGGCCGGGAGGACACCATCCCCAGAGAGGGGAGGACTGGGAGCCTGTGGGGTTTCCCACCTTGAAGAAGCGGGGTGCATCGTCATCAGGAAATCCTGCCACTGGGCATCCCAGTGCTGCTGCGGCTGCCCCTCCTCTGGCTCCTGCTTAATTTGATGTAAATCTCCCCGAGGCAGAAGATCCCTGAGAGTCCCAACTTGGCCCACAGGAGATTTTTTCCCTTTGGATTCCAGCCTCGCCCTTTGAATGGGCCTCCTCGGTCCCTGCTCTTCCATTTGTACGCCACCCTGTAGGAAAAGAAATCAACACAAAGTAAAGTAACAGTATAGAATAAAACTCAAGAATAAAAACCAAAGCATATTTTTTAAACCATTACAGTGGTGCCTCGGGTTACTTTGCCTTCGGGCTACATAACCTTCCGCTTAAGACCGCAGCAAACCTGGAAGTGCCGGGTTTTGATGCTCGTGCATTCGCAGAAGCGCTAAACCATGCAGCACGCATGTGGAGTTGCGGCGCCTCGGCTCGCGGAAACTTTGGGTTGCGGACAAGCCTCCGGAACGGATTATGTCCGCAACCCGAGGTTCCACTGTAGTCAGTTTTTGAAATATATTATTACTCCTGCCAACAAAGGAAGAATGGCAAACGAAACTGATGGACTATGACGAGCTGGCGAAATTAACAGGGGAAATTCGGAACCAGCAGGACCAGATTTTCCTGAAGGACTGGAAGAAATTCATGTTGTATTTGAAAGACAATTGTAATTATTTAACATCACTTGTAGGGTTACAGGAAGCTTTGTAGGGAGTATTTTACAAATTATTGTGAATAGGACTAAGAATTGGGGAGGTAAGATTTGAATCATAGCAATAAGCATAGTAACAAAATGCAGAACTAGAAAGGGATTTTAAAAAGCCATTAGAAGGGGCTGAAGGAAGTCTGCTGATTGTGTTTGCAAGACTTCTATGTATGCAATATGGCATGTCGTGTGAGTGTGTGCAGCACATTTGGCATGTGTGCATGTGGCTTTATGGTCTGCATCTTTTTTCTGTGTGTGTGCATGCATGTGCATACATTGGCCACAAAGCACACTGGAATGCGGCCTCCAGAATCAATGCAGCTTTAAGCCCATAAATGTTCCTCTTGCTCTATAGGAAAGAACAATAAAATCTGAGACTATCAGGAAGAGAGAACTCCTGAATCTACAGAGTTAATGTTCTAAACAGCCTACGGACACAAACTGTATTGAGATTTTCCTTTAATTGCTTTGATATATTTTTCTTAAAAATATGAAGCAGTATAGAAATGAAATGAGTAATACTCTGAACATTAATAGCTAATTTCGATTTCGCCTTCCTTAGTCTTTTTACAATACTGTCTTCAATGTTTTTATTATCATTAATTCCTTTCCAAATGCCACACTTCCAAAGAATCCTCCTTTCCTCTGCACTCTCAAAACTGTCACCCACTTCAACTCTCAGTCTTCACCTGAAAACTCAGCTGTATTACTGGGGAAGGTGGAAGATAAAACCTTTAAAGAAACAGGCTTAAGGCTCTCTCACTTATTTATATGCAGACCCAGGAGGTCACTGCCAACCTAGCAATTTGAAAGCACGTCAAAGTGCAAGTAGATAAATAGGTACCACTCTGGCGGGAAAGTAAACGGTGTGTCTGTGCGCTGTTCTGGTTCACCAGAAGGGGTTAGTCATGGTGGTCACATGACCCGGAAGCTGTCTGCGGACAAACACCGGCTCCCTTGGCCTATAGAGCGAGATGAGCGTGCAACCCCGATCAGGGGTCCCTTTACCTTTATGAATTCACTAGCTTTGACAGCTTGGGAAAAGATCAGATGCGTTCTCTGGAGGATAGTTCCATCAATTGTTTTATCAACAGTGACAGATCAACAGAACCTCCATGTGTAGGCACAGTGTACCTTGATTTGGGGCAGGCAAAAGAAGCCATTTCCTTGCTAAATGAATCTGATGGACACCATTGCCACAAGATGCAGTGATGGTAAAGCTTAGAGCACAGCTGTCAAGTTTTCCCTTTTCCCGTGAGGAAGCCTATTAAGCATAAGGGAATTTCCCTTTAAAAAGGTGAGAACTTGACAGCTATGGCTTAGAGAGCTTTAAAAAGCATCTGACAAATTCACGAAGGAGGGTGATAGGTTTATCAATGACACTGGCAGAGGAAAAGGGGCAGGAGCAGTGGCCCGCCACAGATGTCACGGGGGTGCACAGTGAGAGCCCCCACCCCCACCCCGTGCACTGCTCTTCCATTCCCCCCTGCCTCCCCTTCCCTCTCCGCCGAGGGGAGGACCGTGGAAGAGGACGGGGCTCCCTGATGAGGGACAGGCAGAGGGGCGGCAAAAGCCCCAGGTACGCCGCTGATCAGGGGGCGACTACATGCAGCCTCCATCGCGAAGCAGCAGCTGCCTTGGACCCCTCATTGTGCCCCTTGAGCTCAGCATCGTCTATAGGACTGAAGGGAGCAGCTCCCCAAGGATTCAGGCAGGGTCTGTGCCAGCCTGACCCAGAGATGCCAGGGTTTGCCCCTATGCCCTCCTGCGATGCCCTGTCCCTTCCTGCCCGGTTGGGGGGGGGCGCCTTGCAGCCTCTGCCTGGACTCGGGGGCTGATTCTGCCAGGCGAGGCGCACATGCTCCCATCCTCCCCATCTTGTTTCGTCCTCCTGCCCCCCACCCCCAAACGCCTCCTGCACCTCTGACTCCTCGCTCCGTCCCTGCACCGGAATCCGGCTCCTCTCCGAGGAAACTCGCCAGGCCACTGCCCGCTGCTCCTCCGCTCTCCTGGGCGGGGGGGACAGGAAAGTGCAGCCACTCTCGAGTCCCCCTGGCTGGCCCCGTTTCCTGCCTCTCTGAGCATCGGAGCTCGCTGGCTGTGGGTTGGGCCATGGGAGACCAGCCGGGAGGAGATCCGCAGCTGCAAGTCTGGATGCGCCCCCTTGCAAGGCGAATGCATCGTGCAGGCGGCGAGACCGCCCTGCTGCTTCCCCTGCCCTCGTATTTGCTGCCCGCTGCTTCTGATCCTGAAGGTTCTGCTCTTAACTATCAGGGCAAATAGACTACCCTATGAGATATGGACCATTCCTAGCTCTGGAGCAGCAGGGAGCAACCTTTTTTGCACCCTTCTCTAGATCAGTGTCCCCGCACACACAAATCGCTGAGCTGTCCTAACTCAGTCGGTAGAGCGTGAGATGCTTTATCTCAGGGTTGTGAGTTCGAATTCCGTGTGAGAAAAAGTGGAAATAAAGTGTAATGTTACCTTGAAATTGTGTACACAATAGTCCAATATTTTTTTTAGAGAAACACAAAAACTTCCCCTTTCTATACCCTTTCGGTGTCTTCTGTAATAAGTAGGTATTGTTTAGAATGCTGTCTCTCAAAATTTATTCTAACATTGGAATATACCTGGCGTTTTTTTAAACTATTCAGTACAGTATGTTGCACACAAATAAGTCTCCTTGTGATCAGTATGCAGTCACTGGTTTCCAAATCCTCAACAGGAAATATTCCTGAAATACCATTTCATGAAGCAGGCAGAATGCCACCAGCTGCCTGAATGCCTAGCAGCTGGAGGAGGGAGTTCAGTTCCCAGCTCTGCTGGCCGGGAATAGATCATGCGATCACTTAGCTTCAGCAACAGATGCCAGGGTCGGGCTCTGTTATCTTTCCATACCCTCCAACATTTCTCCAATAATAATAGGGTCGTCCCATTCCATAATGATAATTTTACTATTTATACCTCACACATCTTATTAGGTTCCGCCAGCCACTCCAGGCAGCTACCAACATATATAAAAACATAATAAAACATAAAACATTTAAAAAGTTCCCTACACAGGATTGCCTTCAGACAACTTGGGGGGCGGATAACCCCATACCCTCAGCATCAAATCAGAAACTGATGACAGCTTCTATAAATCAGGGACATCCCTGGGTCTGTCTTTCCCTGCTTTTTCCTTCGCTGTCTCTGGTCTCCTGCCTCCATTCAAGAGAGGAGGGAGCCTTCATACTGAGAAATATCGGGGCCAACAGGGCATAGTTGGTTGCCAATGCCTTCAGATGACTGCAGTGAAGGGAGAACCATTTTGAGGAACAGATTTTTGCAATTATTGGAAAGGGATGGAAAAGAGCACGGCTACATCGTTGTTTGGTCCTTCAGGTAAGGTAAAGGTAAAGGGATCCCTGACCATTAGGTCCAGTCGCGGACAACTTTGGGGTTGTGGTGCTCAGCTCGCTTTACTGGCCAAGGGGGCTGGCGTACAGCTTCCGGGTCATGTGGCCAGCATGACTAATCCACTTATGCAGCGCCCCCCAGTGCTCTGATGATTCTTCAGGTACTTGTTAAAGTTGTTCCATGGAATTCCTGGTCTGGACCTTGTGTGGAAATAAGTTTTCTCCATCACAAGAATAATTTTTGAAGCTTTACTGCAGAACAGTCTTTCATAGGCTTACAATAAGATGAACATGATAAAGTAGCAGATTGCAAGCAATGTTCAGTCCTTTATGCAGGGCCGTCTTAAGCATATCTGGCGCCCTGGCGCGATGATCCCTCTGGCGGCACGCCCCCCCGGTTTCTCAACACGGCTGTCTGGTGGGTACAGCGTGGCTGCTGCGGGTGCAGCCGCACGGCGCCCCCCTGGTAACCCGGCGCCCTGGCACCCTGCGCCACCCAGCCTGGCCGTAGGGCCGGCCCTGCCTTTGTGTAATCCAGTGAGCTATCCTCTCTCTGGTCCACAGAGGGAGATCCTAAGCTTCTTCATCATTGCATTACTTATTTTCAACTGCTGCTGCGGCTTCTCCTAGCCATCTTCAGTAAGCATCCACTGGCTTTAGATTTGTATCTGGTAAGTGTTTTAGGAGTTTTTAGCTTTTTTTAGCTGTATATTTTAAAAACAAGGCTCTCATGAGATGTTTCATTCTTTTGTTATTCTGACATTGGATTAATATTGCATTGCACAGGAGCACCTTGGCACAGCTGTTAAAAATAGTGAATTTTTAATATTAAAAAATAAAAATGCATTCTAAATGGTTTCTTTGGAAGCAGAACAAGCATTTTATTTCATTTTTAACAACAGAGCAAACGACACTGAATTCTTAGTGCTCATCCCAGGTTAAAGGCTAGCAGCCACACCCTCACAAAAAGCTATGAAATGATTTTGTTAGCAAGTGTCAAGTTGAATTCCTACCTTGTATTCCTGGGCTCCCTCTTCATTGGGAACCACAGTTCCCACTAATAAGGGAGTTCTGTGCTGCCTATGGACAGCCCTGGTCAGCAATGTGTCTGTAGCTCTTTGAGCCAGTTGAAGCTTCTGAGCCCTTTTCAAAGGCAGCCCCATGTAGAATGTGTTACAGTAAGCCCCACGCAATGTGGCACCAGACTGCTTTTTTGGGGGTGATTATCTGTTTGTTTTAAACAGAATTATGTAGGTAGGTAGGTAGGTAGGTAGGTAGGTATGTAGTTTAAATTCTCTTAATGCTTAATTATTTTTTTTAGAAGGGAATTCTTAGTGTCACAAAGCAATATCTTTAAACACAGCTCCATAAAACTGATTGTGCCCCCAAACTGCCTCTTTTTGTTTGTGGATTTTGATCCAGAAGGGGAAAGGTTAAGCAGAATCCAGCCTCCTCTCTGTGTCGCCCTTAGGTGTGCTCAGCCTTCAGCTGCTTCATGACTCCACCTTGCATGAGAAAGAAGGATGGAGCTCCAGGAAACAGGAAGTGGTCCTTCAGCCAGACAGGACATCTCACCATCACATACAGATCCCGTCTCCTGCTGGGGAGTCAAGACTGGCCCTGGGATGGTCGAGAGAGGAGGGGAAGGGGCCAGGGAAAGAAGGAATGGCAGGGCTCCAGATGCTCCCTTGGACCCCTCCCTTGACACCAAGGGGAACTCCTCTTCTGGGGCTGAAAGCATTGGCGTGAAGGTTTGATTATTGTCAGGAGTGCAAGGAAGGGGAAAAGGAAAGGTATAACACATGCCCCCCTGGACACACTAAGAACTGAATGATAATACCCCTGTCTGAGTGAATAGCTACTGGAGAGCGTAACATGGGGTTTAGCTGTAATGCTCACCTGCCTCCCTGGATGAGTCTCTTCTTGGGGTCAGGGAGCTGGGGTGGTCAATCAACATGAAGTTCCCAGGTTACCTTTCCTTCTAGACAGCTATTCCAGCTCTTGTCTCCTCCCCATTTATTTCTTTATGGAGGGGCAAAGGCTATGCACTTTTAATAGACGCAACTCCATCCAACAACTGGTGTCTTTGGGTGCACTGAGCTCCCTTCCCCCCCCCTCTCCTCCAGATATAATACAGATTCCCTCAGCATCTTGCCCCACCTTCCAGAAGGCAAATATATCTGATTAAGTGTTTTTTTAGGACATCATTATATCGTATGAAATACTGCCTTGTTTCTCTGAAGGGTGGAGTTTTTTTTCATCAGCAGTGATAAATATGACATTAATTGGTTAATGAACAACAGCTTCAATGTTGTCAACATTAACTTTGTCTAAGGTTTCAGACATACCCATTTCATTCCAGAAATATGCAGAAAATACTTGACTTCTCCCATCATGCTCCCATCAAGGTAGACATTTGGGGCAGAGATCCAGGGGCCCCCTCAGCAGCAGCAACAGGTGGATGCCCCACAAACATTTGTCACATTTTGAAGGTTTTTTTAAAAATTAAAAACAAACAAAAGGCTTTTCCTTAGCCCAGGCTTCCCCAAAGGCTTCCCCGGATGCGGCCCGCAAGGCTCTTTTATGCAGCCCCTGGCGACCCCCGCTGCCCCCGCCCGCTCTTACCGGCGTGGCGCGGTGCAGCCTCCCACTTTCAGGTCACCGGGAGCGTCAGAAATAGCTTGTATGCATGCCCAAGCATCATTTCCGGCGCACTTCCGGGCTGGAGGAGGCCCATGCGCATGCGCACAAGATATTTCCAGTGTTCCGGCAACCCGGAAGTGCACTGGAAATCATGTGTGTGCAGGTGTATGGGCGCGCGCTCCGGACCACAGCGCAATTGGCGCTGGTGGCACCGGCCCTCGGCAAGGAAAGTTTGGGGACCCCTGCCTTAGCCTCTCATAGCCCTGAAGTTAGCTCTTGATAAAGAGAGGGTCGCCAAATAACATGGCCCCCAAGAATGAAAACAAACACTTCCAAATTCTTTTTTGCACACCCAGAGACAGGGGCTAGCAACCTTTTAAAGTAGAGGGCCGGATCACTGTCCCTCAAACCTTGCTGCGGGATGGAGGGCGCATGCGCATGCGCACTCTCTCATTATTACAGGATCCAAAGATTCCATCAAAAACAATAATAAAGTTCCGAATATAATAATTTAAATTCATTTTTGTCAGAGGGTCGTCGTGGCTACTCTTTAAAAAATAAAAAAAAGCAATCAAACTGAGCAAAAAAGAAAAAAGATATAAAGAGAAAAGAGAAACAATTACTGTACAGTCAAATAATACGGTATTAGGCAAAACACATAATTCCAATCCACCAAGAAAAAATAAAAAAGAGAAAAGAAAATGAAAAAAGAAAAAGAAAATACAAAATTTGCTTCCTATTTTTTACAACATGCTTCCCTTTGTATATTCACTTTCCTTGCTGTACCTCCCATTTCATTTACTTAATATCCTTCCCACTGTTTAATCATATCATTTCTCCTCTTATGTATTCATTCTAAGCACCCCACTAGATCAGGGGTTCCCAACAAAATTTTATCGAGGACCCCTCATCGGCTCGCTATTGTGACAAGGACCCCCATTAAACCGTAAAACCGATTTCCAAGTAATCAGAGTTATATTTTCTAATTTTTCCAGTAAGCTTAACACTGATCTTGGAAGGGTTAGGTTCAAGGGATGCCGACGATTTAGGTTCAATGGACACTGACAAGATCGGTTCGAGAGTCACTGACTTACTTGCTTGAACATCAAATGCATTATCTTCCTCTTCATCTGTAGGCCTTTGTCGTTTTAACGAACCACTTTTTAACCAACGGTCCATTTTTAACTACGCGAACTGTAGCTTCCGCGAAAAACAACGCTTTGTTTACAAACACTACTGTTTTGCAAAGAGGCAGCGCGCGCCAGGGAGGAGGGAGGGGAATGGAGAAGACAGGGTACCTGCGCAGTAGCGCACAAATGAAGCCGACGCGCGCAAAGCATCTTGGGGAGGTGAGCGTTAGTAGAATGCGCGCGCTGCCTCTTTGCAAAACAGTAGTGTTTGTAAAGCGCCACCTAACGGCATACAGCAGAACTACTGCCTCTATCTAATTCTAGTTTTGCGCTAGACTCTGCTCATGCAGGAAGCGGCCAAAACAAAAAATCTGTTATCAAACGAAATATATTTAATATATTTTTTATTATAATAGCATCTTGCGGACCCCTCTGGCATAGCTCGCGGACCCCTGGGGGTCCCCGGACCACCTGTTGGGAACCACTGCACTAGATTATTCTCTAGATTCTCTTTCTCCAGATAGTCTTGTACATACTTCCTTCTTCCACTATTATTCGCCTAGGTATAAATAAATAATAACGTGGCCTCAGTTGGGCGGCCTGGGATAGTTAGAAGTAGTGGTGTAATTAGATCGAGCCGCAAGTCTTTGTAGAGGGGACATGACAGAAGGGTGTGAGCCACTGTTTCCGTGTTGCCGATTCCACAGCGGCAGAGTCATTTTTCCGCTGGAATCTTTTGAAATCTGCCCTCGAGTACGGTGGAGGGCAACACATCTACTCTGGCTAAAGTAAAAGCACGTCTGAATTTTGAGGTGGTTCATTTATACAGATAGCGTGACAGGGGTTCCAGCTGGGAGGGGGGAAAGAAGGCAAACCATTGGTATGGCCCATCATAAGGAGAGCTGATGTGGATGGAGTCCGCAGGAAAGGAGTTTTTGGTGCACTAGTTTGGACCACGCACTTTTATGCGAGTCCTGTAGCACTAGAGGCAGTAGGCCGGACGGATTTAAATTTATGCGGAGCCAATAATTCAGTGTTCTTTGCCAGGATCGGGTTTCTACAGAGGGCAGACTTGCTTCCAGACGTAATGCAGCATTTGGAACACACGGTGGAACTGCAAAAATCTGTCTTAGGGATTTAGATTGAACAGTTTCAAGATTTCTGCAGTGATTGCCCCTCCAGATTTGGGCACCGTATAGTATCTGGGCCAGCAGTTTGGCTTGGAAGACTTCGAGGGCTGCTGGAATGTATTTGCAGCCCTTCGTGTGAAAAAAGCGGGATAACATCTTTACGCTTTGGGCTGCTTTTTCTTTGACCCATTTTTGGTGTATGTCCCAAAGCCCGGATGCCTGAAAGACTATGCCCAGATATTTAAAGGCTTTAAGGCTTTAACTTGCTCAATTAGGTGATTGTCCATGCTCCATCTATGTAATTTATGTTTCCTTGTGAAGACCAAAACTTTGGTTTTCTGATGGTTTACCACCAACTGCTCTAAATGGGGCAATGTTGTTGTTTAGTCGTTTAGTCGTGTCCGACTCTTCGTGACCCCATGGACCGTAGCACGCCAAGCACTCCTGTCTTCCACTGCCTCCCGCAGTTTGGTCAAACTCATGTTCGTAGCTTCAAGAACACTGTCCAACCATCTCGTCCTCTGTCGTCCCCTTCTCCTACTGCCCTCAATCTTTCCCAACATCAGGGTCTTTTCCAGGGAGTCTTCTCTTCTCATGAGGTGGCCAAAGTATTGGAGCCTCAGCTTCACGATCTGTCCTTCCAGTGAGCAAATGGGGCAATAGAGGATCCTCTTTAATTTTCATAAAGCAAGGGCATAAACGGTGTTCTGCTGGGATTTTTGTAAATCTACTGGTCAGGTATGCAGTTGGCAATGTTTGAAACCGGGCCATAGTGAAAGCTCTCCGAAGGGTGGGATCAGTGATATCCACCAGGTAGTTGGCACAGATTTTGACTGCTTTTACTCGGGGAAACCAGTAGGAAAACCCAGATTTTTTATCTTCGTGGTGTCTAAAAAGGCAATTTTTTCAAAGATCCATTCCCGAACTTTATCAGGGCTCCACAGTTTGAGAGTATTAAACTCGGGTAGATTGTATCTGGATAGAATGTCTAATAGGTTTTGCGCCAAGTAGTATTATGTTGTAAAGATACAAAAGCTTGTTTAGCCAATAAGGTGTTTGAGGCATTTGCGAGGTTGATGAAAAAACGCAGAAATCTTAAGTGGGCCTGGCAGACACAGAAGGTAATCCTACTTCCACTCTTAAGAAGGCTACCGGAGTACCCTGAGGGAGGCCTAGAATTCTTCTGAGATAAAAATTCTGGAAGATTTCAAGCCGTTCTAGCAGCTTCTGATTCCATCCCCAGAGTTCTACCCCATATAGCATCTGGGGAATCACTTTTCCAACAAAAGCTTTTAGTGCCGGGGATTGCTTCTCAATTTTTTTCTCTTTATCCTTCAGTTGAGACAGAATATTCTCCTTTTTCTTGTTGCCTTATTGGCTTCAGCTGGGTTCCTTGCGTTGCGCCCGGCAGGGAGAAAGACAGTCAATAACGACACCGAGGGTTGAATTCAGAGAAAGAGTTTATTTCTCTATAGAGAAGGCACTTGGTGATGCTTCACGACAAGAGCAAAGAAAGACAGTTTGCATGAGGCTTTTATCCACTTTTGGGCTCCTCTACCCCCTCCCCATGAATCCACTCTGTAAGTGTGCAGATGTAAAGAAGGTCATAGGTTACAAATACACATACAGGAAGATCCGAGTCCTGTCCTTATCATACACACATGCTGACAATGTAAAACTCATCAAAATGACCCTGTACCATCAGCCTTCAGCAAGGCTGGTTTGTGCGTCACACTGGTAGCATCAGACAAGGCCAGCCATTCGGCCTTGATAGCTAGCAGGGCATCCTGTCTCGCTGTTCCTTATGCTTACATTACACTTTGGCACAGAGAGAGGCAAAGAGAAAAGCAAGCATCTAAGGAATATGGGGCTGAGCCACACAAGCAGAATTAGACAATGCAGACAATGCAAACTATATGATCAGATTTAGCTCAATAATACAATTAGCAAATCTCTTCCTATATCTCATATTGGGTTTTCTTCCTTATTGCATGCTGCTGAATCAAAAATCCTCTCATTATTGCTTTGCTTGCGTCCCAAATGACCCTTGTTTCTGTATCTGTATTCAAATTAATCTCAAAATAGTCCTTTAGGGTCTTTTGGACCTTCTTCACAATCTGCTCATTTCTCAGTAATGCATCATTCCTCCTCCATCTGAAGGAACCCTGAATATTTACTCTAGTTGTACATACACAGTCCAAACAGCTACACGATTTGCATCTGAATAGAACGTAAAATCATTTTCCACTGGATTCTTCAATCTCCACGTATCAATCATATCAAAGTTGTCTACCATTTCAAAGAAAGTCTTTGGTAATCTCCCATCATTTGAATACTTTTGTCTTTGCATTCTATCCATCAAAGTGGAGACAACCCCATTAAAATCTCCCATCAACACTATTTTGTAATCCAAATAGTCCATAATCATATAGCTTCTCGAAGAATTCAGCCTTGCCATCATTTGGTGCATAAATTCCAACCATTAAAACTTTTTTCACCTTGCGCTATTACTTCAACTGCAACATATCTCCCTCATCCTTAAACATCCTTGCGTTAAATTTTTCTTTTACATAAATTATCACTCCTCTTTCTTTCACCTTAAATACCGAAATAAAATCTTGTCCCGGCCTTTTATTTATGAGTTTCTTGTAAACATATCACACCCACATTTTGTTTTAACAACGTGTGATGAATTTGATTTCTTTTGGCTCGTAGGTTCAAACCAATCACATTCCATGATAATATTCTCAAGGCCATGCTGATCTACTGTGCTGCTCCAGCTCTGGCCCCTGCTCCTATGTCCAATCCAAATAACTGCGCTGCTCCCATTGCCAATCCTGGTCCTGGTCCTCCTTCTGACTCAAAATCTTTAGTGTTCTTCTCCAAGAATCTCCTCTTCTCCTCTACTGTTCTAATTCGTACTCCCCCCCCCAAATAATTTTTATTCGTTTTCCAATATTCCAAAATACAAAAACAACATTCCAAAAGCGAAAACACACACACACACAAAAAAGAAAACATAAAAAAGAAAAACATCATTTGTTACATTTATACTTAACATTGTTGACTTTCTCAATTCCCCTCTCACTGGGTCCATTTTAGAATTCCATGTAAGCAATTTCCATTTTTGTTTGTTATAATAATTCTTTCTTATAAGTCTATATATAATTTTCTATATATCTCCTATGTAAAGATGACAAAAGGTGTGCTGTCTCTGTCTGTTGGAATTTTCTGTATATAATTGTATATATAAAGAAGACAGAATGTAATATAATATTCTAAGACACATTTTTAATGCAAGACTTTTTGTCATTCCAGCTGATGAATAATAAACCGAAACAGGGCCTTGTCCTGGATTTTTAAAAACTGGATTGCTACTGGAATTTGTCTTATTATTATCAACTTAAAACTTTCTAAAAATTATTCTTTACCTGGCCAGAGCTCTTGGAATCTTTTCATTTGATTTTCTCAACTCTCCAAGGACTCCAAATTATTTGTATTGGCCTTTACGTCTTTGCTAAGATGTTGCAATCCTTCTGTATTTGCTTGCAAACCTTCTGTATTTGATCTTACTTCTTTTCTTTGTTGTTGTTGTTTAGTCGTTTAGTCGTGTCCGACTCTTCATGACCCCATGGACCATAGCACGCCAGGCACTCCTGTCTTGCACTGCCTCCCGCAGTTTGGTCAAACTCATGTTCGTAGCTTCGAGAACACTGTCCAACCATCTCATCCTCTGTCGTCCCCTTCTCCTAGTGCCCTCAATCTTTCCCAACATCAGGGTCTTTTCCAAGGATTCTTCTCTTCTCATGAGGTGGCCAAAGTATTGGAGCCTCAGCTTCACGATCTGTCCTTCCAGGGAGCACTCAGGGCTGATTTCCTGAAGAATGGATAGGTTTGATCTTCTTGCAGTCCACGGGACTCTCAAGAGTCTCCTCCAGCACCATAATTCAAAAGCATCAATTCTTCGGCGATCAGCCTTCTTTATGGTCCAGCTCTCACTTCCATACATCACTACTGGGAAAACCATAGCTTTAACTATACGGACCTTTGTCGGCAAGGTGATGTCTCTGCTTTTTAAGATGCTGTCTAGGTTTGTCATTGCTTTTCTCCCAAGAAGCAGGCGTCTTTTAATTTCGTGACTGCTGTCACCATCTGCAGTGATCAAGGAGCCCAAGAAGGTGAAATCTCTCACTGCCTCCATTTCTTCCCCTTCTATTTGCCAGGAGGTGATGGGACCAGTGGCCATGATCTTGGTTTTTTTGATGTTGAGCTTCAGACCATATTTTGCGCTCTCCTCTTTCACCCTCATTAAAAGGTTCTTTAATTCCTCCTCGCTTTCTGCCATCAAGGTTGTGTCATCTGCATATCTGAGGTTGTTGATATTTCTTCCAGCAATCTTAATTCCGGCTTGGGATTCATCTAGTCCAGCCTTTCGCATGATGAATTCTGCATATAAGTTAAATAAGCAGGGAGACAATATACAACCTTGTCGTACTCCTTTCCCAATTTTGAACCACTCAGTTGTTCCATATCCAGTTCTGACTGTAGCTTCTTGTCCCACATAGAGATTTCTCAGGAGACAGATGAGGTGATCAGGCACTCCCATTTCTTTAAGAACTTGCCGTAGTTTGCTGTGGTCGACACAGTCAAAGGCTTTTGCATAGTCAATGAAGCAGAAGTAGACGTTTTTCTGGAACTCTCTAGCTTTCTCCATAATCCAGCGCATGTTTGCTATTTGGTCTCTGGTTCCTCTGCCTTTTCGAAATCCAGCTTGCACTTCTGGGAGTTCTCGGTCCACATACTGCTTAAGCCTGCCTTGTATAATTTTAAGCATAACCTTGCTAGCGTGTGAAATGAACGCAATTGTGCGGTAGTTGGAGCATTCTTTGGCACTGCCCTTCTTTGGAATTGGGATGTAGACTGATCTTCTCCAATCCTCTGGCCATTGCTGAGTTTTCCAAACTTGCTGGCATATTGGGTGTAGCACCTTAACAGCATCATCTTTTAAAATTTTAAATAGTTCAGCTGGAATATCATCACTTCCACTGGCCTTGTTATTAGCAGTGCTTTCTAAGGCCCAGTGCTTTCTAAGGACTTCTTTTCTAATTTCTCCCAAAATTCATAAAACTTGTTCTTCAAATGACTGATCTCTGGAGGCCCTCCTTGTTGCTATTTTTTGTTTTACACTTGGAGTTGGTTCTGCAGCCATAACAAAAACAGCAGCTGGCAGCTGAGAGTTTCAAGGTCAAGCCATTATATAGCAAACAGCCAGCAACAGATAGCTGGAAGTAATACAACAGCATCAGTCTAAGCAGACAGTTTAAATGTATTTTCTGTGCCTGAGAAGGCAATTTATGTTTCCAAACAGAAGAACAGGTTTATATGTTGCAATATAGTAAAATTGTAATCCAATTATAGCAGTTCAGACGCTACAGTAACTTCTAAAGCTCCAAATAGGAAAACAAAAGTTAAAAGTATCCTCTCTATTATGAGGTCACAATGGAGTCTAGCTGCTCTGACCTGGTCTCCACTTCCAGAGAGAGAAAAAATTGTAAAAAAAAATTCCTGTTATCGCAGGTTCTACATCAATTTTATCTCTTGCCCCCTAACCCTGCCTCAGGGGGGATTTTTAAAGTTCAGAATTTTGAAGTTTAGCAGTAAAATATTTCTCTCCCGGCTGCAGTAAACGTTCAATTGCTTTCACTTTGCCACAGCGGAAAAGGACTGATCTCCTTTTTAGAATCTCTTCCTTGACCGAATTAAAGTCCTGATCAACTTTAAAATTTATCCTTTTTACTCACGGTATCCAAATTGTCCAAATTTCTTCTTTTTTAAGGAGAAATTGATCGCTCAGAGTCCGCCGGATCTAGAAGCTTTGTGCAATGGAGGAAGTGAACACACCAATAGTACCCACGTCTGCCACCCTGCTCACTCTTGGGGCTCTCGGGCCCCGCTTTGGTGGTGGTGGCAAAAGGAGCAGTGAGCAGGGGAGGGACGAGCAGCTTTAAATGGCCGCTATTAAGCAATCACGCTGGCACAAACAAAGCCCAGGCCCCTTCCTCTTGGCTCTAGGAGAAGGGGGGAGGGAGGAGGAAAGAAAGCTGCAACCAATCAGAGGGAAACAATGCAGCTGGCACCAATCAATGACTAGCCCCCTTCCTCTGCAGGGCGGGGAGAAGCCAGAAGCCAGGAGGAGGGAGGGAGGAGGCGTCACTGTCAGGTAGAGAGAGGGAAAAAATGGTGCAGCCCAAATGATATGAATCAGAACCATGTGGCGATTTCTGGACTGTCCGTGGGCCGGATACAAAACCCATTCTGGCCGGAACTGGCCCACTGACCTTAGGTTGCCAACCTCTGTCCAGAGACTTGGCAGTCATCTTCATTTCCCACAAACTCTGGGAACTGTGGTTCTGGGAGGACCCTCTCATACGTTTCTGAGCCTCCTCAGCCACATACAATTGGAAACCCTGAGACTACAATTCCCAGAAAAGCTGGACCAAGGCCTTTAGCCACAGCCCTGACTGAAGTTCTCTTCTCTCCCTCTCCAACTCCTGCATTCACAACTATTATGCCCCCCACTCCTCAGTCCCTAGCCCTAATTCTTTCACACATTCCTTTAAAATATTTATGTGAACTAAGAAGCACAAAAAACACCCTCACAGGTCACCTTCCACAGGTCAAAAGCCAATGCAGAAAATATTTAATATAAAAAGCTCAAAACAAGCACAGAAAATAGGAGATGAGTTTTAAAAGGAACCCAAATTAACATTTAACACAGAGACCTTTACATTCAGCTGGAAAATGCTATCAGTAAAAAGGTCTTCAATGGATTATGCAAAGTTCAAGTAATGAGCATCTGGAATGCTGATTCACAAGACAAGGGCAGCCCATCATTTTTTATATTTTTAAAATAAATTCTTTATTGTTTTAATAGTTTAAAATACGGCATATATACTTTGCACCTTACTTACACCTTTCACAACATATATTTATACAAAAAAATACAATCAAAAGGAAAAAAGAGAAGGATTAAAAAAAGAAAAATACATCAACAACAAAAAAACCATTTTCAATTACTCTCTCTGTAGTTTATATGATTTCATTATTTTATCGCACAGTTGTAACTATCTACTTGCTATTTCATTTCTTTCTTTCTTTCTCCCCCCCCCTCTTTCTTTGTTATTGTTTATACCAGGTTCAGCTTAGATCTGCTATTAGGATTTGAGATAAATATTCTTTAAACATCCTCCATTCCTTCTGCGTTATTTGTTTCGTTTGTCCTCTTATTCTTCCCATTGATTTTACCAACTGTAGGTACTCTAACATTAAGGTTTGCCAATCCGTTATGCTGGGTATATTTTTACTTTTCCAATTTCTAGCCACAAAAATTCTTGCTCAACCAAGCTATACATTAACAAATCCACCCCACACAGTCTTTCCTATTGCTCCATTACGACATTATACCCAAAATCCTGGGCAGCCTATCATTTTGACAGTGAAGGGCGGAACTTAAAACTCAACAGATTCCTCATTCCATGCATTTACAACTGATTTCCCCCTTTATGAGTTTATTGATGTAAGTGAACCCTGAGTTAAACACTCCATATATTTATATGGGTTCCCCCTGTGTGAATTTGCTAACGAATATTAAGGTCTCCACTCCCTCTGAAGCCCTTTCCACATTCAATACATCTGTAGGTTTCATACTGTGTGTTTGCTGATGTTTTCTAAGGTGTCCATTTTGACTGAAGCTCTTTCCACATTCAATACATTCAAATGGTTTCTCCCCTGTGTGAGTTTGCTGATGTTTTCTAAGTGCTCCATTGTTACTGAAGCTCTTTCCACATTCAATACATTTAAATGGTTTCTCCCCTGTGTGAGTTTGCTGATGTTTTCTAAGTGCTCCATTGTTACTGAAGCTCTTTCCACATTCAATACATTCAAATGGTTTCTCCCCTGTGTGAGTTTGATGTTTTCTAAGTGCTCCACTTTGACTGAAGCTCTTTCCACATTCAATACATTTAAATGGTTTCTCCCCTGTGTGATTTCGCTGGTGTATTCTAAGTGATCCAGTTCTACTGAAGCTCTTTCCACATTCAATACATTCAAATGGTTTCTCCCCTGTGTGAGTTCGTTGATGTATTCTAAGGTCTCTATTTATACTGAAGCTCTTTCCACATTCAATACATTTAAATGGTTTCTCCCCTGTGTGAGTTCGCTGATGTCTTCTAAGTGATCCAGTTCTACTGAAGCTTTTTCCACATTCAATACATTTAAATGGTTTCTCCCCTGTGTGAGTTCGCTGATGCATTCTAAGTGATCCAGTTCTACTGAAGCTCTTTCCACATTCAATACATTCAAATGGTTTCTCCCCTGTGTGAGTTCGTTGATGTATTCTAAGGTCTCTATTTATACTGAAGCTCTTTCCACATTCAATACATTCAAATGGTTTCTCTCCTGTATGAGTTCGTTGATGTATTCTAAGGTCTCCATTTTCACTGAAGCTCTTTCCACATTCCATACATTCAAATGGTTTCTCCCCTGTGTGAGTTCGTTGATGTCTTCTAAGGTGTCCACTTTGACTGAAGCTCTTTCCACATTCAATACATTTAAATGATTTCTCACCTGTGTGAGTTTCTTTATGTTTTCTAAGTGTTTCACTTTCACTGAAGCTCTTTCCACATTCCATACATTCAAATGGTTTCTCCCCCATGTGAGTTCGTTGATGTATTTTAAGTGATCCACTTACACTGAAGCTCTTTCCACATTCAATACATTCAAATGGTTTCTCCCCTGTGTGAGTTCGCTGGTGTATTTTAAGTGATCCACTTGTACTGAAGCTCTTTCCACATTCAATACATTCAAATGGTTTCTCTCCTGTGTGAGTTCGTTGATGTATTCTAAGTGTCCAACTATCCCTTGAGCTCTTTCCACATTCAATACATTTAAATGGTTCATCCCCTGTGTGACTTCGTTGATGTATTCTAAGTGCTCCACTTTGACTGAAGCTCTTTCCACATTCAATACATTTAAATGGTTTCTCCCCTGTGTGAGTTTGTTGATGTATTCTAAGTGCTCCATTTTGATTGAAGCTCTTTCCACATTCTATACATTTAAATGGTTTCTCCCCTGTGTGAGTTCGTTGATGTACTCTAAGTGCTTCATTTTTACTGAAGCTATTCCCACATTCAATACATTTAAATGGTTTCTCCCCTGTGTGAGTTCGTTGATGTACTCTAAGTGCTTCATTTTTACTGAAGCTCTTTCCACATTCAATACATTTAAATGGTTTCTCCCCTGTGTGAGTTTGTTGATGTATTCTAAGTGCTCCACTTTGATTGAAGCTCTTTCCACATTCAATACATTTAAATGGTTTCTCCCCTGTGTGAGTTTGTTGATGCATTCTAAGTGCTCCACTTTGACTGAAGCTCTTTCCACATTCAATACATTTAAATGGTTTCTCTCCTGTGTGAGTTCGTTCATGTATTCTAAGATTTCCACTTTGACTGAAACTCTTTCCACACTCCATACAATTAAATGGTTTCTCCCCTGTGTGAGTTTGTTGATGACTTTTAAAGTTTCCATATAGACTAAAGCTTTTTCCACATTCAAATGGTTTCTCACCTGTGTGAGTTTGTTGATGTCTTCTAAGTGTTCCACTATCACTGAAGCTTTTTCCACATTCAATACATTTAAATGGTTTCTCCCCTGTGTGAGTTCGCTGATGTATTTTAAGTGATCCACTTGTACTGAAGCTCTTTCCACAATCAATACATTCAAATGGTTTCTCCCCCATGTGAGTTCGTTGATGTATCTTCAGACTTCCACTGTGGCTAAAGCACATGTCACTTTCCATGCATTTAAACTGTTTCTTTGTTCTTTCCAATGAATTCACAGATGGCTCCATAAAATTCTGATCTGTTTGGGAGTTTGGGGGGAAATAGAATCCTGTTAGATTTTTAAGAAAGACAAAAAAGTAACTGAACACAAGTCAATCCCAATCTGCACCTTCTCTTATTTTAACACTGTCTCCTTCTCCACTGTCCTCTCTATGTTCCAAATTTTTAGGAAAGGAGATGAGATAATGGCAAGAGCAAGACAAGATCACTGCATTCACACAACAAAGCAGCACCATTTTATAATACAGATCTATGGTGGAATTGGCTTTTAGACACATCTCTGTATTTTTCTTTTTCCATTTATCTTTATTGTTTAAATTTAAGACATTTATAATACAGACAAAACAACATACAATAACACAAAATAAAAATAAACAACTACCTATTACATATTCTGATTTTCTGAAACTTATTAAACAAAAATGGTTAAAAATGACTTCCAATTATTCTCACTGTATTTTATATTTTACATATATTGTTTCGCACAGTTTTATATATCTTACCTATTTTTCTTTTAGTTCTTTCCACTCTTATATTTACTTACTTCCAGGTTCAGTCTAGTTCTGCCATTAGAATTCCCTTCATACCATTATTATTTAAGGACTCTTTAAAACTTCTCCATTCTTTATGGACTGATTGTTTTGTTTGTCCCCTTATCCTTCCTGTTGTTTTTGCTAGCTTGCAAGTACTCCGTTATTAAAATTTGCCACTCTGATGTACCAGGCATTGTTTTATTTTTCCAATTACTTGCTATCAATACTCTGGCTGCTGTTAACGCATACATCAACAATATTCTGTTGGTTTTTCTTATCTCTTATCTCGCCTTTGGAAGTAATATCAGTTTAAAAAAGAAATATGGAAGGGGAATGGGCCACATACCAAATGCTATTAGAAAAGAAAGAAAATGAGTTACAGTTCAAGAAATACGAATAAAATAAAGAACATTTATTGGATTGGCTACAATACTTTCTTTTTTAAAAAATAATTTTTATTAAATTTTCCAAATAAACAACAGTAAAAAATAATTTCTTTTACATTCCATCTTATATTCCCCTCTCATTTCCATTTCGCTCTGCCGAGCTGTGACTTCCTTCCCTCCCTTCATTCGGCTTTCTTGTTCCCTCTTATCTCGCAGTTATTTTATACTAACATAAATAAATTAAATTCGTAGGATTTATTTCAGTCCTGCAAGTGTCTTTAAACTTCCAGAGTTCTTCTCTATGTAATCAATAAATTTACTCCAGTCCCCCTGGAACTTTGCATCTCCTTGGTTTCGGATCCCACAAGTCAACTTTGCTAGTTCTGCATAGTCAAACATTTTCGTCCGCCATTCCTCAATTGTTGGAAACTCATGTAATTTCCATTTTGGGGCTAGTAATGTCCTCGCCACGGTTGTGGCATACATAAATAATCTCTTATCACCCTTTGCTATCTCCTTTCCCATTAGTCACAATAAAAAAGCTTATGTTTTTTGGGGGGGAAAGTGTACTTAAACATCTCTTTCAACCATTGGTATATCATTTCCCAAAATCCTTTTACTTTCTCGCATGTCCACCACATATGATAAAAATCACCATCTTCCTCCTTACATTTCCAGCATGCTTTGCTACGCATTCTATACATTTTTGCTAACTTTACCGGCGTTAGGTACCATCTATACATCATTTTCATAACTTTTTTTTCCAAGGCGGTACATGCAGTAAATTTCAATGTTTCATTCCAAAGTTTCAGCCACGCATCATACTCAATATTAGACCCAAAATCTCTTGCCCATCTTATCATCACATGTTTTGTCATTTCGTCTTTTGTAAAGCACTCTAACAATAAATTATACATACTCAATAGCAATTTCACTCTGCCTTTAAACAGTTCTATTTGAAATTTAGACCTTTTATCTTAAAATCCTACTTCCTTATCTTTTGACAACACATCATTTACTTGGTGGTAGGCTACAATACTTTCAAATTAATCAAAGATTGATGGTGGATTTAAAAAACAGGTCTTGCGAAGGAAAGCTCAAAATTTGAAAAAGAACTACCCTGTTTTCCCCAAAATAAGACACTGTCTTATATTTATTTTTCCTCAAAAAGACACACTATGGCTTATTTTCAGGGGATGTCTTATTTTTTTTTATTACGTAAGCACTCACAGAACGACACTGCTGGAAACTTACCAAGCGACGGCCCTGCTGCAAGGCTCCTGGGGAGCCGGTTAGTCCGCCTTGTCCCTGAAGGCTGGAGGTATTTTATTAACCCCCCCTTGTGGGGAGCAACAGTCAACAGAAAGTTGTGGCTTTTCCTCCTCCAGCTCAGCTCAGCCACAGGTGGCTCATCTCCGCCGCGTTGTGCATTCCAGCTGCGTGGTGCGTGCCTGCCTTGCCAGCTGGCTTGAACAAGCGGGAGCCAGAGTGGGTGGCTGGAGAGAGCGAGGCGGGCACTGGAGTGCCCGGCAAGTGCTCAGCCCCCAGCATTTAAAGACACGGCTCTCCCGGAAGGGAGGCGGGTATGTGCTTTCTTGGGTGGCCAGCCACTCACCCACTCGCTTTTTGTTCCCCAAACGTACCAAAGTCGTGCGTCTTTGGTGGCGCTTCCTCCTCCGTGTGCCCTGCTCACACAGCGCCAATCGCAGCCAGTAGAGGGAGCTTTGGTTTGGGGGCAGGCAAAGATCGGGGGGAGAGGAGGAAGAGTAAAAGCAGGCGTTGGTGTGCGTATTTTTTCATCGGGAGGTGCTGCTCAAAGACACACACACCCCCGAGCTGTATGCAGTCAGAATTGGAAAGTACCGAGTTGGTGCAAAGGTTGCCAACTTTGACAAACAAACGCCCAGCCGCGCCGCCTCTGCCTTTAAAGGGAAATTGAGCGGAGGGTGGAGGCAGACTGCTTCGTAAGCACATGAGAAGCTGGATCAGGCTGGAGATGTTGCTGGGAGGCACCGTGTCCAGCCCCACTTCTTCCTTGGCACCCTCCAGAACTGTCTCTTATATCGCGGAAATGCTTAGAAATCCTACTACGGCTTATTTTATGGGTATGTCTTATTTTCAGGAAAACATGGTAATTCGGTAATTCAGAGTAGAGGGAAATATATTTCACGGATATATGATTTGTTACTGGAGTGGGAGACTAAGGAAGAACAAGTGAAATCAGTTATGGTGAGATGGGCACAAGACCTGGGTCACAATATTCTAATGGAACAATGGGAGAAATTATGGCAAGCAGATATAAAATTTACAGCTTGTTATAATCTTTGGGATAATATTTTAAAGATGGTTTATAGATGGCACCAAAGACCCGGAAAAAATGTATTTTTCTTTTTCAAGTGAGGAAATGATCTCAGGCTCGAATAGAATTCTCTCATCTGAGTAATAAGTAAAACCTAAGTGTTATTATGCCACATGTAACCGTAAAAATATTGCAATATATTAGAACCCAAGAAGAGCCTGCTGGATTGGGCAAATGCCCACCTAGTCCAGCCTCCTGTTCTCACAAGGGCCAACCAGATGCTTCTGGGAAACCAGCAAGCAGGATTTCAGCACAAGAGTTCTCTCTGCCCTCCTGTGCTTTCCAGAAACTAGCATTAAGAAGCATTATTGCCTAGGACTGCGAGGGGCAGAGCACAGACATCAGTCTAATCCTCTTTTTCAAGCTTTCCAAGTTGTTGGCCGTCACGGTCTCCTGTAGGATGGAAGTCCATAGATTAACTATGCTTCTGTTGATTCATCTTTCGTAACCCTTAAAGGCTGATATATGTATTATGGTCTTGGCTTTTGTTGGCTGCAGTCTGACAAAGTGGACTCATTGACCAGGAAAGCTGGTGCCACTATAAACTTCTGAGTCTCTTTGTAGGTTTTGTTTATTTCCATAGCCTCCTGTGACAGAAAAGCTTGTTTACAGGTTGAGTCACCAAGTGTGCCTCCCCCCACCAGCAAACAGTTAAATAGCAACAGATTCTGATTGGCCAAAGTTCTAAGGTGGCAGTTAAAAGGATTGAGAGAAGTGGACTTTTTACCAGGAAAGCTGGTGCCCCTATAAACTTGTGAGTCTCTTTGTTGGCTTTGTGGGAATGTTCAGGAGTGGCTGTGGGTGACAGGAGCTGGAAATCTAATGTCTAGAAAAGGCTGGCTCAGAGGTTCTGGCAATCCCATTGTCTGAGAATTTCTGGCAGGAGAGAGGAAATGGTGTCTGCTGGACCCTCCGCAAATTGCAAAAGCACCCAAGGACCCAGACCCCAACCCTTACCTAGAAAGTTGGCCTCTTCTTCATTCTCTCCTTCAGCCTTTGCAGAGGGATGGATATTATTTGTGTCCAAGGGATCCTGCTCAGACTTTGGGGACTTAATAACCACATCTTCCATAGGCCACAAATCCTGGAACAGAGATCAGAATGCAGATTAGGACATCAGGAAAAGCTCAAGAAGCTGAATAGCTTAGACCCTGGGTGGGTTAATAATGTTAAGGAGCTTTTGGAAAGAACTGTGGGCCACTATCCTATACATCCTGGGTCAGCAACCTTTTCCAGCCGTGTGCAGGCCCATCATCCCACAGACCATGTGGGGGGGCCGGAGTATATTTGGGGGGGGGGGATGAACTAATTCCTATGCCCCACAAATAACCCTGAGATGCATTTTAAATAAAAGCACACATTCTACTTATGTGAAAACACGCTGATTCCCGGACCGTCCGCGGGCTGGATTGAGAAGGCGATTGGGCTGCATCCGGCCCACGGGCCTTAGGTTGCCTACCCCTGCTATACACCTAACATGGAAGTAAGTCCCACGGAACTGGATGTGGCTTGCAGCTCCTGTCACCCACAGCCAACATGACCAATGGGATGACTGTGGAGGCCAATTCTGGATCCACATGTCCTTCCACAGTGGGGACATTGGTTTACGGGCGGGAGTTGATCCGTCCCTAAGCTTCCATGGAGATACTGTGGTACAACCTTGGTACAAATTTCAAAATAAATACACAAAGCCTGTGGGATGTAATCCACTGGGAGCAGTCAAATACAACATTCCTTGTTTTCCTAGATTGTACATGCAAGGGAATATTTGGTCCAGCCAGTAGAAACTTACTGTTCCTCCTGGCCTGAAGCATCCCCCCTTGCATATGACTAGTGGGTGGGCCATGACCTTTCCAGACCTGATAAAAGGCCAAGGGATGCTGCCACTCCTGAACATTCCCACAAAGCCAACAAAGAGACTCACAAATTTATAGGGGCACCAGCTTTCCTGGTAAAAAGTCCACTTCTCTCAATCCTTTTAACAGCCACCTTAGAACTTTGGCCAATCAGAATCTGTTGCTGTTTAACTGTTTGCTGGCGGGGGGAGGCACACTTGGTGACTCAACCTGTAAACAAGCTTTTCTGTCACAGGAGGCTATGGAAATAAACAAAACCTACAAAGAGACTCAGAAGTTTATAGTGGCACCAGCTTTCCTGGTCAATGAGTCCACTTTGTCAGACTGCAGCCAACAAAAGCCAAGACCATAATATATTTATCAGCCTTTAGGGGTTACGAAAGATGAATCAACAGAAGCATAGTTAATCTATGGACTTCCATCCTACAGTCCTGGCCTACGCAGGACTGCCCTGTTAAAGAGTATTCATAATGCTTCACATGTGTTGGCCCATTCTGAATTATTGCATCTCAACTCAATGAGAAGGGATTTGAATAAGCCTTTCACCTGACTGCACAACCCCTTTGAGGTGGGAACAGTCAAACCACAAAGCCGCTGATGAACCAGAGTTTCCTGTTTTCATAGAATCATAGAGTTGGAAGAGACCACAAGGGCCATCCAGTCCAACCCCCTGCCAAGCAGGAACACCATCAAAGCATTCTTGACATATGGCTGTCAAGCCTCTGCTTAAAGACCTCCAAAGAAGGAGACTCTACCACACTCCTTGGTAGCAAATTCCACTGCCGAACAGCTCTTACTGTCAGGAAGTTCTTCCTAATGTTTAGGTGGAATCTTCTTTCTTGAAGTTTGAATCCATTGCTCCGTGTCCGCTTCTCTGGAGCAGCAGAAAACAATCTTTCTCCCTCCTCCATATGACATCCTTTCATATATTTGAACATAGCTATCATATCACCCCTTAACCTTCTCTTCTCCAGGCTAAACATACCCAGCTCCCTAAGCCGTTCCTCATAAGGCATCGTTTCCAGGCCTTTGACCATTTTGGTTGCCCTCCTCTGGACACGTTCCAGCTTGTCAGTATCCTTCTTGAACTGTGGTGCCCAGAACTGGACACAGTACTCCAGGTGAGGTCTGACCAGAGCAGAATACAATGGTACTATTACTTCCCTAGATCTAGATGCTATACTCCTATTGATGCAGCCCAAAATTGCATTGGCTTTTTTAGCTGCTGCATCACACTGCTGACTCATGTCAAGTCTGTGGTCTACCAAGACTCCTAGGTCCTTTTCACATGTACTGCTCTCAAGCCAGGTGTCACCCATCCTGTATTTATGTCTTTCATTTTTTTTGCCCAGGTGTAGCACCTTACATTTCTCCTTGTTAAAATTCATCTTGTTTGCTTTGGCCCAGTTGTCTAATCT
The DNA here is from genome assembly GCF_963506605.1 of Zootoca vivipara. NCBI lineage: Eukaryota > Metazoa > Chordata > Lepidosauria > Squamata > Lacertidae > Zootoca > Zootoca vivipara. Next base: position 10,461,683 of record NC_083277.1, read on the forward strand.
GTTAAGGTCATTTTGAAGTGTGATCCTGTCCTCTGGGGTATTAGCCACCCCTCCCAATTTGGTGTCGTCTGCAAACTTGCTCAGGATGCCCTCAAGCCCATCATCCAAGTCATTGATAAAGATGTTGAATAAGACTGGGCCCAAGACAGAACCCTGTGGCACCCCACTAGTCACTACTCTCCAGGATGAGGAGGAGCCATTGATGAGCACCCTTTGGGTTCGGTCAGTAAGCCAGTTACAAATCCACTGAATGGTAGCATTGTCTAGCCCGCATTTTACCAGCATCTTTACAAGAATATCATGGGGCACCTTGTCAAAGGCCTTGCTGAAATCAAGATAGGCTACATCCACAGCATTCCCTTCATCTACCAGACCAAACGCAGTTTGAAGTTAGCTTAATATCCTGGCTTGTTCCAAAGCTAGCAGCTATAGTTCTCTGGTTTGGGCAAAATGGAAAGTTACTTAGTTCTGGCTCATAAGAGACTGCCTGGTTAGATCACAGTTCATCATTAGAGCCGGCCCAATCATGAGGTGAACTGGGACAATTGGCTCAGGTGGCAGATGCAGGGGGGAGATGGGACTAGCACATTCCCAGTTCCCCTATTTGTTAGCTTTGCTACCAGTGCAGGATCACGGATGCTAAAATCGTGCAACTACCCACGCAGAGTCCTTCTCTTTTCCCCTCTCTCACTAAAGGTTAGGTGGGAGTCCTTCCTGGAGTGATGCATTGTGGGGGCCAGGAGACTGTGGTAATGGCTACAGTTTTTTACTGTAAACTTGGGTCAACATAGGTTTCAGAGTAACTTTGCTGCAGCAATGCATTAAAAACTGTGCGTATTTGTAACCCAGCTTTTCAGGCTGTGATTAATCTGAACCTGGCAATTATCTTAAGAGATATTTCAACAACCTTGCAAGGCAGGCCAGTGTTATTCTAAACGACTACACATGGGACTGCTGAGGCTGCAAGACGTGCCACAATTTAAAGCTCAGTGGGGGAACAAAGAGCATTTTGGAAATGGAGGCGATTTAGAGGAGGAAAACGGGCATTAGTGGAAAGACACCTCTTCCGACACAGCTTCTGCTCTGATGCTGCAGCTGTTCAGGTAAAGTAAGAACATCAGGAGATATGATCAACACCCTCCCATGTAAGGTTTGGTCTAGCAAGCCTCTTTAAAGTGGATTAGAGAGAAAGTGCACGGAGGAGGAATATTCACCACCATAGCTAAACAGAACCTCCATGTCTAGAGGCAGTGGACCTGTGACCCCCAGGTGCTGGAAACCCAGGTGAGAGGAGGGCACTTACCTTTCCCAGAAGCCCCTCAGTGTCTGGGAGCAGGGTCTGGTGTGTCCCCCCTGCTCTCCCGCTGGGCCACCGGCTGTCATCTGCAGCTCCCCTGAAGGAGGCCAGGAGGACACCATCCCCGGAGTGGGGAGGACTGGGAGCCTGTGGGGTTTCCCAGCTTGAACGAGGGGGTTGCATCGTCTTCAGGAAATCCTGCCACTGGGCATCCCAGTGCTGCTGCGGCTCCTCCTCCTCTGGCTCATGCTTAATTTGACATAAATCTGCCTGAGGCAGAAGATCCATGAATGTCTCAACTTGGCCTGCAGGAGATCTTTTTCCTTTGCACTCCAGGCTCTCCCTTTGAATGGGTCTCCTCGGTCCCTGCTCTTCCATTTTTACCTCACCCTGCTGGAAAAGAAATAAACACAAAGTAAAATACCAGTGTAGAATAAAACTCTAGAATAAAAACAAAATCACATTTTTTAACCATTAGCCCAATTTTGAAATATATTATTACTCATTCCATTTCTGATGTTCAGACTGTGAATGACAATGTTGCCCAAACACCCCACCCATGGATTAGAGGAAGTTATCCAAAGACTCAGGGAAACCCCAAGGTTTACAAAACTACAAATAATATTTGGGGGTGGGAGAACCGAGGCAGGGATAGGGAAATCTAAAAACAACTCAGTAAAAGGACTCAGCATGTTCAGTGGCCAGGGAATGCTGATCCTGGCTGCAACTTTAAGCATGTTGGAAAGGCAACAACAGATCTTTGTAAAGGGTTAAGGCTGCAATAGACCCACCTAACATTTAAAGTACATGACTTAACCCAAAAAAACCAAGTTCGTAAGGGTGCTGAGAACTGTAGCAACAAACTACAGGTTCCATGATTTTCTGGGGGAAGCCACGTGCTTTAAATGTATGGTGTCTGCACAGCATAAGAGACAAACAAACAAAAGGAATATTGACCAACAAAATCAAACAACCCACTTCACGTGGCCTGCTGGTACCTGCGGTTTCCATCTCCTATCTCCTGGTCTAATCATGTGATGAACCTCTCTGTCTGTCCGAGAGAGAGAGAGAGAGAGAGAGAGAGAGAGAGAGAGAGAGAGAGAGAGAGAGAGAGAGAGAGATGCCTAAAGAGCCCTTAAGAGAGATCTTTTAAACTCCAATTTCAGCACGAATCAGCACAGTGCTGAGATGGGATAGAAGCCTTGATCTGGAGATAAATGATCCCTCTGCCTGCTCTTTAAAGGGATTTCTAAAGAACAACCAGAAGGGTATTTTTTCATAGATCTCATTGCCAATTCAGCAGTCTTCTTATTTCCCCACCTCCATCCCAGCACTAGGGTTGGAAGGAAAAAACATGCTGATTGTGTGTGTCTCTGCCATAGCTGCCAAGTTACCCCTTTTTTACAGGGATTTTCCCTTATGCTGAATAGGCTTCCTCGCGAGAAAAGGGAAAACTTGGCAGCTATGGTCTCTGCATACATGAGAGAGTGTTTGCAAGACTTGTATGTATGTAAGATGGCATGTCGGGTTAGTGATCCTGCCGGGCACGTGCTCTCCTCCTCCTCCGCCCTCCCCCCCTTCCTGCACCTCTGACTCCTCGCTCCGTCCCTGCACCGGAATCCGGCTCCTCTCCGGGGAAACTCGCCAGGCCACTGCCCGCTGCTCCTCCGCTCTCCTCGGTGGGAGGACAGGAAAGTGCAGCCGCTCTCGCGTCCCCCTGGCTGGCCCCGTTTCCTGCCTCTCTGAGCATCGGAGCTCGGTGGCTGTGAGATGGGCCATGGGAGACCAGCTGGGAGGAGATCCGCAGCTTGCAAGGCGAATGCATCGTGTAGGCGGCGAGACCGCCCTGTTGCTTCCAATGCCCTCATATTTGCAATAAGTGTGCATGCACACGAAAGCTCATACCAAAATAAAAACTTAGTTGGTCTTTAAGGTGCTGCTGGAAGGATTTTTTAAAATTTTGTTTCGACTACGTCAGACCAACACAGCTACCTACCTGTAACTCGTATTTGCAATTCGCTGTTTCTGATACTGGAGGTTCTGCTCTTAACTGTCAGGGCAAATAGATTAACCCAATGAGATTCGGTCCATTCCTAGCTCTGGAGCAGCAGGGAACAAGCTTTTTTTAAAATAAATATATTTATTTTAAAAATTTCTGAAACAACAAGGCATATAAAAATACACACCCACACAACAGAAAAAAGAAAAAAACGAAAAAAACAATACAACCACAAAATACAAAATACACAAAATAATACAAAAAATACAAATAGAAAACAAAAATTCTAACTTATTAAACTTATCTCCAATCTAATGACTTCCTCGTTCCCTCTCCTTCTGCGATTCTTTTCATCACTTCTGTATAAATCATATATAAATTATACTTATTACTTAATATTCCCTTATTTTTTCTATCTTTTACACCTTATCCTATTATATTCTATCTAAATCTTTCTTCTCAATAAAATAAAATCCTTAATTCTAACTATACTTATCTCTTGCCATTATATTATCTACAACCACAAATTTTTCTCCTTCACTTCCCTTATTTCTATTCTACTATGCCAGCAAGTTTGGAAAACTCAGCAATGGCCAGAGGATTGGAGAAGATCAGTCTACATCCCAATTCCAAAGAAGGGCAGTGCCAAAGAATGCTCCAGCTACCGCACAATTGCGCTCATTTCACACGCTAGCAAGGTTATGCTTAAAATTCTACAAGGCAGGCTTAGGCAGTATGTGGACCGAGAACTCCCAGAAGTGCAAGCTGGATTTCGAAGGGGCAGAGGAACCAGAGACCAAATAGCAAACATGCGCTGGATTATGGAGAAAGCTAGAGAGTTCCAGAAAAACGTCTACTTCTGCTTCATTGACTATGCAAAAGCCTTTGACTGTGTCGACCACAGCAAACTATGGCAAGTTCTTAAAGAAATGGGAGTGCCTGATCACCTCACCTGTCTCCTGAGAAATCTCTATGTGGGACAAGAAGCTACAGTTAGAACTGGATATGGAACAACAGATTGGTTCAAAATTGGGAAAGGAGTACGACAAGGTTGTATATTGTCTCCCTGCTTATTTAACTTATATGCAGAATTCATCATGCGAAAGGCTGGACTAGATGAATCCCAAGCAGGAATTAAGATTGCCGGAAGAAATATCAACAACCTTAGATATGCAGATGACACAACCTTGATGGCAGAAAGTGAGGAGGAATTAAAGGGGAAGAAATGGAGGCAGTGAGAGATTTTACTTTCTTGGGCTCCTTGATCACTGCAGATGGTGACAGCAGTCACGAAATTAAAAGACGCCTGCTTCTTGGGAGAAAAGCAATGACAAACCTAGACAACATCTTAAAAAGCAGAGACATCACCTTGCCTACAAAGGTCCGTATAGTTAAAGCTATGGTTTTCCCAGTAGTGATGTATGGAAGTGAGAGCTGGACCATAAAGAAGGCTGATCGCCGAAGAATTGATGCTTTTGAATTATGGTGCTGGAGGAGACTCTTGAGAGTCCCATGGACTGCAAGAAGATCAAACCTATCCATTCTTAAGGAAAGGGGACGACAGAGGACGAGATGGTTGGACAGTGTTCTCGAAGCTACGAACATGAGTTTGATCAAACTGCGGGAGGCAGTGGAAGACAGGAGTGCCTGGTGTGCTAAGGTCCATGGGGTCACGAAGAGTCGGACACGACTAAACGACTAAACAACAACAACATACACTTATTCTTTAAATAAATTTTGAATTTCTTCCAATCTTCTTCCGCTGCTTCTTCACTCTGGTCCCGGAGTCTCCCGGTCAATTCAGACAGTTCCATATATTCTATCAACTTCTTCTGCCAATCATCCACTGTTGGTAATTCTTCCTTCTTCCAATTCTTTGCAAGTAGAATTCTTGCAGCTGTTGTGGCATACAAAAAGAAAGTAACATCCTTCCTAGGTATATCCTCTCCCGTTATCCCAAGTAAGAAGGCCTCTGATTTTTTAGCAAATGTGTTTTTCAACACTTTTTTCAATTCGTTATAAATCTTTTCCCAGAAGTCTCTCACTTGGGGGCACGTCCACCACATGTGGAAGAAAGTTCCCTATTGTTTTTTACATTTCCAACATTAGGGAACAAGTTTTTGGCAACCTTTTCTAGGGGTCTTCACACGCCACCATCTGTGTCCCCGTGTACACAAATCACTGAGCTGTTGTAGACCGTCAGATGCTTATGGTAATCTCAGGGTTGTGGGTTCAAGTCCCATGTAAGATAAAGTGGAAATAAAGTAAAATTGATGTGTAAAAATGATGCATGAGACACTACACTACCTTTGTAACCCACGAAAATCCTTAATAAAAATAATTATAAAAAAAGGAAATAAAGTTTATGATGCACTAATAAGTCTCCTTGTGATCAGATGTGCAGTCATTGGTTTCTAAAATCTCATCATAAAAAATTCCTGAAATTTCAGGAAGCTGGGACGATGCCACCCTGCGCCCTGAATGCGTAGTTGGAGGAGGCAGTACAGTTCCCAGCTCTGCTGGCTGGGCTCATGCAATCACTTAGCTCCAGCAGCAGATGCCAGGGTCTGTCCCTGTTATCTTTCCATACCCTCCAACATTTCTCCAATAAAAATAGGTTATCCCGTTCCATAATTATAATTTTACTATTTATACATCTTATTAGGTTGCCTTAGCACTCTGAACAGCTTCCAACATATATAAAATCATAATAAAGCATTAAACAAACTTCCCTATACAGGATTGCCTTCAGAGGGCTTGTGGGTCGGATAACTCCATAGGCTCCAATGAAAATAGGGCCATCCCAAGGAAAATAGGGATACATGAAGGGTCTGTCTTTCCCTGCTTTTTCATTCTTGTTTTATATGTGCTGTATATAATTTTATTAGGTTTTCATTTTAATATAAGATAATTTACATTTCCCCATCTTCTCCTTCCCCCCGGACCTCCCTCAGCTTCCCCCTCTGGTTTGTTTTTAAACAATATCCTCTTCTACTTACTCTAATATCTCTTAATTTTTACTCGTATTGTAAGTTCATATTATTCCATTCTTATGTTAACAACATTCTTGTAAGATCTATATTCCTTTGGTAAATTGTAGGTGTTTATTCAAAACCTGCTAGTGAGTCAATTTCTTTACATTGTTGTTTGTAAATACAGTGGTGCCTCGCTTAACGAATGCCCTGTAAGACGAATTTTTCGCTAGACGAATGGATTTTGCGATCGGAGGTTGCCTCGCAAGAAGAGTTTTTCTATGGCCGCCGCTTCGTCTTGCAAAGCGTGGCCATAGGAAAACAAACCTCCGACTGCAACGTCCAGCGCTCCTTGTCGGCTGTGCGCGGCAAGACGCGGTGACGGGGGAAGACGTTCCCCCGCCGCCGCGTCTTGCAGCGTACCGCCGGCATGGAGCGCGATTTCGGAGGTGTCCAAAGCCGCGCTCCATGTTGGGGGAGGCAGGCAAGACGCGGCGGCGGAACGTTTCCCCGCCGCCGCCGCGTCTTGCCGCACACAGCCGGCATGGAGCGCGGTTTCGGAGGTGAAGCTTCGTCCGATCCGGCTCTGTCGTTGGCAGCAGCGGTGCTTGCTCTCTTGGCTCGGGGAAGCGCCTGCCTGCCTTCCCCGAGCCAAGAGAACAAGCGCCACCGCCGCCACCAGTTCCCCCCGAGCCCTGGCAACCCCAACAGCCTTCCTGGCAACCCCAACAGCCCACATTTCCTCACTTCCCACAATGACTTCCCAGTAATGGCTGCCTGTGGTGAAGCCCTCACATCCCAGCACAGCAGGATCACTGTAGAATCTCTCAGAATTGTTGGGCAGGTGTTGATATTTGTCTCAGACAGGACAAGCCGAGGATAAGCTGTGCCTGGATCCAGAGCAACATTTGCTGTTGGTGAGAGAGATGAGGCATAAAGGAAAGAGGCAAAAACCGCGGAAAAAGAGGACGCCCCAATGCAAGACACACCCCGAGAACCAGGTTCCCTCTCATTAAATAGGGCTTCCTTGTGTTATAAGAAAAAAACTGCTCCTTTTCCCTTATTGGGTACCCAAGAACCCTAATGGAGTCCTCCTTTTAGGTTCTCTATTATGTAGGATAAAATAACAGAGGCAAACCAGAGACTATTGAGAAGCAAGTTACAGGAAGGTAGCCGTGTTGGTCTGACGCAGTCAAAACAAAATAAAAAAATCCTTCCAGTAGCATCTTAGAGACCAACTCTAGTTGGTCTCAAAGGTACTATTGAGAAGCAAGGCAGCTAGAAAGCCTGATCTTTATTAAAACTGTTGCAACAGGGTGCTCCCCCACAAGAATGAAAACAAACACTGCTAAATTATTTTTTGCACATCCAGAGACTTGACAGTCACCTTCACTTCCCAGGAACTCTGGGAACTGTAGTTCTGGGATGAACCTCTCAACAGAAGAGTCTGAGCCTCCTCATCCAACTACAATTGGACATCATAGAATCATAGAGTTGGAAAAGACCACAAGGGCCATCCAGTCCAACCCCCTGCCAAGCAGGAAACACCATCAAAACATCCTGAGACTACAAATTCCCAGAAAAGCTGGATGGAGTCCAAGGCCTTTAGCCATAGCCCTGACTAAATGACTGAGCTTTCTCTTCTCTCCCTCTCCACCTTTCGCATTCACAACCAATCTGTTTCCCAATCCTCAGTCCCTTTCACAAATCTCCCGTAGCCCTAATTCTTTCACACATTCCTTTAAATTTTAAAACATTTCTGTGACTTAAGAAACACACAAAAAAAACCCTCCTCACTGGTCACCTTTCCGCAGGTCTGAAACCGATGCAGAGAATATTTAATAAAAACAGCTCAAACACAAGAGCACAGAAAATAGGAGATGAGTTTTAAAAACAATCCCAAATGAACATTTAACACAGAGGCCTTTTCATTCAGCTGGAAAATGATATCAGTAAAAAGGTCTTCAATGGATTATGCAAAGTTCAAGTAATGAGCACCTGGGATACTGATCCAAAAGACAAGGGCAGCCCATCATTTTGGCAGTGAATGGTGGAGGTCCAAACTCAACAGATTAAACACACACCTTGAGCATTCCAGATTCACTCTTTCTCCGTGTTTATTGAGCAACAACTTGCCACTTATTTTGTACATTTAGTATATGTGACTGTCATTACATAATAATGTGTATGCAAATTTATGTACAAACACCAGAACATCACACACATTCCATGCATTTAAAACGTATTTCCCCCTTTGAGTTTTTTTCTTTTTAAAATGTTTTTTATTTTATTTTACAAATTCATTCACTCTCAAAATCACAAATGTTAAAAATTAAATGTTAAAAATTCTGAATCTCTAGACTTCCCTCCTCCCCTCTGTGGGTTCTTTACTAAACCTTTTCAACTGCATTCTATAAATCCTCCTAATTTGTCAGTCCTCTATTTTATCCAAAGTCTATGTAACATGACAAGAGTTATTTAAGATCTAGCAAAGAGTTCTATTGTCTAGAGTTATCTGTCAAATAGAATATAAATTTCTCCCATTCTTTGTTGAAATTTTGAACCTCCTGGTTTCTGACTTTCCCAGTCATTCTTGTCATCTCTGCATAGTCCAATAGTTTAGTCTGTCAGCCCACTCTGGTAGGCACCGTGTCGTTTTTCCAACTCTGGGCAAGCAGCATCCTTGCAGTTGTTACAGCATTCCTTCAGTACCTCTTTATGAGTTTCTTGAGGTGAATTAAGTGTTAGCATTTCACCGGCCGGGGGGCCAGTTGTTAGACCCGCAGAGCAAATATGCGACTGTTCCCCAACATGAAGAACAACACACACAGAAACATTTAGTAGTGGTTAAACTACTTCAATATGGAGAGCTGCAGAGAGAGACATCCGGCATATTGGATGCCAGAAGAAAGAGTACAGTAAAAACGTCACGTGAGGAGAAAAGAGATAAGGTACATTCCTTTCTCCTGGGAACAGACACAAATAACATACTAGCCTTGCTTGAGTAGCTCGGCAGTGAACATAATCCCAACATCCTCCCCCGATTCTGGCAATGAAAGAGCTATGAAAGCAAAAGCATCCTCAAGAGCCATAAACAAACAGTTGTCATAAACATAGTACGACCCTGCCGCCCTTGTTCCATTCTTGGAACTCTCTGAGACTGGTTCTACCAGCTGGAGCCTTTGTGCGCCATTCTTCCAGGGGACCAGAGCATTTGCCCTGTTAGGAAAAAGAGTGTTGAACTTTGCAACCTGTTGTTGTGGCTTAGTCACATCTGTGGACTTAGCCTGTGTTTCTGTATCCTGTTTAGGAGTGCAAACTACAGCCATATTGGCAACCGCTGTGTTGGCAAACTCCCATAGTACCTTTTGGGTGGCTGACCCTTAGCAACTCTCTCAGATCTACAAATGAGGTGTAGACCCTCTTTGCTGAGTTTCTCCTCTGCAGGGCTTTTGGGAGAACTCTTGCCAATAGTAAATAGTGGCTCTAACGCTTGAAGCACTGTGTCATCATCTGATGAAGGCCTGGATACAGCATGAGCTCCTCTCTCAATGACAGTGTCATCTGTGTCGGAACTAGCGGTGGTTGAGCTTGCACTGCTACTCTCAGTGTATGAATACTCGTGTGGATTGGCTTCAATGGGAAAGCTTTGGAGAACATGTATCTCCGGCTTGGCAGTGTATTCTACCTCTCTGGTAAGAATAACTTCATTGGAGGAAGGCAACAGAACTCTTTGTTGACCTTTCTCATAGCCCATTAGAATGCCTTGGATAGGTGCCCCTTTAAGCGACTCCATACACAATTGAGATCCGAAAACCTTAATGTGCTTCACAAAAGGCTTTTTCTGAAACAGAATCTCATAAGGTGAGCATTCCTTTCCTTTAGGCTCTCAGCCCAATTCTGATCAGACAACGCTGCACAAAGCAGCTGCGCCTGCATTCTTTCATGTAACTCAGTGTTAATTTTAACACATAAGTCATTGTCCCATGATGATTGGCTTTTAGCAACCTTGTGCAGAATGCACTGTTCATCTAGGAAACCCTGGAAATCCTGTGAAACAAACACTGGCAAATCATTTGTATACAAACAATCAATTACACCATCATGCATAAATTTCATCTTAGCACAAAATTATGAGAACTTGACCAAGGTTTGCTGCGGCTTCTCCACTGTGTAAACCCACGAAAACCTGGAAAAACGATCAGACAGCAGTAAGTAATATTTGGCCTTGCCTCTGGATTGTGGCAAAGAACCTAGTATATCAGCATAAACATGCTGGAAACATTTAGTGACATTCTGCTTGCAAAACAAGAGTCAACAACATAACAACAGTCAGTAGAAGCAAAAGACAGTAAGTAAAGTCTATCTTTGCCCTTGTGAGCTGTCAGGAGATCTTCTCCATCCTTGGAAATCACACACAAGTCTTTGCGCATGTTGAGCTTGAAGCCTTTCTCGGTGAGCTGGCAGACACTCAGAAGATTAAACTTGAGATCTGGCACATAGTACACATTGTGAATAGTCAGCTGGAGACTCTGCAGAAAAACAGGTCCATATCCGGTCGATTTGAGACACTTTCCGTCTGCTTGCGACACGTTAAAGTCCAGCCTGGTAAAAGTCTTGAACACGCGTTTACTGCCCTTCATGTGGTGCAACGCTGCACTGTCTATGACAAAAGCTGGGTCTGTGTCTTGCTCCTGCACGCCTTGAGCAAGCAATGCAAACGCACACGCTGTTGAGGGCTTGGAACTCCCCCTTCCTGTAGAACCCTTTTTGGGCTTGCGACACGTGGCAATTCTGTGACCCCGGCAGCCACAGTTTGTGCACCGTACCACTTTAAGAGCTGAAGCACTGTGTGAGGAAGATGACTCGCTGACTTCATTCCCCCTCCCATTGGCTCTTTCTGAGCAGTAGCACGGTCCTGCTCATTAAGCAAGGAGGAAAACACCCTTGCAAGTAATCAGGTTTTGTGCATCCAGAGCGCCCAGCTGGGACGCGATAGCACTGAAACTGGGAGGCAAACTGTTCAGAACCATAATACAGAAAATGTCCTCATTCAAAAGAACATTCCTCTCCAACAGCTGCTGGCGTAATTGCCACATCTCATTAAGATGAGTACGCAAACATCCACCCTCCTTCAAGTGTAAATTGGTCAAACGCTGAAAGTGGAGCATAGAGCTCCCAGCCTGAATCCTAAGATGTTCATCTCTCAAAGCAAGCTAGTAGTCATTGTTGTTGTTTAGTCGTTTAGTCGTGTCCGACTCTTCGTGACCCCATGGACCATAGCACGCCAGGCACTCCTGTCTTGCACCTTCATGGATCAATGCCTTGTCCCCTTCATGGATCAATGCCTTGTCGTGGCGAAGGGGCTTGAATAACTCAGAGAAGCTATGAGCTATGCCATGCAGGGCCACCCAAGATGGACAGGTCATAGTGGAGAGTTTTGACTAAATGTGATCCACCTGGAGAAGGAACTGGCAAGCCACTCCAGTATCCCTGCCAAGAAAACTCCATGGACAAAGACAACAGGCATATAAAAAAGTAGTCATTAGCGTGGGGCAAATTCTGTACGTGGATCAATTGGGATGAGTCCAAATGCAACACCAGAGCTGCTTTGGCCTGTTGGTCGCAGGACATCCATCACAGACCCGGCAAAAGCGGGGGTGCACTTACGACAATATGAAGCAAATTCTGTCTTGTAAGAACCGTCTGCATCTTGATGTTCCACATGCCATAATTATCATCTGTCAACAACGAACACAATGTGTCCCCCACTTTCTGCTCTATCGCTATTGTGGAGAAAAGAGCTTGTTGCTTCCGACTTCAGAAAGCAATGAATTCTCAAGCAAACTCAAGCGGCTAATTGAGCTGCCTGACTCAGAGGTTAAGTGCCTCGTAAATCAGTCCCGGAACTCACAGCTCCTTCGGTGGGAAAACGGCCGTCTTAGCACGAACTCCCCCGGAATGCTTGCTTTCATCCGGTAATGAGGTCCAATGCATCGGGAACCACACCAGAGGTCCAATGAACAGACAGCCAGAACTCTGCTACCACTGCTAGCATTTCACCGGCCGGGGGCCAGTGTGAAGAAAAGAGCTTGTTGCTTTCGACTTCAGAAAGCAATAAATTCTAAAAATCTGCCTTGACTCTGACAGAGATCCCTTCCTCCAGGTAATGCTTTCGGACACCTTCCTCCCCCCAGGGCTACAACACTTCAACAGGAAGGTACAGCAACTGGGGCTTTCAGTAGAACTCCTCCGCTCAATGTCCTTACAATCTGCCAAAGCCACAGTCATAACTAGGTTGTGGGACATTGAGAGACAGGATCTTATAGCAGCAGCAGGCACAACATGTTCCCCCCTTCTTTTCCACCTCCCGTGGGCTCATGAAACAAAACCTAATTATCTTGACTTCCTACTGAACCCACAAGAAAGAAGGGCATTTTCGTTGGCCAGGTTCAACGCAAATCCATCGAACCTCCTGTGGGGAAGATTCTCGGGCAGGGCGAAGGACGAGAGGATCTGTCCGTGTCATGACCCTCAGGTGGAAAGCCTTCTACATATGGTTTTTCATTGTAATCTTTACGTCGACCTTCGTCAACAATTCCTGGACCGGCTCGGCATCCCCAGAAGGAGACCAGAGTGGGAAATCTTACAATTCCTTTTGCTGGGGAAGGACCAGGTCCTCACCAAGATGGTGCAGTCGTCTGAATTATTAGAAGCCCCATTGTCGTGAAAGCGGATAGCGGATTATTCCCTTCTCTCTCTTAACACAGCGTTTGCCACAGCGACACTTTTAATCTGTTATTATTTTGTCTGCGAGTTTGTTTGATGCCAATAAAGGTTTTACTTACAATAAATTCTCAAGCAAACTCAAGCGGCTAATTGAGCTGCCTCTCTCAGAGGTTAAGTGCCTCGTAAATCAGTCCCGGTACTCACAGCTCCTTCGGTGGGAAAATGGCCGTCTCAGCACGAACTCCCCCAGAATGCTTGCTTTCATCCGGTAATGAGGTCCAACGCATCAAGAACCACACCAGAGGTCCGATGAACCGACAGCCATAACTCTGCTACCACTGCTAGCATTTCACCGGCCGGGGGCCAGTTGTTAGACTGGACCCACAGAGCAAATATGCGATTGTTCCCCAACATGAAGAACAACACACACAGAAACATTTAGTAGTGGTTTAATATGGAGAGCAGCAGAGAGAGACGTCCGGCATATTGGAAGCCGGAAGAAAGAGTGCACAGTACAGTGAAAACATCACGTGAGGAGAAAAGAGAGAAGGTGCATTCCTTTTTCCTGGGAACAGACACAAATGACATACTAGTCTCGCTTGAGTAGCTCGGCAGTGAACATAATCCCAACAGTAAGGAGTGAATCCTGAGTGGAAAAATACATAAATTTATATGGTGTTTCCCGTGTGAATTCATTTATGAATACTAAGGTCTCTACTCCCTATGAAGCTCTTTCCAAATTCCATATATCTCTGGATTCCCCCCGTGTGACTTCGTTAATGTTTTTAAGGTTTCCATAGTGATTGAAGGTCTTAACATTTAAATGGCTTCTCTCCTGTGTGAGTTCGTTGATGTTTTCTAAGGTTTCCATAGTGATTAAACCTTTTCCCACACTCTATACATTTAAATGGCTTCTCTCCCGTGTGACTTCGTTGGTGTATTCTAAGGTCTCCACTTTGACTGAAACTCTTTCCACACTCCATACATTTAAATGGCTTTTCCCCTGTGTGAGTTCGTTGGTGTCTTCTAAGGTGTCCATTGTGACTGAAGCTCTTTCCACATTCAATACATTTAAATGGTTTCTCCCCTGTGTGAGTTCGTTGGTGTCTTCTAAGTGCTCCATTTTGACTGAAACTCTTTCCACATTCAATGCATTTAAATGGTTTCTCCCCTGTGTGAGTTCGTTTGTGTATTCTAAGTTTTCCACTTTCACTGAAGCTCTTTCCACATTCAATACATTTAAATGGTTTCTCCCCCGTGTGAGTTCGTTGATGAAGTCTTAGTGTTCCACTTTCACTGAAGCTCTTTCCACATTCAATACAATTAAATGGTTTCTCCCCCGTGTGAGTTCGTTGATGTTTTCTAAGTGAGCCACTTCTCCTGAAGCTCTTTCCACACTCAATACATTTAAATGCTTTCTCCGTCATGTGACTTTCTTGGTGTTTTCTAAGTGTTCCACTTTCACTGAAGCTCTTTCCACACTCCATACATTTAAATGGTTTCTCACCCGTGTGAATTTGTTGATGCCTTCTAAGTGTTCCACTTTGACTGAAGCTCTTTCCACACTCCATACATTTGAATGATTTCTCCCCCGTGTGAGTTCGTTGGTGTATTCTAAGTGCTCCACTATGACTGAAGCTCTTTCCACACTCCATACATTCGAATGGTCTCTCCCCTGTGTGAGTTCGTTGGTGTATTCTAAGGTCTCCATTCTGACTGAAGCTCTTTCCACACTCCATACATTCAAATGGTTTCTCCCCGGTGTGAGTTCGTTGGTGTTTTCTAAGGTTTCCATATTGACTGAAGCTCTTTCCACACTCCATACATTCAAATGGTTTCTCCCCGGTGTGAGTTCGTTGGTGTGTTATAAGGTTTCTCTTTTGACTGAAGCTCTTTCCACACGCCATACATTCAAATGGTTTCTCCCCCGTGTGAGTTCGTTGGTGTTTTCTAAGTGTTCCATTTTCACTGAAGCTCTTTCCACACTCCATACATTTAAATGGTCTCTCCCCGGTGTGAGTTCGTTGATGTATTCTAAGTGCTCCATTTTGACTGTAGCTCTTTCCACACTCCATACAATCAAATGATTTCTCCCCCGTGTGAGGTTGTTGATGTGTTCGAAGTACTACATTTTTATTCAAGCTCTTTCCACACTCTGTAGATTTGAACTGTTTCCCCCCTGTGTGCGTGCTCCAATGTAATGTAAGTTTATCCTTCCGGCTGAAGCTCTTTCCACATTCCATACATTCAAATAGTCTCTCTCTTGTGTGAGTTTGTTGATGTATCCTCAGTTTTCCACTGTGACTAAAGCACACCCCACATTCCATGCATTTAAATAGTTTCTTTGGTCTTCCCAATAAATTTACCGATGACTTCGTAGAATTGTGACCGTCATCTTCCTCACCTGTTTGGGAGTTAGGGGTGGGAGAGAATCCTGTTAGACTTCCAAGCAAGATAAAAAAGGAACTGAACACATGTCAATCTCAATGTTCATCTTCTCTTATTTTAACACAGTCTCCATTCTCCACTGTCCTCTCTATGTTCCTGGCCCTGCAATCCCTCTGTGGGGACAGCCATCTGTGGGGACAGCCATCATCCCCACCCAGAGACTCCTGCTGTTGTTGCTGTGGCTGTTGTGGGGGCTGCTGCCATGTTTTTATATGTTTTTAATAGTTTTTAATCTGTGGTATTTTGAATTTTGGTTTTGTTGGGGGTGGGATAGAGGTTTGGTTGGGGCTTGGGATTGTTTTAATTTTAGTAAAAGTGTATGTTGTTGTTGTTGGGGGTTTTCTGGTTTCTACTGTTTTTTGGTATGATTTGTGTTGTTTTAAGGGGAGAGGGTCGTGGCTGCCTGGGAGTAGGCCCCACGCCAACAGAACATCTGGGGCAGGTTCCACAGAGAGGGGATGTCCTGGGTCAGGCAATCTCAGTGATCATGTGTAGGAGGAGGAGTTATGCTAAGAACAGACCATGTCATTGCCAAGGAGGCAGGTTTAGTTGTTGTCTGAGGACTATCCCTGCTTCCGGGTCTGGTCCAGGGCTGAGAGTCTCGCCCATTGGGTCTAGTGGCGCGGGGTGCCAGGGCGCCTGGGCGCTCAGCAAGTGGGGGAGCTGTGTGGCGGCCTCCCTTTCCCCTCCTCTTGCACGCCCGCCAGCCACACCGCTCAGGGGAGAGCAGGGAGGTAAGCGAGTGGAGCAGGGGCACTAGGACCCTGTTCCGCTCTACAGCGCCCTCATCCCGGCGCTGTGTTTCATTGGTAGAGGCGACGCCACATGGCAGCACTCTACCAATGAAACACAGCGCCAGGGTCATCCTTGTTGGCAGCCTATGTGGGGTCACGAGCGAGCGGCAATGAAGCGCTGTCTGTGAGCTGCAGAGCGCGCTGTTGCTCTTTGGGCTCGCCTCTTCCTCTCAGATGGAGCGCACAGAGGGGCCTGCCTTGTGCACACGGGACGTCGCTTGAGTCTCCGTTCTCTCCCTGCCACCTTCCTGCCTGCAACCAGCCGTCCCCGTCATGAGGCGCACCGAGTGGAGAGGTCACAGAGGGGGCTCTTGAAAAGCAGCCCTGGAGGAAGAGGAGCAGTTGCCGCCACCGGCAGAACCCAACGGGGCTTCTCCCACAGAGGTTTCGCCGGGACGCTGTAAGGGCGCGGCGCTGGGAGCCACCACTGCCCCCAAGACCACCACTGGTTCTACCATGACGCATGGGAACCGGCGCAGCACGGAGTTCCGGTGTGGTGGCGGAGGCAGCAGCAGTGGCGCTCGACCCGCGCACTCTGTGCAAGGCCAAGACTGGAGAGGACTGGGACTGGAGAGGTAAGAGCCCAAAGGAAAGCTGGAAGGACTGGGGGGGGTTCAACTCTGGGAAATGGGGGGCGCCGGCGGAGGAATCTTCGCACCAGGGCGCCGGGTATGCTAAAGACGGCCCTGGTCTGGTCCAACTGTCTCCTGGATCCTTATCTATCCTGGCTCATAAAAGCGAGTCGGGAAGGGCTGGGCGATGGGCTCTACGAAGCGGTGAATGCTTCCCTCTGTGATGGAGCCTTCCCAGACCCACTGAAAGAGGCGGTTATTAAACTGCTTCTTTAAAAAACATCTTTGGACCCAGCCAATATGGTCAACTATCGCCCAGTCTCAAATTTTCCATTCTTGGGCAAGGTGATTGAGCGGGTAGTTGCTGAACAACTCCAAGCACGCCTGGAGGATGTGGACCATTTGGATTCCTTCCAATTGGGAATTAGGCCTCATCATGGGACTGAAACTGCCTCAGTCGCGCTGGTCAATGATCTCTGGCGGGCTAAGGACAAAGGTGAAAGCTGTTTTCTAGTTCTGCTAGATCTCTCAGTGGCCTTTGATCAGGCATCAAGATGAGAAGAAATTTAATCAAGAGTGGGGAAAATTCATAACTACCTGTATACAGTGGAACCTCTACTTACGAATTTAACCCGTTCCACATTCGTAAGTAGAAACATTCGTAAGTTGAAACGATGTTTCCCATAGGAACGCATTGGGAATGGATTAATTCGTTCCGGGGCCTTATAAAAAGGCACTTTAAAGGCCGGTGGGAAGCCGCCGCCGACTACGACGGCCCGATCCAGCCCTATGGCCAGATCAGCAGCTGGGGGGCGGCGGGACGGGGGGCGGCGATGGGCCCGATCCGGCCCTAGGGCCAAATCGGCAGCTGGGGGGGTGGCGGGAGGCCGTCGGCGGTGGCAGCGATGTGCCCAATCCGGCCCTATGTCTGGATCGGCAGCTGGGGAGGCCAGTGGTGGGTCCGATCTGGCCCTATGGCCGGATCGGCAGCTGGGGGGGAGGCAGGAGGCCGGCGGCAGCAGCGATGGGCCCGATCTTGCGTGGGTGGCTGTGAGGAGACCGTCTGGTCCCCTTTGACCACGGAGGGCAGTGGGGCCTTGGCTCCCATCTTGGGGGATCTGCAGCAGAAGAGGGCAGACGAGCACTGGGCTGTACCTTCTCAGCCGGGCCTGCTGCTGCTAGCGCCAGGGCCCAGAGGCCTCAGTGGGGCGCCCAAGGGCAGCACAGAGCATGTCGGCCAAGGCTGGCACTTGAATCCGGGGCGGCTTCATGAACCGCAGCTGTAGCAACAGCCATGCCTTCCACGCTGGGCAGGCGGGAGCTCAACGAGAGCGGCTCCTGGGCCAGACACAGTAGAGAGTGTCCTTCGTGGTGGCCGTGCACAGAGGAGGGAGCTTCTCTCTCTCTCCCCCAGCCCCTCTCCTCCCCCTGCCTACCTCCTCCTCCTCTCTGCCTGCAGTTGGGAGCCAGCGGCAGTGGTGGTCAGCCTTCCTGGGCGCCAGGCGTGGGGCCAACAGGTATGCCAAGCTCCAGCCCACAGCACGGCCATGGAGGCTGGCGGGTGGGTGGCGAGGCTTCCTCTCAAAGCCAAGCCCCCTTCCTCCACAGAGTGGGGAGAAGCCAAGGAAGAAGGAGGGAGGAGACACCACCGCGGTGTGGGTGAGGGAGGGAGGGGGGAAATCGCAAAAAAGGGTGACCGGATCAGCAGCTTGGGGGGTGGCGGTAGGCTGGCGGCTGTGGCGGCGAGGGCACGATCCGGCCCTATGGCTGGATTGGCAGGTCGGGAGGCCATCGGGAGGCCGGTGGTGGCGGTGGCGAGGGCCTGATTCGGCCTTTGGATGTCGAAAAAATTCGTAAGCACGCACCATTTTTTTTTTATTTGTAAGTCGCATTTTTCGTAAGTAGAGATATTTGTAAGTCAAGGTACCACTGTATTAAAGAACACTGTAAATATGTTAAAATACCAGGAATGATGTAAAACATGTAATGCCACATGTAACTGTAAAAATATATTGGAACATAAGAAGAGCCTGCTGGATTGGGCAAAGGTCTGCCTAGTCAAGCATCCTGTTCTCACATGGGCCAATCAAGGTGCCTGTGGGAAACCAGCAAGCAGATTTGAACACAAGAGCCTTTTGCCTTCCTGTGCTTTCCAGAAACTAGTATTAAGAAGCATTTTTGCCTAGGACCGCGAGGGCAGAGCACAGACATCAGTCTAATTATCTTTTTTTTCAAGGTATCCAAGTTGCTGGCCATCACTGTCTCTTGTAGGATGGAAGTCCATAGATTAACTATTCTTCTGTTGGTTCATCTTTGCAGCCCTTAAAGCTACAAGAAGCTACAGTTAGAACTGGATATGGAACAACTGATTGGTTCAAAATTGGGAAAGGAGTACGACAAGGTTGTATATTGTCTCCCTGCTCATTTAACTTATATGCAGAATTCATCATGCGAAAGGCTGGACTGGATGAATCCCAAGGCGGAATTAAGATTGCCGGAAGAAATATCAACAACCTCAGGTATGCAGATGACACAACCTTGATGGCAGAAAGTGAGGAGGAATTAAAGAATCTTTTAATGAGGGTGAAAGAGGAGAGCGCAAAATATGGTCTGAAGCTCAACATCAAAAAAACCAAGATCAAGGCCACTGGTCCCATTACCTCCTGGCAAATAGAAGGGGAAGAAATGGAGGCAGTGAGAGATTTTACTTTCTTGGGCTCCTTGATCACTGCAGATGGTGACAGCAGTCACGAAATTAAAAGACGCCTGCTTCTTGGGAGAAAAGCAATGACAAACCTAGACAGCATCTTAAAAAGCAGAGACATCATCTTGCCGACAAAGGTCCGTATAGTTAAAGCTATGGTTTTCCCAGTAGTGATGTATGGAAGTGAGAGCTGGACCATGAAGAAGGCTGATGCCGAAGAATTGATGCTTTTGAATTATGGTGCTGGAGGAGACTCTTGAGAGTCCCATGGACAGCAAGAAGATCAAACCTATCCATTCTGAAGGAAATCAGCCCTGAGTGCTCACTGGAAGGACAGATCCTGAAGCTGAGGCACCAATACTTTGGCCACCTCATGAGAAGAGAAGACTCCCTGGAAAAGACCCTGATGCTGGGAAATATTGAGGGCACAAGGAGAAGGGGACGACAGAGGACAAGATGGTTGGACAGTGTTCTCGAAGCTACCAACATGAGTTTGACCAAACTGCGGGAGGCAGTGGAAGACAGGAGTGCCTGGCGTGCTATGGTCCATGGGGTCACGAAGAGTCGGACACGACTAAACGACTAAACAACAACAACGAAGGCTGATAAATGTATAATGACCTAAGTTTTTGTGGGCTGAAGTCTGACAAAGTGGACTTTTGAGCAGGGAAGCTGGTGTCACTATAAACTTGTGAGTCTCTTTGTTGGCTTTGTGTACTTATTTTGAAATTTGCACCAAGGTTGTACCACGGTATCTATATGTAGGGGCGGACAAAATTACAGGGGCACTATAAATTATTATCCCACTTACTCACTCTCACACACAACCCCCGTCTGTAAGATTGGCAAGTTTACATAATTTGCTTATAATACTGGCCACTTCTGTTCTTCAAAAGCCTGATTCTATGCGTAGAGCCTCCAGCCAAAGGAATTGTGTACAGTGGAACCCCTACTTACGAATTTAATCCGTTCCAAATGCCCATTCGTATGTAGAAACATTCGTAAATCGAAACGATGTTTCCCATAGGAATTCATTGGGAACGGATTAATTCGTTCCGGAGCCTTACCTCCTTACCTCACTGCCCCGGACTCACCGCCGCCGCTGGATCGGGCCCTCACTGGCCTTGTTGCCCCGCACTCACCACCGGATCAGGCCCTCGCCAACCTCGTTGCCCCGTGCTTGCTGCCACCTCCGGGTCGGGCCCTCGCTGGCCTCCTTACCCTGTGCTTGCCGCCGCTAGATCATGCGCTCATGGCCGCCGCCGCGAGGCCGACCTTCTGCAGAGAGCGGGGCCGCGGAGGAGCGAAAGGCAGAGGCCTCGGCCACCCGACCACCCGCCCCTACCTGTAGCACGCTCGCTGCCGTATCAGGCCCTCACCGGCCTCATTACCCCGCGCTCGCCACTACCGCCGGATTCGGCCCTTGCCAGCCTCATTGCCCCGCCCTTGCCGGCGCCGCTAGATCGTGTCCTCATGGCTGTTGCTGCCGCTGCGAGGCCAACCTTCTACAGCGAGCGGGGCCGCGGAGGAGCGAAGGGCAGAGGTCTCGGCCACCTGCCCGCCTGGCTCCTACCTGTAGCGCGCTCGCCTGCCTGCCTGCCGATGGCTTTTCTTTCTCCTTTGCTTGCTCTGAGCGTTCGCGGAGCTCAGAGCAGGCGAAGGAGAAAGAGAAGCCATCGGCAGGTAGGCAGGCAGGCGAGCGAGTGAGCGCACGCTACGGGTTGGGGGCGGGCAGGCGGCCGAGGCCTCTGCCTTTCGCTCCTCCTTTCGCTCCTCGCTCGCTCGCCTGCCTGCCGATGGCTTTTCTTTCTCCTTTGCTTGCTCTGAGCTCCGCGAACGCTCGGAGCAGGCGAAGGAGAAAGAGAAGCCATCGGCAGGCAGGCAGGCAGGCAGGCAGGCAGGCAGGCAGGCAGGCGAGCGAGCGCACGCTACGGGTAGGAGCCAGGCGGGCAGGTGGCCGAGGCCTCTGCCTTTCGCTCCTCCACGGCCCCGCTCGCTGTATAAGGCCGGCCTGGCGGCGGCGGCGGCAACAGCAACCATGAGGGCACGATCTAGCAGCGCCGGCAAGCGCGGGGCAATGAGGCTGGCAAGGGCCCAATCCGGCAGTAGGGGGCGAGCGCGGGGCACTGAGGCCATTCGGATGTCGAAGAAATTCGTAAGCGCACCCCAATTTTTTTCATTCGTAAGTCGATTTTTTTGTAAGTAGAGTCATTCGTAAGGAGGGGTTCCACTGTATTATGATAACGGGTCCTTTGTCCCTTAAGCCCACCAAACTGAGGAGGTGCATGCATTTATTGTGTTTTGATGCTGGTGGAATGTATCACTCTGAACTTGTCTATAAAAATAAAAGTAAGAGAAGCAATTTAAATATATGGATTAAAATTATGGGAAGCATTTCCATAGTGCTTTGGAGAAGGCCTCACCCCTTCCTTCTTCCTCCCAATCTTTCCCTCTTTCTCCTGCCACCAACCAGCTAGCCATGTCCCCATCTCCTCTCTCCTGGAACTCACCAGATTTCTCCCAGGGTCCTGGGAGGGAATGCTCAGAGGTTGTGGGGAGGGATGCGGGAGACAGCCTGACCAGATCAACCGTCCATCTTCCTCCTTCCATCCTGGCCAGGTTTGCAGGTTCAGTCTCAGCTAGGTTTGCAGGTTCAGCTTCCTGAGGAGCCCAGAAGCCAGAGGAAGCTGCAAGCAAATCAAAACGTTAGCTGGGCTTTAAGAATCACTTCTAAAGAAGTTTATGGACAACTTTGGAGAAGGCCTCACCCCTATATTCTTCCTGCCAGAAACTCTCTGCCTTTTGTCTCCTCTCCATCTTTTCCTCTTTCCTTCTCCCTCCATCAACCACCCATCCCTGTCCCCATCTCCTCTCCCCTGGAACTCACCAGATTTTTCCCAGGGTCCTGGGAGGGAATGCTCAGAGGTTGTGGGGAAGGATGCGGGAGACAGCCTGACCAGATCAACCGTCCATCTTCCTCCTTCCATCCTGGCCAGGTTTGCAGGTTCAGTCTCAGCTAGGTTTGCAGGTTCAACTTCCTGAGGAGGGCAGAAATCAGAGCAAGTTGCAGCTTCCTGGGAGGAGGAAGAAGCCAAAGGAGTCTCAGAGCCCCTGCAGGGATTCTCCTGCCCAAGACATTCTGCTGCCCCTGGAGAAGCCCCAATTGGGCACCACCTTCCCAGGATCCCTCACCCATTTTCAACCACCTTTGGCCATTCCTTTCACCTGCCTGTCCCACCTCCCTTCAAAGGCTGGTATGGTATGCACATTAGTGGCCTGAGAGTAGATCCCTTGGAACTTAAGAGTTAATCTGCAATGGACTGCTCTGAATACATGGGTGGCCCTTGCATGGAGAAGGAGGAAGCCCCTTGCTTGCATCTGGACTCCCTGGGAGAGGCGGTGGATCTGCCCACTGCTCCCTCTGACCTCCTGCAAACACCCTTTGCTCTTGTTGCTCAGGGGAGAGAGGCGGCTGATGCAATGAGCCTTCAAACCCATCCGCTTCCTCCTCTGCAGCCCAGTGAGAGGGGAAGGAGCTGCAGTGCCTGGTATTGTGAATTAACAAGCCCTCTTCCTTCCATGCTGTGGGAGTGGGGTGGGTTAAAAGTAGTGGAAACAGGAGCTTTGGTCATGAGTAAACAACTTAGAAGGCAAGTTCACAAGAGAAGCACATTGGAGCACTGCTTACTCATACTATGTGTGTGTGTGGATCTAGAGGACAACATACATGTTTACTCCACATGATTACTTAAAGAGGGGATTTCTTTAAATTCAAAGGCCAGTTCTAAAAAATGGAAGACTTCTGAAAGCAGCCCTGTACTGGGAGGTTTTGGGTGTTTTTTGTGTGTTTTTTATTTTGTTGGAAGCTGCCCAGTGTGGCTGAGGAAACACAGTCAGATGGGCAGGGCGCAAGTAGTGAATTGTTGTTGTTGCTGCTGCTTCCTAAGCCTCTTCTACTATGCATGCTGATCAGAGACTCTGTCCCAACAACCCCTTCAACTGCAACAGGGCTTCCTATTTTTGCTGCTATTCTTTACATTTCTTTACTGCACTTCCTCAGAAGATCACAGGGCAGCTTGCAATAGAAAAACACAGAAATGCACACCAGAGTAAGAAATAGACACACATACACACCCCAATGCAGTTGTGAAGGCCATAGATTGTTTAATGAGCCAAACACCTGGGAGAAGAGGAATGCTTTCGCCTGGTGCCTAAAGATAAGGTATTCCTCCGAGGGGTCTTCTGCCAGGGTATAGATATTAAAATCAAATTTCATGCTATAATTAAGGCGATCGTGGCCAGCAATGCCCACCCCTCTCCCCCTTCCATACCTGCAACCCCCTTTGCAGCAGATCCTTGCAGAAGGAAGCTTCTCTCCCCCCCCCCACTCCGCCTTCAAAGCCCCCATTTAAAAAAACAGCTCCCTTTCCTCCTTACTATTCTCCCTGTTCCGGGGCTCCTCATCCTGGACCCCCTTCCCTCCTTCCCCGCCATTAGCATTGCACTCACTCGAAATCCTGGGCAGCGGGGGGGCGGGAAAGGGAGCCCCCGCGCGCGAGGCAGGGAGTGAGGCTTGATTAGGAAGCAGCCCCCTCCTCTGCCTCCGCACAATGCAGCCCCACTTCCCGCCTCCTTCCTTTCCTCATTTGCAAACACCGCTTTTATCTCTGCTGGTGAAGCCGGAAGTGGCGGCAACTGTGAGGAGGAAGGAGAAGTTTCTCTCCACGCCGCGCCTGTTATTTGATAATTGGGGGAA
This sequence comes from Zootoca vivipara, assembly GCF_963506605.1. NCBI lineage: Eukaryota > Metazoa > Chordata > Lepidosauria > Squamata > Lacertidae > Zootoca > Zootoca vivipara. The sequence continues at coordinate 10,485,954 of NC_083277.1, forward strand.
GGAAAACCTTGTAGCACCCATTCAATGGGGAGAGGAGGGAAGAAACGTGTGCATAGGGAATATAAACTCCTACTTTGCCCGCTGGACTGTGCCTGCTTTGGATCCCCGCTCTTTCAAGACGGTATTGTCCTGAATAAACTCTTTACTGCTTTACCAGTTTTGTTCAGATTGCATTTTAAGGAGCAAGTTAAAGGGTCTTGTTATAGGAAAATCCTTGGGCTCGCCTGGATTACCAAGCAAAGACACCAGCCAGGAATATAAGGAGCAAAACAGCAGCCAGTAGGCCTGATATTTATTAAACAAAAAACAAAAACACTTGCAACAGAACTTCCAACCACCACCAGGATGAAGTAGGAAGGAATGAAGCCCAGAACAAGGGATGGCTCCCATTTTGATCAGTTTTACAGAGATACCCACAACACCCCTAAAATCACATCATTGGATACATTACAAATACAACACAAATTGAGAGGGTCTGGCAACAGAAACCTGAGCATCAGGGCTTGCCCCCACCCTTCCATTTACCTCCACCATACACCCATCAAGTGATGCAAAATAGATATTTACTTGTCCCTGTTTCCCAGCCAAGTTAACCACACTCTGTCTTGATCTGGGTTTGCTATTGTTACATTTATCAGTGAACTGTTATGTGTGTGTGTGTGTGTTGTCCTGTAGCACCTTGGAAACCAACTAGGTTTGTTCTTGGTACATATAAGCTTTCGTGTGCATGCACACTTCACGAAAGCTTATACCAAGAACAAACCTAGTTGGTCTCTAAGGTGCTACAGGACAATTTTATTATTTACACACACACACACACACACACATATATCGACTACATCAGACCAACACGGCTACCTACCTGAATCTACATTTGGTAATGTGCAGCAGCGGCTCTTTTAATAGATAGGAAAAACTGTGATTAAGTGTTTTGTGAGGACATTTGCAGAAGTGATTGTGTTGATTTTGGTAGTCTATGTCTGTGTGTATGGTGTCTGCTGAAGGGGCAACCTTTACATAAATGCCTGCAAATACAAATACATATATAGTGTATATAGTTTCATTTCTCTTAATGCTTGTTTATTGAGTAGGGGCTCTTCGTGTCACAAAGCAATGCCTTTCAGCGCAGCTCCATAAAACTGATTGTGCTCTCACACTGCCCCTTTTTGTGTGTGGATTTTGATCCAGACGGGCAAAGGTTAAGCAGAATCCAGCCCCCCCCCTGTCACCCTTAGGTGTGCTCAGCCTTCACCTGCTTTATGACTCCACCTTGCATGAGAAAGAAGGATGGAGCTCCAGGAAACAAGAAGTGGTCCTTCAGCCAGCCAGGACATCTCACCATCACAGACAGATCCCGTCTCCTTCTGTGGAGTCAAGAGTGGCCCTGGGATGGTCGAGAGAGGAGGGGAAGGGGCCAGGGACAGAAGCAATGGCAGGGCTCCAGATGCTCCCTTGGACCCCTCCCTTGACACCAAGGGGAGCTCCTTTTCTGGGGCTAAAAGCATTGGCGTGGAGGTTAGATTTTTTTTGTCAGGACTGCAACGAAGCAGAGAAGGAATGGTAAAAAATACTCCCCCTTCCAGATACACTAAGAACTGAATGAAAATAGCCCTGTCTGAGTAAATAGCTATTGGACAGCATAACATGGAGTTTAGTTGTAATGTGCAGCTGCCTCCCTAGATGAGCCTTTTCTTGGGGTCAGGGAGCTGGGGTGGTCAATCAACATGAAGTTCCCAGGTTACCTTTCCTTCTAGACAGCTATTCCAGCTCATCATTCCTCCCCATTTGTTTATGGAAAGGCAAAGGGTATGCACTTTTTATAGATGCAACTCCAACCAACAACTGGTGTCTTCTGAGTGCACTGAGCTCCCTCCCCCCCTTCTCTCCTCCAGATATAATACAGATTCCCTCAGCGTCTTGCCCCACCTTCCAGAAGGCAAATATATCTGATTTGTTTGTTTAGGACATCATTATATTGTATAGGGTAGACTCTTTTCCTCAGCAGTGATAAATATGACATTAATTGGTTAATGAACAACAGCTTCCATTTTGTCAACCTGAACTTTGTCTAAGGTTTCAGACATACCCATTTAATTCCAGAAATATGCAGAAAATACTTTTCTGTTTTGATTCTGGGCACTTGACTTCTCCCATCCTGCTACCATCAAGGCAGATATTTGAGGCAGAGATCGAGGGCTCCCTTAGCAGCAGCAGCAGCAACAGCAGCAGGTGGAGGCCCCACAAACATTTGTCACATTTTGAGGGTTTTTTAAATTAAAAACAAACAAAAGGCTTTTCCTTAGCCCAAGCTTCCCGAAACTAAGGCCCGGGGGCTGGATGCAGCCTGTGAGGCTCTTTTATGTGGCCCCCGGCAACCCCCGTCGCCCCCTCTTACCAGCATGGTGTGGCGCAGCACAGCTGCCCACTTCCAGGTCGCCGGGAGCGTCGGAAATAGCTTGCGCACATGTGCATCATTTCCAGTGCGCTTCCGGGCCGGAGGAGGCCCATGCGCATGCACACAAGCTATTTCTGGTGTTCCGGCAACCCGGAGGTGTGCCGGAAATTATGCGTGCGTCCGCGTATGGGCACACGCTCTGGACCGCAGCGTGATTGGTGCTGGCAGCACCAGCCCTCGGCAAGGTAAGTTGGGGGACCCCTGCCTTAGCCTCTCATAGCCCTGAAGTTAGCTCTTGATAAAGAGAGGGTCACTAAATAACATGGCCCCCAAGAATGAAAACAAATACTTCCAAATTCTTTTTTGCACATCCAGAGACAGGGGCTAGAAACCTTTTAAAGTAGAGTTTCTTGTAAACATATCACATCCAAATTTTGTTTTAACACAGTGATGGCGAACCTATGACACGCGTGTCAGACGTGACACGCAGAGCCCTCACTGCTGGCATGCGCCCCATCGGCCCATTGTTGTTGTCCCCCCCCATTTGTTCTCTCACTCCTCCTACAGCTTGTCTCCGCTACAGCTTGTCTCCCCTGTTAAAACCCGGATCCTTTGTTGTTGTTGTTGCTGCTGGTAGCCAGAGATTGGTTTTTTACCCTTTCTGTGCTGTTTTTTCTGGTGCTTTGGCAGACTATGATTGGGTGTAACAGTGTTTGTTTTTTAACCCGTTCTGTGCTGGGTCTTTTGCTGCTTTGGCAGACCATGTTGGTGCTGCGTGTTAGTTCCAGCGAAGGTATTATTCGTCATTTATTTATGTTCTCTTTCCCCCCCAAAAAAGCGCAGCCGCTTTGGGGCACCCCCCAAAAAGCAAAGCAACTTTTGCACCCCCAAAAGCCTCCCAAACTTTGGTCAGCAGCTCCCCCCCCAAAAGCTCAACAGCTCTGGGCACTTTGTGATAAAAAGGGTTTTTGGTTAGGTTAGGTTAAATAATTAGTTATTGGTTTATTTAAATACAGTTATATATTACAATTATACATTTTTGTTATTTAAACTATATATATCGTGAAATTGTGGTTTTTTTCTCGAAGTGACACACTACCCGAGTTATGCTCGGTATTTTGGCAAATTTTGACACACCAAGCTCAAAAGGTTGCCCATCACTGTTTTAACAACACGTGATGAATTTGATTTCTTTTGGCTCCTAGGTTCAAACCATTCGCATTCCATGAACATATTCTCAAGGCCATGCTGATCTACTGTGCAGCTCCAGCTCCGGCTCCTATATCCAATCCAAATAACTGCGCTGCTTCCACTCCTGCTCCTGCTCCTATGTCCAATCCTAATAACTGCGCTGCTCCCATTGCCAATCCTGGTCCTGGTCCTACTTCCGACTCAAAATCTATAGCGTTCTTCTCCAAGAATCACCTCTTCTCCTCTACTGTTCTAATTAATACTTTCCTTTGTTGATATTTAAAGAAGAGGCCTTGATTAAATTCCCAGCGGAAAAAGATCCCTTTCTTCCTTAGGGCACTTGCCAGATCTGTGTAATTATTCCTCAATTGCAGGAAAAATTTGGGAATTTTTTAAAAAGAGCACAACCTGGTGTTCTTGAAACTTTAAATTCTTCTTATAATGCAGTCCCAAAATTTTATCTCTTTGTTCCTTAGTCTGGAAGACCACCAGGTAATCGTTTATGATTATTGAATTAAGATTTCCTTCAAATTGCCTTGTTCAATTTCTGGAAGACCTCGTGATCTTAAATGTGATTCCTTCTCTCTCAACTGCAGAAAGGCAATTGCCGTCCGAGCCGATTCCTGCTGTCTTTCCAGATCCAAAATCTTCACTGATTCCAACTCCATAACTCTTGCATCCACTCCCAAAATTTCTTTTTTCACTTCTTGAACCTCTTTCCTCAATGTTCCAATTTCTTTTTTAATGTCTTTTAAGCCTGCTGTATTGGCCTTTACGTCTTTGCTAAGATGTTGCAATCCTTCTGTATTTGCTTGCAAACCTTCTGTATTTGATCTTACTTCTTTTCTAATTTCTCCCAAAATTCCTAAAACTTGTTCTTCAAATGACTGATCTCTGGAGGCCCTCCTTGTTACTATTTTTTGCTTTACACTTGGAGTTGGTTCTGCAGCCATAACAAAAACAGCAGCTGGCAGCTGAGAGTTTCAAGGTCAAGCCATGATATAGCAAACAGCCAGCAACAGATAGCTGGAAGCAATACAACAGCATCAGTCTAAGCAGACAGTTTAAATGTATTTTCTGTGCCTGAGAAGGCAATTTATGTTTCCAAACAGATGAACAGGTTTATATGTTGCAATATAGAAAATTGTAATCAATTATAGCAGTTCAGACCAATACAGTAACTTCTAAAGCTCCAAATAGGAAAACAAAAGTTAAAAGTATCCTCTCTATTATGAGGTCACAATGGAGTCTAGCCGCTCTGACCTGGTCTCCACTTCCAGAGAGGGGGAAAATGGTAAAAAAAAAATTCCCGTTATTGCAGGGTTCTACATCAATTTTATCTCTTCCCCCCTAACCCTGCCTCAGGGGGGATTTTTAAAGTTCATAATTTGGAAGTTTAGCAGTAAAATATTTCTCTCCCGGCTGCAGTAAAAATTCAATCGCTTTCACTTTGCCACAGCGGAAATGGACTGACCTCCTTTTTAGAATCTCTTCCGTGACCGAATTAAAGTCCTGATCAAATTTAAAATTTATCCCTTTTACTCACGGTATCCAAATTGTCCAAATTTCTTCTTTTTTAAGGAGAAATTGATCGCTCAGAGTCCACCGGATCTAGAAGCTTTGTTCAATGGAGGAAGTGAACAGACCAACAGTACCCATGTCTGCCACCCCGCTCACTCTCGGGGCTCTCGGGCCCCACTTTGGTGGCGGCGGCAAAAGGAGCAGTGAGCAGGGGAGGGACGGAGAGGTGCAGCTTTAAATGGCTACCGTCGAGCAATCACGCTGGCACAAACAAAGCCCAGGCCCCTTCCACTTGGCTCTAGGAGGAGGGAGGGAGGAGGAAAGAAAGCTGCAACCAATCAGAGGGAAACAATGCGGCTGGCACCCATCAAAGGCTAGCCCCCTTCCTCACTTTCTGCAATCAAGGTTGTGTCATCTGCATATCTGAGGTTGTTGATATTTCTTCCAGCAATCTTAATTCCGGTTTGGGATTCATCTAGTCCAGCCTTTCGCAGATGAATTCTGCATATAAGTTAAATAAGCAGGGAGACAATATACAACCTTGTCGTACTCCTTTCCCAATTTTGAACCAATCAGTTGTTCCATATCCAGTTCTAACTGTAGCTTCTTGTCCCACATAGAGATTTCTCAGGAGACAGATGAGGTGATCAGGCACTCCCATTTCTTTAAGAACTTGCCATAGTTTGCTGTGGTCGACACAGTCAAAGGCTTTTGCATAGTCAATGAAGCAGAAGTAGACGTTTTTCTGGAACTCTCTAGCTTTCTCCATAATCCAGCGCATGTTTGCTATTTGGTCTCTGGTTCCTCTGCCCTTTTGAAATCCAGCTTGCACTTCTGGGAGTTCTCGGTCCACATACTGCCTAAGCCTGCCTTGTAGAATTTTAAGCATAACCTTGCTAGCGTGTGAAATGAGCGCAGTTGTGCGGTAGTTGGAGCATTCTTTGGCACTGCCCTTCTTTGGAATTGGGATGTAGACTGATCTTCTCCAATCCTCTGGCCATTGCTGAGTTTTCCAAACTTGCTGGCATATTGGGTGTAGCACCTTAACACAGCGTTTCTCAACCGCTGTTCCGCGGCACAGTAGTGTGCCGCCCGACGCTGGCTGGTGTACCGCGACGCCTGGCGGCCGCCAATCTTTCCTGGGACATTCCTCCCTGCAGGGAAAGAAAACAGGAGCAGCTTACTCGCATGTAAGCGGCTGCCGCTTGCTTTCCGTGCAGGAATAGGGGATGCACGGGGCTTTTCTCCCTCACAGAGCTTTTCTTCCCTCCTCCCTCGCGGAGCTTTCCAGCTTGCCTCCCTCCTCCCTCCTCCGTGCAGGGAAATAAAGCAGCACCCGTTTACGTGCGTGTAAGCAACTCCCTGCAGCTTCTTTATTTCTCTCCCCACCCCCACTCGCCTCGGTGCCTGGAACAATAGAGTGCGAGTGGAGCCGGCTCTGGGCTGCGCTCCCTCCCCTTCTCCCTCTCTCCACCTCTCCTCCCCTCCCTCCGAATGAAATCTACCTTAGCATGCCTGCAAGTAAGTGCATTTAAACATCTGTGCATTTAAGCACTGTTGTCTCTCTTTTGGCTTCATTTACTGGTATTTAAAAAGCGGGGAGAGGAAGAGATACAGAATAAATTACAGTCATAATTATATAGTCAATATAGGGCGGCACAGAGTTAAATTTTTTAAACTTTTTTTAATGGTGGTGTGCCTCGTGATTTTTTTCATGGAACAAGTGTGCCGTGGCTCAAAAAAGGTTGAGAAACAGTGCCTTAACAGCATCATCTTTTAAAATTTTAAACAGTTCAGCTGGAATATCATCACTTCCACTGGCCTTGTTATTAGCAGTGCTTTCTAAGGCCCATTTGATTTCACTCTCCAAGATGTCTGGCTCAAGGTCAGCAACCACACTACCTGGGGTGTACGAGACCTCCATATCTTTCTGGTATAATTCCTCTGTGTATTCTTGCCACCTCTTCTTGATGTCTTCTGCTTCTGTTAGGTCCTTACCACTTTTGTCCTTGATTATGGTAATCTTTGTACGAAATGTTCCTTTCATATCTCCAATTTTCTTGAACAGATCTCTGGTTTTCCCCATTCTATTGTTTTCCTCTATTTCTTTGCATTGCTCATTTAAGAAGACCCTCTTGTCTCTCCTTGCTGTTTTTTGGAAATCTGCATTCAGTTTCCTGTATCTTTCCCTATCTCCCTTGCATTTTGCTTGCCTCCTCTCCTCCGCTATTTGTAAGGCCTCGTTGGACAGCCATTTTGCTTTCTTGCATTTCCTTTTCCTTGGGATGGTTTTCGTTACAGGGGCACTATAAATTATGATCTCACTCTCATACACAACCCCAGTGTGTAAGATTGGCAAGTTTAGGCAATTCACTTATTATTCTTTTTACTAGCCCTCCCTCCACACAACTGTGCAATTCATGCTTACAAATTCAATGCTTCTGTTTATACCCATGGCATGAGAAACATCATGGGGAAGAAAACTATGGGAGAAATTCAGGATTGTGCTATGTCAACCATTCCATCACAGAAAGCATGTCAGCTTCCTAGATGTAATGGTTCTCCCTCTCCTCTCTCCATGCATTTAACGTTGCATCTACTTTGGTCCGAAGAGAATTTTTCTGCCTAGGGGCTGATCATTGGGCTTTCCTCCCACAGCATCCTTCTCCAACTTGATGCCCTCTAGAAGATGTTAGACTACAACTCCCATAATTCCATTGTCCATGCTGGCTGTGGGCGAGGGGACACTTGAACTCGGGATGCAAAGGAGAAACATGCTAACAGGAAGGCACGCTTGGCAACTCCACACCGTGATCAACTCCCACCTGTAAACCAATGTCCCCACTGTGGAAGGACTGTGGCCTCCACAGTCATCCCATTGGTCATGTTAGCTGTGGGTGACAGGACCTGGAAATCTAGCGATGTCTGGAGGGAAATCTAACGATGTCTGGAAAAGGCTGACTCAGAGGTTCTGGCAATCTCATTGTCTGAGAATTTCAGGAAGAGGAAAGGAAATTACAAAAGCACCCAAGGACCCAGATCCCAACCCTTACCTAGAAAGGTAGCCTCTTCTTCACTCCCTCCCTCAGACTTTGCAGAGAGATGGATATTCTCTGTGCCCAAGGGATCCTGCTCAGACTTTGGGGACTTCATAACCACATCTTCCACAGGCCACGGTTCGTGGAACAGAGAGCAGGATGCAGATTATAACATCAGGAAATGCTCAATAAGCTGACTGGCTGAGACCCTGGGTGAGTAAATAATGTTAAGGAGCTTTTGGACAGAACTGTAGGTTGCCATCCTATCCATGCTTACATGGAAGTAAGTCCCACTGAACTGAATGCCGCTTGCTTTCTAGTAGGCCTCCGCAGGACTACCTGTTAAAGTATATTCAGAATGCTTCACATGTGTTGGCCCATTCTGAATTATTGTGTCTCGACTCAATGAGGAGGGATTTGAAGAAGCCTTTCACCTGAGTGCACAGTCCCTTTGCAGTGGGAACAGTCAAACCACGAAGCCACTGATCAACCAGAGTTTCCTGTTTTGACCAAACACAGTTTGAAGTTAGCTTAATATACCGGCTTGTTCCAAAGCTGGCAGCTGTAGTTCCCTGGTTTGGGCAAAATGGAAAGTTTGTTAGTTATGACTCATAAGAGACTGCCTGGTTAGATCACATGTCACAGTCAGGGCTGGCCCAATCATGAGGTAAACTGGGACAATTAGGTCAGTTGGCAGGTGCGGGGGGAGATGGGACTAGAGTATTCCCAGTTCTCCTGTTTGTTAGCCTTGCTGCCAGTGCAGGACCACAGATGTCAATTTGTGCAACTACCGAGGCAGAGTCCTCTTTCCCCCTCTCTCACTAAAGGTTGTGTGGGAGTCCTTCCTGGAGTGATGCATTCTGGTTGTGGGGGCCAGGAGAGTGTGGTAATGGCTACAGTTCTTATTGTAATCTTGGGTCAACATAGGTTTCAGTGTAAGTTTGCTGCAGCAATGCATTAAAAACTGTGCTTATTTGTATCCCAGGTTTTCAGGCTATGAAAAGTCATCTGAACCTGGCCATTATCTTAATAGATATTTCTTTTTTTCAAATAATATTTATTGATTTTCAAACATTAAACATACAAAAAATTCCAAAAAGAGCAACAAAAACAAAAAAGACAAAAACAAAAACAAAGCATATCATTTCCAACATTTTGCTTAACGTTGTAGACTTCCTCAATTCCCCCCCCCCCCCTGGGTCCATTTAAAATCCAAATTAGGCAATTTTCATTTGTTATCTTAAATCATTTTAACATATTTTTTCAGTATCTCATAACTATTTCTATTTTAAGAAACATCAACTACCCTCAACCTATGATTCAACAATTAACCCCAATCTCAATTTATTTCCCCATCCATCTATCCTCTATTTGTCCCCTTAGTCTCAAGTTTATACCCGAAAAATTTTCATACCTTCAAATACTATTTCTTCTATCATAATAACATTTAAACACTAAAATCTATTTCAGACCCCCCTCCCCTGGATTTAAGGTCTCCCAAATGAATCAGCCAGTATGGTGTAGTGGTTAAGAGCCGTAGACTTGTAATCTGGGGAACCGGGTTTGTGTCTCCGCTCCTCCACATGCAGCTGCTGGGTGACCTTGGGCTAGCCACACTTCCCTGAAGTCTCTCAGCCTCATTCACTTCACAGAGTGTTTGTTGTGGGGGAGGAAGGGAAAGGAGAATGTTAACCGCTTTGAGACTCGTTCGGGTAGTGATAAAGAGGGATATCAAATCCAAAATCTTCTTCTTCTTCTTCTTCTTCTTCTTCTTCTTCTTCTTCTTCTGCTTCTGCTTCTGCTTCTGCTTCTGCTTCTGCTTAATTCATTCTAGTTTCGGACCCTCTTAATCATTATTACTCCATTATTACTCCTCACCCCACTCCCACTCTTTCCCCATCTATCCACCACTCTCCCTTCTTCGTCCCCTGCTGCCTCCCCAATTCTCTAACTGTTGCACAATACCATCCAACTGCGTTTCTCTTTTTCAGCCCTATTTCAATTTTTATTCCCCTTAAAATCCACCCCCAGCATAATAATAATAATAATTTATTATTTATACCCCGCCCATCTGGCTGGGTTTCCCCAGCCACTCTGGGCGGCTTACAACAGAAAAATGAAATAAAACAATTAACCATTAAAAGCCTCCCTAAACAGGGCTGCCTTCAGATGTCTTCTAAAAATCTGGTAGCTGTTTTTCTATTTGACATCTGATGGGAGGGCGTTCCACAGGACAGGCGCCACCACCGAGAAGGCCCTCTGCCTGGTTCCCTGCAACTTGGCTTCTCGCAACGAGGGAACCGTCAGAAGGCCCTCAGTACTGGACCTCAGTGTCCGGGCAGAACGATGGGGGTGGAGACTCTCCTTCAGGTATACTGGACTGAGGCCATTTAGGGCTTTAAAGGTCAGCACCAACACTTTGAACTGTGCTCGGAAACGTACTGGGAGCCAATGTAGATCTTTCAAGACCGGTGTTATGTGGTCTCAGCAGCCGCTCCCAGTCACCAGTCTAGCTGCCGCATTCTGGATTTGTTGTAGTTTCCGGGTCACCTTCAAAGGTAGCCCCATGTAGAGCGCATTGCAGTAGTCCAAGCGGGAGATAACCAGAGCATGCACCACTCTGGAGAGACAGTCAGTGGGCAGGTAGGGACTCAGCCTGCGTACCAGGTGGAGCTGATAAACAGCTGCCTTGGACACAGAGTTGACCTGTGCCTCCATGGACAGCTGTGAGTCAAAAATGACTCCCAGGTGCGCACCTGGTCTTTCAGGGGCACAGTTACCCCATTCAGGACCAGGGAGTCCTCCACACCCACCCGCCTCCTGTCCCCCACAAACAGTACTTCTGTCTTGTCAGGATTCAATCTCAATCTGTTAGCCGCCATCCATCCTCCAACCGCCTCCAAGCACTCACACAGGACCTTCACCGCCTTCATTGGTTCTGATTTAAAAGAGAGGTAGAGCTGGGTATCATCAGCATACTGATGGACACCCAGCCCAACCCCCCTGATGATCTCTCCCAGTGGCTGCATATAGATGTTAAAAAGCATGGGGGAGAGGACAGAACCATGAGGCACCCCACAAGAGGCACCCCTCTCCCTAGCCCGCCGGAGATCGTCGACCAGTGCGACCAAGGCAGTTTCAGTCCCATGATGAGGCCTGAATCCTGACTGGAAGGGATCCAAATGGTCCGCTTCTTCCAGGCGTGCCTGGAGTTGTTCAGCAACCACTCGCTCAATCACCTTGCCCAAGAATGGAAGATTTGAGACTGGGCGATAGTTGGCCATATTGGCCGCATCTAAAGATGGTTTTTTAAGAAGCGGTTTAATAACCGCTTCTTTCAGCCGGTCTGGGAAGGCTCCCTCACAGAGAGAAGCATTCACCAACCCGCGAAGCCCATCGCCCAGCCGTTCCCGGCTAGCTTTTATAAGCCAGGATGGGCATGGATCAAGGAGACAGGTGGTTGGTTTCACTCGTCCAAGCAGCCTGTCCACATCCTCGGAGGTAACAGATTGAAATTTATCCCACACAACTGGACTAGACAGGGCTCTAGCACTCCCCCGCCCCGGCCCTGCTCCCACGGCGGAGTCTACCTCTTCCCGAATCTGAGCGACTTTATCTGCAAAAAACTTTGCGAAATCGTTGCAGGAGATCATGCGGCCCGAACTGGGACAGCATGAATCCTGTCCTCCCTCTCTCACTAGGAGGGCATTATTCCATGCTGGTTCCTCCTTGAGGACTCCCCAAGTCAAACATAAGTCCTGTTCCTCCACTCTCACTGGGGGAATAGTATTCTATACATCTTCCTCATCTTCTTTAAGTTCAATTCTATTATCCAGGGCTGGTAGTTGCACATCTTGCTTATCTTCGTTCTCTATTGGAGTTGATCCTTTTTCACTTTCCACACAGTTCTGATTTATTTTACCAGTCTGTTTATTATTCTGATGCAGTTCCTTTACAAAGTCCAAAAGCAGTTCCAAAAGTTCCTTTTGAAAGTCTGAGTCTAAGTCAGATGATGTTGTGACTACTGACATCCTGCTCATCTCAGATTTCATGGGAACAGTGCAGTTTAGAGAGCAGGAAATGGTGCTTCGTATTTCCAAACTTCAGAAACAAAAATTATGTCCGACCTGGTTACAAGTTCTCATTTTTGGATCTTATTCATATCTTATCACTCTTATGTCCATTTATGAAGAGAACATTTGTCAAGCTTCAGTCTTATATTTTGCACTCTCTTCAATGTTAACAGTTCACAACCTCAAACAGGTAAATAGATTCCTTCCTTTTATGATGTCATAATGGCGGCTCGCTGATCCCTCCAGGGACCCGACCCCAGCTTACAGGGGGGCTTTCCTCAGACCAAAATAGTTTTTTTTACAGGGATTTCACTAAATTCTACCCTTCTCCCCTTTACCCTGCCTCAGGGGAGAGGTTTTAGGTCCACATTTTGCGGATTGAAAGCTTCCTGTCAGTCTTCCTGGCTTCAGGCAAGATAACTGTGTCTCAGTTCTCTCAATGGGGGAGATTGACTTCCGTTTTAAAAATCTCCTCCTGTGGCCAATTTTTTTCAAATTAAAAATCCCTTTCTTTTACTCACAGTGTCCAAAGTCCTGATTTCTTTCAAATTTGGAAGAATCTGCTGCTCAAAGTGCTGTCGGCTCGGAGCTTCGCGTTACAGAGGTAGCGAGTCCACTCAAGGCACCCACGTCTCAACTTTGCTCGCTCTCGGGGCTCTTAAAAAGAGCTTACCGGGGCGAAGGAGTCATTTTGGAGCTCAGCTGAGTCTCCACGACCCCAGAAAGCTCGATCTGGGGTTCTTCTGGGGGTCCGCTCTCATGCCCCCCCTCCTCCACAGCGCCAGGAACCTCGGAGTCAAGGTTTCCTCGCCGTTCAGCAATGGTGGTAGACCGGAAGTCTACCTTGCAAGGTAGGCCAGTGTTATTCTATGCAACTCACATAGGATTGCTGAGGCTGCAAGACGTGCCAAAAAAATTACCTCAGTGGGGACCAAAAAGCATTTCATAAATGGAGACAATTTAGAGGAGGAAAAAAGGCATTGGTGGAAGGACACCTCTTCCAACACAGCTTCTGCTTTGTGATGGGGCCTTTTCAGTGATGGCTCCGACCTGGTGGAATGCTCTGTCCCATGAGACTAGAGCCCTGCAGGACTTGATCTTCTTCCGCAGGGCCTGAGCCTGGTTTCTGAACCGGGAAGGGCAGGGTATAAATAAAAAAGATTTTTAAAAAAATATTATTATTGTTGTTGTTGTTATTATTATTAAATTCAGAGTCCGCTGTGGCTGTTTAGGAAAAGTAAGAACATCAGGAGATATGATCACAACCCTAAGCATGTTCAGTGGCCAGGGAATGCTGATCCTGGCTGCAACTTTAAGCATGTTGGAAAGGCAACAACAGATATTTATATATGATTAAGGCTGTGATAGACCCACCTAACATTTAAAGTAAATGGCTTCACCCAAGAAATACGGAGAGCTGGTTTGTTAAGGGTGCTGAGAACTGTAGCAATAAACTACAGTTCCCATGATTCTCTGGGGAAAGTTACATGCTTTAAATGTATGGTATCTGCACAGCCTAAGAAACAAACAAAAGGAATATTGACCAACAAAATCAAACAACTCACTCAAAAATATTTTTAATTTGATGGTCACAAACTCTATTGACTGAAGATATTGTACAGTAACTTGTAGTCCATTGACTGCATATGGCCTGCCAAGCCTCAAGATGTGTCCTCCTGGTCCCTGCAGTTTCCATCTCCTGATGTGATCATAGGATGTAGCTCTCTGTGACTGTCCTGGAGAGAAAGATGCCTAAAGGGCCCTTAGAGAGATATTTTAAACTCCAATTTCAGCAGGAATCAGCACAGTGCTGAGATGGGATAGAAACCCTGATCTGGAAATAAATTATCCCTCTGGCTGCTCTTTAAAGAGGATATTTCTAAAGAACAATCAGAAGGGTCTTTTTTGATAGATCTCATTGCTAATTAAGCAGGGTCTTCTTGTGCTCTTATTTCTCCCCCACCCCAGCACTGGGGATAGAAGGAGTAAACATGCTAATTGTGTTTGCAAGACTTGTATGTATGCAAGATGGCATGTCGGGTGAGTGTTTGCAGCACTTTTGGCATGTGTGCATGTGACTTTATGGTCTGCATCTCTTTTCTGTGTGTGCATGCATGTGGACATATTGGCCACAAAGCACACTGGAATGTAGCCTCCAAAATCAATGCAGCTTTAAGCCCATAAATGTTCCTCTTGCTCTATAGGAAAGAACAATCAAATCTAAGACTATCAGGAGGAGAGAACTCCTGGATCTACAGAATTAAACTTCTCAACATCCTATGGACACAAACTGCATTGAGATTTCTCTCAAATTACTTTGAGATTTCCCCCCCTAAAAATATGAAGCAGTATAGAAATGAGTAATAATCTAAAGAGTAATAACTAATTTCAATTTTGCCTTCCTTAGTCTTTTACAATACTGTCATCAACATTTTTATCACCATTAATTTATTTCCAGTTGCCACTTCCAAAGAATCCCCCTTCCCTCTGCATTTTCAAAAGTGTCACCCACTTCAACTCTCAGCCTTCATCTGAAAACTCAGCAGTGTTACTGAGGAAGGTGGAAGATAAAACCTTTAAAGAAACAGGCATAAGCCTCTCTCACTTATTTACACGCAGACCCAAGAGGTCACTAGCTTTGATAGCTTGGGGAAAGATCAGATGCGTCCTCCGTGGAATAGATCTATCAACTGTTTTATTAGCCGTGACAGATCAACAGAACCTCCATGTGCAGGCATAGTGTAACTTGATTTGGGGCAGGCAAAAGAAGGTATTTCCTTGCTAAATGAATCGGATGGACATCATTGCCACAAGATGCGGTGATGGTGGTGGCTTATAGGTTTATCAATGGCACTAGCAGAGGAAAGTTGGGGGCAGGAGTAGTGGCCTGCAAAGGGTGCCAGGGGGCTGCAAAGTGAGAGGGGCACCTCCCTCCCTGCTGCACTGCTCTTCCTCCCCCCCCTGCCTCGCCTTCCCTCTCCGCCGGTGGGAGAGCGTGAGCTTGTGCCTGTGCTGCCGCCCCCTGAACCCACTCATCGCCCTTGCAGCCACCGCAGGGAGCAGGCGAGAGGGAAGGACAGTCGGAGCAGAGGGAGGACCGTGGAAGAGGACGGGGCTCCCTGATGAGGGACAGGGAGAGGGGCGGCAAAAGCCCCAGGTACGCCGCTGATCAGGGGGCGACTACATGCAGCCTCCATCGCGAAGAAGCAGCTGCCTTGGACCCCTCATTGTGCCCCTTGAGTTCAGCATCGTTTATAGGACTGAAGGGAGCAGCTCCCCAAGGATTCAGGCAGGGTCCTGAAGAGATGTTTGCCCCTCTGCCCTCCTGCACGTGCCCTGCCCCTGAGCTGTGCCCGGGCCCCTTCCCCTTCCTGCCCGTTTGGGGGGGCGCCTTGCAGCCTCCGGCTGGACCTGGGGCCTGATCCTGCCAGGCGAGGGGCACGTGCTCCCAACCTCCCCATCTTGTTTCGTCCTCCTGCCCCCCCCCCCGCCCCGCCTCCTGCACCTCTGACTCCTCGCTCCGTCCCTGCACCGGAATCCGGCTCTTCTCCGGGGAAACTCGCCAGGACAATGCCCGCTGCTCCTCCGCTCTCCTCGGCGGGGGGACGGGAAAGTGCAGCCGCTCTCGAGTCCCCCTGGCTGGCCCTGTTTCCTGCCTCTCTGAGCATCGGAGCTCGCTGGCTGTGGGTTGGGCCATGGAAGGCTGCAAGGCTAGATGCGCCCCCTTGCAAGGCGAATGCATCGTGCAGGCTGCGAGACCGCCCTGCTGCTTCCCTTGCCCTGGTATTTGCAGCCCGCTGCTTCTGATCCTGGAGGTTCTGCTCTTCACTGTCAGGGCAAAGAGATTAACCCTATGAGATATGGTCCATTCCTAGCTCTGGAGCAGCAGGGAACAAGCTTTTTTGCACCCTTCTGTAGGGATGTTCACACGCCACCAGCTGTGTCCCCTGTACACAAATCGCTGAGCTGTTGTAGAGCTTGAGATGCTTTTTTTAAAAAATGATTTTTATTAATTTTATGCTTAACAACAACTAAAACACTACATATACAATACAAAAAACACATACATCAAATAGACATAACACTAAAAATTATACAACTATTCATTTTTCATGAACATTGTTTTGTGGACTTCCCCTACCTCCCCCCTTTCTGATTTTCATTTTAAAGTCTTATTTGGAACTTTTCGTATTATTTTCCCCATTCTATTTCCAAACTTTTCAACCTTATATTAGCATATTATCCATATTTTTTTGTTAATTTATCCCTTATTATCATTTCCCACCCCTTCCGCCCCCCCGTCCCCCATAACTCCCCTGCTACGAATAGTCCCTAGGGGGAAAAGGACGGAAGGGGGTGGTTCTTTTTCCAGTTGAATCCTTCCCCCCTCCCCGTCTCCCCCGTCCCAGAAACCCCCCTGCCACCAAGAGCTCCCAGCAGGCAGGCGACCGACAAGAGGAGGAGAACCACCCAACCGTCCCCATTTAACAATTCATCTTACAAAATTATATTTCTAGTAGTCTCATTTACTTACTATATCTTATTTCTAGCATAATTAACATTTATTTTCTTCCCTTGCCTAAATTTTCTTCCAAGAACATCCATACATTTTAAACCCTTTTTGCTTTCCCAATTTTAATTTATATCTTTTATCCTCTGTTTTACCTCCTCCTCCCCTGATCACGGCTATTCCCTTCCAGTCCAGCAAGCTCCAAAGTCAGCAGTCCAGTTTTCAGTCCTTTTTATCCATCCTAATAAACAAAATATCCATTCTTCCTTCATCCCACTCCCTTCCTACAATGTTTTACAACCCAAACGTCTCTGCCCCCCCAAATGCTCCCTTCTGGTTTGCACATTGTTTTCCTTGTGGGTTTTCTGTTCCTCAAACAAATCTCCCCCCCCCAAAAAAGGGGGTGTTCCAAAACCAGGCTTGGTGATCTTTTTCCTCTTGTTCTTCCTGAAATACTTCCTCCTGTTCTGTGATGTTATATTTCAATTCAGTTACCTTATTGTCTTCTTCCACTGTTTCCTTACTTATGTCCTCTTTCTGTAGAACTTGGTTCATTTCCTCCATTTGCTGTTCAGTCTTGTACATTCCAATTTTAATTTCCCACAAGAGTTTCAAAACTTTCTCTTGGAATCCAGGTGCATAGTCTTTTGTTGACATTTTCAATGCTTTTCAAGGACAGAGTAGCGCTTGAAGAACAGGAATTGGTTACAAATTGCTACTCCTCCATATACTCCAAACTGGCTGCAATATATCCTCTCCAAATCTTGTTACATTAGCTTTTATATATTGGTTTCAGAAAAGCTGCAACAGTTCTCTGTATTAAGCTGTCAAATTTATCAAATTTGCCTCAGCTCACCCTCCTGTTGTCAACAAAAAAGTCACTGAGAGTCAATACATTCCTTTCCTTTATGACATCACAATAGGCTCACTGTTCTGTCCGGGTCGCTGATTCCAGGAGAGGAAGAGGCTTTTCCGACTTCAATTAACTCAGTTTGCAGGGATTTTTATCAGCTTAAACAGTTCTCCCCTTTTACCCTGCCTCTGGGGGAGAATATTAGTTCAATCCTTGGAAGTATTTAAATAAAAAGCTTCTTTCCCCCGGCACCGGGCAGTTTTTAACTGCTTCTTCTCTCAAGCAGTGAGATGCTTATGGTAATCTCAGCATTGTCGGTTCGAGCCCCATGTAAGATAAAGTAGAAATAAAGTTCATGTTGCACTAATAAGTCTCCTTGTGATCTGGGGTGCAGTCACTGGTTTCTAAAACCTCATCATTCAAAATTCCTGAAATTTCAGGAAGCTGGGACGATGCTACCCTTCAGCTTGAATGCGTAGTTGGAGGGGAAAGTCAGTTTCCAGTTCATGCAATCACTTAGCTCCAGCAACAGATGCCAGGGTCCGGCCCTGTTTTCATAGAATCATATAATAGAATCATAGAGTTGGAAGAGACCACAAGGAGCATCCAGTCCAACCCCCTGCCAAGCAGGAAACACCAACAAAGCATTCCTGACAGATGGCTGTCAAGCCACTGCTTAAAGACCTCCAAAGAATGAGACTCCACCACACTCCTTGGCAGCAAATTCCACTGTCGAACAGCTCTTACTGTCAGGAAGTTCTTCCTAATGCTTAGGTGGAATCTTCTTTCCTGTAAAATAAAAAAAATTCCTTCAGTAGCACCTTAAAGACCTTAAAATAAAGTTTTTATTTTGGTATGAGCTTTCGTGTGCATGCACACTTCTTCAGATACACTGAAATAGGAGCCCCCAGGCACTTATGTGGAGAAGGGGTGAGGAGGGGAGGGGTGGGGAGGGGGTATCACTCAGAAGGGTGGTGGAAGTGGGTGATTGACTGACTGATAGCTATAGACGATTGAAAACGACTGCAAATGGTTTTGCATGAAAAAGCAAGGGTTGAGATGGCTGAAGATCGCTTTATCATGTATAATGAGATAAAAATCCTATGTCTCTGTTCAAACCAGGTCCCTCCATGGTTTTGAGCTTGGTGATAAGTTGTAATTCAGCAACTTCTCTGCAGCTTCTTTCCTGTAGTTTGAATCGATTGCTCCGTGCCCGCTTCTCTGGAGCAGCAGTAAACAACCTTTCTTCCTCCTCTATATGACATCCTTTTATATATCTGAACATGGCTATCATATCACCCCTTAACCTTCTCTTCTCCAGGCTAAACATAACCAGCTCCCTAAGCCGTTCCTCATAAGGCATCGTTTCCAGGCCTTTTACCATTTTGGTTGACCTTCTCTGGACACGTTCCAGCTTGTCCCTATCCTCCAGTATACCTGAAGGAGCGTCTCCTCCCCCATCGTTCTGCCCGGACACTGAGATCTAGCGCCGAGGGCCTTCTGGCGGTTCCCTCGCTACGAGAAGCCAAGTTACAGGGAACCAATCAGAGGGCTTCTCGGTAGTGGCGCCCACCCTGTGGAATGCCCTCCCACCAGAGGTCAAAGAGAATAACAATTACAGACCTTTAGAAGGCATCTTAAGGCAGCCCTGTTTAGGGAAGCTTTTAATGTTTGATGGATTTCTGTATTTTAATATTTTGTTGGAAGCCGCCCAGAGTGGCTGGGGAAACCTGGCCAGATGGGTGGGGTATAAATAATAAATTATTATTATTATTATTATTCTTGAACTGTGGTGCCCAGAACTGGACACAGTACTCCAGGTGAGGTCTGACCAGAGCAGAATACAGTGGTACTATTACTTCCCTTGATCTAGATGCTATACTCCTATTGATGCAGCCTAGAATTGCATTGGCTTTTTTAGCTGCTGCATCACACTGTTGACTCATGTCAAGTTTGTGGTCTACCAAGACTCCTAGATCCTTTTCACATGTACTGCTCTTAAGCCAGGTCTCGCCACCTGCACAATGCATTCAGCTTCACCTCACCTTGCAAGGGGGCGCATCCAGCCTTGCAGAGGCAGGAGACCAGAGGCAGCAAAGGAAAAAGGAAGGAGAGACCATCCAAGTGTCACTATTTTACAGAAATGTCCCTGATTTAGAGAAGTCATCCAGTTTGACAAAAAAATTGGATTCGAAAAGAAAGCATCAAAATTGGAGGAAATATTATTGGAAAATAAAAATAATTATATAAGGAATCTCTATCAAATTCTATTAAAATGGAAAACAGAAGAATTAACAAAAGACTCCATGATTAGGTGGAGTCAGGATTTAGGTAAACCAATTGGCATTCAAAAATGGGAGAAATTATGGAAGAGGGATTCTAAATTTACGCCAAATTATGATTTAAAGGAAAATTTATTAAAAATGCAAAACAGATGGTATTTAACACCTGCTAAATTGGCAAAAATGTATCCAGGCATAAATAATATTTGTTGGAAATGTAATAAGGAAGCTGGTACTTTCATACACATGTGGTGGAACTGCATTAAAACCAAGATGTTTTGGGAAACAATTTATAAGGAACTAAAGAAAATGTTGAAATATTCGTTTAAGAAATCCCCGGAACTTTTTCTACTAGGAATGATGCCTGAAGATATTAAGCCCCAAGACAGATGTTGTGTAAGTTATGCAGTTGCAGCTGCGAGAGTTTTGTTTGCAATGAAATGGAAGTCCGCAACCACCCCACATAGAGAAGAATGGCAACAAAAACTATATAACTATTATAATTTGGCAAGAAAATATGAACAAATTAAGGGAGTTAAAGTTGAAGAGTCAGAAAAAAAATGGAAATCATTCAGAGAATACATAAAAGAGATGTTGGAAAAACCTAAACTCATATTAGATATATAAAGGTTCTATGAAGGTTTAAGAAATGGATATTATGCAAAGATGATAATTACAAATTGGAATAGTAGTTTGAACTATATCTAAGAATTAAGCAATGTAAATAATAAATTATACTTAGAAGTAAGATTGGAGAAGAAGCACGTAGAGGTTGTATAAAGTTCAAGAAGGGAGAAACTCAGCATCGGCTGAGAAGTCACATAGGGAGGGGATGGGGAAGTGGGGGGAGGGGGGAAATGAAGAAGACCTGTAAAATGAGTTGTATCTTCTTTTATAGTTGTATCTTCTTTTTAATGAGAATAACATGTGATTGTATCAACAAGTAATAAATTTAAATAAAGTCTTTTTATTAAAAACAACAACGCAGCTCCATGAAACTGATTGTGCCCCCAAACTGCCCCTTTTTGTGTGTGGATTTTGATCCAGACGGGAAAAGGTTAAGCAGGATCCACCCCCCTCTGCGTTGCCCTTAAGTGTGCTCAGCCTTCAGCTGCTTCATGACTCCATCTTGCATGAGAAAGGAGGATGGAGCTCCAGGAAACAGGAAGTGGGCCTTCAACCAGCAAGGGCATCTCACCATTTAGGGTTGAGGAAGAAAGGAACTTTGCGTAATCAATTGGTCAAGGCTGATTGTTTGGAACCACCATCCACTGTCACTAAAGGCCACTATAGATGCGGCTCATGCAATATGTGCCCCTACAATTTACAAGTAAAAGAAATAAAAAGTGAACACATGCAGTTCACTTTTAAAATCAAATCTATGACCACATGCAACTCTAAGAATGTAGTTTATTGTATACGGTGCCCTTGCAACAAATTGTATGTAGGAAGCACTACACGGGCACTAAAGGTACGTATAGAAGAACACAGATCACGCATCCGCAATAAAGTGATGGAAGCCCCTCTTACACCTCATTTTCTACAAATGAAGCATAGTGACTCCGATTTAATGTTTTTTGGCATTTGGCAGTATACACCCAAGAAATACCACAAGCAGGACATCACAAAAATATTGAGACAACAAGAAACTAAATTGATTTTTATGTTTAAGACATTACAACCGGACGGTTTAAACTCAGATCTTGACCTTTCTGTATTCATTTAAACTAACACACCAGCAGCATAACATACAGAAATTATAGAGATACTGTAAGTGTTATCAGTGCTCACATTCTTCTGCCCCCCCTAATTTTCATCCCTAATTACTATCACCTGTGAACCAACCTTTTGTATATAAGTGTGCTCCAAACACAGGATTTTTGCTTAGTCAATACATGCTCAAACTAATAAAACTCTGAATATAAGTATGTAAGTATTTCTTTATATGTTCATGTATTTTAGAAATTGCACTATTGTATTAGTCTAAATAATAATTAGAATTTGATTTATATCACCAGCAAATATGTAAATGTATCAAAGCCGCATGAGAGAACCTTTTGAAAAAGAATTTGAGCATTGTGACCTAAGCCAAGATAAGTGGTTTCATACGAATTGTAAGTACTGCCGTTGATATTTGTTTGTTTAGATGTTTATTAGTGATTTAGTTCGAATATTAATAAGACCTGGTTTATACCACCAGTGAATACATAACTGAAAACAGAAGGAGAAACTACTGAAGAAGCCCGTCATATGGGCGAAACAGGCGAAAAACGCCGGCAGCCTGTCTATCATTGACACTTCGTTTGACCTGCTGCCACTTTGCTGACCGTTATATAGCCTCAAAGACCATAAAGACTGGTTTGCCTTTCGGTATTTATTTGTATATATGTTATCTGCTTGACGTTTGATTTTGACTTCTGTGTCAGCACTTGTATATGGTTCTCTTATTGTTTTTGTACTAATAATACTGGATTGAAACTTGATTGAATCTTGTGCCCTTGCGTGCTGCTTGTATTGTATTGGACTGTCTGAGTGAATAGCTACTGGAGAGCGTAACATGGGGTTTAGCTGTAATGCTCACCTGCCTCCCTGGACGAGCCTTTTCTTGGGGTCAGGGAGCTGAGTTTGTCAATCAACATGAAGTTTACAACCACTTTGTATAGATGCAACTACAACCAACAACTGGAATCTTCTGGGGGCACCAAGGTGTCTTCCTTCTGCATTGTCTGCAAGTGTCAGCTGTCATGGAACAGCCCCCAGTGTCGCTGCAGCAGTGGTCTCCAAACTTTTTCAAAGAGGGACAGATTTGATGATGTGAAGGGCTGTGAGGGCCAACCTTTTATTGGATTGAGGTTGTTGAGGTTTTTATTATGATTTTACCCCAAAGTTGTTGGGCTTTTCTTAGTATTGAAGTTGTCGAGGTTCTTTTTAGGATTTTACTCCAGGAAATAAAGTGCTGCAGGGGCGGATTAAACCAACCGGTAGGCCGGATTAGGCCCCCGAAATGGACTTTGGACATACCTACTCTACAGAAAATCTTACTGATGGGCTTGTAGGGAAGCGGAGAGAGGCAGTCTGCTAGGTTTGGACGCTATAAATGTCAGTAATCAAAGACTGAATTGGAATAAATGTGTATCCTGCCTCAAGATTATTTGTGGTTGTTTTGTGCTTTTAAATTAACTAAATATGCTGCAAAACAATAACAGAAATGGAAATGAGCTGGAAGAACTTAAGAAACCTGCCTTTCTGCATTCCTTGCATTTCATTGTCTGTCTGACTGACATCTTTTTTCTTCCCACCCATTAAGATATATACATATGTGTGTGTGTATAGAGAGATAAATATTACTGCAAGATTACTTTAATGCTTCATGCATCTGATGAAGGGCATTTCGAAAGCATCCCTGTCTCGGGGTGGGATTCAGGTTGCATAATTAAAGCTGCTTTGGAGTTCTTGTGCAACAAACAAAGTTCCCCAAAAGTCATGGGGCTCTGCAAGAAACAAAACGACCGGGGTGGGGGTGGGGGGGCGGCGCCAACAAAACAATAGTGGAATACGTGAGAATGAAAGTGAAAGGGATCTGTGCTTTATTAAAGTTTCATGAACCCATTACAAGCAAAAACCCATTTTGAACAAGAATCATAGAGTTGGAAGAGACTACAAGGGCCATCCAGTCCAACCCCCTGCCAAGCAGGAAACACCATCAAAGCATTCCTGACAGATGGCTGTCAAGCCTCTGCTTAAAGACCTCCAAAGAAGGAGACTCAACCACACTCCTTGGCAGCAAATTCCACTGTGGAACTGCTCTTACTGTCAGGAAGTTGTTCCTAATGTTTAGGTGGAATCTTCTTTCTTGTAGCTTGAATCCATTGCTCCGTGTCCGCTTCTCTGGAGCAGCAGAAAACAACCTTTCACCCTCTTCTATATGACATCCTTTTATATATTTGAACATGGCTATCATATCATATCACTCCTTAACCTTCTCTTCTCCAGGCTAAACATACCCAGCTCCCTAAGTCGTTCTTCCTAAGGCATTGTTTCCAGGCCTTTGACCATTTTGGTTGCCCTCCTCTGGACACGTTCCAGCTTGTCAGTATCCTTGAACTCTCTCCCCCCCCCCCAGATATATTTATTGATTTTATAAAACAGAAAAAGGGGGGGAAGCATATAAAATACAAAAATACAAACATAAAAAACATATAAAAACAAATACAAAAAAGAAAATGAATCATATTTATCAGTCATAGGTTCTAACATTGTTCACTTGCTCATGTCCCTCCCAACTGCATTTCAAAGTTATATTTTGAAGGTTTTCCCCCCCCTGCCATATAAAATTTGATAACACCCTTTGCCATTCCTTAAAACAACCTAAATAATCAACAATAGGTAATACAGTGGAACCTCGGTTTACGAACACCTTGGTTTACGAATTTTTGGTTTAGAACGCCACGGACCCATTTGGAACAGATTATTTCACTTCCCATTACTTTCAATGGGAAAATTCGCTTCAGTTTATGAACGCTTCAGTTTATGAACAGACTTCCGGAACCAATTACACCCATGCTTCGGGTTATGTACGCTTCAGGTTGAGTGCTCCGCGGACCCGTCTGGAACGGATTAATCCACTTTCCATTACTTTCAATGGGAAAGTTCGCTTCAGTTTATGAACGCTTCAGTTTAAGTACTCCGCGGACCGTCTGGAACAGATTAATCCACCTTCCATTACTTTCAATGGGAAAGTTCACTTCAGTTTATGAACGCTTCAGTTTATGAACAGACGTCTGGAACCAATTGTGTTCATAAACCGAGGTACCACTGTACTTGAAACAAGAACAACATTTTGGCAATAGTGATACCCCGCTAGACGAATGCCTCACAAAACGAAAAACTCGCAAAACGAAAGCGTTCTGCAATTTTAATGGAGACTCGCAAGACGAAGTTTCCTATGGCCGCGCTTCGCAAGACAATTTTTTTCGTTCCGGTGATGCATCGCAAGACGGGGGGAATCGTTTTGCGAGGCACCCTATGGGAAACCGCACTTCAATGCATTCCTATGGGACTGCTTCGCAAGACAAATTTTCACTATATGAAGCGACTCGCGGGACGAATTTTTTTGTTAAGGATTGCTGGGAATTATAACTGTGCAGTACCCAGAATACTTCGAAGGGCATGTTTCTGTAATGTTACAGACCGTGATAGATTTGGAAAGGGGTGTGTTGTTGCTCCACCTGTCACCATATATTTTTAAACACAACACTGGAAGATTGGACACATGCCAATTGAATGGGGAAAGGAAGGTAAGTATCACATAGATTTCTCCATTTTTCTCTAAACTCGTTGGTAGATACATGCCAGCCCTTTACATTTGTCTCGGAACAAATTACAGTCACAGAATCTTTTCTAGTTTCCCCTCTAGTCTGGAGCAAAGAGATCTACGGCATGAAGCTTGGATGATTAGGAAGATATGGCCATTCTAATGCAGTATTAGTGTTCAGCTTCCCCTGCATTCAGATCACAGAATTATTAAAGGTTGGGTTAGTATGGCTCAGGCTTCTTCCACCTCTGCCCTCCAGATGTTTTTTTGGCCTACAACTCCCATGATCCCTAGCTAGCAGGACCAGAGGTCAAGGATGATGGGAATTATAGTCTCAAAACATCTGGAGGGCAGAGGTTGATGAAGCCTGGTATGGCTGGTTTATACAAACATCTCATGACCATCTTGATCCAATCTGCTGGGTAAATGCAGTATGGAAAAGGTAATCTCATATAATTACTGCTTAAATCAACTGAAATTTACAAGCCAATCAATTCCACAGAAGGAGACCAATCAATAATAGTTATGAGCAGAAAAAGTACAACAGAAAACAGTGGTGGTATCAGGGAGTGAAACCAGAGACAGTACAGTTACTGCAATAATCAGACAGTGTTCTAATATTACACATCAAATGAGAATACAGTGGTACCTCGACATCCGAATGCCTCGACTTCCGAAGGTTTCTACTTACAAAGTCAGCAAACCCGGAAGTCTTTTCGCTGCGTGCGCGTTCTGCACCTGCGGTCCACGCATGCGCAAAATGGGTGCTTTGACAACCGAAGGTATCGACTTACAAAGAGCGCCGCGGAACAGATCGCCTTCGTAAGTCGAGGTACCACTGTACAGAGTCCTCCAAAGGGGCCAGAGCACTTCCCAGGAACTCTGAGAACATTGAGTGGAAAACTCCTTACAGTGGTACCTCTGGTTACGAACGACTCGGGTTACGTTTTTTCGGGTTACGAATGTTTTTAACCCTGAAGTGAGTGTTCTGAGCTCTTGGAGGCCTAGCTGCTGCTCAGAGCCAAGCCCAGACATCCATGGGGCCTGTGGAGGCTCCGCGACTGGGCTCCGGCAGCGGGAGCTCTTGGAGGCCTCAGCGAATGCCCGGAGCCAGGTCCCGACATCCTCAGGATGCCCAGCAGGTCGCATCCCAGCCCCAAACATGTACCTAATGAAGACCAAGAACAGTGAAGCTGTTAAAAAACAAAGATGAGCCTGGGCCAAAAATCCCTTTACGAACCCTTGTACACACATCCCAGTTGTAGAAAGATGGGTGGCATCTAGCCAGGTGAGTCCACCTATCCTGTAGGGGGGGGAAGTGGAAAATTTTTGGGATTCTGCAAGGGATTTGGGGATTTGTTTATGTGAGTCTGCTCTGTGCTTTTGTCTCTGCTTTGCTCCTTTGTTTGGGGGACTTCTGGGGGGACTTCTGGGGGACTTTGCCTTCTGTCATTGTTTTGGGGATCGTGTGGAACCCAGTTCAGCTACTGGTTGATTGTATGTCTGCAGAAATGGATAAAAGCACCCCATTAAAACAATGACAGTGCATGTAAGGAATTTTTTTTTTAAAAAAAATTCATCTACAGTACTGTCTTATTTATTTTATAGTACAGTACATTGATTATTGCCTTCATTTTATGAATCAGTGGTCTCGTTAGACAATAAAATTCATGTTAAATTGCTGTTTTAGGGGGTGTTTTTCATTGTCTAGAACGGATCAATCCATTTTTCCATTACTTTCAATGGGAAAGTGAGCTTCAGGTTAAGAACGTTTCAGGTTAAGAAGGTACTTCCGGAACCAATTAAGTACTTAACTTGAGGTACCACTGTACACTCATATGATTTTTCCCATGTGAGAATTCACTTATGAATATTAAATTCTCCACTTCCTCTGAAGCTCTTACCACATTCAATATATCTGTAGTTTTCCTCTGTGTGAGTAAGCTGATGTGTCCTAAGATGTCCATTTCGACTGAAGCTCTTTCCACATTCCATGCATTTAAATGGTTTCTCCCGTGTGAATTCGTTGATGTCTTCTAAGTGATCCACTTTCACTGAAGCTCTTTCCACATTCAATACATTTAAATGGTTTCTCCCCTGTGTGAGTTCGTTGATGTATTCTAAGATTTCCACTTTGACTGAAGCTCTTTCCACATTCAATACATTTAAATGGTTTCTCCCCTGTGTGAGTTCGTTGATGTATTCTAAGTGTTCCACTTTGATTGAAACTCTTTCCACACTCCATACGATTAAATGGTTTCTCCCCTGTGTGAGTTTGTTGATGACTTTTAAAGTTTCCATATACACTAAAGCTTTTTCCACATTCAATACATTCAAATGGTTTCTCCCCTGTGTGAGTTCGTTGATGTCTTCTAATATTTCCACTTTGACTGAAGCTCTTTCCATATTCAATACATTTAAATGGTTTCTCCCCCGTGTGAGTTCGTTGATGTCTTCTAAGATGTCCACTTTGACTGAAACTCTTTCCACACTCCATACAATTAAATGGTTTCTCCCCTGTGTGAGTTTGTTGATGACTTTTAAAGTTTCCATATACACTAAAGCTTTTCCCACATTCAATACATTCAAATGGTTTCTCCCCTGTGTGAGTTCGTTGATGTCTTCTAATATTTCCACTATGACTGAAGCTCTTTCCACATTCAATACATTTAAATGGTTTCTCCCCTGTGTGAGTTCGTTGGTGTATTCTAAGTGATTCACTTCGACTGAAGCTCTTTCCACATTCAATACATTTAAATGGTTTCTCCCCTGTGTGAGTTCGTTGATGTATTCTAAGTGTTCCACTTTGATTGAAACTCTTTCCACACTCCATACAATTAAATGGTTTCTCCCCTGTGTGAGTTTGTTGATGACTTTTAAAGTTTCCATATACACTAAAGCTTTTTCCACATTCAATACATTCAAATGGTTTCTCCCCTGTGTGAGTTCGTTGATGTCTTCTAATATTTCCACTTTGACTGAAGCTCTTTCCATATTCAATACATTTAAATGGTTTCTCCCCCGTGTGAGTTCGTTGATGTCTTCTAAGATGTCCACTTTGACTGAAACTCTTTCCACACTCCATACAATTAAATGGTTTCTCCCCTGTGTGAGTTTGTTGATGACTTTTAAAGTTTCCATATACACTAAAGCTTTTCCCACATTCAATACATTCAAATGGTTTCTCCCCTGTGTGAGTTCGTTGATGTCTTCTAATATTTCCACTATGACTGAAGCTCTTTCCACATTCAATACATTTAAATGGTTTCTCCCGTGTGTGAGTTCGTTGATGTCTTCTAAGTGTCCCACTTTCACCAAAGCTCTTTCCACATTCAATGCATTTAAATGGTTTCTCCCCTGTGTGAGTTCGTTGGTGTATTCTAAGTGATTCACTTCGACTGAAGCTCTTTCCACATTCAATACATTTGAATGGTTTCTCCCCCGTGTGAGTTCGTTGGTGTTTTCTAAGGTCTCCACTTTGACTGAAGCTCTTTGCACATTCAGTACATTTAAATGGTTTCTCCCCTGTGTGAGTTCGTTGATGTATTCTAAGTGTTCCACTTTGATTGAAACTCTTTCCACACTCCATACAATTAAATGGTTTCTC
The DNA here is from genome assembly GCF_963506605.1 of Zootoca vivipara. Taxonomy (NCBI): domain Eukaryota; kingdom Metazoa; phylum Chordata; class Lepidosauria; order Squamata; family Lacertidae; genus Zootoca; species Zootoca vivipara. Next base: position 10,514,738 of record NC_083277.1, read on the forward strand.
CCCTGTGTGAGTTTGTTGATGACTTTTAAAGTTTCCATATACACTAAAGCTTTTTCCACATTCAATACATTCAAATGGTTTCTCCCCTGTGTGAGTTCGTTGATGTCTTCTAATATTTCCACTTTGACTGAAGCTCTTTCCATATTCAATACATTTAAATGGTTTCTCCCCCGTGTGAGTTCGTTGATGTCCTCTAAGATTTCCACTTTGACTGAAACTCTTTCCACACTCCATACAATTAAATGGTTTCTCCCCTGTGTGAGTTTGTTGATGACTTTTAAAGTTTCCATATACACTAAAGCTTTTCCCACATTCAATACATTCAAATGGTTTCTCCCCTGTGTGAGTTCGTTGATGTCTTCTAATATTTCCACTATGACTGAAGCTCTTTCCACATTCAATACATTTAAATGGTTTCTCCCGTGTGTGAGTTCGTTGATGTCTTCTAAGTGTCCCACTTTCACCAAAGCTCTTTCCACATTCAATGCATTTAAATGGTTTCTCCCCTGTGTGAGTTCGTTGGTGTATTCTAAGTGATTCACTTCGACTGAAGCTCTTTCCACATTCAATACATTTGAATGGTTTCTCCCCCGTGTGAGTTCGTTGGTGTTTTCTAAGGTCTCCACTTTGACTGAAGCTCTTTGCACATTCAGTACATTTAAATGGTTTCTCCCCCGTGTGAGTTCGTTGGTGTTTTCTAAGGTCCCCACTTTGACTGAAGCTCTTTGCACATTCAATACATTTAAATGGTTTCTCCCCCGTGTGAGTTTGTTGATGTCTTCTAAGATTTCCACTTTGACTGAAGCTCTTTCCACAGTCAATACATTCAAATGGCTTCTCCCCTGTGTGTGTTTGTTGGTGTATCCTCAGTTTTCCACTGAGACTAAAGCACGTCCCACATTCCATGCATTCAAATTGTTTCTTTGTTCTTCCCAATGAATTCACACATGGCTCCATAGAATTCTGATTATCATCTTCATCGCCTGTTTGGAAGGGGGGAGGGGGGAGGAAGAGAATGCTGTTAGACTTTCAAAAATGTCAAGAAATAAACTGAACACATGTCAATCCCAATGTGAACCTTCTTTTATTTTAACACCATCTCCATTCTCCATTGTCCTCTCTATGTTCCAAATTTTTAGGAAAGCAGATGAAATAATGGCAAAAGCAATATATGATCACTCCTTTCACACTTAATAAAGCAGCAGCATTTTATAATAGACATCAATGGTGGAATTGGCTTATTAGACACATCTCTGTATTTTTCTGTTTGAAGCGAGGAAATTATATCAGGCTCGAGTAGCAGTCTCTCCTACTAGTAAGAAGTAAAACTTATTTGTTGTTATGCTGCATGTAACTGTAAAAATATTGTAATATATTAGAACCTAAGAAGAGCTTGCTGGATCAGGCAAAGGCCCACCTAGTCCAGCAGCTTGTTCTCACAGGGGCCAACCAGATGCTTCTGGGAAACCAGCAATCAGGATTTCAGCACAAGAGTCCTCTCTGCCCTCCTGTGCTTTCCAGAAACTAGCATTAAGAAGCATTATTGCCTAGGACTGCGAGGGGCAGAGCACAGACATCAGTCTAATCCTCTTTTTCAAGCTATCAAAGTTGTGGCCGTCACTGTCTCCTGTAGGATGGAAATCCATAGATTAACTATGCTTCTGTTGATTCATATTTCGTACCCCTTAAAGGCTGATAAATAATAATAAATTTAATAATAATAATAATAATTTATTTATACCCCGCCCATCTGGCTGGGCTTCCCCTGCCACTGTGGGCGGCTTCCCCCAAACATTAAAATACATCAAATATCACAGATTAAAAACTTCATTTAAAAAATGTATTATGGTCTTAGCTTTTGTTGGCTGCAGTCTGACAAAGTGGACTCTTTGACCAGGAAATCTGGTGCCCCTATAAACCTGTGAGTCTCATTGTTGGCTTTGTGGGAATGTTCAGGGTGGCAGGAGAAGATATATTGTTTATTGATATCCTTCCTAACTTGCACTAGCATGTTCATTTACTTAGCACAGTTTACATTCCCCTTCTCACACACAGCAGAAATCCGGTTGCAGGCTTGTTAGATCCTGTTACTATTATGCCATTCAATCTCCCTCAGATTGAATTATATGTTCCTAGTAAAAAAAAATCCCCCCTTTAAATCCCTCATTTAAAGGATAAAGACACCAGATTCATAGGCAATAAAAAACTCATGATCAGGAAGAGCACAATGTGATCCCTGAAGGCAGGGTTAGGGCTTAAAGTTACAATCATAGACAAACAGGTTTACCCCATATGTGGGTTGACCTAGTGACTGCAGTTAGGAGTCCGGGAAGTTCGCATGACGAAAGGAAGATGGAAAAGAGGGGGAGTGGCAGCATGCCTTCGCCTTTTACCAGGTCTGGAAAGGTCACGTCCACCCACTAGTCACATGCAAGGAAGAATGCTCCAGGCCAGGAGGAACAGGAAGTTTCAACTGGCTGGACCAAACATTCCCTTGAATGTCCACTCTAAGAAAACAGGGAATGTTGTATTTGACTGCTCCCAGTGGATTACATCCCGCAGGCTTTGTGTATTTATTTTGAAATTCGTACCAAGTTTGTACCACAGTACCTCCATGTAAGATGTGGAAGGACATGTGGATCCAGAATTGGCCTCCACAGTCATCCCATTGGGCATGTTGGCTGTGGGTGACAGGAGCTGGAAATCTAACGATGTCTAGAAAAGGCTGACTCAGAGGTTCTGGCAATCCCATTGTCTGAGAATTTCAGGCAGGAGAGAGGAGATGGTGTCTGCTGGACCCTGCGCAAATTGCAAAAGCACCCAAGGACCCAGACCCCACCGCTTACCTAGAGAGTTGGCTTCTTCTTCACTCTCTCCCTCAACCTTTGCAGAGAGATGGATATTCTTTGTGTCCAAGGGATCCTGCTCAGACTTTGGGGACTTAATAACCACATCTTCTATAGGCCACAATTCCTGGAACAGAGATCAGGATGCAGATTAGGACATCAGGAAAAGCTCAAGAAGCTGAATAGCTTAGACCCTGGGTGGGTTAATAATGTTAAGGAGCTTTTGGACAGACCTGTAGGCCACTATCCTATACATCCGGGGTCAGCAACCTTTTTAAGCCATGGGCAGGTCCCCACCATCCCTCAGACCATGTGGGGGGGCGGAGTATATTTGGGGTGGGGGGTGGGGAGGAACTAATTCCAATGCCCCACAAATAACCCATAGATGCATTTTAAATAAAAGCACACATTCTACTCATGTAAAAACACCAGGCAGGCCCCACAAATAACCCAGAGATGCTTGTAAATAAAAGGACACATTCTACTTATGTAAAAACATGTTGATTCCCAGACCGTCCGCAGGCTGGATTGAGAAGGCGATTGGGCTGCATCTGGCCCATGGGCCTTAGGTTGCCTACCCCTGCTGTACACCTAACATGGAAGTAAGTCCCACGGAACTTAATGTGGCTTGCTTTCGATGAGGCCTCCGCAGGACTGCCCTGTTAAAGAGTATTCAGAATGCTTCACATGTGTTGGTCCATTCTGAATTATTGCATCTTGACTCAATGTGGAGGAATTTGAAGAAGCCTTTCACCTGAGTGCACAGCCCCTTTTCAGAGGGAACAGTCAAACCACAACCATTTTTTCCTGTTTTGACCAAACACAGTTTGAAGCATAGCTGCCAAGTTTTCCCTTTTCTCGCGAGGAAGCCTATTCAGCATAAGGGAATTTCCCTTTAAAAAAGGGAGAACTTGGCAGCTATGGTTTGAAGTTAGCTTAATATCCTGGCTTGTTCCAAAGCTAGCAGCTGTAGTTCTCTGGTTTGGGCAAAATGGAAAGTTACTTAGTTCTGGCTCATAAGAGACTGCCTGGTTAGATCACAGTTCATCATTAGAGCCGGCCCAATCATGAGGTGAACTGGGACAATTGGCTCAGGTGGCAGATGCAGGGGGAGATGGGACTAGCACATTCCCAGTTCCCCTATTTGTTAGCCTTGCTACCAGTGCAGGATCACGGATGCTAAAATCGTGCAACTACCCATGCAGAGTCCTTCTCTTTTGCCCTCTATCACTAAAGGTTGGGTGGGAGTCCTTCCTGGAGTGATGCATTCTGCTTGTGGGGGCCAGGAGACTGTGGTAATGACTACAGTTTTTTATTGTAAACTTGGGTCAACATAGGTTTCAGCGTAACTTTGCTGCACCAAGGCATTAAAAACCGTGCCTATTTGTAACCCAGCTTTTCAGGGTGTGATTAATCATCTGAACCTGGCAATTATCTTAATAGATATTTCAACAACCTTGCAAGGCAGGCCAGTGTTATTCTACGCGACTACACATGGGACTGTTGAGGCTGCAAGACGTGCCACAATTTAAAGCTCAGTGGGAAACAAATAGCATTTCGGAAATGGAGGCAATTTAGAGGAGGGAAACAGGCATTAGTGGAAAGACACCTCTTCCGACACAGCTTCTGCTCTGATGAAATTCTGAGTCCGCTGCAGCTGTTTAGGTAAAATAAGAACTTCAGGAGATATTATCACAACCCGTGTAAGGTGTGGTCTAATAAGCCTTTTTAAAGTGGATTAGAGAGAAAGTGCAGGGAGGAGGAATATTCACCACCAAAGCTAAACAGAACCTCCATGTCTAGAGGCACTGGACCTGTGACCCCCAGGTGCTGGAAACCCAGGTGAGAGGAGGGCACTTACCTTTCCTGGAAGCCGCTCAGGGTCTGGGAGCAGGGTCTGGTCTGTCCCCCCTGCTCTCTCGCTGGGCCACCGGCTGTCATCCGCAGCTCCCCTGAAGGGGGCCAGGAGGACACCATCCCCGGAGTGGGGAGGACTGGGAGCCTGTGGAGTTTCCCAGCTTGAACGAGGGGAGTGCATCGTCTTCAGGAAATCCTGCCACTGGGCATCCCAGTGCTGCTGCGGCTCCTCCTCTGGCTCATGCTTAATTTGACATAAATCTGCCTGAGGCAGAAGATCCCTGAAGGTCCCAACTTGGCCTACAGGAGATCTTTTTCCTTTGCACTCCAGGCTCTCCCTTTGAATGGGTCTCCTCGGTCCCTGCTCTTCCATTTTTACCTCACCCTGCTGGAAAAGAAATAAACACAAAGTAAAATACCAGTGTAGAATAAAACTCTAGAATAAAAACAAAATCACATTTTTTAACCATTAGCCCAATTTTGAAATATATTATTACTCATTCCATTTCTGATGTTCAGACTGTGAATGACAATGTTGCCCAAACACCCCACCCATGGATTAGAGGAAGGTATCCAAAGACTCAGGGAAACCCCAAGGTTTACAAAACTACAAATAATATTTGGGGGTGGGAGGACCAAAGCAGTGATAGGGAAATCCAAAAACAACTCAGTGAGAGGACCAAGCATGTTCAGTGGCCAGGGAATGTTGATCCTGGCTGCAACTTAAGGCATGTTGGAAAGGCAACAACAGATCTTTATATAGGGTTAAGGCTGCAATAGACCCACCTAACATTTAAAGTACATGACTTCACCCAAAAAACCCAAGTTCGTAAGGGTGCTGAGAACTGTAGCAACAAACTACAGTTCCCATGATTTTCTGGGGGAAGCCACGTGCTTTAAATGTATGGTGTCTGCACAGCATAAGAAACAAACAAAAAAACAAAAGGAATATTGACCAACTAAATCAAGCAACCCACTTCATGTGGCCTGCTGGTACCTGCGGTTTCCATCTCCTGGTCTAATCATGTGATGAACCTCTCTGTCTGTCCCAGAGAGAGAGAGGGAGAGATGCCTAAAGAGCCCTTAAGAGCATCTTTTAAACTCGAATTGCAGCCTTATTGCTGTAACCGGGTTCTGCGTTGCACCCAGTAAGAAAATGACAGGAAGCAGTCAATGGAGACTCCGGGGTTTCTCTCTAAAGGAGAAAGGCTTTATTTGCAAATAAAGGTACTTGTCAAGCAACAACTCACAGAGCAAGTACAAAGGAATGATTTTCCAAACTCAATTCTTATACCCTTTTCTGACTATGATTTCCTAAAACACAAACGCACTATGGTGGTCTGTGCATCCTTGCCCCCTCCTCCACATCATCTGTGCATACCGTCAGTTACTTATCTCTGACTTTCTCCTTGTGCCCTTGGGCATGTTCCTGTCTGGGGCAGCTTAGCGCATCATTCCCTTCTGATAAGGGAATCCTTTTGCTAGGAATGTTTTCCTTTTGGCAAGGCTGCTCTGTCTTCCTGCATCCTGCATCGTCTCTTTCTCAAAGCTTTTACTTCATTGGGGCCTCTGGCATAACGCAGGGTGAAAGGGACTATGAGTCAGGCTTTGGGATTCAAAAGTCAACTTTTTTACTTGGTTCCCTTCTGAGCTTTGTATAGGTATAATACAGGGATATATTCAATATGCAGCAATAATAAGCTGTGTTCAATTCAAATGGCCATCATCACCCCCTCCAGAATCTCAGCAGGAATCAGCACAGTGCTGAGATGGGATAGAAGCCCTGATCTGGAGATAAATGATCCCTCTGCCTGCTCTTTAAAGGGATTTCTAAAGAACAATCAGAAGGGTCTTTTTTCACAGATCTCATTGCTAATTGAGCAGTCTTCTTGTGCTCTTATTTTCCCCCCATCCCAGAACTAGAGTTGGAAGGACAAAACATGCTGATTGTGTGTGTCTCTGCATACGTGAGAGTGTGTTTGCAAGACATGTATGTATGCAAGATGGCATGCCGGGTGAACGTTTGCAGTATATTTGGTGTGTGTGCATGTGACTTTTTGGTCTGCATCTCTTTTCTGTGTGTGTGCATGCATTGGCCACACAGCTCACTGGAATGTGGCCTCCAGAATGAAGGCAGATTTAAGCCCATTAATGTTTTGTTCCTCTTGCTCTATTGGAAAAAAAAAACAATCAAATCTGAGACTATCATGAGGAGAGAACTTCTGGATCTACAGAATTAAAGTTCTCAACATCCTATGGACACAAACTGCATTGAGATTTCTCTCAAATTACTTTGAGATTTCCCCCCCTAAAAATATGAAGCAGTATAGAAATGAGTAATAATCTAAAGAGTAATAACTAATTTCAATTTTGCCTTCCTTAGTCTTTTACAATACTGTCATCAACATTTTTATCACCATTAATTTATTTCCAGTTGCCACTTCCAAAGAATCCCCCTTCCCTCTGCATTTTCAAAAGTGTCACCCACTTCAACTCTCAGCCTTCATCTGAAAACTCAGCAGTGTTACTGAGGAAGGTGGAAGATAAAACCTTAAAGAATCAGGCTTAAGCCTCTCTCACTTATTTACACGCAGACCCAAACTGCATTGAGATTTCTCTCTAATTACTTTGAGATTTTTTTCTTATTCCTCGCACTCTAGCCAATGCATTAGATTCTATCCGAACTTGGTGATTGTACTCAGTACGCTGCCAGATACTATGGGGAGGTGGTCACTATTTAACACATTATCGACCTTGAAGGAAATGATGTTCGGCAACAAGTCCCTCGAGATCAGGAGATAGTCTAATACACTGTTTGATTTTGTGCCTAGATGGGTATATTCCCCAGGAACATCTGGGAGGCATCTACCATTCAAGGGGAATAAATTTAAATGGATGGCCATTTGGAAGAAGAGGACACCTGCCTCATTCACTTTAGGATCTTTAAAATTTGCCCAATAATAGGTTCCAAGTCAAGGGTATCAAGACCTGAGCCCACCCACCATTTGGATTCGGTCAAGGCATCCCAGTTGGATGCAGTTCGGACATTAAAATCCCCTCCGATTTGGGCAATGGGATACTTAGCCCGACATGATGTTAGATGGTCTTCAAGAGTTTCCCATCTAGATTGAAGTTCAGGGGATGAACCTCTTAAAAATATGAAGCAGTATAGAAATGAAATGAGTAATAATCTGAACATTAATAACTAATTTCAATTTTGCCTTCATTAGTCTTTTATAATACTGTCATCAACATTTTTATCACCATTAATTTATTTCCATATGACACTTCCAAAGAATCCTCCTTTCCTCTGCATTTTCAATACTGTCACCCACTTCACCTCTCAGCCTTCAACTGAAAACTCAGCAGTGTTACTGAGGAAGGTGGAAGATAAAACCTTAAAGAATCAGGCTTAAGCCTCTCTCACTTATTTACACACAGACCCAAGAGGTCACTAGCTTTGACAGCTTGGGGAAAGATCAGATGCGTTCTCCAGGGAATAGATCTATTAGCTGTTTTATTAGCCATGACAGACCAAAGAACCTCCATGTGTAGGCACAGTGTACCTTGATTTGGGGCAGGCAAAAGAAGCCATTTACTTGCTAAATGAATCTGATGGACATCATTGCCACAAGATGCTTTAAAAGGAGATTTAGGAAGGAGGGTGATAGGTTTATCAATGGCACTGGCAGAGGAAAGGGGGGGCTGGAGTAGTGGCCTGCAAAGGGTGCCAGGGGGCTGCAGAGTGAGAGGGGCACCTCCCTCCCTGCTGCACTGCTCTTCCTTCCCCCCCCCCCTGCCTCGCCTTCCCTCTCCGCCCCCTGAACCCACTCATCGCCCTTGCAGCCACCGCAGGGAGGCAGAAGCAGGCGAGAGGGAAGGACAGTCGGAGCGGAGGGAGGACCGTGGAAGAGGACGGGGCTCCCTGATGAAGGGACAGGCAGAGGGGCGGCAAAAGCCCCAGGTACGCCGCTGATCAGGGGGCGACTACATGCAGCCTCCATCGCGAAGCAGCAGCTGCCTTGGACCCCTCATTCTGCCCCTTGAGCTCAGCATCGTCTATAGGACTGAAGGGAGCAGCTCCCCGGGGTCTCAGGGAGGGTCCGTGCCAGCCTGACCCAGAGATGTTTGCCCCTCTCTGCCCTCCTGGCAGATGCCCTGCCCTCGAGCTGCGCCCTGTCCCCTTCCTGTAGCCTCCGGCTGGACCTGGGACCTGATCCTGCCAGGCGAGGCGCACGTGTTCTGCTCCTTCCCCTCTTGTTTCGTCCTCCTGCACCCCCCCCCTTCCTGCACCTCTGACTCCTCGCTCCGTCCCTGCATCGGAATCCGGCTCCTCTCCGGGGAAACTCGCCAGGACAATGCCCGCTGCTCCTCCGCTCTCCTCGGCGCGGGGACAGGAAAGTGCAGCCGCTCTCGCGTCCCCCTGGCTGGCCCCGTTTCCTGCCTCTCTGAGCATCGGAGCTCGGTGGCTGTGGGTTGGGCCATGGGAGGCTGCAGTGCTGGATGCGCCCCCTTGCAAGGCGAATGCATCGTGCAGGTGGCGAAACCGCCCTGCTGCTTCCCCTGCCCTCGTATTTGCAGCCCGCTGCTTCTGATCCTGGAGGTTCTGCTCTTCACTGTCAGGGTAAATAGATTAACCCTTTGAGATTTGGTCCATTTCTACGGTAGCTCTGGAGCAGCAGGGAACAAGCTTTTGCCACCCTTCTGTAGGGATGTTCACACCCCACCATCTGTGTTCCCGTGTACACAAATCGCTGAGCTGTCGTAGACCGTCAGATGCTTATGGTAATCTCAGGGTTGTGAGTTCGAGCCCCATGTAAGATAAAGTGGAAATAAAGTTTATGATGTCCCCTTGTAATCAGGTGTGCAGTCATTGGTTTCTAAAACCTCATCATTAAAAATTCCTGAAATTTTAGGAAGCTGGGACGATGTCACCCTGCGCCCTGAATGCCTAGTTGGAGGAGGCAGTTCAGTTCCCAGCTCTGCTGGCTGGGCTCACTTAGCTCCAGCAACAGATGCCAGGGTCGGGCTCTGTTATCTTTCCATACCCTCCAACATCTTTCCATACCCTCCAACATTTCTCCAATAAAAATAGGTCATTCCGTTCCATAATTATAATTTTACTATTTATACCCCACACATCTTATTAGGTTGCATTAGCACTCTGAACAGCTTCCAACATATATAAAATCATAATAAAGCATTAAACAAACTTCCCTATACATGATTGCCTTCAGAGGGCCTGTGGGTCGGATAACTCCATACACTCCAATGAAAATAGGGACATCCCAAGGAAAATAGGGATACATGAAGGGTCTGTCTTTCCCTGCTTTTTCATTCTTGTTTTATATGTGCTGTATATAATTTTATTAGGTTTTCATTTCAATATAAGATAATTTACATTTCCCCATCTTCTCCTCCCCCCCCCCCGGACCTCCCTCAGCTTCCCCCTCTGGTTTGTTTTTAAACAATATCCTCTTCTACTTACTCTAATATCTCTTAATTTTTACTCGTATTATAAGTTCATATTATTCCATTCTTATGTTAACAACATTCTTGTAAGATCTATATTCCTTTTGTAAATTGTAGGTGTTTATTCAAAACCTGCTAGTGAGTCAATTTCTTTACATTGTTTTTTGTAAATATGCCATAAATGGTTCCCAGTCATTCTTAAAATCTCTATTGTCCTTGTTGCAAAGTCTTTCAGTAAGCTTTGCCATTTCTGCATATTCCATAAGTTTTCCTTGCCATTCTTCTTTAGTTGGTATTTTATCGCTTTTCCAGCCTTGTGCTAATGGGTATCCTTGCCACCGTTGTGGCATACATGAAGAGTTTGTGTTTTGCTTTTGGCAGATCTTGACCCTTCTTTTTCATTCACTGTCCCTGGACTCTGGAGAAGCTTTGGCCTTCATACTCCCCCCCCCCCAAAAAAAACCCCCAAAGCACACACACCATTTGGGGGAACAAAAAAAATTACTTATTTTCACAGTTCAATCAATCAATAAATTTTATTATTTACTAACTGGCCCTGCACGCATTGCTGTGCGTTAGTCTGTGAGATGGAGGGTAATAGCCCCCCTTCAGATCCCCCTGAGCCGAGGCGAGATACTGTGGAGAGGGCAGGTTTCATCCCTGTGTCTCCCCCCACCCTGTTCTGACCCATTACCTATCCCTGCCCTCTATTCGCCCGCCCCCCCAGGCAGGCCCCTACCTCCACTTGGCAATGTTGGGTCTTGTTGCTGGAAAAGGCCTGTTTTCAGTTGGTTTGGCCTTCATGGATGTATGTGAGTGGTGGATCTCGTGGTGGAGGCGGGGTTTGTGGGTGTGGTGTAGATTTCACAGGAAGGGAGGGGGTGTAGGAGGAGGAGCTGAGGGAATAGCACCATTTGAGGGCGCTGTTTTAGTTCGTGGAAAAGGAGGTCTGTACCTGTGCAGGTAAGAGATGTGAGGCATCCGAGGTTCTGCGAACACTCGGGAAGTGGCATGGATTTCAGGGGGATCGGTCAAGCGGTTACCGAGAAAAGTGGAGCCCACAGTTTCACCATTTTTACATCCTATATAATAATGTCCATGTTGTCCCTGCGTCCAGATGTCCCGTGTGTCCCTGGGGTACTGCGCATGTCCCCCAGAGACACAGGGATTGGACGGAGGGACAACCAGGGACACAGGGATTGGACCCGTGCTCTCGGGACACAGGGAACAGCCAACTGCCGCTCCGCCAACCGCCGCTCCGAAGCCCAGTCTCATGCTGGAGGTGCGCGGTGAGGCGGCGGGGGAGAGAAGCGCTCCCCCCCCCGGCAGCCTTGCCGCACACCTCCGGCATGGGACGGCGCTTCCTCGGGGAACCCGAGGAAGCCGAAGCGGCAGCGGGCGCGGAGGGAGGCCCGCTTTGGCTTGGCAGCGGCGGGAAGAAGGGGAGGAATTCCTCCCCTTTTTCCCGCCGCCGCCAAGCCAGTCCCGGAGCCGAATTGCGGCGCGGCGGGGTTTTTCGCCGTTTGCCTCCCCCAGGGGAAGGCAAACGGCGAAAAGCCCCCGCTGCGGACTGGCTTGGCGGTGGCGGGAACATCCCGCCACCGCCAAGCCAGTCCCGGAGCCGAATTGCGGCGCGGCGGGGTTTTTCGCTGTTTGCCTCCCCCAGGGGAAGGCAAACGGCGAAAACCCCCCGCTGCGGACTGGCTTGGCGGTGGCGGGAAGACCCGCCACCGCCAAGCCAGTCCCGGAGCCGAATTGCGGCGCGGCGGGGTTTTTCGCCGTTTGCCTCCCCCTCGAGGGAAGGCAAACGGCGAAAAGCCCCCGCTGCGGACTGGCTTGGCGGTGGCGGGAAGACCCGCCACCGCCAAGCCAGTCCCGGAGCCGAATTGCGGCGCGGCGGGGTTTTTCGCCGTTTGCCTCCCCCTCGAGGGAAGGCAAACGGCGAAAAGCCCCCGCTGCGGACTGGCTTGGCGGTGGCGGGAAGACCCGCCACCGCCAAGCCAGTCCCGGAGCCGAATTGCGGCGCGGCGGGGTTTTTCGCCGTTTGCCTCCCCCAGGGGAAGGCAAACGGCGAAAAGCCCCCGCTGCGGACTGGCTTGGCGGTGGCGGGAACATCCCGCCACCGCCAAGCCAGTCCCGGAGCCGAATTGCGGCGCGGCGGGGTTTTTCGCTGTTTGCCTCCCCCAGGGGAAGGCAAACGGCGAAAACCCCCCGCTGCGGACTGGCTTGGCGGTGGCGGGAAGACCCGCCACCGCCAAGCCAGTCCCGGAGCCGAATTGCGGCGCGGCGGGGTTTTTCGCCGTTTGCCTCCCCCTCAGGGGAAGGCAAACGGCGAAAAGCCCCCGCTGCGAACTGGCTTGGTGGTGGCGGGAAGACCCGCCACCGCCAAGCCAGTCCCGGCAGGCCGCTTCCTCTAGCGCCCGTTTTTAAACGGGCTAAAATCCACTAGTATATATATAGATAGATAGGCAATGGCCATCACAATACAACAGGAGCACAAATCACACAGCTACAAAAGACATTGTATGCACCAGACCAGGATAACTCTATAGCGTCCAAAATTTATTTTCACAGTTGTTTCAATGGGAAGGATATAGGGCAGCAGAGTCCAGGTGGTGAGGTCCAGATTACAGCTTCCATCATCCTTGACTGTCAGCCCTGCTGGCTGAAGCTGATGGGAACTGGACAACAACGTCTGGAGACACCTCAACGGCTATGCTCTGATATACAGAATCTACAAAAGATTAAGGCACTGATCCAGAAGACAATGAACTGAGAATAGGCTCCACTGAATTATCTTGGAGCAAGTGTAGCTAGGAGGAGGCTGCATTTGCAGCAGGGTTTGGAAGTTGATCCCCGACACAAATCCCCTTATTTCCCCCTCTGGAGATCTGAGGTCTACAAAGCAATGGGTTGTTATATTCAGAACAAACTCACTGAAATCAATGGAGCTAAGTTACCCATGTGCACAACTTTCAGTGGGTCTAACTCCAAGCATGATTATCCTTGGATGCAACTCAATGAGGCTTCCCTGCCAGTATGAGTGGAGGGGTTGCTTTCTAGTAATTGATTTCAGGAATACAGAAACGCATGTCAACAGCTGGTGGAGGACGTGTGGAAAGGGAGAGAAGGAAAAATAAAAAATGACACCAGGATTGGGCAGCATGGACGTGGAAATAAATTGCTTGGAACTGCTTAAAGTGTTGCAGTCTCTTTTGGAACAAAGCTGGAGGGAGAACTCTGGGAATGGGATGGGAAAAGCAAAGCCCATTTTTTCGTATTTCTGCTGAAATATTGTGGCTGGAATGAATCCTCTCTGAGGACCGTTACAAAGATGTCAACAGAGCTCTTTCCAAATAAACGTTTTCCCTTTTAGAGCAATCATTCTGGTCTGGAGAGAAACGCCTCCTGGGACAGAGAGGTAGATTTAGTCCCCTTAAGGCTTAAGCAATCCTGACTTGGGTTTTGTTCCCCGACAGCCAAAAGAAAGGGAGGAGCATCTCCCCAGAGAATGAGGCTCCTAGGAAGGTGTAGAGATGGGCTCCTGTGTTGGTCTCTAGTTGGTCTCAAAGGTACTATTGAGAAGCAAGGCAGCTAGAAAGCCTGATCTTTATTAAAACTGTTGCAACAGGGTGCTCCCCCCACAAGATTGAAAACAAACACTGCTAAATTATTTTTTGCACATCCAGAGACTTGACAGTCACCTTTACTTCCCAGGAACTCTGGGAACTGTAGTTCTGGGATGAACCTCTCAACAGAAGAGTCTGAGCCTCCTCATCCAACTACAATTGGACATCATAGAATCATAGAGTTGGAAAAGACCACAAGGGCCATCCAGTCCAACCCCCTGCCAAGCAGGAAACACCATCAAAACATCCTGAGACTACAAATTCCCAGAAAAGCTGGATGGAGTCCAAGGCCTTTAGCCATAGCCCTGACTAAATGACTGAGCTTTCTCTTCTCTCCCTCTCCACCTTTCGCATTCACAACCAATCTGTTTCCCAATCCTCAGTCCCTTTCACAAATCTCCCATAGCCTCAATTCTTTCACACATTCCTTTAAATTTTAAAACATTTCTGTGACTTAAGAAACACACACACACACAAAACTCCTCACTGGTCACCTTTCCATAGGTCTGAAACCGATGCAGAGAATATTTAATAAAAACAGCTCAAACACAAGAGCACAGAAAATAGGAGATGAGTTTTAAAAGCACATTTAACACAGAGGCCTTTTCATTCAGCTGGAAAATGATATCAGTAAAAAGGTCTTCAATGGATTAAGCAAAGTTCAAGTAATGAGCACCTGGGATACTGATCCAAAACACAAGGGCAGCCCATCATTTTGGCAGTGAATGGTGGAGGTCCAAACTCAACAGATTAAACACACACCTTGAGCATTCCAGATTCACTCTTTCTCCGTGTTTATTGAGCAACAACTTGCCACTTATTTTGTACATTTAGTATATGTGGCTGTCATTACATAATAATGTGTATGCAAATTTATGTACAAACACCAGAACATCACACACATTCCATGCATTTAAAACGTATTTCCCCCTTTGAGTTTTTTTCTTTTCTTTTTAAAATGTTTTTTATTTTATTTTACAAATTCATTCACTCTCAAAATCACAAATGTTAAAAATTACACAAGATTCTTTTGAATCTCTAGACTTCCGTCCTCCCCTCTGTGGGTTCTTTACTAAACCTTTTCAACTGCATTCTATAAATCCTCCTAATTTTTCAGTCCTCTATTTTATCCAAAGTCTATGTAACATGACAAGAGTTATTTAAGATCTAGCAAAGAGTTCTATTGTCTAGAGTTATCTGTCAAATAGAATATAAATTTCTCCCATTCTTTGTTGAAATTTTGAACCTCCTGGTTTCTGACTTTCCCAGTCATTCTTGCCATCTCTGCATAGTCCAATAGTTTAGTCTGTCAGCCCACTCTGGTAGGCACCGTGTCGTTTTTCCAACTCTGGGCAAGCAGCATCCTTGCAGTTGTTACAGCATTCCTTCAGTACCTCTTTATGAGTTTCTTGAGGTGAATTAAGTGTTAGCATTTCACCGGCCGGGGGGCCAGTTGTTAGACTGGACCCACAGAGCAAATATGCGACTGTTCCCCAACATGAAGAACAACACACACAGAAACATTTAGTAGTGGTTAAACTACTTCAATATGGAGAGCTGCAGAGAGAGACATCCGGCATATTGGAAGCCGGAAGAAAGAGTGCACAGTACAGTGAAAACATCACGTGAGGAGAAAAGAGAGAAGGTACATTCCTTTCTCCTGGGAACAGACACAAATAACATACTAGTCTCGGAAATGACATACTAGTCCCGCTTGAGTAGCTCGGCAGTGAACATAATCCCAACAGTAAGGAGTGAATCCTGAGTGGAAAAATACATAAATTTATATGCTGTTTCCCGTGTGAATTCATTTATGAACATTAAGGTCTCTACTCCCGATGAAGCTCTTTCCAAATTCCATATATCTCTGGATTCCCCTGTGTGAGTTCGTTGATGTTTTTAAGGTTTCCATAGTGATTGAAGGTCTTAACATTTAAATGGCTTCTCTCCTGTGTGAGTTCGTTGATGTTTTCTAAGGTTTCCATAGTGATTAAACCTTTTTCCACACTCTATACATTTAAATGGCTTCTCTCCCATGTGACTTTGTTGGTGTATTCTAAGGTCTCCACTTTGACTGAAACTCTTTCCACACTCCATACATTTAAATGGCTTTTCCCCTGTGTGAGTTCGTTGGTGTGTTCTAAGGTGTCCATTGTGACTGAAGCTCTTTCCACATTCAATACATTTAAATGGTTTCTCCCCTGTGTGAGTTCGTTGGTGTATTCTAAGTGCTCCATTTTGACTGAAACTCTTTCCACATTCAATACATTTAAATGGTTTCTCCCCCGTGTGAGTTCGTTTGTGTATTCTAAGGTCTCCACTTCGACTGAAGCTCTTTCCACACTCTATACATTTAAATGGTTTCTCCCCTGTGTGAGTTCGTTGATGAAGTCTTAGTGTTCCACTTTCACTGAAGCTCTTTCCACATTCAATACATTTAAATGGTTTCTCCCCCGTGTGAGTTCGTTGATGTTTTCTAAGTGATCCACTTCTACTGAAGCTCTTTCCACACTCAATACATTCAAATGCTTTCTCCGTCATGTGACTTTCTTGGTGTTTTCTAAGTGTTCCATTTTCACTGAAGCTCTTTCCACACTCCATACATTTAAATGGTTTCACACCCGTGTGAATTTGTTGATGCCTTCTAAGTGTTCCACTTTGACTGAAGCTCTTTCCACACTCCATACATTTGAATGATTTCTCCCCCGTGTGAGTTCGTTGGTGTATTCTAAGTGCTCCACTATGACTGAAGCTCTTTCCACACTCCATACATTCGAATGGTCTCTCCCCTGTGTGAGTTCGTTGGTGTATTCTAAGGTCTCCATTTTGACTGAAGCTCTTTCCACACTCCATACATTCAAATGGTTTCTCCCCCGTGTGAGTTCGTTGGTGTGTTCTAAGGTTTCCATATTGACTGAAGCTCTTTCCACACTCCATACATTCAAATGGTTTCTCCCCGGTGTGAGTTCGTTGGTGTGCTATAAGGTTTCTCTTTTGACTGAAGCTCTTTCCACACGCCATACATTCAAATGGTTTCTCCCCGGTGTGAGTTCGTTGGTGTTTTCTAAGTGTTCCACTTTCACTGAAGCTCTTTCCACACTCCATACATTTAAATGGTCTCTCCCCGGTGTGAGTTCGTTGATGTATTCTAAGTGCTCCATTTTGACTGTAGCTCTTTCCACACTCCATACAATCAAATGATTTCTCCCCCGTGTGAGGTTGTTGATGTGTTCGAAGTACTACATTTTTATTCAAGCTCTTTCCACACTCTGTAGATTTGAACTGTTTCCCCCCTGTGTGCGTGCTCCAATGTAATGTAAGTTTATCCTTCCGGCTGAAGCTCTTTCCACACTCCATACATTCAAATAGTCTCTCTCTTGTGTGAGTTTGTTGATGTATCCTCAGTTTTCCACTGTGACTAAAGCACATCCCACATTCCATGCATTTAAATGGTTTCTTTGTTCTTCCCAATGAATTTATCGATGACTTCGTAGAATTGTGACTGTCAGCTTCCTCACCTGTTTGGGAGTGAGGGGTGGGAGAGAATCCTGTTAGACTTCCAAGCAAGATAAAAAAGGAACTGAACACATGTCAATCTCAATGTTCATCTTCTCTTATTTTAACACAGTCTCCATTCTCCACTGTCCTCTCTATGTTCCTGACCCTGCAATCCCTCTGTGGGGACAGCCATCATCCCCACCCAGAGACTCCTGCTGTTGTTGCTGTTGCTGTTGTGGGGGCTGCTGCCATGTTTTTATATGTTTTTAATAGTTTTTAATCTGTGGTATTTTGAATTTTGGTTTTGTTGGGGGTGGGATAGACGTTTGGTTGGGGCTTGGGATTGTTTTAATTTTAGTGAAAGTGTATGTTGTTGTTGTTGGGGGTTTTCTGGTTTCTACTATTTTATTACTTTTTGGTATGATTTGTGTTGTTTTAAGGGGAGAGGGTCGCGGCTGCCTGGGAGTAGGCCCCACGCCAACAGAACATCTGGGGCAGGTTCCACAGAGAGGGGATGTCATTGCCAAGGAGGCAGGTTTAGTTGTTGTCTGAGGACTATCCCTGCTTCCGGGTCTGGTCCAGGGCCGAGAGTCTCGCCCATTGGGTCTAGTGGCGCGGGGTGCCAGGGCGCCTGGGCGCTCAGCAAGTGGGGGAGCTGTGTGGCGGCCTCCCTTTCCCCTCCTCTTGCACGCCCACCAGCCACACCGCTCAGGGGAGAGCAGGGAGGTAAGCGAGTGGAGCAGGGGCACTAGGACCCTGTTCCGCTCTACAGCGCCCTCATCCCGGCGCTGCGTTTCATTGGTAGAGGCAAAGCCACATGGCAGCACTCTACCAATGAAACGCAGCGCCAGGGTCATCCTTGTTGGCAGCCTATGTGGGGTCACGAGCGAGCGGCGATGAAGCGCTGTCTGTGAGCTGCAGAGCGCGCTGTTGCTCTTTGGGCTCGCCTCCTCTCAGATGGAGCGCGCAGAGGGGCCCGCCTTGTGCACATGGGACGTCGCTTGAGTCTCCGTTCTCTCCCTGCCGCCTTCCTGCCTGCAACCAGCCGTCCCCGTCATGAGGCGCACCGAGTGGAGAGGTCACAGAGGGGGCTCTGGAAAAGCAGCCCTGGAGGAAGAGGAGCAGCTGCCGCCACCGGCAGAACCCAACGGGGCTTCTCCCACAGAGGTTTCGCCGGGACGCTGTAAGGGCGCGATGCTGGGAGCCACCACTGCCCCCACGACCACCACTGGTTCTACCATGACGCACGGGAACCAGCGCAGCACAGAGTCCAGGTGCGGTGGCGGAGGCAGCAGCAGTGGCACTCGACCCACGCACTCTGTGCAAGGCCGGGCCTGGAGAGGACTGGGCCTGGAGAGGTAAGAGCCCAAAGGAAGCTGGAAGGACTTGGGGGGGTGTCAACTCTGGGAAATGGGGGGAGGGCCTCGGAGGGATCTTCGCACCAGGGCGCCGGGTATGCTGAAGATGGCCCTGGTCTGGTCCAACTGTCTCCTTGATCCTTATCTATCCTGGCTCATAAAAGTGAGTCGGGAAGGGCTGGGCGATGGGCTCTACGAAGCGGTGAATGCTTCCCTCTGCGATGGAGCCTTCCCAGACCCACTGAAAGAGGCGGTTATTAAACTGCTTCTTTAAAAAACATCTTTGGACCCAGCCAATATGTTCAACTATCGCCCAGTCTCAAATTTTCCATTCTTGGGCAAGGTGATTGAGCGGGTAGTTGCTGAACAACTCCAAGCACGCCTGGAGGATGTGGACCATTTGGATTCCTTCCAATTGGGAATTAGGCCTCATCATGGGACGGAAACTGCCTCGGTCGCGCTGGTCGATGATCTCTGGCGGGCTAAGGACAAAGGTGAAAGCTGTTTTCTAGTTCTGCTAGATCTCTCAGCGGCCTTTGATCAGGCATCAAGATGAGAATAAATTTAATCAAGAGTGGGGGAAATTCATAACTACCTGTATATTAAAGAACACTGTAAATATGTTAAAATACCAGAAATGATGTAAATCTTAAGTGTAATGCCACATGTAACTGTAAAAATATTGCAATATATTGGAACATAAGAAGAGCCTGCTGGATTGGGCAAAGGTCTGCCTAGTCAAGCATCCTGTTCTCACATGGGCCAATCAAGGTGCCTGTGGGAAACCAGCAAGCAGATTTGAACACAAGAGCCTTTTGCCTTCCTGTGCTTTCCAGAAACTAGTATTAAGAAGCATTTTTGCCTAGGACCACAAGGGCACAGCACAGACATCAGTCTAATCCTTTTTTTTTTCAAGGTATCCAAGTTGCTGGCCATCACTGTCTCTTGTAGGATGGAAGTCCATAGATTAACTATGCTTCTGTTGATTCATCTTTGCAGCCCTTTCTTCTGCCACCATCCAGCTAGCCATGTCCCCATCTCCTCTCCCCTGGAACTCACCAGATTTCTCCCTGGGTCCTGGGAGGGAATGCTCAGAGGTTGTGGGGAGGGATGCAGGAGACAGCCTGACCAGATCAACCGTCCATCTTCCTCCTTCCATCCTGGCCAGGTTTGCAGGTTCAGTCTCAGCTAGGTTTGCAGGTTCAGCTTCCTGAGGAGCCCAGAAGCCAGAGGAAGCTGCAAGCAAATCAAAACGTTAGCTGGGCTTTAAGAATCACTTCTAAAGAAGTTTATGGACAATTTAGATACTGTATATTCCTGCATATAAGACTACTTTTTAACCCAGGAAAATCTTCTCAAAAGTCGGGGGTCGTCTTATACACCGGGTGGTATTTCTTATACGGCGAGTATATCCCAAACTCTATATTTTAACTGGAAAAGCTGGGGTCATCTTATATGCCCAGTCGTCTTATACGCCGGAATATACAGTAAATGAAAACTGTGGAGAATGCATCAAAATGCCATAAAAGGAATGGGGGGAAGTCACGGGATTCAGGCTGATAAATGTATTATGGCCTAAGCTTTTGTCGGCTGCAGTCTGACAAAATGGACTCTTGACCAGGAAAGCTGGGGCCACTATAAACTTGTGAGTCTCTTTGTTGGCTTTTTGTACTTATTTTGAAATTTGCACCAAGGTTGTACCACAGTATCTCTATGTAAGCTTAGGGGCGGACAAAATTACAGGGGCACTATAAATTATTACCCCACTTACTCACTCTCACACACAACCCCAGTCTGTAAGATTGGCAAGTTTACATAATTCGCTTATAATACTGGCCACTTCTGGTCTTCAAAAGCCTGACTCTATGCGTACAGCCTCCAGCCAAAGGAATTGTGTATTAGGATAACGGGTCCTTTGTCTCTTAAGCCCACCAAACTGAGGAGGTGCATGCATTTATTGTGTTTTGATGCTGGTGGAATGTATCACTCTGAACTTGTCTATAAAAATAAAAGTAAGAGAAGCAATTTAAATATATGGATTAAAATTATGGGAAGCATTTCCATAGTGCTTTGGAGAAGGCCTCACCCCTTCCTTCTTCCTCCCAATCTTTCCCTCTTTCTCCTGCCACCAACCAGCTAGCCATGTCCCCATCTCCTCTCTCCTGGAACTCACCAGATTTCTCCCAGGGTCCTGGGAGGGAATGCTCAGAGGTTGTGGGGAGGGATGCGGGAGACAGCCTGATCAGATCAACCGTCCATCTTCCTCCTTCCATCCTGGCCAGGTTTGCAGGTTCAGTCTCAGCTAGGTTTGCAGGTTCAGCTTCCTGAGGAGGGCAGAAATCAGAGCAAGTTGCAGCTTCCTGGGAGGGAGGGAGAAGCCAAGGGAGTCACAGAGCCCCTGCAGGGATTCTCCTGCCCAAGACATTCTGCTGCCCCTGGAGAAGCCCCAATTGGGCACCACCTTCCCAAGATCCCTCACCCATTTTCAACCACCTTTGGCCATTCCTTTCACCTGCTTGTCCCACCTCCCTTCAAAGGCTGGTATGGTATGCACATTAGTGGCCTGAGAGTTGATCCCTTGGAACTTAAGAGTTAACCTACAAAGGACTGCTCTGAATACAGGGTGGCCCTTGCATGGAGGAGAAAGCCCCTTGCTTGCATCTGGACTCCCTGGGAGAGGCAGTGGATCTGCCCACTGCTCCCTCTGACCTCCTGCAAACACCCTTTGCTCTTGCTGCTCAGGGGAGAGAGGCGGCTGATGCAATGAGCCTTCAAACCCATCCGCTTCCTCCTCTGCAGCCCAGTGAGAGGGGAAGGAGCTGCAGTGCCTGGTTCACTTCAGATACACACATGGTATACTGGTATTGTGAATGAACAAGCCCTCTTCCTTCCATGCTGTGGGAGTGGGGTGGGTTAAAAG
This sequence comes from Zootoca vivipara, assembly GCF_963506605.1. Classification (NCBI taxonomy): domain Eukaryota; kingdom Metazoa; phylum Chordata; class Lepidosauria; order Squamata; family Lacertidae; genus Zootoca; species Zootoca vivipara. The sequence goes on from NC_083277.1 coordinate 10,536,318, forward strand.
TAGTGGAAACAGGAGCTTTGGTCATGAGTAAACAACTTAGAAGGCAAGTTCACAAGAGAAGCACATTGGAGCACTGCTTACTCATACTCATAGCTGCCAAGTTTTCCCTTTTCTCGCGAGGAAGCCTATTCAGCATAAGGGAAAATCCCTTTAAAAAAGGGATAACTTGGCAGCTATACTCATACTATGTGTGTGTCTGGATCTAGAGGACAACATACATGTTTACTCCACGTGATTACTTAAAGAGGGGATTTCTTTAAATTCAAAAGCCAGTTCTAAAAAGTGGAAGACTTCTGAAGGCAGACGTGTACTGAGAGGTTTTGGGTATTTTTTGGTGTTTTTTTATTTTGTTGGAAGCTGCCCAGTGTGGCTGAGGAAACACAGTCAGATGGGCAGGGCGCAAATAGTTAATTGTTGTTGTTGCTGCTTCCTAAGCCTCTTCTACTATGCATGCTGATCAGAGACTCCGTCCCAACAACCACTTCAAATGCAACAGGGCTTCCTATTTTTGCTGCTATTCTTTACATTTCTTTACTGCACTTCCTCAGAAGATCACAGGGCAGCTTACAATAGAAAAACACAGAAATGCACAACAGAGTAAGAAATAGACACACCCACACCCAATGCAGTTGTGAAGGCCATAGAGTGTTTAATGAGCCAAACACCTGGGAGAAGAGGAATGCTTTCGCCTGGTGCCTAAAGAGAAGGTCCTCCTCCGAGGGATCTTCTGCCGGAGTATAGATATTAAAATTAAAATTAATACTATTATTAAGGCGATCCTGTCCATCAATGCTCACCCCTCTCCCCTTTCCCGCCTCCTTCCCTGCAATTCCCTTTGCACCAGATCCCGGCAGGAAGAAGCTTATCTCTCTTTCCCCAACGCAACCCATCCCCACTCCTCCTTCAAAGCCCCCTTTCCTCCTTAGTTGGTCTTTAAGGTGCTACTGAAGGAATTTTTTTATTTTACTCCTTTCTCTTGTCCCCGTCCCGGGGCTTCTCATTTTGGACCCCCTTGCAAAGCCCCTTCCCTCCTTCCCCGCCATTGGCTTTGCACTCACCCGAAATCCTACGCAGCGGGGGCGGGAATGGGAGGCGCGGGAGGCAGGGAGTGACGGCGCTTAATTAGGAGCCTTAATTAGGAAGCAGCCCCCTCCTTTTCCTCCGCACAATGCAGCCCCGCTTCCCGCCTTCTTCCTTTCCTCATTTGCAAACACCGATTTTATCTCTGCTGGTGAAGCCGGAAGTGGAGGCAACTGTGAGGAGGAAGAAGTTTCTCTCCACGCCGCGCTTCTTGCCTGTTATTTGATAATTGGGGGAAGGAATACCTTGTAGCACCCAGTCAATGGGAAGACGAGGGACGGAACGGATGCACAGGGATTATAAAATCATACTGTATTTTGCCCGCTGGACTGTGCCTGCTTTGGACCCCCGCTCTTGCAAGACGGTACTGTATTGTCCTGAATAAACTATTTACTGCTTCACCAGTTTTGTTCAGATTGCATTTTAAGGAGCGAGTTCAAAGGTCTTGTTATAGGAAAATCCTTGGGCTCACCTGGATTACCAAACAAAGACACCAGCCAGGAATATAGGAGCAAAACAGCAGCCAGTAGGCCTGATCTTTATTAAACAAAAAACAAAAACTGTTGCAACAGAACTTCCAACCACCACCAGGATGAAGTAGGAAGGAAGGATGCCCAGAACAAGGGATGGCTCCCATTTTGATCAGTTTTACAGAGATACCCACAACACCCCTAAAATCACATCATGGATACATTACAAATACATCACAAATTGAGAGGGTCTGGCGACAGAGACCTGAGCATCACGGCTTGCCCCCACCCTTCCATTGACCTCCACCATACACCCATCAAGCGATGCAAAATAGATATTTTGTTGTTGTTGTTGTTTAGTCGTTTAGTCGTGTCCGACTCTTCGTGACCCCATGGACCATAGCACGCCAGGCACTCCTGTCTTGCACTAAAAATATTTACATGTCCCTGTTTCCCAGCCAAGTTAATCACACTCTCTTGTCTTGATCTGGGTTTGCTATTGTTACATTTATCAGTGAACTGTTACGTGTGTGTGTGTGTGTGTTGTCCTGTAGCACCTTGGAAACCAACTAGGTTTGTTCTTGGTACATATAAGCTTTCGTGTGCATGCACACTTCACAAAAGCTTATACCAAGAAAAGAACAAACCTAGTTGGTCTCTAAGGTATTACAGGACAATTTTATTATTTACACACACACACACACACACACACACACATATATATATATATATATATATATATATGTATATATACTACATCAGACCAACACGGCTACCTACCTGAATCTACATTTGGTAATGTGCAGCAGCGGCTCTTTTAATAGATAGGAAAAACTGTGATTAAGTGTTTTGTGGGGACATTTGCAGAAGTGATTGTGTTGATTTTGGTAGTCTATGTCTGTGTGTATGGTGTCTGCTGAAGGGGCAACCTTTACATAAATGCCTGCAAATACAAATACATATATAGTGTATATAGTTTAATTTCTCTTAATGCTTGTTTATTGAGTAGGGGCTCTTCGTGTCACAAAGCAATGCCTTTCAGCGCAGCTCCATAAAACTGATTGTGCTCTCACACTGCCCCTTTTTGTGTGTGGATTTTGATCCAGACGGGCAATGGTTAAGCAGAATCCAGCTCCCCCCCCCCCCCCGTGTCGCCCTTAGGTGTGCTCAGCCTTCACCTGCTTTATGACTCCACCTTGCATGAGAAAGAAGGATGGAGCTCCAGGAAACAAAAAGTGGTAATTCAGCCAGCCAGGACACCTCACCATCACAGACAGATCCCGTCTTCTGCTGTGGAGTCAAGAGTGGCCCTGGGATGGTCGAGAGAGAAGGGGAAGGGGCCAGGGACAGAAGGAATGGCAGGGCTCCAGATGCTCCCTTGGACCCCTCCCTTGACACCAAGGGGAGCTCCTCTTCTGGGGCTAAAAGCATTGGCGTGGAGGATAGATTTTTGTCAGGACTGCAAGGAAGGGGGAAAAGGAAATGTAACACGCCCCTGAACACACTAAGAACTGAATGAAAATAGCCCTGTCTGAGTAAATAGCTATTGGACAGCATAACATGGAGTTTAGTTGTAATGTGCAGCTGCCTCCCTAGATGAGCCTTTTCTTGGGGTCAGGGAGCTGGGGTGGTCAATCAACATGAAGTTCCCAGGTTACCTTTCCTTCTAGACAGCTATTCCAGCTCATCATTCCTCCCCATTTGTTTATGGAAAGGCAAAGGGTATGCACTTTTTATAGATGCAACTCCAACCAACAACTGGTGTCTTCTGAGTGCACTGAACTCCCTTTCCCCCCTTCTCTCCTCCAGATATAATACAGATTCCCTCAGCATCTTGCCCCACCTTCCAGAAGGCAAATATATCTGATTAAGTGTTTGTTTAGGACATCATTATATTGTATGAAATGCTGCCTTGTTTCTCTGAAGGGTAGACTCTTTTCCTCAGCAGTGATAAATATGACATTAATTGGTTAATGAACAACAGCTTCCATGTTGTCAACCTGAACTTCGTCTAAGGTTTCAGACATGCCCATTTCGTTCAAGAAATATGCAGAAAATACTTTTCCATTTTGATTCTGGACACTTGACTTCTCCCATCCTGCTACCATCAAGGCAGATATTTGAGGCAGAGATCCAGGGCTCCCTTAGCAGCAGCAGCAGCAGCAGCAGCAGCAGCAGCAGCAGCAGCAGCAGCAGCAGCAGGTGGAGGCCCCACAAACATTTGTCACATTTTGGGGTTTTTTAAAATTAAAAACAAACAAAAGGCTTTTCCTTAGCCCAAGCTTCCCAAAACTAAGGCCCGGGGGCTGGATGCAGCCTGCGAGGCTCTTTTATGTGGCCCCGGCAACCCCCTCTTACCAGCATGGTGTGGCGCAGTGCAGCTGCCCACTTCCAGGTCGCCGGGAGCGTCGGAAATAGCTTGTGCACATGTGCGTCATTTCCAGTGCGCTTCCGAGCCGGAGGAGGCCCATGTGCATGCACACAAGCTATTTCCGGTGTTCCGGCAACCCGGAAGTGTGCCGGAAATTGTGCATGCATCCGCGTATGGGCGCACGCTCTGGACCGCAGCGTGATTGGTGCTGGCAGCACCAGCCCTCGGCAAGGTAAGTTGGGGGACCCCTGCCTTAGCCTCTCATAGCCCTGAAGTTAGCTCTTGATAAAGAGAGGGTCGCCAAATAACATGGCCCCCAAGAATGAAAACAAATACTTCCAAATTTTTTTTTGCACATCCAGAGACAGGGGCTAGAAACCTTTTAAAGTAGAGTTTCTTGTAAACATATCACATCCAAATTTTGTTTTAACAACACGTGATGAATTTGATTTCTTTGGCTCCTAGGTTCAAACCATTCGCATTCCATGAACATATTCTCAAGGCCATGCTGATCTACTGTGCGGCTCCAGCTCCTGCTCCTGCTCCTATATCCAATCCAAATAACTGCGCTGCTTCCACTCCTGCTCCTGCTCCTATGTCCAATCCTAATAACTACGCTGCTCCCGTTGCCAATCCTGGTCCTGGTCCTACTTCCGACTCAAAATCTATAGCGTTCTTCTCCAAGAATCACCTCTTCTCCTCTACTGTTCTAATTCATACTTTCCTTTGTTGATATTTAAAGAAGAGGCCTTGATGAAATTCCCAGCAGAATAAGACCCCTTTCTTCCTTAGGGCACTTGCCAGATCTGTGTAATTATTCCTCAATTGCAGGAAAAAATTGGGAATTTTTTAAAAAGAGCACGACCTGGTGTTCTTGAAACTTTAAATTCTTCTTATAATGCAGTCCCAAAATTTTATCTCTTTGTTCCTTAGTCTGGAAGACCACCAGGTAATCGTTTATGATTTTTGAATATTTTTTCCCTCTTACTCCAAACCTGTAGGCCTTCACAATTGATACTTCAACTTCTTCCTTTACCAGGTCCCGATGTGGCACAAATTCCTGAATTAAGATTTCCTTCAAATTGCCTTGTTCAATTTCTGGAAGACCTCGTGATCTTAAATGTGATTCCTTCTCTCTCAACTGCAGAAAAGCAATTGCCGTCCGAGCTGATTCCTGCTGTCTTTCCAGATCCAAAATCTTCACTGATTCCAACTCCATAACTCTTGCATCCACTCCCGAAATTTCTGTTTTCACTTCTTGAACCTCTTTCCTCAATGTTCCAATTTCTTTTTTAATGTCTTGCAAGCCTGCTGTATTGGCTTTTATGTCTTTGCTAAAATGTTGCAATCCTTCTGTATTTGCTTGCAAACCTTCTGTATTTGATCTTACTTCTTTTCTAATTTCTCCCAAAATTTCTAAAACTTGTTCTTCAAATGACTGATCTCTGGAGGCCCTCCTCGTTACTATTTTTTGTTTTACACTTGGAGTTGGTTCTGCAGCCATAACAAAAACAGCAGCTGGCAGCTGTTAGTTTCAAGGTCAAGCCATGATATAGCAAACAGCCAGCAACAGATAGCTGGAAGCAATACAACAGCATCAGTCTAAGCAGACAGTTTAAATTTATTTTCTGTGCCTGAGAAGGCAATTTATGTTTCCAAACAGATGAACAGGTTTATATGTTGCAATATAGTAAAATTGTAATCCAATTATAGCAGTTCAGACCAATACAGTAACTTCTAAAGCTCCAAATAGGAAAACAAAAGTTAAAAGTATCCTCTCTATTATGAGGTCACAATGGAGTCTAGCCGCTCTGACCTGGTCTCCACTTCCAGAGAGGGAAAAAATGGTAAAAAAAATTCCTGTTATTGCAGGGTTCTACATCAATTTTATCTCTTCCCCCCTAACCCTGCCTCAGGGGGGATTTTTAAAGTTCATAATTTGGAAGTTTAGCAGTAAAATATTTCTCTCCCGGCTGCAGTAAAAATTCAATCGCTTTCACTTTGCCACAGCGGAAAAGGACTGACCTCCTTTTTAGAATCTCTTCCGTGACCGAATTAAAGTCCTGATCGAATTTAAAATTTATCCCTTTTACTCACGGTATCCAAATTGTCCAAATTTCTTCTTTTTTAAGGAGAAATTGATCGCTCAGAGTCCACCGGATCTAGAAGCTTTGTTCAATGGAGGAAGTGAACAGACCAACAGTACCCATGTCTGCCACCCCGCTCACTCTCGGGGCTCTCGGGCCCCACTTTGGTGGCGGCGGCAAAAGGAGCAGTGAGCAGGGGAGGGACGGAGAGGTGCAGCTTTAAATGGCTACCGTCGAGCAATCACGCTGGCACAAACAAAGCCCAGGCCCCTTCCACTTGGCTCTAGGAGGAGGGAGGGAGGAGGAAAGAAAGATGCAACCAATCAGAGGGAAACAATGCGGCTGGCACCCATCAAAGGCTAGCCCCCTTCCTCTGCAGGGCGGGGGAGAAGCCAGAAGCCAGAAAGAGGGAGGGAGGAGGCACCACTGTCAAGTAGAAAGAGGGAAAAAATGGTGCAGCCCAAATGATATGAATCAAAACCATGTGGCGATTTCTGGACCGTCCGTGGGCTGGATACAAAACCCATTCTGGCCAGAACTGGCCCGCTGGCCTTAGGTTGCCAACCTCTGTCTAGAGACTTGACAGTCATCTTCACTTCCCACAAACTCTGGGAACTGTAGTTCTGGGAGGACCCTCTCAGACATTTCTGAGCCTCCTCAACCACATACAATTGAATACCCTGAAACTATAATTCCCAGAAAAGCTGCACCAAGGCCTTTAGCAACAGCCCTGACCAAATAACTGAAGTTCTCTTCTCTCCCTCTCCACCTCCTGCATTCACAACGATGATGTCTCCCACTCCTCAGTCCCTAGCCCTAATTCTTTCACACATTTCTTTAAAATATTTACATGAACTAAGAAGCATAAAAAACAGGTCACCTTCCACAGGTCAAAAGCCAATGCAGAAAATATTTAATTAAAAAAGCTCAAAACAAGCACACAAGAGCACAGAAAATAGGAGATGAGTTTTGAAAGGAACCCAAATTAACATGTAACACAGTGACCTTTACATTCAGCTGGAAAGTGCTATCAGTAAAAAGGTCTTCAATGGATTATGCAAAGTTCAAGTAATGAGCATCTGGAATGCTGATCCACAAGACAAGGGAAGCCCATCATTTTTTATATTTTTTAAAATAGATTCTTTATTGTTTTAATAGTTTAAAATACGGCATATATACTTTGCACCTTACTTACACCTTTAACAACATATATTTAAACAAAAAATACAATAAAAAATAAAAAAGAGGATTAAAAAAGAAAAATACAAAACGAAAAATACATCAACAACAAAAAAATTCCAATTACTCTCTCTGTAGTTTATATGATTTCATTATTTTATCGCAGTTGTAACTATCTACTTGCTATTTCATTTCTTTCTTTCTTTCTTCCCCCCCCCACTCTTTCTTTTTTATTGTTTATACCAGGTTTAGCTTAGATCTGCTATTAGGATTTCAGATAAATATTATTTAAACATCCTCCATTCCTTCTGCGTTTTTTGTTTCGTTTGTCCTCTTATTCATCCCATTGTTTTTGCCAACTGTAGGTACTCTAACATTAAGGTTTGCCAATCTGTTATGCTGGGTAGATTTTTACTTTTCCAATTTCTAGACATTAAAACTCTTGCTGCAACTATCCCATACATTAAGAGCGTTTTAATGTCTTCCTGTATTATGTTTAATATAAATATTTCTGGTCTTTTTCTAAACGTAAATTTTAACAATTTTTAAAGTTCTTCATAGATTGTATTCCAATATTTACATACCGTATATTCCCTCTGAAGCTCTTTCCGAAATATATACATCTATGGTTTCCCCCCTGTGTGAGTTCGTTGGTGTTTTCTAAGCGCTCCACTTTCAATACATTTAAATGGTTTCTCCTCCGTGTGAGTTCGTTGATGTTTTCTAAGTGCTCTATTTTCACTGAAGCTCTTTCCACATTCAATACATTTAAATGGTTTCTCCCCTGTGTGAGTTCGTTGATGTATTCTAAGTGATTCACTTCGACTGAAGCTCTTTCCACATTCAATACATTTAAATGGTTTCTCCCCCGTGTGAGTTCGTTGGTGTCTTCTAAGTGCTCCACTTTCACTGAAGCTCTTTCCACATTCAATACATTTAAATGGTTTCTCCCGTGTGAGTTCGTTGATGTATTCTAAGATTTCCACTTTGACTGAAGCTCTTTCCACAGTCAATACATTCAAATGGTTTCTCCCCTGTGTGTGTTTGTTGGTGTATCCTCAGTTTTCCACTGTGACTAAAGCACATCCCACATTCCATGCATTTAAACTGTTTCTTTGTTCTTCCCAATGAATTCACAGGTGGCTCCATAGAATTCTGATCTGTTTGGGAGTGGGGAGGAAACAGAATCCTGTTAGATTTTCAATAAAGACAAAAAAGGAACCGAACACACATCAATCCCAATCTGCACCTTTTCTTATTTTAACACCGTTTCCTTCTCCACTGTCCTCTCTATGTTCCAAAATTTTAGAAAAGCAGATGAGATACTGGCAAGAGCAACAGAAGACCACTCCATTCACACAATAAAGCAGCACCATTTTATAATACAGATATAGGGTGGAATTGGCTTCTTAGACATATCTCTGTATTTTTCTTTTTCAAGTGAGGAAATGATCTCAGACTCGAGTAGAAGTTTCTCATCTGAGAAATAATTCAAACTTAAGTGTTATTATGTGAAGTGTAACTGTAAAAATATTGCAATATATTAGAACATAAGAAGAGCCTGCTGGATTGGGCAAAGGCCCACCTGGTCCAGCATCCTGTTCTCACAGGGGCCAACCAGATGCCTGTGGGAAACCAACAAGCAGATTTGAACACAAGAGCCCTCTGCCTTCCGGTGCTTTCCAGAATATTATACCTCTCAGACACAAACCCAGTCTGTAACATTGGCAAGTTTACACAATTCACTTATCCTTCTTTTTCCAAGCCACCCCTGCACACAACTGTGCAAATCATGCCTATAAATTCAATGCTTCTGTGTACACTGATGGCACGCAAAACCTCATGTGGAAGAAAACTATGGAAGGAATTCAGTATTGTGCCATGTCTATCATTCCATCACAGAAAGCATGTCAGCTTCCTAGAGATGTAATGGTTCTGCCTCTTCTCTCTCTCCATGAATTTAACATTGGAACTACTTTCTGCTTAGAGGCTGATCATTGGGCTCTCTTCCCACAGGATCCTTCTCCAACTTGATGCGTCCTGGAAGTTGTTAGACTACAACTCCCATCATTCCATTGTCCATGATGGCTGTGGGTGAGGGGAGTTGGAATCTCATAATGTCTGGGGGGGTACTATGTTGCAAAAGGCTAACTCAGAGGTTCTGGCAATCCCATTGTCTGAGAATTTCAGGCAGGAGAGAGGAAATGGCTTCTGCTGGACCCTCCAAAAACTGCAAAAGCACCCAAGGACCCAGACCCCAACCCAGATCCCAACCCTTACCCAGAAAGCAGGCCTCTTCTTCACTCTCTCTTTCAGCCCTTGCAGAGAGATGGATGTTCTCTGTGTCCAAGGGATCCTGCTCAGACTTTGTGGACTTAACCACATTTCCCACAGGCCACCATTCCTGGAACAGAGATCAGGATGCAGATTAGGACATCAGGAAAAGCTTGAGAAGCTGACTAGCAGAGACCCTGGGTGTCGGCTTGGTAACACAGTACGCAATACATAATTAATTTGAAGATTCATTGCCAAACAAGCAATTAGCCTTGGAGAGCTGACGTCGAGCATCCATCAAGTACACTCAAGTTGACCCTTCTGAAGAATCCTTCTGGCGTCTGCAGAATATACTGAACCTATGACCCTTGCGTCTCTTGGTTTGTTTTCTGTCTAAACCCTTCCCATTCGTCTACTCTTTGGCCTCATTGGGTCAGCTGCTTCCTCTTCCGGTGAAGGAAAGCTCCCTGCCTTGCTCTACGAGCCTGCCTGTGCCTGTTAGGAGCTTTGGCTTTGTTGCAGCCTGCTTCCAGCTATCATGTTATCTAAATTCCTTTCAGTGTCAAGAGGAGTGGGAGTCTGCAGCTGTTGGCTCTCAGCTGCCTGAGAGAAACATGAGCCTCTCTGTTGCTGACTGCTCTCTAAGTCAGGGTGTACTTCTTGGCTTTAGGCTGGTGTGTTCATGACACTGGGTGAGTTAATAATGTTAAATAGCTTTTGGACAGAACTGTAGGCCACTATCCTATACACGCTAACATGGAAGTATGTCCCACTGAACTCAATGTGGCTTGCTTCCGAGTAGGCTGCCACAGGACTACCCTGTTAAAGAGTATTCAGAATGCTTCACATGTGTTGGCCCATTCTGAGCTATTGTGTATCGACTCAATGAGGAGGGATTTGAAGAAGCCTTTCACCTGACTGCACAGCCCCTTTGCAGTGGGAACAGTCAAACCACGAAGCCACTGATCACACAGAGTTTCCTGTTTTGACCAAACACAGTTTGAAGTTATCTTAATATCCCGGCTTGTTCCAAATCTGGCAGCTGTAGTTTCCTAGTTTGGGCAAAATGGAAAGTTCATTAGTTATGGCTTATAAGAGACTTCCTGGTTTCATTACAGTTCACCATCAGGGCCGGCCCAATCATGAGGTAAACTGGGACAATTAGGTCAGGTGGCAGATGCAGGGGGAGATGGGACTAGCACCTTCTAAGTCCCCCTATTTCTTAGCCTTGCTGTGAGTGCAGCACCACAGATGGTAAATTTGTGCAACTACCCATGCAAAGTCCTTCTCTTTTGCCCTCTCTTTTTGCATTCTGCTTCTGATGCCCAAGAGATTTTTGTTTTAAACTTGGGTCAACTTAGGTTTCAGCATAACTTTGCCGAATAATCCTTAAAAACTGTGCCTATTTGTAAAGCATATTTTCAGGCTGTGATTCAGTCATCTGAACCAGCCATTATCTTAATAAATCTTGCAACAACCTTGCAAGGAAGGCAAGTGTTATTCTATTTACACTGCACATGGCAGTGCCAAGGCTGCAAGACGTGCCAAGATTTAAACCTCAGTGTGGAGAAAAGAGCATTTTGGAAATTGAGGCAATTTAGAGGAGGAAAATGGGGGTTGGTGGAAGGACCCCTCTTCTGACGTAGCTTCTGCTCTGATGAAGTTCAAAGTCCCCTGTGGTTGCTTGTTAAAGTAACAACATCAGGAAATATGATCGCAAACCTCCCATGTATAATAAAGTTTGGTCTAGCAAGTCGTTTTAAAGTGGATTAGAGAGAAAGTGCAGGGAGGAGGAATATTCACCACCATAGCTAAACAGAACCCCCATGTCTAGAGGCACTGGACCTGTGACCTCCAGGTGCTGGAAACCCAGGTGAGAGGAGGGCACTTACCTTTCCTGGAAGCCGCTCAGGGTCTGGGAGCAGGGTCTGGTCTGTCCCCCCTGCTCTCTCGCTGGGCCACTGGCTGTCATCCGCAGCTCCCCTGAAGGGGGCCAGGAGGACACCATCCCCAGAGTGGGGAGGACTGGGAGCCTGTGGGGTTTCCCAGCTTGAACGAGGGGGTTGCATCATCTTCAGGAAATCCTGCCACTGGGCATCCCAGTGCTGCTGTGGCTGCCCCTCCTCTGGCTCCTGCTTAATTGACGTAAATCTGCCTGAGGCAGAAGATCCATGAATGTCTCAACTTGGCCGGCAGGAGATCTTTTTCCTTTGGATTCCAGGCTCTCACTTCAAATGGGTCTCCTTGGTCCCTGCTCTTGAATTTTTAGACTACCCTGCTGGAAAAGAAATAAACACAAAGTAAAATACCGGTGTAGAATAAAAATCAAGAATAAAAACAAAAGCACATTTTTAAACCATTAGCCAGATTTTGAAATACAGGTGAAACTCGGAAAATTAGAATATTGTTGAAAAGTGCATTTATTTCAGAAACACCTTAAAAGGTGAAACCAATATATGAGATAGATACATGACATGCAAAGCAAGATACAGTATGTCAAGCCTTTATTTGTTGGAATTGTAATTATTTGTCATTAGGCGGATCAATTATAAATGGAATGTAATTAATGAAATGTAACAGCGATTTTTGTTTATATTTGTATTATTGTAACTATTTGTTTTATTACTGTGGCATTTCAAAAAGAAAGCATTTGTAAAAATTAAAATAAAAATAAAAAATAATAAGTTGCATTCCTGAAATAAATGCACTTTTCGACGATATTCTAATCTTCCGAGTTTCACCTGTATCTTATTACTCTTTCTATTTCTTATGTTCAGGCTGTGAATGACAATGTCGCCCAAACGACCCCACCCATGGACGAGATGAAGTTATCCGAAGACTCGAAGATACTTCAAGGTTTACTGAAGTACAAATAATATTTGGGGGTGGGGGAACCAAGGCAGTGGTAGGGGAATCCAAAAACAACTCAGTAAGAGCACTGAGCATGTTCAGTGGCCAGGGAATGCTGATCCTGGATGCAACTTCAAGCATGTTGGAAAGGCAACAACAGATCTTTGTATAGGATTAAGGCTGTGACAGACCCACCTAACATTTAAAGTACATGGCTTCACCCAACAAATCCTGCAAGCTGGTTTGTTAAGGGTCCTGAGAACTGTAGCAATAAACTACAATTCCCATGATTCTCTGGGGGTTTAAATGTATGGTGTCTGTACAGCCTAAGAAACAAACAAACAAAAGGAATACTGACCAACAATATTTTAAAGCATGGTGCATGCATGTGAATACATTGGCCACACAGCTCACTGGAATGTGGCCTCCAGAATCAATGCAGCTTTAAGGCCATAAATGTTTCCTTCCTCCTGCTCTATCAGAAAGAACAATCAAATCTGAGACTATCAGGAGGAGAAAACTCCTGGATCTACAGAGTTAATGTTCTCAACATCCTGGGAACACAAACTGCATCGAGATTTCTCTCTAATTACTTTGAGATTTTTTCCTTAAAAATATGAAGCAGTATAGAAATGAGCAATAATCCGAATATTAATAACTAATTTCAATTTTGCTTCCATAGTCTTTTATAATACTGTCATCAACATTTGTATCATCATTAATTTATTTCCATATGCCACTTCCAAAGAATCCTCCTTTCCTCTGCATTTTCAAAACTGGCACCCACTTCAACCCTCAGCCTTCATCTGAAAACTCAGCAGTGCTATTGAGGAAGGGGGAAGATAAAACCTTTAAAGAAACAAGCTTAAGCCCGACTCACTTATTTACACACAGACCCAAGAGGTCACTAGCTTTGATAGCTTGGAAAAAGATCAGATGCATTCTCCGGGGAAATAGATCTATCAACTATTTTATTAGCTGTGACAGATCAACAGAACCTCCATGTGCAGGCACAGTGTACCTTGATTTGGGGCAGGGAAAAGAAGCCATTTCCTTGCTAAATGAATCTGATGGACATCATTGCCACAGGATGGTTAGGAGAGCTTTAAAAGGTGATCAGACCGATTCACGAAGGAGGGTGATAGGTTTATCAATGGCACTGGCAGAGGAAAAGGCAAAGGGTGCCAGGGGGCTGCAGAGTGAGAGGGGCACCTCCCTCCCTGCTGCACTGCTCTTCCTTCCCCCCCCCTGCCTCGCCTTCCCTCTCCGCCCCCTGAACCCACTCATCGCCCTTGCAGCCACCGCAGGGAGGCAGAAGCAGGCGAGAGGGGAGGACAGTCGGAGCGGAGGGAGGACCGTGGAAGAGGACGGGGCTCCCTGATGAGGGACAGGGAGAGGGGCGGCAAAAGCCCCAGGAACGCCGCTGATCAGTGGGCGACTACATGCAGCCTCCATCGCGAAGCAGCAGCTGCCTTCGACCCCTCATTGTGCCCCTTGAGCTCAGCATCGTCTATAGGACTGAAGGGAGCAGCTCCCCAGGGTCTCAGGCAAGGTCCTGAAGAGATGTTTGCCCCTGTGCCCTCCGGCAGAGCTGAGCCCCTTCCCCTTAATGCTAGGTTGGGGAGCGCTCTGCAGCCTCTGCCTGGACTCGGGGCCTGATCCTGCCAGGCGAGCGGCACGTGCTCTCCTCGTCCCCATCTTGTTTCGTCCTCCTGCCCCCCCGCCCCGCCTCCTGCACCTCTGACTCCTCGCTCCGTCCCTGCACCGGAATCCGGCTCTTCTCCGGGGAAACTCGCCAGGCCACTGCCCGCTGCTCCTCCGCTCTCCTCGGCGGGGGGACAGGAAAGTGCAGCCGCTCTCGAGTCCCCCTGCCTGGCCCCGTTTCCTGCCTCTCTGAGCATCGGAGCTCGCTGGCTGTGGGTTGGGCCATGGGAGGCTGCAGGGCTGGATGCGCCCCCTTGCAAGGCGAATGCATCGTGCAGGCGTTGAAACTTCCCTGCTGCTTCCCCTGCCCTCGTATTTGCAGTACGCTGCTTCTGATACTGGAGGTTCTGCTCTTCACTGTCAGGGCAAAGAGATCAACCCTATTAGATTTGGTCCATTCCTAGCTCTGGAGCCTGTTGTCTTTGTCCATGGAGTTTTCTTGGCAAAATACTGGAGTGGCTTGCCAGTTCCTTCTCCAGGTGGATCCCGTTTAGTCAAAACTCTCCTGAAGCTGAGGCTCCAATACTTTGGCCACCTCATGAGAAGAGAAGACTCCCTGGAAAAAAACCCTGATGTTGGGAAAGATGGAGGGCACAAGGAGAAGGGGACGACAGAGGATGAGATGGTTGGACAGTGTTCTCGAAGCCACCAACATGAGCTTCACCAACATGCGGGAGGCGGTGGAAAACAGGAGTGCCTGGCGTGCTATGACTAAACGACTAAACAACAACAGCTCTGGAGCAGCAGGGGACAAATCTTTGCACCCTTCTCTAGGGGTGTTCACACCCCACTATCAGCGTCCCACAAATCACACAAATCATAGCTCAGTAGGTAGAGCGTGATATGCTTAATCTCAGGGTTGTGGGTTCAAGCCCCATGTGAGAAAAAGTGGACATAAAGTGTGAAACAGCATTCCAAAGGTTAAAACCCCCGCACAAAACTTTCCCTTTCTATACCCTTTCTGTGTCTTCTATAATAAGTGGGTTTTGTTTAGAAAGCTGTTTCTCAAAATTTATCACATCATTGGAATCTTGCATCTTATAAGCTATCCAGTATGTTCTACAAATAAGTCTCCTTGTGGTCTGGTGTGCAGTCACTGGTTTCTAAATCCTCATCATGAAAAATTCCTGAAATACCATTTCAGGAAACTGGAACGATGGCACCCTGCTGAATCGAAGGCACCAGAATGCCTGTTCTTTCCATTCCTGCAAACATTTAGCTGATGAAAATGGGGATGCCCCATTTTATAATGATAATTTTACTATTTATAACCCACACATCTTATTAGGTTGCCCTAGCACTCTGCACAGCTTCCAACATATATAAAAAATAGTAAAACATTAAACATTAAAAAAAAACCTTCCCTAGTATACAGGATTGCCTTCAGATGGCTTGGAGGTCGGACAACTATTGACCCTCCAGCATTTATCCAATGAAAATAAGGACATCCTAAGGCAGGTGTGTCCAAAGTCCAGCCAAGGACCTCATCCGGCCTGATAGAAAGTTTCATCCAGCCCCACAAGCAGGTCTGTTTATGGTTGTTGTGTCCACATACACCGGATAGCCTACCCACCCGCCGACCATTGCATGCTAAACCACAGAGCATGCTAAACCACAAAGCCTAGGGTTTGCTGATCGGAAGGTTGCTCTGGAAGGTAAACACCGTTTCCATGTGCTGCTCTGGTTCACCAGAAGTGGCTTAGTCATGCTGGCCACATGACCCAGAAGCTGTCTGCGGACAAATGCCGGCTCTCTCGGCCTATAGAGCGAAATGAGCATGAAACCCCAGAGTCATCTGCAACTGGACCTAACAGTCAGGGGTACCTTACCTTTACCTTTTTATGTCAGCATTGTGTCTGCAGCTTTTTGAGCTAGTTGAAGTTTCTGAGCACTTTTCTTTCTTTCTTTTCATTATTTATTTAAACAAACAACATTAAATTACATAACAATACCCAACAATACAGTAATATCATCACAAACTACCATTCAATCAATTTACATCTATTTTACCAAATAAAAATAAAAGTTAAAAAATGATAAAGATAAAGGAATAAAGTATTTAAAAGGTAATTCCAATTATTCTCATCGTACTGTTTCTCATTTTGTTATTACAGTGCCTTACTGTTATTTTGTTTTCCCAGGTCTTATCAAAGAGATTCCATTATTTATCAGTTTTATTACAAGAATCACACAAGATCTGCCAGGAGACTTTTGTAATCAGAATAATTTTTCAAATACTCTTTAAACATGATCCATTCTTTATTAACCTTCTGCTTCGAGTGTCCTCAAACTCTCCCTTGTCATGTTTGCCAGTTGTATGTATTATTTCATTTTAAGCTGCCATTCTGTTTTTGTGGGAGACTTTTTGCTTTTCCAGTTCTTCGCTACCAAAATTCTGGCTGCTGTCGTTGCATACATGAAGAATTGCCTGCATTAAAAAAAAAATTCTGTTGGTGCTACAGTGGTACCTCTGGTTGCAAACGGGATCCATTCCGGAGGCCCCTTCTGCAACATGAAAAGGCCGCATCCTGAAGCGCTGTGTCTGCGCACTCACGTGACGCAATTCGGTGCTTCTGCGCATGTGCAAAGCACGATTTAGCGCTACTGTGCATGTGCGGGTGGCGAAACCCGGATGTAACCCTTTCTGGTACTTCCAGGTCGCAGCGGGACGCAACCTGAAAAGACGTAACCTGCAGAGGTTGTAACATGAGGTATGACTGTATTTCTAAAACGAAGGCTTCTCGTCTCTTTATGAATGGAAATTTTAATAGTTTAAAAATTAATTATATATGATGTCCCAAAAGTCTCTTACTCTCTTACATTCCCACCACACATGCATATACGAGCCTTTACCCAGTTTTCATCTCCAACAAACTTCTGATCTATTTTGATACATTTTGGCCAATTTGGTCGGGGTAAGATGCCATCTGTATAGCATCTTCATATTTTCTCTGAGACTACAGAGAACTTTATGTCTCCTTCCATAGTTTCTCACACTCATTCATATGAATATTACTGGTATATCCAAGAAGATCTTGGGCCCAACACACCATTACCCCATTCAGTGTGTGTAGTTTAAATTCTCTTAATGCTTAACTGTTCATTTGAGAAAGGGCTCTTAGTGTCACGAAACAATGCCTTTCAACGCAGCTCCATAAAACTGATTGTGCTCTCCAACTGCCCCTTTTTTGTGTGGAGTTTGATCCAGACGGGGAAAAGTTAAGCAGAATCCACACACCCCACCTCGGTGTCACCCTTAGGTGTGCTCAGCCTTCACCTGCTTCATGATTCCACCTTGCATGAGAAAGGAGGATGGAGCTCCAGGAAACAGGAAGTGGTCCTTCAACCAGCCAGGACATCTCACCATCACAGACAGATCCCGTCTCCTTCTGTGGAGTCAAGAGTGGCCCTGGGATGGTCGAGAGAGGAGGGGAAGGGGCCAGGGACAGAAGCAATGGCAGGACTCCAGATGCTCCCTTGGGCCCCTCCCTTGACACCAAGAGGAGCTCCTCTTCAGGGGCTAAAAGCATTGGCATGGAGGTTTGATTTTTTTTGTCAGGACTGCATGGAAGCAGAGAAGGAAAGGTAACAGGGGCGTACCCAGGATCAAAACTGGGGGGGGGGGAGCCATGGTCGTTCAGGTTGTGACATTTCAGCACGGAAAAGGCGAATGAAACTAAAAATTTAAGAATATTATGTATAATTATATATAATTATAGCAGTGCTTTATTACGGTCATGGGCGTACTCAGGATCAAAACTAGGGGGGCACACCAGCCACGCCCCCCACCCCCAGCCACCCGATTGGTGGGCTGGCGATGACGTGGCCGGGATCCCCCAGGAGGCGTGGTCAACGTCCACGCCCCACAGAGGGGAGGAGGCCATTTCCAGCCATTGCCGAGGCGGCACACGGAGCCACCCGCACTTGCGCTTCTGCCTCGCCTGCTCCTTTACCGGCAGCGGTGACTAAAATGAGGCAGCAGCAGCAAAGGATTAAGAATTCTTAATTGAAGAATTGGACATTAGGATCTTGTAAGTACAAAAGAGGTTAAAAAATTTGGATTCGGAATTTCAATAATTGGCCACGGGGGTTGATTGAAAAAGGAAATTGAGCGCCTCCATTGAAGTATCATGATGCAGTAAGCTAACCCCTAGCTGTGAAGGGGAAAGGAAGCTTTCAATTTACCGAGAATTTGACCTAAAACTCTTCTCCTGGAGCAGGAAAAAGGGAGAAGAGTGGATTATATTAAATTTCCTGCAAAACTTTGAGGTATTTAAAGAAAATCCCTCTGGACACTGGATCTGGGTCCCTGGGGGGAACAGTGAATGGATTTTGTAATGCTGGAAAAACAAAAACTGGATTATATCTGTAAGATTGTGTAGTGTGAAGTTTAAATGAAATTTGAAATTGTATTAAAGATTTTGGACAAGGATTTTTGACTTATAAATAGTATCAGGAGATGAAAACCAGTTTGGACTTCAAAATGGTATTTGAGGCTTGGAAATTAGACCTCTGCCATTTCCTGTTTGGCAACTTGCAGCTTTCGCATGAAATCTGAGACTCAAAGATTGCTCTAGACATAATACAATCACAAGACTTAGACTGTATACTTTTACAGCTTTTGGATATCAAAAATGAGCTGGATGTGGCGAATAAACTGCTGCATGAAAATAATGGACTGGGAAAAGGATTGACAACATTGTACTATGCAGAGGAACAAGAGGACCAACCACAAATTTTAGACAATGTTTTGGAATCTAAGGAATTTAATGACTTTACAGAAGAGGAGGAAAATGACTGTCAGATTGTTCCACAAGTGAGAGATGTGAAACAGGGTATAGGTTTGACATTAGGAGTCCTCAAAAAAGGACCAGAGTGGGCGGTTGCCATCCTAGTGAGAGGAGGTGGGCAAGGTGCACAGTGGAACTTGTTTTTAGAGAGAGAGAGAGAAGAGAGGGTGGAAGGTAATGTGACATTATAATTAGAAGGTTGAGATCCACAACATGGGAAACAGGTGGAGAAATGAAAAGACAGCAGAAGATGTTCAAGAAATTTTGGTGGAAGTGTTGGGAAAAGGTGGGAGTGGGGTAAATGATGCAATATTTATGTTGTTGGATTGATTTGCAAGGTCCGAAACTGGTATGACATATGGAATTCGCTGTTGCGCCTGGGAAGCCTAGATTCAGGAGAAGGGGGATGAAATAATTTTAAAATGTGTAAATGTAATTAGAAGACAAGAGCTAATATTAAAATTGTGATTCATTGATGGTAAAAAGAGTAAGCAAAGGGGAGATGTAAAACAGAGAATAATGGAAAATTAAAAATTATTAAATTGGGAAAGGTTAATTAAATGTTAAGTGAATATAATTGGTATTTTTAGAGAGATAAGAATAGGAAAGTTTAGAAAGAAATTTATTAAGATGATATAAGATAATAACGTGAAAACTGCCTAAACAATATCAGAATATGGACTCAACGTGGGGGGGAGTTGAGGAAGTCTATGATGTTATGGTAAATGATAGGAATTATATGCATTTTTTTTCTTTCATGCTTTTTAAAAATACTTTTTATTTATCTTTTTATTGTGCATTTATGAACAATATTGTAGCTATGGATAATTGGCATGAAATATCTGGGGTTTTTTGTTTGTATTTTATAAAATCAATTATATATATATATATATAAACAGTTTTAAAAGGAATCCCAAATGAACATTTAAAAGAGAGACCTTTTCATTCAGCTGGAAAAAACTATCTGCAAAAAGGTCTTCAATTGATTATGCAAAGTTCAAGTAATGAGTGCCTGGAATGCTGATCTACAAGACAAGGGCAACCCATCATTTTGGCAGTGAAGAGCGGACCTCTAAATGCAACAGATTCAACACACACCTTGAGCATTCCATATTCACACTCTCTCCCTGTTTATCTAGCAACAAGCTGCCACTTATTTTATACATTTAGTATATGTGACCTTCCTTACTTTAATACATACTAATTTACGTACAAACACTAGAACATCTCACACATTCCATGCATTTAAAACAGCTTTCCCCCTTTATGAGATTCTTGATGTAAGTAGTGAACCCTGAGTGGAACACTCCATACATTTATATGGGTTCCCCTGTGTGCATTTGCTAATGAATATGAAAGTCTCCATTACCTCTGAAGCCCTTTCCACATTCAATAGATCTGTAGTTTTCATCATGTGTGAGTTAGCTGATGTTTTCTAAGGTAACCATTTGGACTAAAGCTTTTTCCACATTCAATACATTTAAATGGTTTCTCCCCCATGTGACTTGGTTGATGTATTCTAAGGTCTCCACTTCCACTGAAGCTCTTTCCACATTCAACACATTAAATTGTTTCTCCCCTGTGTTGAGTTCGTTGATGTATTCTAAGTGTTCTACTTTGACTGAAGCTCTTTCTACATTGCATACATTCAAATGGTTTCTCCCCCGTGTGAGTTTGTTGGTGTGATCTAAGTGCTCCACTTCCACTGAAGCTCTTTCCACATTCAATACATTTAAATGGTTTCTCCCCTGTGTGAATTCGTTGATGTATTCTAAGGTCCGCACTTTGATTGAAGCTCTTTCCACATTCAATACATTTAAATGGTTTCTCCCCTGTGTGAGTTCGTTGGTGTATTCTAAGGTCTCCACTTTTACTGAAGCTCTTTCCACATTCAATACATTTAAAGGGTTTCTCCCCGGTGTGAGTTCGTTGGTGTATTCTAAGGTCTCCACTTTGACTGAAGCTCTTACCACATTCAATACATTTAAATGGTTTCTCCCCCGTGTGAGTTCGTTGGTGTGATCTAAGTGCTCCACTTCCACTGAAGCTCTTTCCACATTCAATACATTTAAATGGTTTCTCCCCTGTGTGAGTTCGTTGATGTATTCTAAGATGTCCACTTTCATTGAAGCTCTTTCCACATTCAATACATTCAAATGGTTTTTCCCCCGTGTGAATTCGTTGATGTATTCTAAGATCTCTACTTTGACTGAAGTGCTTTCCACATTCAATACATTTAAATGGTTTCTCCCCCGTGTGAGTTCGTTGATGTATTCTAAGTGCTCCATTTATGCTGAAGGTCTTACCACATTCAATACATTTATATGGTTTCTCCCCCGTGTGAGTTCGTTGGTGTGATCTAAGTGCTCCACTTCCACTGAAGCTCTTTCCACATTCAATACATTTAAATGGTTTCTCCCCTGTGTGAATTCGTTGATGTATTCTAAGTGCTCCACTGGAACTGAAGCTCGTTCCACATTCAATACATTTAAATGGTTTCTCCCCCGTGTGAGTTCGTTGGTGTGATCTAAGTGCTCCACTTCCACTGAAGCTCTTTCCACATTCAATACATTTAAATGGTTTCTCCCCCGTGTGAGTTCGTTGATGTATTCTAAGATGTCCACTTTCATTGAAGCTCTTTCCACATTCAATACATTCAAATGGTTTTCCCCCCGTGTGAATTCGTTGATGTATTCTAAGATCTCTACTTTCACTGAAGTGCTTTCCACATTCAATACATTTAAATGGTTTCTCCCCTGTGTGAGTTCGTTGGTGTTTCCTAAGGTCTCCACTTTGACTGAAGCTCTTTCCACATTCAATACATTTAAATGGTTTCTCCCCTGTGTGAGTTCGTTGGTGTATTCTAAGTGCTCCACTTCCACTGAAGCTCTTTCCACATTCAATACATTTAAATGGTTTCTCCCCTGTGTGAGTTCGTTGATGTATTCTAAGGTCTCCACTTTGATTGAAGCTCTTATCACATTCAATACATTTAAATGGTTTCTCCCCCGTGTGAGTTCGTTGGTGTGATCTAAGTGCTCCACTTCCACTGAAGCTCTTTCCACATTCAATACATTTAAATGGTTTCTCCCCCGTGTGAGTTCGTTCATGTATTCTAAGATGTCCGCTTTGACTGAAGCTCTTTCCACACTGCATACATTCAAATGGTTTCTCCCCCGTGTGAATTCGTTGATGTATTCTAAGATCTCTTCTTTGACTGAAGTGCTTTCCACATTCAGTACATTTAAATGGTTTCTCCCCTGTGTGAGTTCGTTGGTGTATTCTAAGTGCTCCACTTCCACTGAAGCTCTTTCCACATTCAATACATTTAAATGGTTTCTCCCCCGTGTGTGTTCGTTGGTGTATTCTAAGTGCTCCATTTATACTGAATATTTTACCACATTCAATACATTTATATGGTTTCTCCCCCGTGTGAGTTCGTTGGTGTATTCTAAGTGCTCCACTTCCACTGAAGCTCTTTTCACATTCAATACATTTAAATGGTTTCTCCCCCGTGTGAGTTCGTTGGTGTATTCTAAGCGCTCCATTTCTACTGAAGATCTTACCACAGTCAATACATTTGAATGGTTTCTCCCCCGTGTGAGTTCGTTGGTGTATTTTAAGATGTCCGCTTTGACTGAAGCTCTTTCCACATTCAATACATTTAAATGGGTTCTCCCCTGTGTGAGTTTGTTGATGTTTTTTAAGTGCTCCATCTTTAGTGAAGTTCTTACCACAGTCAATACATTTGAATGGTTTCTCCCCTGTGTGAGTTCGTTGATGTCTTCTAAAATGTCCACTTTGACTGAAGCTCTTACCACATTCAATGCATTTAAATGGTTTCTCCCCCGTGTGAGTTTGTTGGTGTATTCTAAGTGCTCCTTTTATACTGAAGCTCTTACCACATTCAATACATATAAATGGGTACTCCCCCATGTGAGTTCGTTGGTGTATTCTATGTGCTCCACTTTCACTGAAGCTCTTACCACATTCAATACATTTAAATGGTTTCTCCCCCGTGTGAGTTCGTTGATGTCTTCTAAGATGTCCACTTTCACTGAAGCTCTTTCCACATTCAATACATTTAAATGGTTTCTCCCCCGTGTGAGTTCGTTGATGTATTCTAAGATTTCCACTTTGACTGAAGCTCTTTCCACAGTCAATACATTCAAATGGTTTCTCCCCTGTGTGTGTTTGTTGGTGTATCCTCAGTTTTCCACTGTGACTAAAGCACATCCCACATTCCATGCATTTAAACTGTTTCTTTGTTCTTCCCAATGAATTCACAGGTGGCTCCATAGAATTCTGATCTGTTTGGGAGTGGGGAGGAAACAGAATCCTGTTAGATTTTCAATAAAGACAAAAAAGGAACCGAACACACATCAATCCCAATCTGCACCTTTTCTTATTTTAACACCGTTTCCTTCTCCACTGTCCTCTCTATGTTCCAAAATTTTAGAAAAGCATATGAGATAATGGCAAGAGCAACCGAAGACCACTCCATTCACACAATAAAGCAGCACCATTTTATCATACAGATATAGGGTGGAATTGGCTTCTTAGACATATCTCTGTATTTTTCTTTTTCAAGTGAGGAAATGATCTCAGACTCGAGTAGAAGTCTCTCATCTGAGAAATAATTCAAACTTAAGTGTTATTATGTCAAGTGTAACTGTAAAAATATTGCAATATATTAGAACATAAGAAGAGCCTGCTGTTCTCACAAGGGCCAACCACATGCCTGTGGGAAACCAGCAAGAAGATTTGACCACAAGAGCCCTCTGCCTTCCGGTGCTTTCCGGAAACTATTATTAAGAAGTATTATTGCTTAGGACTGCGAAGGCAGAGCGCAGACAAGTTATCCAAGTTGCTGGCCGTAACTGTCTCCTGTAGGATTGAAGTCCATAGATTAACTATGCTTCTTTTTTTTTCATCTTTAGAAGCCCTTAAAGGCTGATAAATGTATTATGGCCTAAGCTTTTGTGGGCTGCATTCGGACAAAGTGAAATCTTGAAAAGGAAAGCTGGTGCCACTATAAACTTGTGTGTCTCTTTGTTGGCTTTGTGTACACATTTTGAAATTTGTACCAAGTTTGTACCACAGTATCTCCAAGTAAGCTTAGAGATGGATACAATTACAGGGGTGCTATACAATATTATACCTCTCAGACACAAACCCAGTCTGTAACATTGGCAAGTTTACACAATTCGCTTATCCTTCTTTTTCCAAGCCCTCCCTGCACACAACTGTGCAAAACATGTTCATAAATTCAATGCTTCTGTGTACACTGATGGCACGCAAAACCTCATGTGGAAGAAAACTATGGAAGAAATTCAGTATCGTGCCATGTCGATCATTCCATCACAGAAAGCATGTCAGCTTCCTAGAGATGGTTCTCCCTCTTCTTGGCTTGACAGGCATATGTCAAGAATGCTTTGATGGTGTTTCCTGTTTGGCAGGGGGTTGGACTGGATGGCCTTTGTGGTCTCTTCCAACTCTATGATTCTATGATTCTATTATTCTCTCTCCATGAATTTAACATTGGAACTACTTTCTGCTTAGAGGCTGATCATTGGGCTCTCTTCCCACAGCATCCTTCTCCAACTTGAAGCGTCCTGGAAGTTGTTAGACTACAACTCCCATCATTCCATTGTCCATGCTGGCTGTGGGTGAGGGGAGGTGGAAGTCTCATAATGTCTGGAGGGTACTGTGTTGCAAAAGGCTAACTCAGAGGTTCTGGCAATCCCATTGTCTGAGAATTTCAGGCAGGAGAGAGGAAATGGCTTCTGCTGGATCCTCTGAAAATTGCAAAAGCACCCAAGGAACCAGACCCCAACCCAGACCCAGACCCCAACCCTTACCCAGAAAGCAGGTCTCTTCTTCACTCTCTCCTTCAGCCCTTGCAGAGAGATGGATGTTCTCTGTGTCCAAGGGATCCTGCTCAGACTTTGGGGACTTAACCACATTTTCCACAGGCCACCATTCCTGGAACAGAGATCAGGATGCAGATTAGGACATCAGGAAAAGCTCGAGAAGCTGACTAGCAGAGACCCTGGGTGTCAGGAGTCCAGGCTGTCGGCTTGATAACACAGTATGCAAGACATAATTAACTTGAAGATTTATTGCCAAACAAGCATAGAATCATAGAATCATAGAGTTGGAAGAGACCACAAGGGCCATCCAGTCCAACCCCCTGCGAAGCAGGAAACACCATCAAAGCATTCCTGACATATGGCTGTCAAGCCTCTGCTTAAAGACCTCCAAAGAAGGAGACTCCACCACACTCCTTGGTAGCAAATTCCACTGCCGAACACCTCTTACTGTCAGGAAGTTCTTCCTAATGTTTAGGTGGAATCTTCTTTCTTGTAGTTTGAATCTGTTGCTCCGTGTCCGCTTCTCTGGAGCAGCAGAAAACAACCTTTCTCCCTCCTCTATACATAGCTGCCAAGTTATCCCTTTTTTTAAGGGATTTTCCCTCATGCTGAATAGGCTTCCTCGCGAGAAAAGGGAAAACTTGGCAGCTATGCCTCTATATGACATCCTTTTATATATCTGAACATGGCTATCATATCACCCCTTAACCTTCTCTTCTCCAGGCTAAACATACCCAGCTCCCTAAGCCATTCCTCATAAGGCATTGTTTCCAGGCCTTTGACCATTTTGGTTGCCCTCTTCTGGACACGTTCCAGCTTGTCAGTATTCTTCTTGAAGTGTGGTGCCCAGAACTGGACACAGTATTCCAGGTGAGGTCTGACCAGAGCAGAATACAGTGGTACTATTACTTCCCTTGATCTAGATGCTATACTCCTATTGATGCAGCCCAGAATTGCATTGGCTTTTTAAGCTGCTGCATCACACTGCTGACTCATGTCAAGTTTGTGGTCTACCAAGACTCCTAGATCCTTTTCACATGTACTGCTCTCAAGCCAGGTGTCTCCCATCCTGTATTTGTGCCTTTCATTTTTTTTGCCCAAGTGTAGTACTTTACATTTTTCCTTGTTAAAATTCATCTTGTTTGCTTTGGCCCAGTTGTCTAATCTGTTAAGGTCATTCTGAAGTGTGATCCTGTCCTCTGGGGTGTTAGCCACCCCTCCCAATTTGGTGTCATCTGCAAACTTGCTCAGGATGCCCTCAAGCCCATCATCCAAGTCATTGATAAAGATGTTGAATAAGACTGGGCCCAAGACAGAACCCTGTGGCACCCCACTAGTCACTACTCTCCAGGATGAGGAGGAGCCATTGATGAGCACCCTTTGGGTTCGGTCAGTAAGCCAGTTACAAATCCACTGAATGGTAGCATTGTCTAGCCCGCATTTTACCAGCTTCTTTACAAGAATATCATGGGGCACCTTGTCAAAGGCCTTGCTGAAATCAAGATAGGCTACATCCACAGTGTTCCCTTCATCTACCAGGCTTGTAATTCTGTCAAAAAATGAGATCAGATTAGTCTGACATGACTTATTTTTCAGAAACCCATGTTGACTTTTAGTGATCACAGAGTTTCTTTCTAGGTGCTCACAGATTGTTTGCTTAATGATCTGCTCTAGAATCTTTCCTGGTATTGATGTCAGGCTGACTGGGCGGTAATTGTTTGGGTCCTCTCTTTTCCCCTTTTTGAAAATAGGGACAACATTTGCCCTCCTCCAGTCTGCTGGAACTTCGCCTGTTCTCCAGGAATTTTCAAAGATTATTGCCAGTGGTTCTGAAATCACCTCTGCCAGTTCTTTTAATACTCTTGGATGTAGTTCATCTGGCCCTGGAGACTCGAATACATCTAAACTAGCCAAGTATTCTTGTACTACCTCCTTACTTATTCTGGGCTGTGTTTCCCCTGCTGAATCATCTGCTCCATATTCTTCAGGTCGGGCATTGTTTTCCTTTTTGGAGAAGACTGAGGCAAAGAAGGCATTGAGGAGTTCTGCCCTTTCTCTGTCCCCTGTTTGCATTTCACCATCTTCTCTTCTAAGTGACCCCACTTAGAGGAGTGGGGTCTAATTGCTCTCCGAGGCAATTAGCCTCGGAGAGCTGACGTCGAGCATCCATCAAGTACACTCAAGTTGACCCTTCTGAAGAATCCTTCTGGCGTCTGCAGAATATACTGAACCTATGACCCTTGCGTCTCTTGGTTTGTTTTCTGTCTAAACCCTTCCCATTCGTCTACTCTTTGGCCTCATTGGGTCAGCTGCTTCCTCTTCCGGTGAAGGAAAGCTCCCTCCCTTGCTCTACAAGCCTGCCTGTGCCTGTTGAGAGCTTTGGCTTTGTTGCAGCCTGCTTCCAGCTATCGTGTTATCTAAATTCCTTTCAGTGTCAAGAGGAGTGGGAGTCTGCAGCTGTCGGCTCTCAGCTGCCTGAGAGAAACATGAGCCTCTCTGTTGCTGACTGCTCTCTAAGTCAGGCTGTACTTCTAGGCTTTGGGCTGGTGTGTTCATGACAGTGGGTGAGTTAATAATGTTAAATAGCTTTTGGACAGAACTGTAGGCCACTATCCTATACACGCTAACATGGAAGTATGTCCCTGTGAGGAGTAACAAGTAACCAAAGAGTTAACTGTGTACTGTAGCACCTGACCACTGAGGAATATCATGTTACAGAATGTACCAGAAGTGTTTCTGTATGTATCAGTTGGTTTCGTTTCTGCCTGGGAGACGGTCGCAAGATGTCTGCGCTCTCACCAGGTTGTTTGTTATTTTTCTCTCTAGAATAAACTTAAGTAGTTATTAGAACACCTTGGACTCTGTGTGTTCTTAAGAGGCTTTTTATCCAACGGCTATACAAGCTTTCGCTGTGTGAGAAGAAGAAGAACTCTGCTGTGTGTGTGATTTACTGCCAGCCCGGGTCTACGGAGCAGAGGCGCTAGAGAAAGCGCGCCGGGCAGGTAATTAGTGGCTCCTAATTGAGTCATAAACAACTCAACGGAGCCCTATACCCGTCACAGGTTATGGATCATAGAACCTAATCAATCACCAAAGCAATAAAAGGTGATTGCAGCTGTAAAAGCCTTGGAGAAAGCCGGTGTAAAGAGCTAGCTGGGAGAAACCTGTTGTTTTGCAGTCGGCAATTAACAGATGCACTCGCTAGCAGAAAGACCCTGGACCAGAGGCTGGGATCCGCAGTCTACCCGGAGGAGCAACGTCAGCTATTCTGAGTGAGTACACGGACACGGAGCCCGGGGGTGGACAAGATGGCGGAGCAGCTACAGGAGTCATTTGTCGTGCCGTTCCAGAGGTTGAATGGCGACAACTATGCAGAGTGGAGAGAAAGGGCCAGAATGTGGTTGCTAGGAAAGGATTTATGGACTTGTGTGTTAAATCCTCCAACCCCTGTCGCTGATAATTCAGCAGCTGAAGCACAGAGGTTTGCAGCAGAAACCAGAAAAGACAATAAGGCTTTATGTGCCATTGCCATGAGCTGTGATGCTACGCAACTGCCCTATGTGCAAAATGCTGAAAATGCCAAGCAAGCCTGGGACAGTTTGGAAAGGGTCCATCAGAGAAAAACAGCTGGACCTAAGCTGCATGCTATGAGGCATCTCTTTGAGTTGAGACTGAGACCAGGGCAACCCATTAAGGAGCACATTGCCAATGTGATTGATGCATTCCATAAGCTGCAGCGGCATGAGCTTGTGTTTAAAGAGAAGGAAAAAGTTTATATTTTGCTGTCTAGTTTGGGAAACGCCTATGAGCATTTGTGCTTAACGTTTGAGGCCTTGCCTGAAGCTGAACTCACGATTGCTTACGTTTCTGGGCGTTTGGCGGATGAGGAACAGAGACGCCAGAAAGAATCAGCTGAGAAGGGGGGCCGTGGGCGCAGAGAAGCCAGTGGGGGTGCAGTAAAAAGCACTGAGGAATCCACTGTGAGTGCGTGCGCAACAAGGCTTTGTTATCGGTGCCAGCAGCCTGGGCACGTAGCGAGATTTTGCCCAGCTCCGGAAGCAGCCAAGGTCACTCAGCCAGGTGCCAGGCAACCCAGCGGACGTGGTCGTGGGACCAGCCAGCAGCGCCGAGGCAGAGGACGTGGGAAAACTCCAGATAAGCCTGTCAGCCGTCTTTCTGCTGCCTTAGCAACGGTTCGAAACAGAGGACAGGGCAGTTTCACTTTTATTATCGACTCAGGCAGCACCCATCATCTTGTACCGCCTTCAGGACAGATCCTGAACTGCAGGCCACTTGAAGATGAAAAAAGCCTGCATCTTGCTGATGGTTCTTCTGGAACAATTAAAAGCAAGGGTGTTTTTTATATGCAATGCTTAGACACTAACCTTGATGTTTATGTTGTACCAGGCATGGAGAATGGTCTTTTAAGTGTGTCTTGCTTATTGCGTGAGGGCTTTGAAATAAGTTTTGCCAATGGTGTTTGCAAAATTGCCAGAGATGGGGCTGAGCTGGTAAGTGTTACTGTTGGGTCTGATGGTCTGTTTGTCCTAGATGGGAGGGGGCAAGCAGGTGGAAGTAACACTGGTGATGCTCAGGCTAAAAGTGCTAATACCCCAAAGGGCACAGAGGGCGCTATCCATAAGGATTGTATTCATGCTTGGCACCGTAAATTCTGTCACATGTCTTTTCCTTATGTGAAAAAAGCCCCTGATTTTGTCAAAGGTTGCAGGTTCAAGCCATGTCAAAAACACCTGCAATGCCGTGCATGTGCGAAAGCGAAGACGAAGAGATGCTCTTATCCTAGGTCTGAGAGGAAGAGCACAAAGCCATTTCAGTTAGTGCACATGGATATTTCTGGGCCTATGTCAACGTTAAGTTTAGGTGGTTCAAAATATGTTTTGTGTCTTCTGGATGATTTCAGCCATTTTTCCTGGGTCATAACACTGAAAGAGAAGGGGGAGGCTGCCAAAGTGATAAAAGAGTGGGTAGCCGAAGTAGAACTACAGTTCTCTCTCACTGTCCAGTGTTTTCAGAGTGACAGGGCGGGAGAGTTTTTGAGTGCAGAACTACAAGGTTTTTTCCGCAGCAAGGGAATTAGGCACAGAAAAACCGCTCCTTTTAGTCCACAGGAGAATGGTTTAGCTGAAAGGAAATTTAGAACGCTGTCTGAACTGGTAGAGGCAACGTTGTTTGATGCAGGACTACCCCAGAAGTTTTGGGGGGAATGCTATAAATTTGTGAATTATTGTTCAAACCGCGCTTTTAATTCAGTTGTGGACAACACACCCTACTACATGTTGTATGGCAAAGTTCCGAAGGTGCACTATTTCAGAACTTTTGGGTGTGAGGCTTGGGTTCTAATTCCAAAGCAGAAGCGCAGAAAGGGAGGATCAAGATCCAGGAAAATGATCTTCTGTGGTTACGAACCAAACTCAAAGGCTTGGAGGTTTGTACCAGCAGAGGGGGACCAAACCCGCGTTCACATTAGCAGGAGTGCTACGTTCTGTGAACAAGAGGGCTGGAGACGCATTCATGCTAACCCCGAAGTTCTTCTTGACTGGTCTTCAGGTTTTGACCAGGAAGAGGAAACTCAGGTGGCTGATGCTGGAGTTCTAGGTGCTGCAGGACCAGATCCAGGTCAGGCAGCTGGTCCAAGTGGTGTAGCTCCTAGGGAAGTGAAGCAAGTAGTCAGAAGCGCACCGACTTCACCCCAGGTCAAGCCTGGGAAGTACAGCAAACGTGGTAGGTCACCCACTTCACCCAAAGCAAGCCCAGAGGGGGCTGCAAAGCGTAGTAAGTCTCTTGACAGTGCTGCTAGTCCGAGAGAGCCACAGTCAGAGACAAGCAGTTCGGATTTAGAGGGGGAAGATGTGGGACCAGGGCGTTCAAAACGCACCACGAAAGGTAAACCACCTGAAAGGTTTTCAGCTGTCAGTGTATGGGCGAACCTAGCAGTGTGTGAGCCTGAAAGCTTTGAAGAGGTGCAACAGTTGTCAGTGGAGGAAGCTAGTAAGTGGAAAGTTGCAATGGAGAAAGAGTTGAACTCCATGCAATCTCTTGGTGTGTATAGCCTAACACAGTTGCCAGAAGGTAAGAAAGCAGTCAGTTGTAGGTGGGTCTACAGGCTGAAACCCACAGTGACTGGAGAGCCTCAGTACAAGGCTAGATTAGTGGCTAGAGGTTTTACTCAGAAGAAATGAATCCACTACACAGATGTCTTTAGTCCGACTTCGAGAGCGGAATCTTTCAGGATGCTTTTAGCGACTGCAGCGCAGAGAGGCCTAGTGGTCAACCACTTTGATGTGGACACCGCTTATTTGAACTCTGACCTCCAGGAGGAGTTGTACATGTTGCCTCCTCCAGGGTTTGAGAGTGACGTGCCAGGTCAGGTGTGGAAGCTGCACAAGTCGATCTACGGTCTGAAGCAATCCGCTAAAAATTGGAATTCATGTCTTGATTCTGTTTTGAAGAGCCTAGGTTTCAGGAAGAGTCTAGCTGACAGTTGTCTGTATCTCAGAGGTGAAGGAGAACAGCAGGAACTGTTGCTTGTCTATGTTGATGACCTGATCTGCTTAGCAAAGAGCCAGATGCAAGTGCAGAAGTTTGCAAAAGAGCTAGGCAAGAGGTTCAAACTCAAGAATCTAGGTGCAGTGAATGTTTATCTAGGTGTGCAGATAGACAGAACTGAGGATGGAAGTTTCTTGCTCAGTCAGAAAGGCAAGATTGAACATTTGCTTGAGAAGTTCAGAATGTCTGACTGTAAAGGGGTCAGAACACCCATGGAGACAAACTTTGTGAAAGAGTCACAAGTGAAGGACAAAGTAGCGTTTGAGAGTCCTGAAGTGTTTCAGTCAGCGCTAGGGAGTCTGTTGTATTTGTCACAATGGAGCAGACCAGATATTGCTTTTGCAGTCAATTTGCTCAGTAGAGAAGCATCGAAACCTAGCGTGCATGCTTGGAATGGCATTAAGAGAGTGCTTAGGTATTTGCAGGAGACCAAAGAGTATTGTTTGGAGATGTCAGCGCAAGGTGAGCCACAACTCACTTGTTTTGCAGATGCTGATTGGGCCAATCAGGAGGACAGGAAGTCAGTGACTGGTTTGGTAGTCAAGTTTGGAAATGCCCTGATTGGTTGGCGGTCGCGCAGGCAAAGCCTAATAGCAATGTCTTCCACGGAAGCCGAATTCTGTGCGTTGTCTGCGACATGCACTGAATTGGAGTACTATAGATGTTTGGTCCAGGAAATCTGGGGTGATTGTAGCCAGCCCATCACTGTTTGGGGCGACAATCAACCATCTTTGAGACTGGCGGAGTCTGGACAGTTCAAGGCCAGAACCAAACACTTAGACATCCGCTTCCGAAACGTATGTCAGAGCATACAGGTAGGCTTGGTAAAGTTGAGGTATTGTCCAAGCCAAGAGAACCTAGCAGATGGGTTCACAAAACCCTTGAGTTTCCAACGGCATAGGGAATTCTGTGAAGGGTTGGTTTTGGGGTAAGTTTGGATACCCGCTATCCCCAGTGTTCAGGTGAGAGGGGGTGTGAGGAGTAACAAGTAACCAAAGAGTTAACTGTGTACTGTAGCACCTGACCACTGAGGAATATCATGTTACAGAATGTACCAGAAGTGTTTCTGTATGTATCAGTTGGTTTCGTTTCTGCCTGGGAGACGGTCGCAAGATGTCTGCGCTCTCACCAGGTTGTTTGTTATTTTTCTCTCTAGAATAAACTTAAGTAGTTATTAGAACACCTTGGACTCTATGTGTTCTTAAGAGGCTTTTTATCCAACGGCTATACAAGCTTTCGCTGTGTGAGAAGAAGAAGAACTCTGCTGTGTGTGTGTTTTACTGCCAGCCCGGGTCTACGGAGCAGAGGCGCTAGAGAAAGCGCACCGGGAAGGTAATTAGTGGCTCCTAATTGAGTCATAAACAACTCAATGGAGCCCTATACCCGCTGAACTCAATGCGGCTTTCTTCCAGTAGGCCTCCGCAGGACTGCCCTGTTAAAGAGTATTCAGAATGCTTCACATGTGTTGGCCCATTCTGAGCTATTGTGTATCGACTCAATGAGGAGGGATTTGAAGAAGCCTTTCACCTGAGTGCACAGCCCCTTTGCAGTGGGAACAGTCAAACCACGAAGCCACTGATCAACCAGAGTTTCCTGTTTAGACCAAACACAGTTTGAAGTTATCTTAATATCCCGGCTTGTTCCAAATCTGGCAGCTGTAGTTTCCTAGTTTGGGCAAAATGGAAAGTTGCTTAGTTATGGCTCATAAGAGACTGCCCAGTTAGATCACAGTTCACCATCAGGGTTGGCCCAATCAGGAGGTAAACTGGGACAATTGGCTCAGGTGGCAGATGCAGGGGGAGATGGGACTAGGACATTCCAAGTTCCCCTATTTGTTAGCCTTGCTGCCAGTGCAGGACCACAGATGGTAAATTTGTGCAACTACCCAGGCAGAGTCCTTCTCTTTTGCCCTCTCTTTTTGCATTCTGCTTCTGATGCCCAGGAGATATTTGTTTTAAACTTGGGTCAACTTAGGTTTCAGCGTAACTTTGCCGAATAATCCTTAAAAACTGTGCCTACAGTATTTGTAAAGCATCTTTTCAGGCTGTGATTCAGTCATCTGAGACGGCCATTATCTTAATAAATCTTGCAACAACCTTGCAAGGGAGGCCAGTGTTATTCTATTTGCACTGCACATTGCAGTGCTGAGGCTGCAAGATGTGCCAAGATTTTTACCTCAGTGGGGAGAAAAGAGCATTTTGGAAATGGAGGCAATTTAGAGGGATAAAACGTGTGGGATGTAAAGTGTTAAGAGCAGTCAATCATAACATTCCTAGAGAGAACACACAAAGGGGATGTCCACGTCAGCCAATGAGAACTTCTTTTAGCTCCTGAGCTGAGACAGACCCTCCCCTGCATGTAGAGAGTTGGGGCGTGGCTTGACATGTGCTCTTACTTGCAGAATGTGAGCACTAGGCCCGGCCACCATTTTATGTCTCTCTTCTCTTTCTTTTTCATCTAGTTCTTGAAGAAGCAACATATTAGTTAGAAATCCTCTCTCAGCTTTCAGCCAAGAGAGGACAATGGAGCCCACTTCTTAAGAGTAGACTCCATGTGTATATATGTCTTTATAAGCTAATCTGTCTTTTCTGGAATCCGGTTGTGAACAGAAATGATTATGTGAGTAAACTTTACACTTTAACAACACTGTGTCATGTCTTATTTTTAAGAGGGAACAAGCGGAAAATATACCAGGAATATATATATTATTGTAGAGGTTCTAGTGAGCCTGATGCAAAAGCTATTGCTGCTGTGTGTTTTTAAAAAGGGAATGTAAACTCTGCAAAGTTTGGGAACTTCTTAGCACATATATATATATATATAATATAACCTTTCCCACATCCCTGAACATTCCCACAAAATGGGGGTTGGTGGAAGGGCCCCTCTTCTCATGTAGCTTCTGCTCTGATGAAATTCAGAGTCCCCTGTGGTTGCTTCATTAAAGTAACAACATCAGGAGATATGATCGCAAACCTCCCATGTATAATAAAGTTTGGTCTAGCAAGCCCTATTAAAGTGGATTAGAGAGAAAGCGCAGGGAGGAGGAATATTCACCACCATAGCTAAACAGAACCCCCATGTCTAGAGGCACTGGACCTCTGACCAATGCCTTATGAGGAACGGCTTAGGGAGCTGGGTATGTTTAGCCTGGAGAAGAGAAGGTTAAGGGGTGATATGATAGCCATGTTCAAAAATATAAAAGGATGTCATATAGAGGAGGGAGAAAGGTTGTTTTCTGCTGCTCCAGAGAAGCGGACACGGAGCAACGGATTCAAGCTACAAGAAAGAAGATTCCACCTAAACATTAGGAAGACCTTACTGACAGTAAGAGCTGTTCGACAGCGGAATTTGCTGCCAAGGAGTATGGTGGAGTCTCCGTCTTTGGAGGTCTTTAAGCAGAGGCTTGACAGCCATCTGTCAGGTATGCTTTGATGGTGTTTCCTGCTTCGCAGGGGGTTGGACTGGATGGCCCTTGTGGTCTCTTCCAACTCTCTGATTCTATGATTTTACCTCCAGGTGCTGGAAACCCAGGTGAGAGGAGGGCACTTACCTTTCCTAGAAGCCCATCAGTGTCTTGGAGCAGGGTCTGGTCTGTCTCCCCTGCTCTCCCGCTGGGCCACCGGCTGTCATCCGCAGCTCCCTTGAAGGAGGCCAGGAGGACACCATCCCTGGAGTGGGGAGGACTGGGAGCCTGTGGGGTTTCCCAACTTGAACAAGGGGGTTGCATTGTCTTCAGGAAATCCTGCCACTGGTCATCCCAGTGCTGCTGTGGCTGCCGCTCCTTTGCCTCCTGCTTAATTTGATGTAAATCTGCCTGAGGTAGAAGGTCCCTGAAGGTCCCAACTTGGCCTGCAGGAGTTCTTTTTCCTTTGGATTCCAGGCTCTTCCTTCAAATGGGTCTCTTCGGTCCCTGCTCTTCTATTTTTACAGTACCCTATTGGAAAAGAAAAAAAAACACAAAGTAAAAAACCAGTGTAGAATAAAAATCAAGAATAAAAACAAAAGGACGTTTTTTAACCATTAGCCAGATTTTGAAATATATTATTACTCTTTCTATTTCTAATGTTCAGGCTATGAATGACAATGTCGCCCAAACAACCCCACCCATGGACGAGATGAAGTTATCCGAAGACTCGAAGATACTTCAAGGTTTACTGAAGTACAAATAATATTTGGGGGTGGGGGAACCAAGGCAGTGGTAGGGGAATCCAAAAACAACTCAGTAAGAGCACTGAGCATGTTCAGTGGCCAGGGAATGCTGATCCTGGATGCAACTTCAAGCATGTTGGAAAGGCAACAACAGATCTTTGTATAGGATTAAGGCTGTGACAGACCCACCTAACATTTAAAGTACATGGCTTCACCCAACAAATCCTGCAAGCTGGTTTGTTAAGGGTCCTGAGAACTGTAGCAATAAACTACAATTCCCATGATTCTCTGGGGGTTTAAACATATGGTGTCTGTACAGCCTAAGAAACAAACAAACAAAAGGAATACTGACCAACAATATTTTAAAGCATGGTGCATGCATGTGGATATATTGGCCACACAGCTCACTGGAATGTGGCCTCCAGAATCAATGCAGCTTTAAGGCCATAAATGTTTCCTTCCTCCTGCTCTATCAGAAAGAACAATCAAATCTGAGACTATCAGGAGGAGAGAACTCCTGGATTTACAGTTAATGTTCTCAACATCCTGGGAACACAAACTGCATTGAGATTTCTCTCTAATCACTTTGAGATTTTTTTCTTAAAAATATGAAGCAGTATAGAAATGAGTAATAATCTGAATATTAATAACTAATTTCAATTTTGCCTACCTTAGTCTTTTACAATACTGTCATCAACATTAATTTATTTCCAGTTGCCACTTCCAAAGAATCCTCCTTTCCTCTGCATTTTCAATACTGTCACCCACTTCAACTCTCAGCCTTCAACTGAAAACTCAGCAGTGTTACTGAGGAAGGTGGAAGATAAAACCTTAAAGAATCAGGCTTAAGCCTCTCTCACTTATTTACACACAGACCCAAGAGGTCACTAGCTTTGACAGCTTGGGGAAAGATCAGATGCGTTCTCCAGGGAATAGATCTATTAGCTGTTTTATTAGCCATGACAGACCAAAGAACCTCCATGTGTAGGCACAGTGACCTTGATTTGGGGCAGGCAAAAGAAGCCATTTCCTTGCTAAATGAATCTGATGGACATCATTGCCACAAGATGCGGTAATGGTGGTGGTTTATAGGTTTATCAATGGCACTGGCAGAGGAAAGGGGGGGGCTGGAGTAGTGGCCTGCAAAGGGTGCCAGGGGGCTGCAGAGTGAGAGGGGCACCTCCCTCCCTGCTGCACTGCTCTTCCTTTCCCCCCTGCCTCGCCTTCCCTCTCCGCCCCCTGAACCCACTCATCGCCCTTGCAGCCACCGCAGGGAGGCAGAAGCAGGCGAGAGGGAAGGACAGTCGGAGCGGAGGGAGGACCGTGGAAGAGGACGGGGCTCCCTGATGAGGGACAGGCAGAGGGGCGGCAAAAGCCCCAGGAACGCCGCTGATCAGGGGGCGACTACATGCAGCCTCCATCGCGAAGCAGCAGCTGCCTTCGACCCCTCATTGTGCCCCTTGAGCTCAGCATCGTCTATAGGACTGAAGGGAGCAGCTCCCCAGGGTCTCAGGGAGGGTCCGTGCCAGCCCTGCCTAGAGATGTTTGCCCCTATGCCCTCCTGAAGATGCCCTGCTCCTGAGCTGAGCCCCTTCCCCTTCGTGCTCGGTTGGGGGGCGCCCTGCAGCCTCCGGCTAGACTCGGAGGCTGATCCTGCCAAACGAGGCGCACGTGCTCTCCTCCTCCTCCTCTTGTTTCGTCCCCCCCCCCTTCACCTCTGACTCCTCGCTCCGTCCCTGTACCGGAATCCCGCTCCTCTCGGGGAAACTCGCCAGGACAATGCCCGCTGCTCCTCCGCGCTTCTCGGCGGGGGGACAGGAAATTGCAGCCGCTCTCGAGTCCCCCTGCCTGGCCGGTTTCCTGCCTCTCTGAGCATCGGTGCTCGCTGGCTGTGGGTTGGGCCATAGGAGGCTGCAGGGCTGGATGCGCCCCCTTGCAAGGCGAATGCATCGTGCAGGTGGCGAGACCTCCCTGCTGCTTCCCCTGCCCTGGTATTTGCAGCCCACTGCTTCTCATCCTGGATGTACTGCTCTTCACTGTCAGGGCAAAGAGATCATACAGGATATGAAGGCATTAATCTATACAGTACAACGATAGAAAGTCAACAGTCAACAGTTACATTCTTTAGTTACACTAGTCATACAAGGTCAAGAAATACAGGTAAAAACAAACAAAAGATCATCTTGAAGGTACACGTTAAAATACAGTATACATTCTTGAAGGCACACGTTAAAAGATACATTCTTGAAGTCAAAGGGACATTATTTCTCCGTAAGGACACAAATACGTAGTAGAGAATAGGAAGTAATACAGATATAGACAGGGTCATTCTTAAACTCCCCTCTCTGATCATGATTTCTCTTATGACAGATATTACCTTGAAATTGTGTACACAGTATTCCAATGGTTAAAAAAAAAAACCTCCCACAAAACTTCCCCTTTTGATAAACTTTCTGTATCTTGCATCTCATAAGCTATCTAGTATGTTCTACTAATAAGTCTCCTTGTGATTTGGTGTGTAGTCACTGGTTTCTAAATCCTCATCATGAAAAAATCCTGAAATACCATTTAAGGAAGCTGGAATGAAGGCACCCAAATGCCTGTTATCTTTCCATACCCGGAAATATTTTTCTGATGAAAAAAGGGACGTTCCATTTTATAATGATAATTTTACTATTTGTAACCCACACATCTTATTAGGTTGCCCTAGCACTCTGCACAGCTTCCAACATATTTAAAAAATATTAAACATTAAAAAAACTTCCCTAGTGGACTGCAAGAAGATCAAACCTATCCATTCTGAGGGAAATCAGCCCTGAGTGCTCACTGGAATGACAGATCCTGAAGCTGAGGCTCCAATACTTTGGCCACCTCATGAGAAGAGAAGACTCCCTGGAAAAGACCCTGATGTTGGGAAAGATTGGGGGCACTAGGAGAAGGGGACGACAGAGGACGGGATGGTTGGACAGTGTTCTTGAAGCTACGAACATGAGTTTGACCAAAGTGCGGGAGGCAGTGCAAGACAGGAGTGCCTGGCGTGCTCTGGTCCATGGGGTCACGAAGAATCGGACACGACTAAACGACTAAACAACAACAACAACAGTATACAGGATTGCCTTCTGTATGGCTTGGAGGTTGGATAACTCTTGACCCTCCACCATTTCTCCAATGAATATAGGGACATCCAAAGGCAGGCGTGTCAAAAAACCTGCCGGGGGGCCTAATCCGGCCTGATAGAAAGTTTCATCCGGCCCCACATGCAGGTCTGTTTATGGTTGTTGTGTCCACACACTGTGGATAGCCTACCCACCTGCTGACCGTTGCATGCTGGCATCCATTGTCCGGCTCTAGGACCTTGTTAGCGGTGGACTGTTGATTTCATCCAGCTAGTGCTCTGCTCGCGCAGGTGCCCTGGTCTTTATCTGTCCCACTGGTCAGCTCACACAGGCGCCCCGCATTCTGCTCTGTCTTCCGCCCAGCATTCTCGCTGCTGCTCTCGGTTAACATCCCACTCCTGTCCACC
Source organism: Zootoca vivipara (assembly GCF_963506605.1). Lineage (NCBI taxonomy): Eukaryota > Metazoa > Chordata > Lepidosauria > Squamata > Lacertidae > Zootoca > Zootoca vivipara. The sequence continues at coordinate 10,575,235 of NC_083277.1, forward strand.
GTTTTCTGCTTGGTCCTCTCTCTTCTGCCTGCACAACAACTTCAATCCTAAAAAAAAGCTCAATAAAATGGTTGGCCCTCACGCATCAAATCTGGCCCTTATGGAGAAGTGGGACATTCTGGGATAAAATCATAAGTTTATACTCAATGACCATCACAATACAATAGGAGCACAAATCACACAGCTACAAAAAAGAAGTAGACATTGCATGCACAGATCAGGACAAATCTATAGAGTCCAAAATTTATTTTCACACTTGTTTCAAAGGGAAGGATATAGGGCAGCATAGTCCTGTTGGTGAGCTCCAAATTACAGCTTCCATCATTCTTGACTGTCAGCCCTGCTGGCTGAAGCTGACGGGAACTGGACAACATCTGGGGACACCTCAATGGTTATGCTGTGATATACAGAATCTACAAAGGTTTAAGGCATTGATCCAGCAGACAATGAACTGAGAATAGGTCCCACTGAATTATGTGGGAGCAACTGTAGGTAGGGGAAGGTTTCATCTGCAGGGTATGGAAGCTGGTCCCTGATACAAATCCCCTTATTTCCTCCTCTGGAGATCTGAGGTCCACAAAGCAATGGGCTGTTTAATTCTGAACAAGCTCACTGAAAACAATGGAGCTATCATCATCATCATCATCATCTCTTCTGTGAGTGCTGCTAAGTGCCCTCTGTCTTTAGCTCTTTGCTCTCCTACTTTTAAGGCTCGCTGGTTTCTCTAAGTCTGGGGAAAGTGTTAAGGGTGATGGTTTATTAACGGAGTTTTTCCTTTGACAGTAGCTCTCATGTGATTGGCTGACTGTGAGTCACATGAGGGAGGCATTCCATTCTGCTGTGACTGTTATTCCAGTAACTGTTGTTTTTAACTGCTTTTCTGTTCTTTTATCTGTGTGTGAGAGAGAATGGCTGCTGAGAGAGATGTCTCAGTATACTGTTGTGTATCAGTGTGACCCGTCTGAAGTGATACAGAGGAAGATCACTAAATGCTAATAGGAAGAAACCTGTGCAGGAACAGAGAGATTTACTGCTGAAGTCAAAGAAAAAACCTTTCATAATAAACTGTAAGACAATTCAAGTGAGGAAGTTTGAATAAGCATGGGGTTGTAAATATATTATTCTCAGTTATATGTTTATGAATGTAAAGTTCTTTTGAATACAAAGAGTCTGGACATTGTACATATAGTCTGCAAAAAGGAAATACCACCTAGAATAGCTATTTAGCTTCCTAGCTATAAGCTACTCTGTTACTTTGCATGTCATCAAAATGCGCACATAGAGAAAGTTTAATGTTTCATACAGCATAAGGTTGGGGAGTTGAGAAGTGGAGAGAGAGTGGGGGGGGAGAGGGGGGGAAAGAAAACTTTCATTATTTTACAGAGTGAATATCTGAGGTTTTTGTTCCAGTGACACATGGATAGGTTCTCCTACTCATTAGTTTCCATTGGCAGTGAGAAAGATTGGGGGCCCCAGGGCATACAGTGGAACCTCAAGTTGCAGGCGTTATCTGTTCTAGAGGCTTGTCTGCATCCTGAAGTTTCTACAGGCCAAAGCACAGGACGTTCTGGTACTTCCGGGTTTTTGTGGACCGCAAGCCAAAGGTTACCTAGCCTGAAGGCAACCTAACCCGAGGCACCACTGTAGTGACAGAACCATTTGGAGGAACAGATTGTTGCAATTCTTGGAAGGGGGTAGGAAAGAGCATGGCTACATCATGGTTTGGTCCATCAGGTACTTGTTGTTAAGATTGTTCCATGGAATTCCTGATCTGGACCTTGTGTGGAAATGAGATTTCTCCATCACAAGAATAATTTTCAAAGCTTTACTGCAGAACACTTACACAGTCTTACAATAAGATAAAAAAATTCCTTCAGTAGCACCTTAAAGACCAACAATAAGATGAACATGATAAAGTAGCAGATTGCAAACAATCTCCAGTCCTTCATGTAATCCAGTAAACCTTCCTATATCAGAGGGAGATCCTAAGTTTCTTCATCATTGTATAAGTTATTTGCAACTGCTGCTGCTTCTCTTAGCAAGAACACATTGGCTTCTCAAGTTTAAGCTTCCTTCTGTGAAAGCTTTGCAGCTTCTGTCTCCAGCGAAGAGTTATTGGGAAAGATACCAGCCTCCTTTGATGCTTTTGACAGAGTGGAATCTATTGCCTAAGTCTAAGAGAAACTTCCCTTTACAGTATTTTAATTACAATGCATTCAAACACAGCATTATATGTACATTAAACATTTTATCACTTCTGCCCTTCCAAGTAACAATGACACTTCACTTTCTTTTTCTGTTTGCTTCATATGCCACAATGTTCTCTCTCTTTTCCCTCAAATGCTCCAGGTGACCATGAATGAGTGTCTAAAGAGAAACCAAGAGCTCATAGTTTTTTTTGAGGGGGGAGATACATGACTATCAGGTTGCCTCCTAGTGCCTTGGGGCCCTTCTATTAGATTTGTATCAGGTAAGTGTTATAGGAGTTTTAAGATTTTTTAGTTCTTTTATTTATCAATGTTATTACAAGAATCACAAAAGATCTGCCAGATTTTTGTTATCACAATAATTTTTCAAATACTCTTTATACATGTAATTCCAATTATTCTCATTCCAATTATTCTCATTCTTAACCTTCTGATTCGAGTGTCCTCTAACTCTCCCTTGTCATGTTTGTCAATTATAACTATTCTATCATTTTAAGCTGCCATTCAGTTTTTGTGGGAGACTTTTTGCTTTTCCAGTTATTCGCTACCAAAATTCTGGCTGCTGTCATTGCATACATGAAGAGTGGCCTGCATTTTTTTTCCTGTCGGCACTATTTCTAAAATGAAGACTTCTGGTCTCTTTATGAATGGGAATTATAATATTTTTTAAAAAATTCATTATATGTGATATCCCAAAATTTTCTTCTTCTCTTACATTCCCACCACATATGCATATACGAGCCTTTACCCATTTTACATCTCGAGAACACTTCTGATTTATTTTTATACATTTTGGCCAACTTGGTCGGGGTCTGTATAGCATTTTCATGATATTTTTTCTGAGAGTACAGCATGCTGTATACTTTATGTCTCCTTCCATACTTTCTCACACTCATTCATGTGAATATTATATCCAAGATCTTGGGCCCAACACACCATTACCCCCATTAGTCTATGTAGTTTAAATTCTTTTAATGCTCAATTGTTTGAGAAGGGGCTCTTAAGTGTCACGAAGCAATGCCTTTCAACGCAGCTCCATAAAACTGATTGTGCTCTCACACTGCCCCTTTTTGTGTGTGGATTTTGATCTAGACAGAAAGACGTTAAGCAGAATCCATGCCCCCTCTGTGTCACCCTTAGTTGTGCTCAGCCTTCATCTGCTTTATGACTCCACCTTGCATGAGAAAGAAGGATGGAGCTCCAGGAAACAGGAAGTGGTCCTTCAGCCAGCCAGGACCATCACAGACAGATCCTGTCTTCTGCTAGGGAGTCAAGAGTGGTCCTGGGATGGCTGAGAGAGGAGGGGAAGGGGCCAGGGACAGAAGGAATGGCAGGACTCCAGATGCTCCCTTGGACCCCTCCCTTGACACCAAGGGGAGCTCCTTTTCTGGGGCTAAAAGCATTGGGCGTGGAGGTTTGATTATTGTCAGGACTGCAAGGAAGGGGAAAAGGAAATGTAAAACACATGCCCCCCCCACAGTAAGAAATGAATGAAATTAGCCCTGTCTGAGTGAATAGCTACTGGAGAGCATAACATGGGGTTTAGCTGTAATGCTCACCTGCCTCCCTGGATGAGCCTTTTCTTGGGGTCAGGGAGCTGGGGTGGTCAATCAACATGAAGTTCCCAGGTTACCTTTCCTTCTAGTCAGCTATTCCAGTTCATCATTCCTCCCCATTTCTTTATGGAAAAGCAAGGGTATGCACTTTTTATAGACGCAACTCCAACCAACAACTGGTGTCTTCTGGGTGCACTGAGCATTGGCATTTGCCGCCCGGGGCCAGTTGTGAGACGAGCCCCAGGGCTAGGACAAAACCTGTGTGCTCATGTCCGGCTACGAACTGAGTCCGGTAGCACGGGAAATATGTGGTTGCTCCCAACTTGAAAGAATAACACACAGAAGACCATAAAGTGAGCTGAACTACTTTATTGTGGCAAAATGCAGAGTGTCTCTCTGCTTGCCAAGCTCAGACGTTCAGAGCTGCTTGTAAGAGCGTCTGGCATTGCTGGAGCCGGAAACAGAAAGTAAAGTACAGTGAAAAACATCATGTGGGGAGAAAGGCTGATAAGATATACATTCCTTTCTCCTGGGAACACAGACACACATCACACCAGCCTCGCTGCTTGAGTAGCTCAGCGTGAACAAAAATCCCAACACTGAGCTCCCTCCCCCCCCCTTCTCTCCTCGATATAATACAGATTCCCTCAGCATCTTGCCCCACCTTCTAGAAGGCAAATATATCTGATTACCGTAAGTGTTTGTTTAGGACATCATTATATTGTATGAAATGCCACCTTGTTTCTCTGAAGGGTTTTCATCAGCAGTGATAAATATGATGTTAGTTGGTTAATGAACAACAGCTGTGATGCTGTCAACATGAACTTTGTCGGAGGTTTCAGACATACCCATTTCATTCAAGAAATATGCAGAAAATACATTTCCTTTTTGATTCTGGGCACTTGACTTCTCCCATCCTGCTACCATCAAGGCAGACATTTGGGGCAGAGATCCAGCCCCCCCCCCCAGCAGCAGGTGGAGGCCCCACAAACATTTGTCACATTTTGAGTTTTTTTAAATAATTAAGAACAAACAAAAGGCTTTTCCTTAGCCTCTCACAGCCCTGAAATTAGCTCTTGAAAAAGAGAGGGTCGCCAAATAGCATGGCCCCCAAGAATGAATACAAACACTTCCAAATTCTTTTTTGCACATCCAGAGACAGGGGCTAGTAACCTTTTAAAGTAGAGGGCCCTCAAACCTTGCCGCGGGACAGAGGGTGCATGCGCATGTGCACTCTCATTACTATAGGATCCAAAGATTCCATCAAAAAACAATAATAAACTTCCGAAGGTCTCAGTTCCGTGCCACAGCATATCTATTCCATTCTGAGACCCAGGTTATGGGGCATGCAAAGCCTTGTTTCCCTGTTTTTAACTTTGCTACCGAACATGCCTCCACCTTCAAGACGGAAAAGTGGAGAACACGCATCCTTCTGCAGCGAGCGGTTCCTTCTGCAGAAGGACGGGTGTTTTCTGCTCTCCCGTCTTGGATGGGGAGATGTGTTTTGTAGCGGAGTTAAAAACAGGGAAACAAGGCTTCATACACCCCAGAATGGAACCACTCGCTGCGGTGGCAGTGGCAGAAGGAGCAGTGAGCTAGGGGAGGGCCGGAGAGGGGCTGCCTTAAATGGTGGCCGTCAAGCAATCACGCTGGGACAAACAAAGCCCAGGCCCCTTCCTCTTGGCTCTAGGAGGAGGGAGGGAGGGAGGAGAAAAGAAAGCTGCAACCAATCAGAGGGAAACAATGCTGCGGGAACCAATCAAAGGCTAGCCCCCTTCCTCTGCACGGCAGGGGAGAAGCCAGGAGGAGGGAGGGAGGAGGTGCCGCTGTCAGAGAAAAAAATATATGGCGCAGCCCAAACGATATGAATCAGAACCATGTGGCAATTTCTGGATCGTCCGCAGGCAGGATCCAGAACCCATTCTGGCCAGAACTGTAGTTCTAGGAGGAACCTCTCAGACGTTTCTGAGCCTCCTCAGCCAACTAAAATTGGACATCCTGAGACTACAATTCCCAGAAAAGCTGGACCCAGGCCTTTAGCCACAGCCCTGACCAAATAACTGAGCTTTCTCTTCTCTCCCTCTCCACCTCCCAAATTCACAATGAATATGTCTCCCACTCCTCAGACCCTAGCCCTAATTCTTTCACACATTCCTTTAAAACATTTCAGTGAACTAAGAAACACAAAAAACACCCTCACTGGTCACCTTCCAAATATCAAAAGCCAATGAAGAAAATATTTAATGAAAACAGCTCAAAACAGGTACACAAGAGCACAGAAAATAGGAGATGAGTTTTAAAAGGAATCCCAAATGAACATTTGACAGAGAGACCTTTGCATTCAGCTGGATAACGCTATCTGTAAAAAGGTCTTCACTGGATTATGCAAAGTTCAAGTAATGAGTGCCTGGAATGCTGATCTACAAGACAAGGGCAACCCAACATTTTAGCAGTGAAGGGCGAACCTCAAAACTCAACAGATTCAACACACACCTTGAACATTCCAGATCCACACTCTCCCTGTTTATCTAGCAACAACTTGCCACTTATTTTGTACATTTAGTATATGTGACCTTCATTACTTTAATACATACATATATATGTGTATACAAATTTACGTACAAACACTAGAATATCTCACACATTCCATGCATCTACAACTTCCCCCTTTATGAGTTTCTTGATGTAAGTAGTGAACCCTGAGTGGAACACTGCATACATTTATATGGTTTCCCCCCTGTGTGAATTTGCTAATGAATATTAAGGTCTCCACTCTGTCTGAAGCCCTTTCCAAATTAAATAAATCTGTAGTTTTCAACGAGTTCACTGATGTCTTCTAAGTAATTCACTTACACTGGTTTCTCCCGTGTGAGTTCGTTGATGTCTTCTAAGGTGCTCATATTGACTGAAGCTCTTTCCACATTCAATACATTTAAATGGTTTCTGCCCTGTGTGAGTTTGTTGATGTATTCTAAGCTGTCCATTTTGACTGAAGCTCTTTCCACATTCAATACATTTAAATGGTTTCTCCCCCGTGTGAGTTCGTTGGTGTATTTTAAGTATCCCACTTTGACTGAAGTTCTTACCACACTCCATACATTTAAATGGTTTCTCCCCTGTGTGAGTTCGTTGGTGTTTTCTAAGGTCTCCACTTTGACTGAAGCTCTTTCCACATTCAATACATTTAAATGGTTTCTCCCCTGTGTGAATTCGTTGATGTATTCTAAGTCCTTCATTTTTACTGAAGCTCTTTCCACATTCAATACATTTAAATGGTTTCTCCCCTGTGTGAGTTCGCTGATGCATTCTAAGTGATCCACTTCTACTGAAGCTCTTTCCACACTCCATACATTTAAATGGTTTCTCCCCCATGTGAGTTCGTTGATGTTTTTTAAGTGCTCCACTACTACTGAAGCTCTTTCCACATTCAATACATTTAAATGGTTTCTCCCCCGAGTGAATTCGTTGATGTATTCTAAGTGCCCCATTTTTACTGAAGCTCTTACCACATTCAATACATTTAAATGGTTTCTCCCCTGTGTGAGTTCGTTGGTGTATTCTAAGTGCTCCACTGTGACTGAAGCTCTTTCCACATTCAATACATTTAAACGGTTTCTCCCCTGTGTGAGTTCGTTGGTGTTTTGTAAGTGATCCACTTTGACTGAAGCTCTTTCCGCATTTAATACATTTAAATGGTTTCTCCCCTGTGTGAGTTCGTTGGTGCATTCTAAGTGCTCCACTTTCACTGAAGCTCTTTCCGCATTCAATACATTTAAATGGTTTCTCCCCTGTGTGAGTTCGTTGGTGTTTTGTAAGTGATCCACTTTGACTGAAACTCTTTCCGCATTTAATACATTTAAATGGTTTCTCCCCCATGTGAGTTCGTTGATGTCTTCTAAGTGCTCCACTGTGACTGAAGCTCTTTCCACATTTAATACATTTAAATGGTTTCTCCCCCGTGTGAGTTCGTTGATGTCTTCTAAGTGTTCCACTGTGACTGAAGCTCTTTCCACATTTTATACATTTAAATGGTTTCTCCCTCGTGTGAGTTCGTTGATGTATTCTAAGTGCTCCACTGTGACTGAAGCTCTTTCCACATTCAATACATTTAAATGGTCTCTCCCCTGTGTGAGTTCGTTTATGAATTTGAAGTGATCCACTTTCACTGAAGCTCTTTCCACATTCAATACATTTAAATGGTTTCTCCCTTGTGTGAGTTCGTTGGTGTTTTGTAAGTGATCCACTTTGACTGAAGCTCTTTCCGCATTTAATACATTTAAATGGTTTCTCCCCCATGTGAGTTTGTTGATGTATTCTAAGTGCTCCACTGTGACTGAAGCTCTTTCCACATTTAAGACACTGAAATGGTTTCTCCCCCGTGTGAGTTCGTTGATGTATTCTAAGTGCTCCACTGTGACTGAAGCTCTTTCCACATTCAATACATTTAAATGGCTTCTCCCCCATGTGACTTCGTTGGTGTTTTCTAAGTGTTCCACTTTCACTGAAGCTTTTTCCGCATTCAGTACATTCAAATGGTTTATCCCCCGTGTGAGTTCGTTGGTGTATTTTAAGTATCCCACTTTGACTGAAGCTTTTTCCGCATTCAGTACATTCAAATGGTTTCTCCCCTGTGTGAGTTCGTTGATGTATTCTAAACGCTCCACTGTGACTGAAGCTCTTTCCACATTCAATACATTTAAATGGTTTCTCCCCTGTGTGAGTTCGTTGATGTATTCTAAATGCTCCACTTTGACTGAAGCTCTTTCCACATTCAATACATTCAAATGGTTTCTCCCCCGTGTGAGTTCGTTGATGACTTCTAAGATTTCCACTTCGACTGAAGCTCTTTCCACATTCAATACATTTAAATGGTTTCTCCCCTGTGTGAGTTCGTTGATGTATTCTAAATGCTCCACTTTGACTGAAGCTTTTTCCGCATTCAGTACATTCAAATGGTTTCTCCCCTGTGTGAGTTCGTTGATGTATTCTAAATGCTCCACTGTGACTGAAGCTCTTTCCACATTCAATACATTCAAATGGTTTATCCCCCGTGTGAGTTCGTTGGTGTATTTTAAGTATCCCACTTTGACTGAAGCTTTTTCCGCATTCAGTACATTCAAATGGTTTCTCCCCAGTGTGAGTTCGTTGATGTATTGTAAGTGATCCACTTCTACTGAAGCTCTTTCCACATTCCATGCATTTAAACTGTTTTTTTGTTCTTCCTAATGAATTCACAGCTGGCTCCATACAATTCTCACCTGTTTGGGAGTAAGAGGAAACAGAATCCTGTTAGATTTTCAAGAAAGAGCAGAAATGAATTGAACACATTTCAATCCCAATCTGCACCTTCTATGATTTTAACACCGTCTCCTTCTCCACTCTCCTTGCTATGTTCCAAATAACATCACAATAGAAAGGAATTTGTTTCCTCTTTGAGGCTGAGAACTGTCAACATTGAAGAGAACGTAAAATATAAGGCTTAAAATTTGACATCTGATAAATGTTCTTTTCATAAATGGACATTAGAATTTTAAGGAATGAACAAGAATGAAAAAATTGAAGTTTGCAACCAGCTCGGACTTAATTTCTGATTTTGAGGCTTGGAATTAAGAACAGCACCATTTTCTGTTCTGTAATCAGTGATGTTCCCATGAAACCTGAGACTACTAACATGTCAGTAGACACAACATCATCCGATTTTATAGACTTTCAATGGGAACTTTAGGAACTGCTTGAAGATTTGAAATGTGAGGTGCGTAATACATTAGAGATTGCGAAAGCAAACTAGATTTACGTGGAAACTGAAGAAGGAGTAATCTCAATAGAGAGTTCAGTGAAGAAAAATGAACAACCATCAGTCCTGGACAATGCAATTGCCTTTAAAGATGAACTGGAAGCACGCGGATCCCCGTTAGACCTTAGGTAGAGCGTCCCAAGAGCTGTTCCGCCCGGCGCTGCTCCATAACGCGACTCCTCCGCTGCCCGGGGAGCTCGGCAGAGTCTCCGAGAGTTTAGCGGAGTGGAAGTCGCGGGAACCATTTTGGGCACTGTCATCACCTCCAGCAAGCGAAGCCCTGAGCCTTCACCCAGTTAGCGGTGGATTCCTTCCGAAAAATTGCACGATTTGGACAAGATCTCCACATGAGTGAAAATTTTGATTGACATTACTGATTAATTGGACGCGGTGGGAGACTTTAAAATTCGGAAGTCGGTCTCCTGCATTGTTTTGCAACAACGCAGTAACCTGATCCCTAACAGGAGAAGTGAGAGGAAACATTTAATTTGTCAGAAATTTGACTTCTAAAACCCTCCAGGAGACTGGATCTCGGATCCTAGAGCGATCAGCGAATGGATATATAATTATTGCAGAAATCATGATTGGACTATGTTATATATATGAATCAACGACTTAGCCAGAACTGGACTTAAAATGGCTTTCATTATGGAATTTGACTCCTGCCACATCCGGTCTTCCTATCTTCGGCTTTCCCACGGGGTCTGAGAGGCAAGGACAATGGTAGTCCCAACACCAACACAAGACTGTTATTACCAACAGATTTATTCGGTACTCGTGAATATTAAAGATGAGTTGGACAAGAACAATATGCAATTGAGACAAAGAAATAAAAGACTAGAGGACTTAAATGGCAATACAAAAAATGAGGAGGAAAGAAAAGAGTCCAGCTCCGAGGATCTAGAGGAAGAATTACAAGCGCAAGACAATAAGGACAATTTTGAAACATCTCAAAAATGCAAAGAAGAGGAGAAAGAGGGAGGGCAAAATGCTCCACAAGTGAGAGATGTGGGGCAAATCCAGAACTTGAAAAAAGAACTCCTCAATGGTGACCCAGAGGGTTTTTCTGCACACCCAGTGAGAGAGGGTGGGCAGGGAAATTGCTGGGAAAAAAGAATGGAAGAAGGGTGTTGGGAAGTAATTAGAGGGGGGGAAAACAGGTGGGTTTCAAAAAACATGATTGGAAGCTTGCGGAAAGGGTAGGTGTGGGATAAAAGTCATAATTTTGTGTTTATAGGCTGGATTGCATGGGAAAGTCTGACACTGGCATGAATTATGGAATTTGCTGAGACTTCTGGGTAATCTGGGTCCAGGGGAAGGGGGGGAAGAATGATTTTTTTTTAAAAAAAGGGAATTTCATTTCTGACAAAAACTTAAGTTGGGGAATTATTAATTAGAATTGTATGTATATTAAAATTGAGTTATTAGTTATAAAAATGTAAAGAGGATAATTAGAAAGGAAATTCTAATAGATTTTAAAATAATTGATATGTTGTGAAAACTGCATTGTAAAGAATTGAAATAAGAAACCAACGAGGGGAGAATCGGGGGAGTCTAAATGAATTGATGAGGATATAAGACATATATTATTATTATTATTTGTTTTTTGATTTTTTTTCTTTTGTTTGTTGGCTTTTTTCTTTTTATGCTTTTTCTGTGCCTATTATTTTTCTTTTTTCTTTTTGTATTTTGTATTCTATCTATAAAATGAATAAAGATGATTTAAAAAAATAAAATAAAGATGAACTGGAAGCTGAATGGAACACTGTTCCCCCAGTGAGAGGGGGGAGGAAACAAGACATGTTTGTCTTTAAAGGGTGTTAAAGAAGAACCAGCATGGAACTTTGCCCTCCCAGTGAGAGAGGGAGAGCAGAATCTACACGGGGGTCAAGGACGGAAAAGTGGAAATGTAAATGGATGGTGTTTTGCAACATTTAAAGAATTGGGGAGGCAGCAGGGGATGACCAAGAAAGAGTGGTGGGCAGGCTGGGACAGAGTGGGAGTGGGGTGAGGGGTAATATTTACATGATATTTCCTGACTGATTAAGATGGTCCAAAACTGGAATGACCTATAGAACTCGCTGAATCATCTGGGAGACCCAGAGTCCAGGGGAGGGGGGGGGATGAAAATAGTTTTTAGAGTATAAATGCTAATTTATGGAAATTTTTTGGGAATAAATTTGAGGATAAGGGGAAAAATAGAAGATAGTTAGATGGGAAGATAATTGTTATGGGTTAATTGATTAATTACAGGTTGATGTTAAGTTGATATTTATAGAAATAGAAACGATTTAAGAATGATTTAAGATACAATATGAAATTGCTTAATGTTAATGAAATATGTTAGAATGATTTAAGATATAATATGAAATTGTTTAATGTTAATGAAAAAAATATGTTAGAATGATTTAAGATATAAGATGAAAATTGCCTAATTTGGTTTTAAAAATGGACCCAATGAGGGAGATTTGAGGAAGTCCACAGTTAAGAAAAGAGGTTAGAATCGATGTTTTTCTTTTTTTACATTTCATTTTTCTTTTTATGTCTTTTTTTCTTTTTTCTGTTTTTATTGTTATATTTTTGTATTTTGTATTGTTTGAAAATGAATAAAAATTATTTGGGAAAAAAAGGATGCCTTCATCCCTGTATGGTTCCCCTTTATCACGCACAAAGCCCAACAAGATAATGGCAAAAATTTATCGGCAGCATACAAATCAATATGGCTAACCTGACCCAAAACACCCACTCACCCCACTCACACATGAAAACAAAGACCATCACAGCCAATCACAAATGAACAACCACACCCTTGGCTAACCCTAACCTCTCAACTTACTGGGGAACAACCATCACCCTCCAAACGCATCAATGAACAGAACATTGACCACCAACTACCACCGAAAAGAAGTTACACAAAAAGGGACTCCACATGGACCCCTCCTGATGGACGCAATACCACACTAGATCTGTACATCGAATGCTTCCGCCACAGAATCCAAACGGATGTGACCAGAAAACACCATCGCTTACAACAAAATCTAAACCATGCTGAAAGGAGAGCCATAGAAAATCTCAGGAACAACCCAGACATTATAATTAAAGAGGCAGACAAGGGTGGAGCTGTCGTCATCATGAACAAAACTGATTACATCCAGGAGGCCGACAGACAACTTTCCAATACTGCCTTTTACATGAAATTGGACTCAGACCCCACACAAGCATACAAAAAAGAACTGAACAAGATTATTAAGGAGCTACCCCTACACATCCAAGAACAGATCCTCACAAACACACCAGCGGAACCTCGGCCAGGAACTTTCTATCTTCTACCCAAAATACACAAACCAGGAAACCCAGGACGCCCCATCATCTCAGGTATTGGCACCATTACAGTGGGTGTTTCCGGCTATATGGACTCTGTTCTGAAACCATATGCTATCAGTGCTCCCAGCTACGTACGTGACACCACAGATTTTCTGAGGAAAATACAATATTTGAACAATCTTCCTAACAATACTATACTAGCCACTATGGATGTGGAATCTCTATATACCAACATCCCACACAATGATGGTTTACAAGCCATAAGGAACACCATTTCAGATAAAACCACAGCGGACTTTGCTACCAAACTCTGCCACTTTGTCCTTACCCACAACCACTTCAAATTTGGTGATGACCTGTTCCTCCAGATCAGCGGCACAGCCATGGGCACCCGCATGGCCCCACAGTATGCCAACATCTTCATGGCAGATTTAGAACAACGTTTCCTTAACTCCTACCCACTCAAACCTCTCCTGTACCTGCGATACATTGACGATATTTTTATTATCTGGACACATGGACAACAGACCCTGGAAACCTTCCACCAGACATTCAATGACTTTCACCCCACCATCAACCTAACAATGAACCAATCTATGCAAGAAATACATTTTTTGGACACTACTATAAAAATACAGGATGGACATATAGACACCACCTTATACAGAAAACCAACTGACCGACAAACATATCTACATGCTTCTAGCTACCATCCCAAACATACCAAACAATCCATCGTATACAGCCAGGCCTTACGTTACAACCGCATCTGTTCCAACTCTACAGACAGAGAATCTCACCTAAGAGATCTACAGCAAACCTTTTTAGAACTAAAATATCCACCTGATGAAGTTAAACAACAGATCAACAGAGCCAGACAGATACCTAGAGAGAACCTGCTGCAAGACAGACCCAAAAAAGAAAATAACAGAACACCACTAGTCACCACATACAGCTCCCAAGCTAAAACAGTACAACGCATCATCAGAGATCTACAGCCTCTCCTGGACAATGACCGCTCCCTTTCTCAAGCTCTGGGAGGAAGACCTTTCATTGCCTACAGACAGCCACCCAATCTTAAACAACTCCTCACCCACAATAATACAACCACCAGACTTAACATGGACACTGGTACCAGAGCCTGCAATAAACCCAGATGCCAACTTTGCTGCCACATACACCCAGACAACACCATTATTGGCCCCAACAACATCCAACATACCATCTCAGGACTATTTAATTGCTCATCCTCTAACATTGTGTATGCCATCAAATGCCAACAGTGCCCTTCAGCTCTCTATATTGGACAAACAGGCCAAACCCTACGCCAAAGGATAAATGGACATAAATCTGACATCAGGAACCAGAAGACAGAAAAACCAGTAGGAGAACACTTCAATCTCCCAGGACATTCTATACAAGATCTCAAAGTAGCTGTCTTACTACAAAAGAATTTCAGAAATAGACTGGAAAGAGAAGTTGCTGAATTGCAACTTATCACCAAGCTCAAAACCATGGAGGGACCTGGTTTGAACAGAGATATCGGATTCTTATCTCATTATACATGATAAGCGATCTTCAGCCATCTCAACCCTTGCTTTTTCATGCAAAACCATTTGCAGTCGTTTACGGTCATCAACAGCTATCAGTCAGTCAATCACCCATTTCCACCACCCTTCTGAGTGATCCCCCCTCCCCATCCCCACCCCTCCCCACCCCTTCTCTACATAAGTGCCTGGAAACTTCCATTTCACTGTATCTGAAGAAGTGTGCATGCACACGAAAGCTCATACCAAAATAAAAACTTAGTTGGTCTTTAAGGTGCTACTGAAGGAATTTTTTTTATTTTACTTCGATCCAGACCAACACGGCTACCTACCTGTAACCTAACCTCTCACCAGCAAAAGAACACAAGCGAATAAAGGAGAACCTACACAAACAAAGCTGATATCAAGCTCTACATATATTAAGCAAAACAGAAACATCATCACCTAATCCCACCCCATCCACCCTCCCACCCCCTATTTTCCTCGTTTTCCCTCTTTCTTCTTAGTGTCTTAACAAATGAAACTGATTTGCAAAAATGATACATGTAAAAATATGAGATACACTGCACACACCTTTGTAATTCAAGAAATCTTTAATAAAAAATTATAAATACCAAAAACAGACAGACCTCAGTGCTACACTGAAAACGGAAGTGTGGCACTGAAAACAGAAGTTTGGCACGCATATTGGAAGTGTAACACTCAATACGGAGCACATTCGGCTTCCGAAAAGAGTTCAGAAACCAGAACCCTTACTTTCAAGCCATTTGAGAACCAAGGTACCACTGTATTAAGAAGCATTATTGCTTAGGACCAGGAGGGCAGAGCACAGACACCAGTCTAATCTGTTTTTTCAAGCTATCTAAGTTGCTGGCCGTCACTGTCCTCTGTAGGATGGAAGTCCATAGATTAACTATGCTTCTGTTGATTCATCTTTTGTAGCCCTGAAAGGCTGATAAATGTATTATGGCCTAAGCCAGGGGTCCCCAAACTACGGCCCCCGGGCCGGATGCGGCCCAATCGGCCTTCCAATCCGGCCCGCGACGACCCCCGCCGCCCGCTGCCGCCGCCCGCTCTCACGGCGCGCGGCGCAGCGGCGATCTGAAAAATCGGCAAAAAATCGCCGAAAATCCTTTGTGCGCATGCGTACGGGCCTCTCCCGACCCGGAAGAGGTCATTTCTGGTGCACTTCCGGGTCGGGGGAGGCCCATACGCATGCGCACAAGCGATTTTCGCCAATTTTTTTTTCGCCCGTGTGCGTGTGCGCATGCGCACGGGCGAGCACTCCCCCGCCCTCCGGCCCGCTGCGCGCGCACTCCCCTGCAGTCCGGCCCACCGCGCGGTCGGCGCGGCGGGCACCGGCCCGCCGCTCCGTAAGTCTGGGGACCCCTGGCCTAAGCTTTTGTGGGCTGCAGTCGGACAAAGTGGACTCTTGACCAGGAAAGTGTTGGAGATTCATTCCCCATGTGCAGTCATAGGTTTGTTGTCTATAATATGACTGTATGTGTTTTGTTCCCACAGAGTGGGAAGTGACATAGACAGGATATTTGTCTTACGGTGTCCTGAAGTGGGACTGTTGTTCTTTGTTCTTTTTCTTTGCTGTCTGATGCTAGAGAGAGAGGGAGCCATGTTGCAGTGCTCTAGATCAGGCGTCCCCAAACTTCGGCCCTCCAGATGTTTTGGACTACAATTCCCATCTTCCCCGACCACTGGTCCTGTTAGCTAGGGATCATGGGAGTTGTAGGCCAAAACATCTGGAGGGCCACAGTTTGGGGATGCCTGCTCTAGATCTAGCATCTAGATCAAGGGAAGTAATAGTACCACTGTATTCTGCTCTGGTCAGACCTCACCTGGAGTACTGTGCTCAGTTCTGGGCACCACAGTTCAAGAAGGATACTGACAAGCTGGAACGTTTCCAGAAGAGGGCAACCAAAATGGTCAAAGGCCTGGAAACAATGCCTTATGAGGAACAGCTTAGGGAGCTGGGTATGTTTAGTCTGGAGAAGAGAAGGTTAAGGGGTGATATGATAGCCATGTTCAAATATATAAAAGGATGTCATATAGACGAGGGAGAAAGGTTGTTTTCTGGTGCCCCAGAGAAGCAGACACGGAGCAATGGATTCAAACTACAGTACAAGAAAGAAGATTCCACCTAAACATTAGGAAGAACTTCCTGACAGTAAGAGCTGTTCGGCAGTGGAATTTGCTACCAAGGAGTGTGATGGAGTCTCCTTCTTTGGAGGTCATTAAGCAGAGGCTTGACAGGCATATGTCAAGAATGCTTTGATGGTGTTTCCTGCTTGGCAGAGGGTTGGACTGGATGGCCCTTGTGGTCTCTTCCAACTCTATGATTCTGTGTGTTTATATGTAAATAAAGAAGATTAGCCAAATGCTGTGCTACTGAGTTCTGTTACCCAACTGCGCAAACCTCTGCAGCTCCATGAAGTGTGCTGGTGTCAGTTGGCACCAGTCGCTGTGATGTTCGGGCTGAAGAATGCTTGAGAAACTCCCAAACGATCGCCCAGGAGGGAGGGAACATGCCAGTTGGGCATGTGTCTCTGCCAAGGTTCGACTTGCAAGTAGGCAACCTTCTGACAGAAAGCTGGTGCCACTATAAACTTGTGAGTCTCTTTGTTGGCTTTGTGTACTTATTTTGAAATTCGTACCAAGTTTGTACCACAGTATCTCCATGGAAGCTTAGAGAAGGACAAAATTATAGCGGTGCTATAAATTATTATCCTATCACTCACTCTCATACACAACCCCAGTCTGTTAAGATTGGCAAGTTTACACAATTCGCTTATCCTTCTTTTTCCTGGCCCTCCCTCCACACAAGACATGCTTACAGATTCAGTGCTTCTGTGTATACCCATGGCATGCAAAACATAATGGGGAAGAAAACTATGGGAGGAATTCAGTATTGTGCTGTGTCAATCACTCCATCACAGAAAGCATGTCAGCTTCCTAGATGTAATGGTTCTCCCTCTCCTCTCTCCATGCATTTAACGTTGCATCTACTTTGGTTCCAAGAGGAGTTTTCTGCCTAGGGACTGATCATTGGGCTTTCCTCCCACAGCATCCTTCTCCAACTGGATGCCCTCTGGAAGTTGTTAGACCCCCCAACCCTTACCCAGAAAGCTGGTCTCTTCTTCACTCTCTCCCTCAGGCTTTGCAGAGAGATGGATGTTTTCTGTGGCCAAGGGATCCTGCTCAGAATTTGGAGAATGGAAAACCACATCTTCCACAGGCCACAATTCCTGGAACAGAGATCAGGATGCAGATTAGGACGTCAGGAAAAGCTCAAGAAGTTGATTGGCAGAGACCCTGGGTGGGTTAATAATGTTACAGAGCTTTTGGACAGAACTGTAGGCTGCCTTCCTATACATGCTTTCCTGGAAGTAAGTCCCACTGAACTCAATGTGGATTGCTTCCGAGTAGGCCTCTGCAGGACTGCCCTATTAAAGTGTATTCAGAATGCTTCACATGTGTTGGTCCATTCTGAACTATTGTGTCTCGACTCAATGAGGAGGGATTTGAAGAAGCCTTTCACCTGACTGCACAGCCCCTTTGCAGTGGGAACAGTCAAACCACAAAGGCACTGATCAACCAGAGTTTCCTGTTTTGACCAAACACAGTTTGAAGTTAGCTTAATATCCCAGCTTGTTCCAAATCTGGCAGCTGTAGTTTCCTGGTTTGGGCAAAATGGAAAGTTTATTAGTTATGGCTTATAAGAGACTTCCTGGTTTCATCACAGTTCACCATCAGGACAGCCAATCATGAGGTAAACTGGGACAATTGGCTCAGGTGGTAGATGCAGGGGGAGATGGGACTAGCACATTCCCAGTTCCCCTGTTTGTTAGCCTTGCTCCCAGTGCAGGACCACTGATGGTAAATTTGTAGTGCAGACTTCCAAAAAATAGCAAGGAGAGACAAGAGGGCCTTCTTAAATGAGCAATGCAAAGAAATAGAGGAAAACAACAGAATGGGAAAAACCAGAGATCTGTTCAAGAAAATTGGAGATATGAAAAGAACATTTCGTACAAAGATTACCATAATAAAGGACAAAAGTGGAAAGGACCTAACAGAAGCAGAAGACATCAAGAAGAGGAGGCAAGAATACACTGAGGAATTATACCAGAAAGATATGGAGGTCTCGTACACCCCAGGTAGTGTGGTTGCTGACCTTGAGCCAGACATCCTGGAGAGTGAAGTCAAATGGGCCTTAGAAAGCACCGCTAATAACAAGGCCAGTGGAAGTGATGGTATTCCAGCTGAACTATTTAAAATTTTAAAAGATGATGCTGTTGAGGTGCTACCAGCAAGTTTGGAAAACTCAGCAGTGGCCAGAGGATTGGAGAAGATCAGTCTACATCCCAATCCCAAAGAAGGGCAGTGCTAAAGAATGCTCCAACTACCGCACAATTGCACTCATTTCACACGCTAGCAAGGTTATGCTTAAAATTCTACAAGGCAGGCTTAAGCAGTATGTGGAAC
The DNA here is from genome assembly GCF_963506605.1 of Zootoca vivipara. Taxonomy (NCBI): domain Eukaryota; kingdom Metazoa; phylum Chordata; class Lepidosauria; order Squamata; family Lacertidae; genus Zootoca; species Zootoca vivipara. Next base: position 10,594,157 of record NC_083277.1, read on the forward strand.
AAGAACTCCGAGAAGTGCAAGCTGGATTTCGAAGGGGCAGAGGAATCAGAGACCAAATTGCAAACATGTGCTAGATTATGGAGAAGGCAAGAGAGTTCCAGAAAAACATCTACTTCTGCTTCATTGACTACCGAAAAGCACTTGACTGTGTCGACCACAGCAAACTATGGCAAGTTCTTAAAGAAATGGGAGTGCCTAATCACTTCATCTGTCTCCTGAGAAATCTCTATGTGGGACAAGAAGCTACAGTTAGAACTGGATATGGAATAACTGATTGGTTCAAAATTGGGAAAGGAGTATGACAAGGCTGTATATTGTCTCCCTGCTTATTTAACTTATATGCAGAATTCATCATGCGAAAGGCTGGACTGGATGAATCCCAAGCCGGAATTAAGATTGCGAAATATCAACAACCTCAGATATGCTGATGACACAACCTTGATGGCAGAAAGTGAGGAGGAATTAAAGAACCTTTTAATGAGGGTGAAAGAGGAGAGCGCAAAATATGCTCTGAAGCTCAACATCAAAAAAACCAAGATCATGGCCACTGGTTCCATCACCTCCTGGCAAATAGAAGGGGAAGAAATGGAGGCAATGAGAGATTTTGCTTTCTTGGGCTCCTTGATCACCGCAGATGGTGACAGCAGTCACGAAATTAAAAGACACCTGCTTCTTGGGAGAAAAGCAATGACAAACCTAGACAGCATCTTAAAAAGCAGAGACATCACCTTGCCAACAAAGGTCCGTATAGTTAAAGCTATGGTTTCCCCAGTAGTGATGTATGGAAGTGAAAGCTGGACCATAAAGAAGGCTGATCACTGAAGAATTTATGCTTTTGAATTATGGTACTGGAGGAGACTCTTGAGAGCCCCATGGACTGCAAGAAGATCAAACCTATCCATTCTTAAGGAAATCAGCCCTGTGTGCTCACTGGAAGGACAAATCCTGAAGCTGAGGCTCTAATACTTTGGCCACCTCATGAGAAGAGAAGACTCCCTGGAAAAGACCCTGATTCTGGGAAAGATTGAGGACGAGATGGTTGGACAGTGTTCTCAAAGCTACCAACATGAATCTGACCAAACTGCGGGAGGCAGTGGAAGACAGGAGTGCTTGGTGTGCTATGGTCCATGGGGTCACAAAGAGTCGGACACGACTAAACAACTAAACAGCAACAACCACCCATGCAGAGGCCTTCTCTTTGGCCCTATCTCACTAAATAATCCTTCCTGCAGTGATGCAGGTAAAGTAAGCTGCTTAGGTAAAGTAAGAAGACTAGAAGATATGATCGCAAACCTCCCATGTAAAGTTTGGTCTAGGAAGCCTTTTTAAAGTGGATTAGTGAGAAAATGCAGGGAGGATGAATATTCACCACCATAGCTAAACAGAACCTCCATGCCTAGAGGCACTGGACCTTTGACCTCCAGATGCTGGAAACCCAGGTGAGAGGAGGGCACTTACCTTTCTCGGAAGCCCCTCAGTGTCTTGGAGCTGCAGCAGGAAGTCCTCAGCGAGGGTCGCTGCCTGGGCGCAGGTCTGGTCTGTCCCCCCTGTTCTCCCGCTGGGCCACCGGCTGGCAGCTGCAGCTCCCCTTATGGAGGCTAGAAGGACACCATCAATGGAGTGGGGAGGACTTGAACGAGGGGGGTGCATCGTCTTTGGGAAATCCTGCCACTGGGCATCCAAGTGCTGCTGTGGCTGCCCCTCTTCTGCCTCCTGCTTAATTTGGTGTAAATCTGCATGAGGCAGACGATCCCTGATGGTCCCAACTTGGTCCGCAGGAGATTTTTTTCCTTTGGACTCCAGTCTTTTCCTCTTTGGTCCCTGTTCCTCCATTTTCACATCACTCTGCTGCACAAGACAAAACACCAGGGGAGATTAAAACACAAAAACCAACTTTAAATGTTGTTGTTTTTTTAAAAATTGGAAACATGCTTTTGGACAATTCATCTTTTTAAAGGGAATATATCATGATGATCATCCCCTCTATTGCCAATCCTCACATCACTAAAGGATGCCAAATACATGACGGAAGAATTATGCACGGTGTGCAGGAAAGGGAGGGATAAAATCTTTTCTTCCTCTCTCGTAACACCAGAACTACCGGTAGCAGACATCGGCTGAAGATGGAAGTCAGGACAGGATTCAGGAGTCTTCTTCATGTCGTGCATAGTTAAACTATGGAAGTCACTTCCACAAGAGGCTGTGATGGCCATCAAATTGAAAGAGGATGATAAAAATTCACGGCTGTCATGTTGTTTTGCCTCCACTGTTGGAGGGAGCATGATTCTGAACGCCAATTTCTAGGAACCACAGCTGGGGAGAGCCATTCGTCTTGGACCCCTCATTGTGCCCCTTGAGCTCAGCATCGCCTAAAGCAGGCTTCCTCAAACTCTGCCCTCCAGATGTTTTGAGACTACTATTCCCAACATCCCCGACCACTGGTCCTGCTAGCTAGGGATCATGGGAGTTGTAGGCCAAAAACATGAGGAGGGCCGAGTTTGAGGAAGCCTGGTCTAAAGGGAGCAGCTCCCCAGGGTCTCAGGCAGGGTCCGTGCCAGCCTTGCCTAGAGATGTTTGTCCCTGTGCCCTCGCGCAGACGCCCTGCACCCGAGCTGAGCCCCTTCCCCTTCCTGCTCGGTTGGACTCGGGGCCTGATCCTGCCAGGCGAGGCGCACGTGCTCTCCTCCTCCTCAACTTGCGCCTCCTTCCTGCCCCCCCCCCGGGCCTCCTGTACCTCTGACTCCTCCTCGCTCCGTCCCTGCACTGGAATCCGGCTCCTCTCCGGGGAAACTCGCCAGGCCACTGCCCGCTGCTCCTCCACTCTCCTCGGCGGGGGGACAGGAAAGTGCAGCCGCTCTCGAGTCCCCCTGCCTGGCCCCGTTTCCTGCCTCTCTGAGCATCGGAGCTCGCTGGCTGTGGGTTGGGCCATGGGAGGCTGCAGGGCTGGATGCGCCCCCTTGCAAGGCGAATGCATCGTGCAGGCGTTGAAACTTCCCTGCTGCTTCCCCTGCCCTCGTATTTGCAGCACGCTGCTTCTGATACTGGAGGTTCTGCTCTTCACTGTCAGGGCAAATATATTAACCCTATGAGATCTGTTCTATTCCTAGCTCTGGAGCAGCAGGGAAGAAGCTTTGCACCCTTCTGCAGGGATGTTCACACGCCAGCAGCTGTGTTCCTGCGCACACAAATCGCTGAGCTGTCGGCGTAACAACAAGAACAACAACAAATTATTTATACCCTGCCCATCTGGCTGGGTTTCCCTAGCCACTCTGGGCAGCTCCCAACAGATTTTTTTTAAACAAATAGAATAAAACATCAAACATTAAAAACTTCCCTAAACAGGGCTGCCTTCAGATGTCTTCTAAACTCAGGGTTCGAGCCCCATGGGAGATAAAGTGAAAATGAAGTGTAATGTTACCTTGACATTGTGTACACAGTATTCCAATGGTTTAAACACCCCACAAAAATCCCTTCCCGTTTCTATACCCTTTCTGTATCTTATCTAATTAGTGGGTTTAAAAAGATTTTTCTCAAAATTTATTATATAATTGGAATAGATCTGGCATCTTATACAAGCTATCCAGGATATTGTACTACGTCTACTTGTAAAATAACACACGAAAGCTCATACCAAAATAAAAACTTAGTTGGTCTTCAAGGTGCTACTGAAGGAATTTTATTATTTTGCTTCGACTCAGACCAACACGGCTACCTACTTGCAACTATGTCTACTTGTGATCAGGTGTGCAGTCACTGGTTTCTAAATCCTCATCATGAAAAATTCCTGAAATGCCATTTTAGGTAAAATAAGCAAGTTCAGATCAAGTGTATTATATAAGTGTAGTATGTGATACAGTGGTACCTTGCAAGACGAAATTAATTCGTTCCATGAGTCATTTCATTTTATGAAAATCCCTGTTCCCCGTCAAACTTCTCCCCATGGCGGCTCAGCTCTAGCGCTGGGATCCTCTGCTCCTGAACCCAGCGCTAGAGCTGAGCCACTGGCAAACCTCAGCCATCCGTACAGGGATGTGGCTGCCAAGCAGAGGAGCCCCGGCAAGCAGCGCCCACTGCACTTCGGCTCCGGGGGGCTGGCGGTGGTGCTTGCTCGCTTGGTTCGGGGAAGACAGGCGGCAACAGCGCCGGCAAGTGAGCAAGCGCCGCCGCCGCCTCCAGTCCCCGGAGCCGAAGCACAGCAGGGCAGGCAGGCAGGCAGCCCCGGCAAGCAGCTTCGTCTTTCAAAGCACGGCCATAAACGAATTCGTCTTGCGAGACGCCTCGCACAACGCAAAACGCTGTTGTCTTGCGAGTTTTTCATTGTGCGAGCATTCGTCTTGCAGCGTATTACTGTATATTTACTTTAATTTGGCAGGTGTTGGATACCACATTATAAAATGTTAAGCTTCTGAGTGATTCTGGAATAACATTTTGATTTAGGCTTCCTCTTTAATAGTAAACTTTCCTTTTCTCCTTTCTCCAATTAAAGGTTTTTATGCTCTAAGATTCTTGCTTTCACCAGTCTAATAGTACTCCCTATGTACCATAATTTACAATTGCATTGTAGGGCATACACAACTCCCCGAGAATTACAATTCGTAAAAGACTCCAACTGGACAGGTTCGCAAGAACCAGGTATTGTAAATTCCTTAATTTCTTGCATTAATTCACAGGCTAGAGTTGCCATATTCCAAACAGTGAAAATCTGAACTGAATTTTTTTTGAGCTTTTGGGGCAAAACCTCAAAATTGCTGTTTCTGAGCTATTTTTTATGGGAAAATGGCTCCCATACATCCAGGTTCCTGTGGTTGAGGCCTTGTCATCTGACAGAGCCGTCCCCAGCCTCCCCACCCCCTGCTTCTTCTGATGTAATAAACGAGTTAGTCTGAAAGGTGGTGGCTGCTGTGAGGCTCCCTTGGCGGTCTGAGTGCAAAACAGACCACAGAGTACACGGCTTCCAAACCTACCCCACATTCCCCATTCCCATTTCTCTTCCACGTATTATTGGATTGTGATGTTGGCTTAGATCAGGCACCCCCAAACTCAGCCCTCCAGATGTTTTGGGACTACAACTCCCATCGTCCCTAGCTAACAGGACCAGTGGTCAGGGATGATGGGAATTGTAGTCCCAAAACATCTGGAGGGCCGAGTTTGGGGATGCCTGGCTTAGATGGTGGGTTTTGATCCCCTCCTTTACTACAGTCACCCCCAAACAACCCTGGGAAGTGTAGTATGTTAAGGGTGCTGAGAATTGTGGGGAGGCCCCTACTCCTCTCACATAGTTTAACAGACAATCCCTCTTCATAGGGAACTATGCAGCTCTGCGTGGGCAATGGGGAGGGTTTTTTTTCCCTATGGCTTCCAGCACCCTTGAAACTACGCTTCCTATGGTTCTTAGGGAGAAGATGTACCTGTTTAAAGTGGTAAGATACTGGCTTAAATGTATTGTGCCGACAGGGCCCCAGTCTTAAGCAAGACACACAGGAGAAAGTGAATTTCACAAAAAAAAAAAACTGACTAATTTTTTTATTTAAAAAACATTTTTTAAAAAAGAGCAGGAAATTTTAAGTAACCAAAGAATAACAAAGCAAAGGCAGTAGATTCCTTCTGAGCAGGTTCCGTAATCCTTAACAAAGGAGCAACTCTGAAGAAACATTGTGTCCAAAATTAAACCAGTTTTTTCTTACTTGATCCCCCCCCCGAGCTACTCTGCATTGGGAGGGGGGCCAGAATAGCCCCACTGCAAAGCCAAGGAGGGCACAAAGGCAACACCCCCTTCCCTGCTGTTGCCTATCAGCAACTACTCTCAGAGGTAAACTGCTCCTAAACAGGGGGCTCCATATAGTTATCATTACCTCTTGTGGTGAGCTCAGGTGCTGAGTGCTCGCAGCTATTTATCCAAAAACAGGTCATTGAGAAACAAGAAGGGAGGTATTAGCATGCTCAGAGGGAACACCAAGGTTCTGCAGAAATACAAAAAAAGATCCCCAAACCCCGCAATATTAAAAAAAACCCAGGACAGCCCAATAAGGACTGAGCATGCTCAGTGACAACCAAGTGCTATGTGTTTGCTCGGAAGAGGGGAATGGAATGGCTGGCTGGCTGGCTGGCTGCAGTGCTGAACATTAACATTCCAGAGGTCTTGTATGCCTTGAAAAATAGCCCATCCTCCATGAATACAGTGGTGCCTCGCTAGACGAAATTAATTCGTTCCACAGGTCTTTTCTTATAGCGAAAAATTCGTCTAGTGAATCCCATAGGAATGCATTGAATTTTTTTGAATTTTTTTTTTTTTGCCCATAGGAACGCATTAATTGAATTTCAATGCATTCCTATGGGAAACCGCGATTCGCTAGACGATTTTTTCGTAAAACGCATTCGTCTAGAGAGGCAAGCTCCGCTCGAAAAATCCTTTCGTTAAGCGGAAATTTCATTAAGCAGGGCATTCGTTAAGCGAGGCACCACTGTATATCAAAACCCACTTTAACACCACCACCAATTATTTTGATCCGGCTCACAAATAATTCCACCTCTACTGCCATCTATCCCTTTGGGTTCTGATATAGAACGAACATCAAAAACACTAAAATGAGCAAGAACCTAATCCCACCTCCCCATACAAAAGTAACCACCCCCATTGCCAGCAGGTATCAAGTCCATTTACACAACCTAATCCTATGTAGGTTTACTCCAAAGTAATTCCCTTCTGTGTTCAGCTAAGTGCACACAGGATTACAGCTACATAGGTCTACAAATGTCTAACTCATCCGCCTCCAACTGTTTCTTCTATTTATTTATTTATTTTCCAAACAGCATACAAATGGCATAAAGAGATGCATACTTTTCAAAAAGGCATGAGGAAGATGAAGTACATCCAGAGAGGAGCAAAGAAGGGGAGATACATATAAGCACAAGGGGGAAAGGAACCAGAGAGCAGAGAATTCATTCGGCCAAGCAGCAAGTCATTCGATTTCCACTTGGACGGCAACTTGGCTCCACAAGCAGAAAGATGATCAGGTTCCAATTCAGTTTGACAACGGCATCCTTTAGAGGTCTCTACTCTTCCGTTTTCTTCAGATCCAGCCCTGCATAAGAATGGATTTCTTTTAAAAGCATGTATACATCCTTGTTGCTTTTGTCTTTACCCAAACCCACAAATCCCCTCTTTCCAAACTTGTCTTTGGTCGCATCCACACCATGCACTTAAAAGCACAAAACAATCCCTGGAACTGTAGCTCACCTCCTGCCCCGAAGTAGTACAATTTCCTCCCACCTTCTTCCCCAAGCCTAGCTAGTGCTCTCCCAGTTTTGGGAAGGTGGGGAAGCTTTAGGGTAAGGTTACCAGACGTCCCCGTTTCCTGGGGTCTAGCCCCCGGATTTACAACTCAATCCCCTGACAAAATCCATTGAAGTTGAAAAGTGTACCTGGATTCATTGAAAAAAACCTCGTAACCTTACTTTAGGGCCCTGTCAGAGCCCTCGTGCCTTCTTCTCAAAGTTGGGCACCTCCTTACCTGGGCTTTGCGGTGCCTCCTTCCCAAAGCCTTTGGGAAGACAGTGTGAGGGCTGGGGCAGGGGGCAAATTTGGCCTCGCACAGGGAGCCATAGTACCCAAGTCTGCCACTGCCTCAAGAAACCAGCACCCGTGGGATTCCCCAGGGTGGGGAATGTGCTTTAAAAATACAGTATGGTGTGGGTGGTGACCTTTCTGTTTTTCAAAACACATCAGGCCTTTCTTCTACCAAGTCGGGTCATTTGTCTCCCTGGGCCAGTGTTATCCACTCTTGTCTGGCAGCAACTCTCAGGACAGACTCTATCACTAGCAACCTAGTTTTCAATGCTAGCTGCCTAGTCCTTTTAATACAGGGAATGGCAGGGATTGAACCTGATGGCGAAGTCGGAGCCCTACCACTGAGTGGTAAGGATGGGCAGAAGACGGTAGATAATAATAATAATAATAATAATAATAATAATAATAATAATAATAATAATAATATAATTTATTATTTATACCCCACCCACCTGGCTGAATCTCCCCAACCACTCTGGGCGGCTCCCAATTGAATATTAAAACAATAATACTGATAGATCTCTAGGTGATTTGCTGATGGTTCCATAGATAAATTTAGGGTTCGTTCTCAGTTATGGGATAAACCTGGGTCAGGGTTGCATAGGATGAAAACGATGCTCTGTGTTTGCTTTAAAGGCCTTCACATGAAAACTAGCATGGCACGGAGAGAGGGTGGGATTCAAGCAAGTCACATGCAAGGAATGAGGTCTATTTGTGCAGCAGACTTTGCACATATGGGACCTGCTCTGGAGGTTTAATTAAGAAAATGTGTGTACTACAGCTATGAGTAGTTAACTCCATCCAAATTCCAATAAAAGTATGTAATATACATTGTGATGGGGAGCAGGGATGTGGGAGATGAATCAAGCAGCATGTGCTAACAACACCAGAGAATCTCTTGAACCTTTGGCCTCAGTGGAAAAAGAGGAATAAATAGCATGCGTCTGGCCACTTTTATTACTGCCCCCTTAGGGTGTTTTTTTTTTTTAATGTAGTGATTTTGCCTGACGGCACTGTGGGTTGATAAAAGAATGCTAATGTTCCTTGATTGCTAGAAAACGTATCCCCTCCTTTTGGAATGGGGTGCCCATCAGAGTCTGAGAAGGTCACAATCATCAACCTAGACTGGAATGGGGCCTGGAAGGAGTTTGCAGCCAGGTTTATACAGTCACTAGTGGTTTTCAGCCCGTTTAATAACGGGCGCTAGAATCCTGGGGTTCGGAGAAGCGCTTGCGCAGCGCTTCTCCGAACCCTGGGACCTGTCCTTGCTGTCGGTGGCAGGGGGACAGGAACAGAGGAGGAGAAAGCGCTGCTTTTTCCTCCTCCGTTCCTCTCCCACAGCCGCCGACAGCAAGGAGACATCCCAGGGTTCGGAGAAGCGCTTGCGCAGCGCTTCTCCGAACCCTGGGACCTGTCATTGCTGTCGGCAGCAAGGGGACAGGAACGGAGGAGGAGAAAGCGCTGCTTTCTCCTCCTCCGTTCCTCTCCCGCAGCCGCCGACAGCAAGGAGACATCCCAGGGTTCGGAGAAGCGCTTGCGCAGCGCTTCTCCGAACCCTGGGACCTGTCATTGCTGTCGGCAGCAAGGGGACAGGAACGGAGGAGGAGAAAGCGCTGCTTTCTCCTCCTCCGTTCCTCTCCCGCAGCCGCCGACAGCAAGACCTCCTCCCAGGGTTCGGAGAAGCGCTTGCGCAGCGCTTCTCCGAACCCTGGGACCTGTCATTGCTGTCGGCGGCAAGGGGACAGGAACGGAGGAGGAGAAAGCGCTGCTTTCTCCTCCTCCGTTCCTCTCCCGCAGCCGCCGACAGCAAGACCTCCTCCCAGGGTTCGGAGAAGCGCTTGCGCAGCGCTTCTCCGAACCCTGGGACCTGTCATTGCTGTCGGCGGCAAGGGGACAGGAACGGAGGAGGAGAAAGCGCTGCTTTCTCCTCCTCCGTTCCTCTCCCGCAGCCGCCGACAGCAAGACCTCCTCCCAGGGTTCGGAGAAGCGCTTGCGCAGCGCTTCTCCGAACCCTGGGACCTGTCATTGCTGTCGGCAGCAAGGGGACAGGAACGGAGGAGGAGAAAGCGCTGCTTTCTCCTCCTCCGTTCCTCTCCCGCAGCCGCCGACAGCAAGACCTCCTCCCAGGGTTCGGAGAAGCGCTTGCGCAGCGCTTCTCCGAACCCTGGGACCTGTCATTGCTGTCGGCAGCAAGGGGACAGGAACGGAGGAGGAGAAAGCGCTGCTTTCCCGTTCCTCCTCCGTTCCTCTCCTCCTCCGTTCCTCTCCCGCAGCCGCCGACAGCAAGACCTCCTCCCAGGGTTCGGAGAAGCGCTTGCGCAGCGCTTCTCCGAACCCTGGGACCTGTCATTGCTGTCGGTGGCAGGGGGACAGGAACGGAGGAGGAGAAAGCGCTGCTTTCTCCTCCTCCGTTCCTCTCCCGCAGCCGCCGACAGCAAGGAGACCTCCCAGGGTTCGGAGAAGCGCTTGCGCAGCGCTTCTCCGAACCCTGGGACCCGTCCTTGCTGTCGGCGGCAGGGGGACAGGAACGGAGGAGCGCTTTCTCCTTCCTTCCTCTCCCCCAGCCGCCGACAGGAAGGACGCGCGCACTCTCCCCCCCCACCTCCTCCAACCGCCGCTCCTCACGGGCAGTGAGGCGGTGTCCGGCGGGAGCGGCGGTTGGAGGAGTCAGAGGGGGGGGAAGAGTGCGCGCGGGCAGTCTCTGCTGTCCAATCCCTGTGTCTCTGGGGTACATGCGCAGTGACCCAGGGACACACGGGACAGCTTGGACGCAGGGACAACTTGGACATTATTATATAGGATACCTCGGTTTGAGAATGCTCCGGTTTGAGTACTTTCAGTTGAAGTACTCCACGGACCTGGAAGTGTTTACTTTCGGGTTCTGCGGCGTGCACATGCGCAGAAGCAATCTGTGCAGTCCGTGCATGCGCACAAGCGCTCTATCGGCGCTTCGCGCACATGCGGAAGAGGCGCTCGGTTTAAGTACTTTTCGGGGAGCGAATGGCACCCTGGAACCAAATGAGTACAGTGGTACCTCAGTTTATAAACACAATTGGTTCCGGAAGTCTGTTCATAAACCAAAGCATTCATAAACCGAAGCAAACTTTCCCACTGAAAGTAATGGAAAGTGGATTAATCCGTTCTAGAGGATGAAAAAAAACCCTAAAGCAGCAATTTAACGGAGCGCTTCCGTGGCTGCAGCCCAGTCGCGGAAGTGCTCCCCGGGCTCTGGGAGGCATCGGAACGAAGGCCCGGCCTCCCCGAAAGTAGCAGACACTCCGGTGTCTTTGGGGAGGTTTGGCCTTCGCTCTGATGCCTTCGGGGAGGCCGGGTCTTCGCTCCGGGCCTCCAGGAGCCATCAGAGCGAAGGCCCGGCCTCCCCGAAGGCATCGGACGCTCAGTAGGCCTTGGGCACCTTGGTTTACGAACTTCCGGGTTAGGAGTGTTCGTAAACCGAAAATTCGTAAACCGAGGTGTTCGTAAACCGAGGTACCACTGTACTTAAACCGAGGTACCACTGTAAGTGAGTCACAAGATTACCGTATTTTTCGCTCCATGACGCACTTTTTTCTTCCTAAAAAGTAAGAGGAGATTCTGTGCGTCTTATGGAGCGAATGCATGGTCCCTGGAGCCAGATTACCCAGGGGGAAAGGCAGATGGTGCTTTTTTCCCCCTTAGAAAGAGCTAAAGGCTAACAAGAGGGAAAGAGGGTGTTGAAACAGAAGCCACTCAGCAGGGAGGGAGATAAGGGATGCTAGCTCCCTTCCTGGCCCCGTCCCCTTGCCCATGCCCCCAGCAACATGTGACTGGCTGATTAGATTATCAGTCTGGAAACTGTAGAAATGGCTCCCTTTCCTTTCTTAAAGAAGCTGCAGAACTGTGAGTTGAACCCCATAAAAACAGGATTTTTTCCCTTTGCAATGTAAGCTCAACAGCTTTGAGCTGATCCTCAAAAATGGAGCTTTCCCCCTTTGCAAAAGAAGCTGCACAACTTTGAGCTGATGCTCAAAAAAACGGGGCTTTCCCCCTTCACAAAATAAGCTGCACAACTGTGAGCTGATCCCAAAAAAACCCCACAGGGCTTCCCCCCTTTCCTCCTCTAAAAATTAGGTGCGTCTTTTGGTCAGGTCCGTCTTATGGAGCGAAAAATACGGTAAATAAAGGAAAGAGGGAAGGAATTAAAAAAGCTGGAGGACACAAATGAAATATGCAAAAGGTCACAGGCCAACAATCTGCATGAAGTACATGTTGCCTGGGTGTCAGGTCATTTCTCCCAATAAAGAGTTTTTGTAAGTACTTTTACAACTCAGTTCAATTCTATTCAATTCAGTTATTCAATTCAATTACCTCACAGGGTTCTTGTGATGATATAAGATGGGTGCAAAAAGACATCGTCAGATGGAAGCTCTTCTTCGGTTTTGATCGTTTCTGGAGATTCTTTCCTCGGTCCGTGGATTTTCTGGTGGCTAACAAGGTGTGTCCTGCGATTGAACCTTTTCCCACAGTCAGGGCATCCGTAGGGTCTCTCTCCAGTGTGGATTCTCTGATGGCTGATAAGGTTTGTGCTGCGATTGAACTTCTTCCCGCAATCTGTGCATTCAAACGGTTTCTCCCCCGTGTGGATTTTCTGGTGCATCTTCAGGCCTGACCGGCGGCAAAAACTTTCTCCACAATCTGAGCATGTGTGCAGCTCCCTGGCTGTGTGAATGCTCTGATGTCTAATGAGGTGCTTGTTCCGGCTGAAACTTTCGCCGCACTCGGAGCATTTGAACGTCTTTTCCCCCGTGTGGTTCTTCTGGTGCCTAATGTAAGTCGATCGATCGCAAAAGCTCTTGCTGCAGAGCAGGCATTTGTACGGTTTCTCGCCCGTGTGGCTTCTCTGGTGCGTTATGAGATGGTGGCTCTGGCTGAAGCTTTTCCCACATGCGGTGCATTTGTACGGCCTGTCTCCAGTGTGAAGCCTCTCGTGTCTCACCAGACTCGACTTATCGCAAAACTGTTTGCTGCAGGAGGAGCACGAGAATGGCTTCTCGCCCGTGTGCATTCTCTGATGTGAAATAAGGTTTGAATTCCGACTGAACCCCTTCCCGCAGTCCAAGCATTTGAACGGCTTCACTCCCGCGTGGATTTTGCTGTGGTTATTGAGATGGGAGCTCCGCCGGAAGTTTTTGCCGCAATCTGCACATTCGTACGGCTTCTCCCGGCCATGGACTCTTATATGCATGATGAAGCCAGCTCTGGAGACAAACACTTTGCCACAATCGGAGCAGTCATACAGTTCCTGCCCTGAGTTGTTCCTCTGATGTCTGTTGAGGCCGTGGAACAATCTATCACTTGGCCTCTTTAATTTGGGTGCTGCCTGTTCGGCTGCTGTTTCACCCTCCGGCGCAACGGATTCATTCCTATGCTCTTCTGTTCCGTATTCCTTTGACTCCGCTGGTTTTGAAATTGTCTCTTCAAAGTCCTGGCAGCTCTCTCCTTCTAGTGGCATCCCGTCATTTTCATCCTGACCTTCGTCACCTGATATTAATATAAGAATAATGAAAATCATCATTCTTTCTATTTCTGATGTTATATAAGAATAATGAAAACCATCATTCTTTCTATTTCTGATGTTCAGGTTGCGAGTGGTGTTGCTGATGTAGCCAAAACCCCATCTGGTAAGCAGGCTGAGACCCTACCTGCCTGCGGACTGTCTTGCCAGAGTGGTGCATGCTCTGGTTATCTCCCGCTTGGATTACTGCAATGCGCTCTATGTGGGGCTGCCTTTGAAGGTGACCTGGAAACTACAACTAATCCAGAATGCAGCAGCTAGACTGGTGACTGGGAGCGGCCGCCGAGACCACATAACACCGGTCCTGAGAGATCTACACTGGCTCCCAGTACGTTTCCGAGCACAATTCAAAGTGTTGGTGTTGAGCTTTAAAGCCCTAAATGGCCTTGTTCCAGTATACCTGAAGGAGCTTCTCCACCCCCATTGTTCTGCCCGGAGACTAAAGTCCAGTTCCGAGGGCCTTCTGGCGGTTCTCTCGCTGCGAGAAGCCAAGTTACAGGGAACCAGGTAGAGGGCCTTCTTAGTAGTGGTGCCCACCCTGTGGAACGCCCTCCCACCAGATGTCAAAGAGAAAAACAGCTACCAGACTTTTAGAAGACATCTGAAGGCAGCCCTGTTTAGGGAAGCTTTTAATATTTAATGCTGTATTGTTTTAATATTCAATTGGGAGCCGCCCAGAGTGGCTGGGGAGACTCGGCCAGATGGGTGGGGTATAAATAAAAAATTATTATTATTATCATCACAAAACACAGGATTTGGGGTGGTGTTAGGGAAGAACTAAGCTACCTGCAAGGTGATTGGTTAGTTAGTTAAATATTTTTATTTATTTGCTATGCCCATGGCAGAACGACTCCATTCACACAGAAGAGGGTGTGCGGAACCCCGAGATTTGCAGAAGTGCACAAAAATAATCTGGTGAATAAAACCCTAAAAGGGGGGACCCACAAAACAGTCAATGGAGGGATGAACTTGCTCACTGGCCATAGAATACTGATTGACATTTTAGGGGAGGAGGGGCAGCTGTGGGACAGCAAACCAGGAGAAGGAATGGGCTGAAGTGGCTGGAATCCTGAAAAGAGGCACGCCATGGTGTAACACGTTGTTGCAGGTCCTGCACGCCATAATTACAATAGGCATTTATGCAGGAACATAGAAGCAGTGGAGGCTGGTGCGCATTGGGGCTGGTGGGGCGGAAAGCAGACCAACAGAATCAATGACAGGCGGAGACAATAAATGCCAGCTGTATTCCCCAGCCTCCTCCCTCCCTAGTTCCACAAGTGCCAACCCCAAGGAAGGAGCTGACAGGCAATGCCAACACCTGGGGTAGCTGTAAGTTTAAAAGGTTTAAAAAAAGGCAGCTGGCAAAGGAGAACTTGAAGTTGGTGGCAGGGCTGGGCCATATCTGGTTTTCAACATTTGCGATATATCGCCAGCTAAACATGGTGATCTATTGATATAGGACAATGTCTGAAATAAGGATGGAGCTGGTTTTCAACTTTGTGATATATCACCAGCTAAACATCTTGATATATCAATATATCCCAATGTCTGAAATAAGGATGGAGCTACGTAGACGCACTGGCTGGATTCGCGGTTTCCCCCACATTGTGATTTTTGCACCCCACACACACACACACACACACACACACAATTTGCAATATATTGCCAGGTCAATAACTATGAAGTCCATATCACGATATGGACTTCAAACTGGTTTTGAGTGACAAATCAATATATAGCCCAGCCCTAGTTGTTGGGGCAGTGCCTCATTTATCTAACAGACCCACTGCGTAGAACCTGTTTTAAACCAGGCCAAATTATTTGTCCATTGAGCCCAATATGTTCTGCTCTGTATGTTCTCTGTAATCTTTCAAAGAAGGCTTTCTTGTCAGCTGGTACTCCATCCTTTTTAAATTGGGAGATGCTAGGAATCGAAGCTGTGAAATTAGGTGGTGGAACATGTGCTCTATTAGACTAATAATAATAATAATAATAATAATAATAATAATAATAATAATAAAAAAAGTTATTATTTATACCCCGCCCATCTGGCTGGGTTTCCCCAGCCACTCTGGGCGGCTTCCGACAGAAAAATAAAATGCAACAATTTGTTAAACATTAAAAGCCTCCCTAAACAGGGCTGCCTTCAGATGTCTTCTAAAAATCTGGTAGCTTTTTTTCTCTTTGACATCTGATGGGAGGGCGTTCCACAGGGCAGGCGCCACTACCGAGAAGGCCCTCTGCCTGGTTACCTGCAACTTGGTTTCTCGCAACGAGGGATCTGCCAGAAGGCCCTCAGCTAGGGGAACACCCACCTGTCCCCAGAGCAAAATGGCATATGTAACAGAAGTTTTGAAAAGGAAACAAGAACAAGATAAGCAAGTGAACAACTTGCTTCCAGTGCAACTCATCCTTGCCTAGCAGACTGGCTTCTTCTTCCTCCTCCTCCTCATCTTCCCCCTCCTCCTTGACCTCCCTGTAGAGCTGCCTGAGGGTCAGATCCAGCGAAGAACCTTCTCCCGCAGAGAAATTCACAGCAGCCTCCTCTTTCATTCCCACCTGAAACAACGGGAGAGAATTTCAGTCCAAGATGGCTCAAAGGTGGGGCACATAAGACGAGTCCTCTTGGATCAGACCAACATCCCATTTCCTGCCATGGCCAGTCAGAGGCCTCCGGGAAGCCCACAAGCAGGTCTAAAAGTCAACAGCCCTCCCCAAGGCAGAGATGTCTATACTGCATTCACCTATTGTGGCTAAAGAGCCGTTGGTAAGCTCATTCGCTACAAATTCCTCATCCCCTTTTAAAGCTGTCTGAGCAGGTGGCTGTCACCTCATCTTGTGGGAGTGAGTTCCATAAGCTCAGTCACACATTTTGCTTGAAGAAGTGTGGTATCCTGCCCCCCCCCCCAAATCCATTACCTAATCTACCGATCATCAATTTCACTGGAGGATATTTCCCACCCCACTCACCCTGCTGCAAAGTCTAGCGTTGCAAAGAACAAAAACATTTCTGTTTCTTTCTCTTCATCATGCATGAATGCTGTAAATATCCCTCATGTCCCTCCTCACTTTTGTTGCATCTTTCCCCCCTCCGGAAGCAAAAAAGCCTTTCCTTGTAAAGAAAGTGCTCCATGGGGCATTTTTTGCTTGACCTGTTTTGCATCTCTCCCAGTCACACGAAGCGACTATTACCAGAATGACTCATCCCATAAGCCAGGGAAAGGGAACCGGGTCCAG
This sequence comes from Zootoca vivipara, assembly GCF_963506605.1. NCBI lineage: Eukaryota > Metazoa > Chordata > Lepidosauria > Squamata > Lacertidae > Zootoca > Zootoca vivipara. The sequence goes on from NC_083277.1 coordinate 10,610,515, forward strand.
CCAGTGGGCTGGATCCTGACCCACCCGACTGCCAATCACCTGACACCACAACAATGTCAGGTGACTTGTTTCCGTTTGCCTGGGTGGTTTGAAAAAAACCAAATACAGCACTGCACTGCATGTCTTCAGCTGACATGTGGCAATTGCAAACTGCCGGGCTTCGCAGGTACTGACGAGGAACTGATTCTTCAGTGCTTGCTGCTGTGATCATCTGTGCTCGCAAAGGCACAGGGCTCAAATGGCCCGGCAAGACAACCTAGGAGGCTTAAGTGGCCCCAATTAGGCCCACAGACCCCAGGTTCCCCACTACTGCCGCCAGCTAAGTACCACAGCTTAAACATACATCCTACCACCAATAGCACGGCCTGCTCAGGACCATTGAGAATAAAATACCTGTTGGTCCTGCCTCTGAGCCTCTCGCTGCCTCAGGAGAAAATGCTCAGCAAGGGCTACAGCGTGGAAGCAGCTCTCTGAATCACGTTCTCGGATCCAGCTCAACATTTCCGGGGGCAGGATGGCCAAGAATTGCTCCAGAATCACCAGCTCCAGGATCTCCTCTTTGGTGTGCCTCTCTGGCATGAGCCACTGGTGGCAAAACTTCCGGAGTTGACAGTAGGCCTCCCATGGCCCCTCGGCTTCTTCATAGCCAAACTTCCGGAAGCGCTGGCGCTGGCATTCGGGACTGGCGGACTCTGTGGCCTCGGCCTCGCTTGCCTGCTCATCGCTGCATCCGCTGTCACTTTTCACACCCTCTTGGGCTGTCCGGGTGCGTCCCGTCCCGAGCCGGGGCCTTGTCCTGCCTTTAGCCCACCGGCTGGTGGCCGCTGCTCCTTTGGAGTGGGAAAGGGAATCCTTATCATCGTCCTTCAATGCTGTCTCTTCCAATTCCAGGTCTCCCTGCCCTGACAGAGGGGACTGTGAGGCATCTGGGAAGTCTTGCCACTGCCCGTCCCACTGCTGGGATGACGGTCCTTCACCCACTTCCTGTTTAATGCCTTGTGGTGACGCCGCAACAATAACCGTCTGCACCTCGGAGGCCAGGGAGGTCTCCCCAGTTCTTTGCAGCCCTCGCCTGGATCCAGTTTCTCGCCTCTCCATTTTTATTTCTGGCTTCACGTGCTGGTCAAACTCGTGAAGATCCAGGGGCGAGAATTGTGCTGCCTTCTCTGTCGTCATTTTCCACCCACCACCCTCTCTCTTTTTAAAAAAATAATCAATGATCCTAGCTCAGCTCTGTCCCTCCATCCCCTTTCAGGCAGACGTAGTGGAAAGCTTCTTTCCTTCGTAACTGCAATTACAGCAAGGCAGCAGCAAGCTGGAGCAGAACTGTAACTATGATAAGAGTTTCAGTGACTGAGACTTCCAGGTATAGGGGGTATATAAATTCAATAAATAATAATAAGGATAATAAGGAGCTCAGGCTGATGCAAATCTTCCTCAGATGTCTTCGCTCATCTGCGGCTGTCCTGAAGGACAAAAAGCACAAATAACAAGTGAGGCAACAAGGAGAACATTGCTCTTCTCCCTAGTAAGAAGTGTATTTTGGGTTTTTTTACAAGTGGAACCTGCAGCAAAAATGGTGCATTGTGTCCTCACCTCTAAAGAGGAACACTGCTTTTCAGGCTTCCAGTTAGCCAGGACACTTCATTTCATTCTCCAATTTCACTTACTCTCTCTCCCCTGCCCCCAGTACAGTGGTACCTCAGGTTACAGACACTTCAGGTTATAGACTCTGCTAACCCAGAAATAGTACCTCAGTTAAGAACTTTGCTTCAGGATGAGAACAGAAATCGTGCTCCGGCGGCACAGCGGCAGCAGGAGGCCCCATTAGCTAAAGTGGTACCTCAGGTTAAGAACAGTTTCAGGTTAAGAACAGACCTCCAGAATGAATTAAGTTCTTAACCTGAGGTACCACTGTATATTCTTGTACAGCAGCAAACATGGATAGCACAGTTGGTTAAGAGTGTGATGCTGATAATACCAAGGTCGAATGCATATTCCTGCATTGCAGGGGGTTGGACTAGATGATCCTTAGGGTCCCTTCCAATCTTACGATTCTATTATGTGGATCCCACCAATCCTAGCTATAACCTCCCTCCGTTTCTCCGCGACCCCATTGTGGCTTAAAAGTTGTCAGCGCTCAACATGTGAGCCCATTATTACGAGGAGTGATTTATTTTAGCACATTCATTTCTCACCCTTTCAAGGCTGTGTACAGAGTTGTGGTCCCCCCCCCCTCAGTTACCCTAGAACAAGCCAGGAGGTTTTTTTTTAAGCTTTGATGCAAGAATGGCACCAAAGTAGACATCAGGTGAGTGCATTTTATAATTAAGATGCCACCACCAGAAATTCAGTTTCTATCGTAACACCCAGGCAGTCTTGCATACAAGTACTAACCAAGCGACGTATTTTTTTGCTCTATAAGACGCACCTGACCATAAGATGCACCTAGTTTTTTTAAAGAGAAAAACAAGGAAAAAAATATTCTGAATCAAATGTATTAAACCAGGCATGTCCAACAGGTAGATCGTGATATACTGGTAGATCACTGGATGTCTGTGGTAGATCACTGGCTCCCCCCAAAAAACTCAGCAACTCCCCTAAAAAAAAAGCTCTACATCTTTGCCACGGAGGGAGATGCTGCCTTCACGGAGAGGAGCCTGGGGGTGTGGGGTCAGGGAGGGAGATGCTGCCTTCACAGAGGGGAGCGGCGGAGGAAGGGGCAGCCCGAAAGGGCTGCTTTTGGGCTGCCCCTTCCTCCCCCACCCCCTTTATCACTGGCTGTGGCAACAGGGGAGGAATGGGCAGCCCGAAAGCGGTGCTTTTGGGCTGCTCATTCCTCTGCCGCTGCCAGGAGCCATGGCTCTGGCAGCAGAGGCATCCCTCCGTTGGCAACTGCAGCGGCAGCCGAGGGATCCCACTGCCGTCCAGTGCCTTCGCTCCCTAAGACGCACAGACATTTCTCCTTCCTTTCTAGGAGAGAAAAAGTGTGTCTTATGGAACGAAAAATACGGTGCTGACCCTGCTTAGCTTCCAAGAGCAGGCAAGACTGAGCATGCTCAGATGAAAAAATGAGCAGGCGAATGTGGAGCATTCTGTCACCAAGCTGTGAAGAGCAACATTATGGGAGAGGTGTTTCCAGCTACCCCACTTCATGTCTTGGGAAGACTTGCAAGTTAGGAGGAGAGGGACTCTGAGCAACTGAGCCCTGGGATCATCATCCAAGGTGCTTCTTCATGTGCTTCCTTCACTAGAGGCTTGGAGGGCAGCAACATGGGAACGGCCTTTTAAGTTGTGGCTCCCCATTTGTGGAATGCTCTCCCAACTGAGGTTCACCTGGTGCCTTAGGTGGCAGGCAAAAACATTTCTCTATAACCAGGCCTTTGGCTGATTAACATTATATGGCCTTTTAAATGTGTTTGTGGCACTATTGGTTTGTTTTTGTTTTATTATGTCTTTTGTATTCACATTTTGTTTTTTATTTTTGTGAATTGCCTCGTGATCTTTGAATGAAGGGCGGTATACAAATTTAATGAATGAATGAATGAATAAAAATAACATCATGGGAAAGGGGTTTCTAGGACCAAGATGAAACTGTCAAGCTTCCTTGTTAACTTTGCTATTGGATATTATGCTATCTTCTTATATTTATAGTACTGAAATGTTGTTGTTGTTTCATATGTTGCTACATTTGATATTGTGTTGTTGCTTTATTGTGCAATTTTGTAATTGTTTCGCAGTGCTTGGCTTTGAAATACATTTCTGCTTCATTTGTTGCAAGCCGCTTTGAGCAATTTTTTTTGTGGGGAGTGGAAAAGCAGCATACAAATAAAACACTGAATGAATGAAGAGCTTTAAAGGTTAAAACACACACTTTGAACTGAGCGTGGGAACACTTGGGGAGCCAGTGGCAAGGAGTACCATAGCTCAGCTTTCCTCAAGTTAAATACAGGCATTTTCTCCAGGGATATTGTGGAATCTGCTGAACCAGAGGCTCGAAATAAGAGATTGCTTTTCCCATTATTTTCCCCCCTTCTCACACCCACATGCCTCTCAAAGGACTTTATTTTCCTGTTCTCCTACTGGCATAGCTGCCAAGTTTTCCCTTTTCTCGTGAGGAAGCCTATTCAGCATAAGGGAAAATCCCTTAAAAAAAGGGATAACTTGGCAGCTATGCCTACTGGTGAATGGAGGAAATAGAATCTATATGCCTCAATAGCCCCCACCCCACTCAGAAATTGCTCTGTAAGCAGTTTAGCCATCTGTATGCATGCCTTCTCAGAAAATGCAGAAATTAATTTGTTGAAACTTGTGTAATAGAGCCTTGCACATGCTGTTCTGCCCTGATAGAAAGTGGCTCTGATCAGAAATGAGAGAAGCCCATCAACCCCCCACTTTTGAGTTTGCCACAAAATGCTGTGTAAGCTGGCTATTCAAGAAAGTCAGTCACAAGAAGATGAGCTAACTGCTAACTGATGTCTGGTGTCTGTTTTAAAACTTGCATAGGTCAGCTGTATGGGCAAGAAACCAGCACAGGCTGGCAGATGCAGACAGGACAGGTGGGGGTGGGGGAGAGACTAGAAAGTTCTTACTTTGCAGTTTGGGCGAACAAGGGTGGGGAGCTAAACTGTTATTTTTGCCAGCTTGAGTAAAATTTTTCTTTTTTGCGGGCCTGCTCGTTTGTAACTCCCGTGCTTCTCTGAAAATAAGACACCGTTTATATTCCCCCCCAAAAAAAAACACACACACACTATGGCTTATTTTCAGAGGGTGTCTTTTTAAAAAATTAAGTATGGTACAGTTTAACCTACAAGGTTAAACTGCCTATCACTATGGCTTATTTTCGGGGTATGGCTTATATTCCTTGAATGCTTAAAAATCCTGCTATGGCTTATTTTATGGCTACTTCTTATTTTCGGAGAAACGGGCACTATAAGAAGGGTGCCCGAAACTGGTTCGGGGCCTCAGTCTTTGAGAGATATCTCACTGGGGTCACCTGCACAGGTCAATAATGCTGACCTTCTTTGGAAAAGTCCTATGTCCGTCTTATTGATGGAGATTCCTGCAACATTTCCACTCAGCTGTTTCCTTATTCTCCCACCCCACCTCAAGCTGCCAATTTCCCCTCCCCCCTTCTCCCTTGAGCTTTTACGTTTATTCCTTCTTCCAAAAAACCCTTTATTCTCTTATCCCATTATAGTTCCAGTTTTTAAGAAATCGTGACTTTGGAACTCCCTCCCTGGAGAGGTTAGACTGGCTCCCTCCTTGTCCTTCCACCGGCAGGTTAAGACTTTATTGTCCCAACAGACTTTGGGGGACTGACTGCTTTTTAGTGAAAGGACTGGCGCCCTGCTGCTTCTTAGTGCAATTTGTCTGAGATCTTCTCCCCACAGCATGGATTTTCCCAGCGCTAATTACATTGCACACCCAACTGTTGAATGGAAGTGCGGAAGGAGAGCGCAATTATGGGATGTCGAGCCCCGCTCCCCTCCCCCTCTTCCCCCGCCTGCAGCTCTTCTGCTCCCCAAGAACCTGGCAAACCCGCCTTCCAACTTACCGGTCCCGGGCGAGGCCTCCCTCCAGCTGCTCCCAATGGAAGCTGCGATGACAGCGGCTCTTGGCAGGGAACTTGGAGCTTCCTAGCAAACACAATCAGGCATGCATTTAAAAAAAAATTTTTTTTTTAACAAAGAGCAACAGAACAGTTTGCAAATTTGCAAGGGGAGAAAGAAGAAGGCGGCGGCGACCACCAGCTCCGGACGATTGTATTCGGCAGGAAGGAAGATTCTCCTCCTCCCCAAACCCTCTTCCTCTCTAGCCATTCTGAACTGCGCTGATTTAACCATCAGAGAACCACGGGATGCTTGAATGGACTATGCATTTTTCTTTTTCTTTTTAAAAGAGAAGGATCGGCATTAAAATGGCATGTACTCTGCTGGGGGGAGGGGAACCTGACATCTTACCGGCAGGCTGTATTAATCTGAAAGGGGCCGGGGGCCGGAGAGGGTCACGCTGGCCTTTCCGCCCCTTTCCTTCGATGAAAGAGAAGATCCTTTGTTTGAAAAGGGCCCTGAAAGGGTTAAGTGGAGAGAGAGCACCGATTTCCTAGATAGGCTTGAAAGGTCATGGAACGGCGCTGGATTCCTGTTCCGTCCCCTCCCCTTTGGCCGGAAGAGCGGGAGGGGGAATGTTGCAGCTGTCAGCTGTCACGGACCTCGTTCTTTGTAGTGCAATTGCAATTGCTGTGGCAGTTTTTCTTTTTCTGTTTTTAACAGCAAATATAATTAAACTTGAGATAATCATGGTCTATTTTCTGCCTGTTTACAGTGGTTGTTTCTAATGATTTCGGTGGCATCCCTTGGCAGGCTCATCTGGGGATAAAAACTGACCAAAGAAAGTGGTGGAAATCTGAAATAAATATGCTTAGGATTACACCCCCGGTTTTCTAGTGACTGTCCCCGTGATGGGTGAGGATGGGAGCAGGATTCCCAACAACAACTTAAGGCCCATAGAATCAGCCAGTGCTCCCCCCAGGGGGCACTCATGGGTACGCAGTACTAGCACATCTCTCTCTTTTTTTGGTTGTTAAAAAGTGTAGCACTTACTGTAACAACCTCATAGTGAGTACCAGCACCTATTTTTCTAGGGGGGTGGGGGGTGGAGGAGAACTGGGTTCAGCATTCCTGCTTTACGCTGATTTAAACATTGCTGTTTTCCACCTTACGTTTCCCAGATCATACCGTACTTCCCTTTTCATTTTGATACATATTTTAATGAAATGTTTTATTATTATTTTTTAATTTATCTTATGTGAGCAGCCTGGAGAGGACCTTCCCTGGAAAAGGGCAGGATATACTGTGCAATAGAATCAATGGGGGAACCGTGTTTGTGTGTTAAAGTGGCCCTTCACGTCCGCTTTCTGGGCCTGCTTTGCACCCACCCTGAGTGCTTTTACCTAGCTAGAGGAAGGGTGTTTGTTGTAGAAGGTAGCTTTCTGCACAAAGGCAAAATTTCAATGACTTGCACCACCCACTTTTTTCCCTGGCCCCTGCTGACATGTGCCCCCCCCACCCCCAGAAGGGAACGTGGTTCTCAGGGTGAAACAAGTTCTCTACCACTGGAATGAATGAATGGATATGCTCATTTGCTTGGGAGAAAACACACAGGGACTTCTTAGTAAACATGCATTGGCTTGGGCTGTAAGCAGCACATGTGATCTCCCCACCCTCTTCTCATTTTATACCATTTGATTTAGGCATCTGGCCAGGAGGGTGGTATTTGGGGGGTAGGGGCAGCCACCCTAATTTTTACATCTAGTCATTTCATTAAAATCCAGCTTGCTTCTTCTGCTTATGGGGTTAATTGCACAGAGCTCTGTTGCCTAGAGAGGACCGGGAATGTGTGTGCATTGCATGTATGGTATGTGTGTGAAAGGGAGAGAGAATGAGTGTTTTTAAAATATGAAGCTACTTTCCTGCACAGCTGCACAGAGAGCTAAAAAGAAAAAGGCAACCACCCCCTTCCTGTCCTGCTGTTATTTCCTTCCTGATTATTTAAAATAATAACAATAATAATAATAATAAAATAATAACAATAAACTTCCCCTTTTAGGGGCATATGCTATCCTTGGTGCAACTGGAGGATTGTAAATACAGTACTTCCAGAGGGTGCTTTGCAAAATCTACAAGGAGCAGGTGAGTTTAAGCAAGGAAGTGGATTCAGGAGAAGGAGGGATAAAAGCAGAAGGGGCAGGCATCAGAAGGAAAGGAGGGTTCTTGCAGTTGGCCATTGAGCCTGCTTTTGCAGAGAGATTAGATAATGTTGGCTATTTGTTGAGCATTCCCTCTGATTATTATTTTTTTGCAGGAAGCTTAGATGTCTGCATACACTCTATATATTTATAGCACATTTCTCACACCTGCCCTAAAGAATTCCAGGAACTGCAGTTTGTTAAGGGTGCTGGGGATTGTAGCTCTGTGAGGGGTAAATTACAATTCCTGAGATTGAATTCATGGCGTGTACACCAATTATCCTGCACTTTCCAATGCATTTCAACCATCACTTTCCTGGTTGCAAAAGTCTGATTTTTAGGGTTTGTTTGCTGCACTATGGCAGCATCCGGGCTGTCACTATTTTCAGGTAGGATTCAGTCACGTACCTCAAATTCAGCTTGTGCAATTACAGTTGATATCAATGAAGGAATATGAATCATTAACCATGGAAGTCACACTGCTGGGTAAGGATTGATGTGTGCAAAACGGTCAGCTGCTGGATCCCCTTTTCCACTGGTAGAAGAACATAGGAAGCTGCCTTAACCTGAGCCAGACCCATTGGTCAATTTGGCTCAGTATTACCCACACTGACTGGCAGCAGCTTTGCAGGATTGCAGACAGGAGTGTTTCCCAGCCTCTCCCAGAGATACTGAGATGAAATACAGTGGTACCTCTACTTACAAATAACTCTACTTACAAATTTTTCTACTTACAAATGGAGCTCCGTCCGCCATCTTGGATGCGGTTTAGATAGGATTTTTTCTACTTACGAATTTTTAGATAGGGTTGCTTCGACTTATGAATTTTTTCTCCCAATGCATTCCTATGGGATTCAACTTACAATTTTTTTCGACTTACAAATGTGTGTTCGGAACGCATTAAATTCGTAAGTCGAGGTACCACTGTATAGTGCTTTCTTCAAGCAAGGCAGATGCTCTGCTACTGAACAATGGCCCCTCCCCAAATGATGATGATGATGATTAATTTATACCCCGCCTATCTGGCTGGGTTCCCCCAGCTGGTCCGGGCTGCTTCCAGCACATAAAAAACTTCCCGACACAAGGCTGCCTTCAGATGTCTTCTAAAAGTTGTGCAGTTCTTTATCTCCCTGACATCTGATGGGAGGGCATTCCACAGGGAGGGTCTCACTACCAAGAAGGCTCTCTGCCTGGTTCTCTAGTAACTTCACTTCTCACACTGAGGGAACTGCCAAAAGGCCCTCGGAACGGGCTGAACGATGGGGGTGGAGATTGCAGAAGCTCTGTCTCATGCCCACAGATAATGATTCTCTGTTCATTCCTAGGAGTCCAAGACCCAGTGCTGGAGAACGAAGAGGAGCCCTTTCATGTGAAAAGTCCGGAGCCTGGAGATGTGGGATCCAGCAGAATATCCTTAGAAAGAGCCAAATATAATTTATTCCAGGCTCCCAAGTTGGAAAAGATCCATGGAAGCAAGGGGGGACCAGAAAGCGACCAGGAAAGCTATCTGTGGAAGATAGCACAGCAGGCCTTCCTCTGTGAAGGAAGCGGCCAGACTTTCCACGAAAGCATCATCCGTGACAGGACATGCCCACGAAGCAGCATCGCCAGCACCGACTATGAGAAGAGCCTCCACCAGAGCTTGGACCTCCTCAAGAACCAGAAGAAACGGCTGAGGAAGTTCAAATGCTCCTACTGCGGGGCCACGTCCAACATTCGAGCAAACATTGTCGTTCACGAGAGAATCCACACCGGCGAGAAGCCCTACTGCTGCTTTAACTTGCGGCAAAAGCTTCAGCCGGAAGTCGACCCTCGTGTGGCACAAGAGGACCCACACGGGGGAGAAGCCGGAAGTCGACACTTGTGCGGCACAAGAGGACCCACACAGGGGAGAAGCCATACGAGTGCTCGGCGTGCGGGAAGAGCTTCAGCATCCGATGTAACCTTTTGCGGCACGAGCGGGTCCACACGGGAGAGAAACCCTATCGTTGCAAATGCTGCGGCCAGAGCTTCAGTCGGAGGCTCTTGCTTGTGATTCACGAGAGAACCCATGCAGGATAGAAACATGTATAGAAGCTTGGAGCGTTGGGGGAGAGGTGTCACTCTTTACCTGCCTCTTTCTCTCTCTCTCTCTCTCTCTCTCTCTTACATAGGAACTTCAGAAGCTGCTGAGTCCATCTAGCTCAGTATTGTCTACACAGACCAACAGCAGCTCTCCAAGATTTCAGACGGGGGACATTGCCAGGCCCTACCTAGAGATGCCAATGAAGGAATGAAGTGCGTGCTTTGCCACCATGCTGCAGGCTTTTGCTCCACTGTGTGTGCACTCTGCTGCTTTAGAAGAGTCCGATAAGGGAAAAACAAGGAGCAGAGCAGAGAAGCAGCAGGCTCCCTTTAGCTCACAGGAGATGCTTCCCATGTGATTGAATGGAACACACGAAGCCGCCTTCTTCTGAATTAGACCTTTGGTCCATTTGGCTCAGTATTGCCCGCACTGGCTGGCAGCAGCTCTCCAGGATTTTGGACAGGAGCCTTTTCTCCAGCCCTCACCAGGAATTGAACCAGGTGCAGAGCAGGTGCTCTCATCCACAGAAGAACCAAAGGGCAGTAAATTGCACCGTTCAAAGTTGGAGCGAACTCTTTATTAGCAAAAACACGATATTCCCAGACTTGGCTAAGTGCCAGGCCTAATGAGTGCAGCATCTCATCCCCAATAGATCTGGCCCCATGAATCAGTTGCCGAGACTGAAAGTTCCCATTTTAAGCCCCCCCTTCAAGCAGAGACTAAATCTGCATGCAGGCTGCCACTGCTCTGCCCCTTTCAGCTCTCTTCTGGTTCTGGGAATCAAGAGGGGAGGGGAGCTTGTTGCAGCAGGAGGGGGAGACCCCATGCTTCTTCCCCAGCCTGACCCATATCTCTTGGCCTCCCTTCTCCCACTCGCCTGCTTCAGATTCTCTTTCTGATTCTGGACTTGTTTCTGCCACCAACTCTCTCAGCTCACTAAGCTCTGTTACCTCTTCTCCTTCTGACCACTCATTGTCACCACAGCACCACTCCCTGGGCCCTGAGCCGTCTTCTCTTGGGGGTTCCCCAGCTGTTTCCTCCCACCCTTCCTCCGTGTCTAACCAGCTCACAACACTGAGCTACAGTGGAACCTCAGTTTACGAACACCTCGTTTTACGAATTTTCGGTTTACGAAAACCGCAGACCCGTCTGGAACGGATTAATCCACTTTCCATTAGTTTCAATGGGAAAGTTCGCTTCAGTTTATGAACGCTTCAGCTTATGAACAGACTTCCGGAACCAATTGTGTTCATAAACTGAGGTACCACTGTATCTCTCTTTCCATTTGAGACACTCAAGAGGGGATAAAAATCTATTCAGAATAGAGAGGCTATGAAACAATGCAGCTTAAATATGTGTGACTTCATTTGTTCACATCCATCCCTTGTTGCCCTTCATCTGCTCCCCCACAGTATAAAAAAAAAAGTAAACTCCTAGGAGTAGGGAACTTTTTTATAAAATAAAAACGCTTGCATTTCCTTGGCAAAAGCCTCATGTAAATAAGAAGAGTAAAATGCTTAAACTTTGGGGGAACTTGTAAAGAGGAGAACAAATGGAGGAGAGAAATAATTTGAGTGCTCTTAATATGACGGAAGGTGCCCACTAGTCTGTGTGAACATCAGAAAGTCCACACAGGAAAGAAACAATAAAGATGTTCAGATTTCAATATATTCTATGGTTTGGCTTGCCCATGTGAACTAGTATTAGTCATTTATTCAGTACTTAGTCTGCCCATCCAAAAAGGACATACATTGTTTTCTCTCCCCCCCCACACCCAGTTTTATCCCCCCCCCAACAGCCCTGTGAAGGAGGCTAGACTAAGAAAGAACAATGTCAGCTAGTGTGCATTGTGGCTAGGCCTGCACACACACTGCACATTTAAAGCACATCACCCCTTGGAAAATAGAGTTTATTCATGTAATACATGTAATATCGATAGGAAAACTATGTCATATTTCACAATATTCTTGTACAAATACTTGCCGGAAGTTGCAAAGGAAAACAAAGCCCTTGGTGGAAATGGTGTTTATCAATGAGGGGGGGAAATAGTGGATGATCTAGGTATTGCAAGAGGTATTATTTCCTATTTAAAACTAGTGAAGGCGTTCTCGTGGTGCCCTCCAGATACATCTGGATTACAATGCCTGTTAACTGCAGAAAGCTTGGCCAATGGTCAGTGGGAAGAGCTTCAGCATCCGGTGTAACCTTCTGCGGCATGAGCGGGTCAGCGATGAAGGAACACAAAATAGTTCTAAGAATTAGGATGTGTGTTTTAGGGAGCTTGAACTAAAATTCTTTCTAAAATGGTATAGCCCAGCTAGCTAATATGATACCAGGATTGAACCCTAACTGTGAACAAGCCAAGGGATGGTTCTCCCATATGTATTGGGAATGCCCAGAGGCAGGGGGATTTTGGAATAAAATCCTTAAGGTTATTAATGAAGTTTTTAAAGTGAAGCTACCTATAGACTTCAATCTTATGACAATGAGTATACTAGGAAACACGGCCATAGAGAAAGGTGACCAACACACCTTCAAAGCAATGATACTAGCAGGAAAGGCAACAATAGCTTTAGGTTGGAAAGATAGAGAAAAATGGACAGTAGAGGTCTGGACTAATTATTTGTTTGAATTTGTTTGAATTTATTCAGTCAGACATCGTGGCAGCAACGTCACACGAAATAACATGGAAGGCCAGGTCTACTGTGATAAGGACCAGATGGAACCCCCTATCTTCAATGGATAACAACTACTGGACCAGAAGACATTCAGTGGAAATTAAAGACATTGTGCCCGTGGCTGTTTGAACCCTTCTAATGGATTATGGGAGGGGGTGGGAAGGGAAAGGAAAAATGGTACGGTAAATTAAAAATTGGAAGGAGAGAATATAATGTATGTAACAATTCTCGTACTTCAATAAAAATCTTTTTAAAAAAGGATGTGTTAAACTACTAGTATGATTAAAAAACCTAGGAGAACCTGGAAGTTCACCTGGGGGCAAAAAGTTCTTCTTTCGGGAGCATCCCGTAACTTGGGGGGGGGGGTTACCACAGAGGTCTCAATTCTGAATTGTAGGGAGTATGGTTCCTTCAAGAAAATGCTGGACTGCAGTTCCCATCATGCCTGAACCCTGGCAAAGCTGGCTGGGGCTGATGAGAGCAGGAGACCAGAGACATCAGACATTTGTAAACTGCTTATTTTGTACAATCAAGCAATGTATAAATTTAACAAAAAATAATAATAAATTGACTACTCACGATAAAGATAATCCAGTTCACTGGTAAACATTAATGCAGCAATCTTATGTGCAATTAGCTAGGAGGAAGTTATGCTGAATTCAAGGAAATGTACCTCTGTTAAGTGTGGACAGGAGAAACTGTGTTCACCAAATGGGCTGAGGATGGGGCCTTGCCACTCTTTATTTCCCTCCTGTCTGAGGTCTACAACGCAATGAGCATTCACGGCTAACGTCGGAGGGATTATTTTGTAGTGATCAACTTCAGTGGTCTAATAATGTCCGTATCTAAATTGCTGGTGGCGGTCTTGTGGGCAGGTGGAGAGGCAAAAATTGAACCCCTTTAAAGAATAGATTTTAGGGGACTGTTGAAGTGTAAATGGTCTCCTTAAGAACAAAATGACAGTGGGGGATTTTGGGAAAGGGAATGAAAAAACAAAACCTGTTTAATTGTGACCGAAGTGAATCCTTCCTCAACGGCTAATAAGTGTTTGCTTTATAGAGCAACCATTCCAGTCTGGAAATAAACTTTGCCTGGGTGTGTGGCTCAGTTCTCTCCTCAGGCAATTTTGAGGTGGGTTTTATCTCCCCACAGATAGAAGAAAGGGAGGAGGGTCTCTCCAGAGAATGAGGTTCCTGAGAACGTGTAGAGTTCAGCTCCTGAATCAGCATTGAGAAAAGTAACTTCCCCTGCTTCATAATTCAGAAACACTCGGATCCTCTTGAGCTCCCTCCTTGGGAAGAGAAAAGGGACATCAGGGGGGTCGAAGGCCTTATACTCTCCTCCCCACCTCCCCACCGACCAAATCCCTTCCTCGGGACTTAAGTAAACAGAGCCCTTTCTCCTCAATGACTTCCTGGCAACCCCCACTGCCCATTCTCCCTCTCTCTCTACAATGACCTCCCAAAAATGTCTTCCTGCTGCAAGTCCCTCCCTTCCCAGCACAGAAATAGTTGTGTCGAATCTCTCAGGATTGTCGGGCAGGTCTTGACGCGGGGCTCCCAATCTCACGCTTTTGCGATCCTCGGAGAGGGCAAGAATACGATTAGCTGTGTCTGGATCCAGGGTGACATTTGCTGTTTTAAGGGAAGGTGAGGAACAGGGAAGAGAGGCAGAATGAGCTGAGACAGAGACGGACATCCTGATCCAAGACAGATGCCAGGAACCAGTTTCCTTCTCAAATCTATAAGACTTAAGTAATTATGAGGTGGGCTTTATTCCCCCACAGCCAAAGTAATGGGGGTGGAGGGAGAGTCACACCGGAGAATGAGAATGCACAGATCAGCATTAAATAAAAACACCTTCCCCTCTTCATAATTCAGAGTCACTCGGATCTAGTTGGGCTTCCCCATACCTGCCAAGTTCCGGCCCGAGAAATAAGGGACTGGACCGGAAGTAGCAGGCCAGAAGTCGTGTTGCAGCCATTTTGGAACTGGGCAAAGCAGCATTAAAAGTCGCTTCTGAGCATGCTACGCCCAGTTCCAAAATGGCCACCGCGCCAGAATAAACCGGGGGAAAACCAAAAAATCCGTTTTTTCGGTTGGGGACAGCTGGAAAAACAGGGGTATCCCGGGGAATACGGGAGACTTGGCAGCTATGGCTTCCCATTCAGGTACAGCAGAGGACCGCCAAGAAGGTTGGAGGCCCTGTACTCACCTTCCGACTTCGCCACAGCCCAGATCCCTCCCTCAGGACTTGAGCCCTTTCCCCTCACAGACTTCCTGACAATCCCCACAGCCCACCCTTCCTCACTTCCCAAAAATACGTGGCGCCTGTGAATCCCTTACATTGCAGTGCAGAATGGAGAGCGTTGAGTCTCTCAGGATTGTTCAACAGGTCTTGACTTTTGTGTCCGCATTTTACACGTTTACGATCCTCGGAGGGATGAGCTGCTGCTTTTTGACCCATAGTGATGTTTGCTGTCGAAGGGCAAGGGAAAGATGAAGAAAAAGAGAAGAGAGGAAGAATCAGCTGGTGTCGTGATCCAAGAAACACCCCAGGAAGCACATTCTCTCTCAAATAAATAGGATTTCCTGGCACTGCATTTAGGATTGGGGGAGCCATCTTTTGCTTCCCGGCTTTGCTCGCAGTAAAAACATTTCCTTTTGGATTTCAAATCAGGGTTTTGTTCTTTGTAGTCCGCGTATTTATATTCTGTCCTGGTAGTTTGGGGCAAGAAGGAAAACTGTCCAGAAAACATTTACTCAGCTTTTCTGTGTGAGAGAAGAGTGGAAGATGCGAGTTTGGGGGTGGGGAGAATTCACCCACTTTTCCCCATTTCGGATTTCTGCGAGGGAGCAAGCAGGTAAGCAGCGAACAGCCATTAAAAAAATTATTTCCTCACTATGGTTAGAGAAGGGGACAGTATCAGTTTAGACCAGGGGTAGGCAACCTAAGACCTGGGGGCCGGATGTGGCCCAATCGCCTTCTCAATCCGACCCGCGGATGGTCCAGGAATCAGAGTGTTTTTACATGAGTAGAATGTGTCCTTTTATTTAAAACACATCTCTGGGTTATTTGTGGGGCATAGGAATTCATTCATTCCCCCCCCCCCCAAATATAGTCTGGCCCACCACATGGTCTGAGGGATGGTGGACCGGCTCACGGCTGAAAAAGGTTGCTGACCCCTGGTTTAAACCCATCAGCTAATTCTGGCTCAGCTGGAGACAGAATTAGAGGTGTCAATGTGGATCAATAATTATGAAAACTATAGTGAATTTTGACTGTAATTTGCTACTGAGCTTTCTGCAAAGTGAATTTTCTGCATAATCTTTTATGTGATCTTGCACCAGTGGGTGTTTTCAACCTTATTGCGTTTTGAATCTTATTACAGAATTAATACTATTCTCAGTTTTCGCTGCACCTCCAAGTTCCATCTCCCACTGCACATACTTGCAAATATGAGGATGGACATTTTAGGATGGCTGCTGAATCAAGGGTTACATTTATATCGGGAAAGAGATCAAATTAGACAATCTAGCAGATTTCCTTGCCTTGTGTTCCTTCAGAATTGCTATATCTATTAGGACACTCCTTTTATTCTGTGCATTTGTTGTTTAATTCATTGATTTCATAAAAAATGATATACCACTTTAATTGTAAAAAAAACCCCTTCAAACTGGTTTACAAAAAAAGATAAAATAATAAAATTATCACTAAAAAAGATTTCAACAGTAATTTAAAGCATACAAAAAGTTTAAACCACAGTTGTACATATGAATAACCTAAACATCGCTACAGTGCTACAAAGCTATTGATGGATCCAATGTCTGCAGGACAGGTTGTTTAAGCCCTGTGAAATACCAGTCCCCACACTCTCCTGTCAATTTGGTATTTTACCTTTCCAAAGCTGCTGTCTCAGTAACTGGGCATCTGAAGGAAAAAAGAAAAAAATACAAAACTTAAGCACAACAGTGTTGTACCTCAAATAAACCTTGTTACTAAAATATCATTTCATAACCATAGCATCTATTGTGTCTTTAATACTAAGTAGTAGAGCAAACAATTAAAAAAAAACCATATGAAAAAAATAATAAAAAACTAAACCATAAAAATCAGAAATGGTGAGCCTGTAAGTCTAGAGGGGAAAAACATGTAAGGGACCACATTAGAAAACACCTTAAAATCCTTCAGCATCCATCACTGAAGTTCATCCCTGAATTAGTTGATTGTTGTGGGGGGACTGACGGATCATTAGAACAATGCCAATATTTTAAAAGGGCACAGAGGACAAATGGATGCAGGTTAACATCTGCTCCTATGAAACTGGTGAAAAATAGCTGATGTTGGAATGCCTAGACATCTGTATTCTTGGTGTTTATCCCTGTCTTAGGGGAATTGTTAAACATAATGATACAGTGGTGCCTCGCAAGACGAAAGTAATTTGTTTCGCAAGCCTTGCGATAATTTCGTCTTGTGAAGCGCGGTTTGCCGCGGCAAAAACAAACAAACCGCCAATGGGTCTTCTGTGGCTTCCGATCGGCTGCAGGAGCTTCCTGCAGCCAATCAAAAGCTACACTTTGGTTTTGGAAATTGAACAGATTCCGTTTGACTTCCAAGGTACCATGGTATATCTCCCACCAGCACCCCTGTGCCACAAGAGTGACAATTAGTATCATTATTTATTAAATTTGTATAGTGCCCTATAACCTTAGATCTGAGGGCGGTTCATAAGATTTTTATACACAGTATAAAAACACAAAATCAAGATGAAAACAAAAACAACCCAATAACCCCAACACATTTCAAAAGGGAATTGGATGTCAATCAGCCAATATATATGGGGCATTCTGGGGGAAGCTAGTGGCAGCAATGCCAACAACAAGTTATGATAGTGCTACCCTGTCTGTGGCCATAACCAGGGCCGCCTCAAGCATGTTGGGTGCCCTGGCGCCGTGGTGCTCCGGCGCCCCCGCCCCGCCCCGTTTCTTGCTGCGGCTGGTGGGTGGGTGCAGCGCGCAGCACGGTTTTCGTGCGGCCGGATCCGCTGCACAGCGCCCCCTACCAGGCCGGCACCCTGGCACCCCGCGCCACCCAGACTACCCCTAGAGCCGGCCCTGGCCATAACAGAATACAATGAGAGCTATGGACTAATAGACTGCCCATGGTAAAATCATCACAGTCATTCTTCTTTACCTTTGAATTGCTTCATGACACCCTCCAGAAGTGGATTTATGTCACAAAATTCTGAGATCCCCCTCTTCAGCTCTCGAGGGAAAGCCGCTGAATTCTCCAATCTCTCTCTTTGCTCATACCTGGTGAAGAAAAACAATGGGGCACAGAGTGGAGGAGATTTTGCACATCTCGCCATTCCAGTGTGTGATGAGATCCTTGACAGGAGTACCTGCTGTGCCGGCCCTAAAATCCACGAGAGAGTCCAGGATTTCATCAGATTCCCTAAGTCTCTATGGCTGGACCATCCCCCCCCCCACTTGCAGATTGGAGTAGCCACATTCAGCCCAAACCCGACTGGTGAATGACCCATCCCTGACAACAGGCGCACAACAAGCACCCTCCAGTGCCCCAAGCAATAGAATATTTCCACACTGTAGCAAATGCCAGGTGAAGGATATGTCCAGCCACATTGAGACAACCCCATGGAGGCAATGAAGTTCCAAGATAGTCCATTTGAGGTAGCTTCGAAGCTGACATTGAAGTTCCCCAATACACCCATGGAGAGGTTCTTCAGCATCACATTGGTGATTACCTCTTCGCAGCTCAAACAGCCCTTAGATTCTGAGATTACTGGGGGCAAAGCTTAGGAGGCAACAGCTTTGATGTAACTGCCACCCAGTCCTTTATACTTTTGCTTACCTCCATATCTCCCACCTGCCATCACAGGGAAGGCAGTCCCACCGTATCCCCACGCCTGCCACTGGCCCAGACACACTGTTCCTTAAAACCACCTCTAATAAAACACAAGGTTTCAGCAAGTTGTCAGTGTTTAAATGAAATCAGCTAGGAGATACCTACATTAAAAACCTGCCAGGCACAACTTGCACCCCAACTAACAAGGATGAAAAGTCTTGACACTTCCTGTTTCCCACCCTTAAAGGTAAAGGACCCCTGACCATTAGGTCCAGTCGTGACCGACTCTGGGGTTGTGGCGCACATCTCACATTATTGGCCAAGGGAGCCGGCGTACAGCTTCCAGGTCATGTGGCCAGCATGACTAAGCCGCTTCTGGCAAACCAGACCAGCGCATGTAAACACAGTTTACCTTCCCGCCAGAGAGGTACCTATTTATCTACTTGCACTTTGACATGCTTTCGAACTGCTAGGTTGGCAGGAGCTGGGACCAAGCAACGGGAGCTCATCCCACCACGGGGATTCGAACCGCCGACCTTCTGATCGGCAAGTCCTAGGTTCAGTGGTTTAACCCACAGCGCCACCCGATCCCACCCCTAGAGGGGCACAAATTCAACATAAGGTTGTGTGGCGTCCCACAGGCATCCCACAGGAGCCCCTTAAAGGCTAGTTTTACACTGTAGTGGAGCTCTACAATGTCACCCCAATAAATCCTCAAAGGGCAATTTTCATCTACTCTCCACCCAGGACCTTCCTTTCCTCATGGAGTGATGGTAATGGAAACGAGCAGGATCTACTTACCTCTGCAAAGTCCTTCTCACTTCCTAGAAGGGAAAAGAGAACAGAATTCACTGTCTACCACATGCCGCACTACGAAGGCCCCCTTCATACCCTGGAATGGATGCCCTCTGGCCCATTCTATCAATTTTATTTTTCCAATTTTAAGTCCAGAAATTCAAGCCCCACTCTGTGTCCCATCTGACGACAGTCCATGCTGCCCAACTTCTCCATGCCTCTCTTTCTTTGGTTAATGTTACTCAGGTCTGTTTTAGGCAAATCTATATGCATGGTAAATGTGATTACCCCAGAAACAGCAGTGTGGAATAGAAGAAAACTTTGGTCAAGAGACTAGCTCATGACTGGAATAGACCCAAATGCCTTTCTTGAGGACAGAAATGTTTTTCTGTATGGAGTGTGATAACTAGGCATGCTGACAAGGCCTTAGTTGAGTCAAGACAATACAAGTGTGTGAAGTAGATGTAAGCTTTGTTACTTGGGGCAGCCAGTAGGACTGCATGACCTGCAGAAGTATCCCTGCTCCCCAATAAAGTTTGGCATCACATTAGCCCCCAAACCAGTGAAAACTTTTTTTATGTGTGCTTTTCCCACGGCCACTCATTTGCCAATACAGAACTGATTTTTAACGAAAAATGTTGGGAGCAATGACAAATCATCAACTTTGGGGTGCCAATTTAGATTTTTAAAAGGGTGTGTAGAGCTCACTTTCCTTAACATTATTTTTCCTTAGCTCTACATATCCTTAGCTCTGAATGTCAACACAGGGCCAAACTGGAAGGCAATGGCAGGCAAATCTTTAACAAAGAGCAGAAAATAACATCTGTTTCAACCAACTCAGAAAAGGATCCCTAGTCTGCAGTATTATGGTGCTGGAGGAGACTCTTGAGAGTCCCATGGACTGCAAGAAGATCAAACCTATCCATTCTTAAGGAAATCAGCCCTGAGTGCTCCCTGGAAGCTGAGGCTCCAATACTTTGGCCACCTCATGAGAAGAGAAGAATCCTTGGAAAAGACCCTGATGTTGGGAAAGATTGAGGGCACTAGGAGAAGGGGACGACAGAGGACAAGATGGTTGGACAGTGTTCTCGAAGCTACGAACATGAGTTTGACCAAACTGCGGGAGGCAGTGCAAGACAGGAGTGCCTGGCGTGCTGCAGTAAGGTGAGTAAAAGATCCCAGTTCTCTTGGATGCTCCAATGCATAACAGGCCTGACTAAAAGGTAAAGGTAAAGGGACCCCCAGTCGTGACCGACTCTGGGGTTGCGGCACTCATCTTGCGTTATTGGCCGAGGGAGCCGGCGTACAGCTTCCAGGTCATGTGGCCAGCATGACAAAGCCGTTTCTGGCAAACCAGAGCAACACACGGAAACACCGTTTACCTTCCCGCTTGGAGCGGTACCTATTTATCTACTTGCACTTTGATGTGCTTTCGAACTGCTAGGTTGGCAGGAGCAGGGACCGAGCAACGGGAGCTCACCCTGTCGCAGGGATTCGAACCGCTGACCTTCTGATCGGCAAGCCCTAGGCTCTGTGGTTTAACCCACAGCATCACCCACGTCCCTCAGGCCTGACTAGAGACCACCATAAATCGAGCCCCTTTACAATTGGAGGAGGAAGATAAAGGTTTGCAGGTAACCTTGTCCTGATGTGGAACTATGTGCTGTTTCTGCCACAGTCTTACCTTCAGAAGTTCAATTGCTTGCTTCTGACTCTCCTCTTCCATCTCCTGAATGATCCTTTCAAGAGAGGAGAGTTTTCCGGAGAGGCTGGCCAGGTGCTCATCCCTTTTCCTTGCAATGTCCTTCTCTGCCTCTTCAATCTGGTTCAGTAGTTGCTTTTCTTGTTCCTCCAGAAACTGGTGCAGTTGTCTGAACTTCTCCACAGCCTTCTGCCTCTCAGTTGCTGTTAATTTCTGCAAGAAGCACACAGAAGGAGGAAAAGAGGAGGCAGAGATAAGAACTTGGTCAGCTTCTACAACATAAAGAGGGTTATGAGATCTCCACAGGAAGGGCATTGGGCATTGATGTAAACATGGGGGCAAGGAAGGCAGGGATTAGAACACTCGCTCGCCCCCCTTCGTTGCCATATTTGTTGTCTAAGGCAACAGTCTGAAGAAAGGGGCTTTTATATCCATTGACTTTCCCTGCACAATTTCAGACCCAGCATAATCAGAGATCAAAAATGTTGAAGCCAGTCCCCATGGACAAAAAAAAACACTCTTTCCTTAATTTAGACTAGCAAATTTCATTTCATAGAAATGGCAGAGACTAACATGTTTATTTTAAAGCTTCAAGGCAGCTGATTTCCTGCTTCTTAGGGTAAAGTGTGCTTTATAAGGCATTTCTTCATGAAAATAATATAGAAAATGAATTATATTAGGGGAAATTGCTTTGCCATAATATGTATAGAACACACATGGAAATTCACACTAAAATGCTGGTGAATTTTATTGAGGTTTTTTTTTTTTTTAAAAAAAAAAAACCCAACGATGACAACACACAAACTGATGAGGAAATGTGTAGAAGATAAGATTGGAAAAATTAGAAATGGAGAGAAGCTTAAATGGACAGATTTTCCCATCCCCCCCTCAGCCATGACTTGAATATTCAAGAACTTCTTCCCATCCTATTAATAGCGACACTTACAAGGAGGTATTGGCTTTTCTCCTCCATGTCTGCTTGGTATGCCAGAATAGCTTCTCTCTCTTTCCTCAGATTCTTCAGGCGGCTACAGATCAAGCCCTAAAGGGAAAACAAACGCTCAGGTTTAAATGAGACAGATAGACAGACAGACAGACAGACAGACAGACAGACACACACACACACACACACACACACACACAGGAGTTGAATATTCTGCCTATTTCTAGCAGCCTGTGGTCCTGATATTAGCTTTTTTTTATGTAGTAATTGTTCTGACGTTCTAATCTTTGATATCTAGCCTCTAGTTTTTTTTAATCTGCCCTGGCCTTTCTGGGCTTTTACCATCTTGGATCTGAATTGAGAGGTGGAGGAAGGCAGTTGTCATGCAATTTACATAACAAACATCAGTCATGTAAATAGTATTCATGCAACTGGTGTTCAGAAACATTATAGCCTCAACGAATCCACCATTATCCCACCCCAATCAAGATCCACCTTGATTTCCTACCTTGTACTCCTCAAAAGCCTCCTCCAGAGGGATCACTCTGTGCCGTTCATGTTCCTTTGATCTGTCACACACCACACAGATGGGGGTTTCGTGGTCTTTGCAGAAGAGCTTCAGAAGCTCCTGGTGTTTTTCACAGACTCTCTCCTTCTCCCCGCGAAGACTCAGCTTCTTGGTTATTTCCACAAAATTAGCCAGCTGCCGATTGGGTATGAGATTCTTTTGCTGGACGGTTTCTCTGCAATGAGGGCAGGAAGCCCGTGTGGCTCCCACTTCCCAGCACTGGCTCAGGCAGGATCGGCAGAAATTGTGCCCGCACTCTGCTATGGTCACGGGATCCGTGAAATACTCCAGGCAGATAGAGCAAGTGGCTTCATCGCAGAGATCCTTCACGGGGCTCTCAGCAGCAGCCATGGCTCCTTCACATCAGAGACAGAGTTTAGTTTCACTTTCTCAGTTTTCACTCCCTGGGCGTTTTCTTACTGGAAATGACTCATAATCTCAGGGCTGACATGATTTGTGTGGGTGGGCACGCTGACAGGCCTATGCAGTTGCTTAAAATTTTCCAGAGTATTGTTTCAATGATTATGCTGTTTTGCTTTTAATGCTCCTATGTTGTTGCACACTACCAGGATATTTTATGAGAGGGCAATGTGAGAATACTCTCAGAAATTAATAAATAAAATCATTGGCATCATGGAGGAACAGAGTCTGCTTCAAGAAAATCCATGTGCTGTGCCCAAGGGAAGAAGTGTAGAAGAGGAGGGTTGTCATTTTTAATTTTTACAAATAACAACAGCCTATATTTGAAAATTCCAACAAGTGAGAATGCTAGCTGGATTAGGTAAAGGTAAAGGACCTCTGGATGGTTAAGTCCAGTCAAAGGCGACTATGGGGTTGTGGTGCTCATCTTGCTTTCAGGCCAAGGGAACCAGCATTTGTCCACAGACAGCTTTCCGGGTCATGTGGCCAGCATAACTAAACCGCTTCTGGCGGAACGGGACACTGTGACAGAAACCAGAGTGCACGCAAACACCATTTACCTTCCCGCCGCAGCGGTACAGTGGTACCTCTAGTTACGAACTTAATTCGTTCCGGAGGTCCGTTCTTAACCTGAAACTGTTCTTAACTAGAGGCGTGCTTTCCATTCTCATCCTGGGGCACACGATTTCTGTTCTTATCCTGGGGCAAAGTTCTCAACTCAAGGTAACTCTTCCAGGTTAGCGGAATTTGTAACCTGAAGTGTTTGTAACCTGAGGTGTTTGTAACTTGAGGTACGACTGCTAGGTTGGCAGAAGCATTGAGGGCTGGAAGGCTGTGGGCAGGGCAGTCTCGAGCAGGTCGCGCGCCCTGGTGCTGAGGGGCGGAGATCGCTCCGGCGCCCCCGCCCTCGCAGGGCACAGCATGGTTTCCGCGCGGCTTTGCCTGCCAGCCTGAAGTAATCCAGGCAGATGGGACAAGTGGCTTCAGCACACAGATCCTGGATGGGACTTCCATATCATTCTCTACAGCCACAGCTGGCGCTGCACCCTTACAATAATTTGACTTCACCCCCAAACGGGCATTCCTCCCTTGTCTCCCGAATATATTAAAACAGTGAGTAGAATGGTGATTTTATTTATTTATTTCATTGAATTTCTATGCCACCCTATACCCAGAGGTCTCAGGGCAGCTCACAGAATAAAACCAGAACACAAAACCACAAAATATATAATCAAAATGTCGTGGTGGCTCAAAGGGCCACAATAAATGTGATAATGTGTACCCCTGGAAATCCCTGAGTGTGCTTCTAATAGAAAAGTTATGGTAACCTGTTGCTTTATGAAACTGATGATTTTGCAAGTTGCCGCCCCACACTGGGGCAGAAATACAGCTAATATGTAAATCACAAAGATACAGCTCAAAGCTAGAACATAAGTTGCTATGCAGCGCAAATGGCTACATGTAACACAGGTTCCTAACATGCATACTTAATCAGCAGAAATTGCCAGTGCTTATTGTGCATGTGTATAAAACATGAAATGAGGTAATGATGTATATCAGGCATAGGCAAACTCCGGCCCTCCAGATGTTTTGGAACTACAACTCCCATCATCCCTAGCTAACAGGACCAGTGGTCAGGGATGATGGGAATTGTAGTCCCAAACATGTGGAGGGCCAAGTTTGGCCATGCCTGGTCTAGACAGATGAGTGCCAGCTTCGAATATATTAAAATAGTGGTAGAATGGGGTTTTCTTTTTCTTTTTTTACTATGATCCCCAGCCCACATTCACCCAGAGTTGGAGCTCTCAGCAATAATCCCACTCCAACACAAAATGCAAACACTCCCAGGATTTATATTCCTTTTATTGTGTAATTGTGATGATATCTAGGCATAGTGCTTTCTGGGAACTCATGCAATCCCAGTTTCAAGGCCTTTTGTACCTCCAAAAGATTGCAGTGGTCCTACCGGTAACTTCTTCATTTCTTATCAGTCCACATGTCCTGTTGCTTCCTACTGAAATCGGATAAATTGTCATGCCAGAAATGTTCCCTTGAAATTTTCTGTTTGGTCCCCTTTTGTTTCATTAAAGCCCAAGAGCACCCATTCAAATGGGGTAACATTCTGGAAGAATTGCAGAATAGCTACTGAAGCACAGTGGATGTGTGGATAGTCCAGCATCAATTCATGATTAGGCTCTATTATTGCATCAATGACACATCACCATACCCACAAAAAGTTGAGGGGCTCCTCAACAGTCAGCAATGGAGCTTTTGGAGCTTTTCTTTAGTACTGGGTGTTTTTTGGACTGGCATATACCTCACAAATAACCAAAGATTCAAATCCATAAAATACAAATAAAATTGATTGAAAACATTACAAAAGCTGTCCCCCCCCAAAAAAAACCTATTGTAAAACCATAAAAACAGCAGAAGATCATGAACAATTAACAGAGCACCAAAGCCAGCAAGAGAGAAAACAACATAGTTCTAACGATTAAAGCACAGTATATTAAACCAGTTACTCAAAGCCACAAGGCAATGAGCTTGAGTTGCAAAAGTGGGAACAGAGTGTTTTCTAGGAATATGTGTGTATTCTAACAGCTGGTGTAGGTGAGCAATGAAAAGCGGGT
The DNA here is from genome assembly GCF_963506605.1 of Zootoca vivipara. Classification (NCBI taxonomy): domain Eukaryota; kingdom Metazoa; phylum Chordata; class Lepidosauria; order Squamata; family Lacertidae; genus Zootoca; species Zootoca vivipara. Next base: position 10,635,931 of record NC_083277.1, read on the forward strand.
TAAAGTTGGTGGAGGCTAAACCATAGCTGCCAAGTTTTCCCTTTTCTCGCGAGGAAGCCTATTCAGCATGAGGGAAAATCCCTGTAAAAAAGGGATAACTTGGCAGCTATGGGCTAAACCCTTTTGATAAACAGATTGTTAATTGACACTGTTAAAGTATTATGGTCTGTTAAGGACTCAGCTGCAGAGGAAATTCTGGGAAAGGAAAGGAAAGAGAAAATCCCAGGTTTTGTTTCTTTTCTTATTTTTGCTGACTGCGACTCCTCTCAAAAGGTCCCTGCAAAGAGGCCAAAACTGGCAAATGTTTTCACCTCAGTCATTCTGGTGTGGTGTTATAACATGTGGAGAGAAACTCCAACTGGGCTTGTGAGCAAAACTCCAACTGGGCTTGTGAGGCAGATTCTCCAGAGAATGAGTCTTCTGAGAAGGTGTAGAGTTCAGCTCCTGAGTCAGCATCAGAGAAAGACAAACATCCCCCTTCATAGTCCAGAGTCACCCGGATCCTCTTGGGCTTCTCACTCAGGGACAGAGGAGAGGGACGAGGGCAGTTTTGGACCTCGTACTCACCACCCTCCATCCTCACAGCCCAGGCCCTTCCCCCAGGCCGCCTTAATCTGAAGCCGCGCTTACTCCACACACACTTGCTGGCAACACACAAACCCCACCCTTCTGCACTTTCCACTGTGACCTCCCAGAAATGTCTGCCTGCTGTGAATCCCTCATGTCCCAACACACAATGCCAGTAGCTGAAGCTCTCAGGATTGTTGAGCACCACTAGATGTTTGTCTCCGTATATCACATTTCTCTGATCCTTGTCCAGGACGAGCCATTGACGGGCTGTGTCTGGATCCAGAGTGACATTTGCTGTTGGGGAGAAGATGAGTAAAATAGAAGAGAGGCAGAATCAGCCAAGAGGCAGAGACAGATATCCTGATCCAAGAAACACTCAGAAGAACCAAATTTCCTCTCAGATAAATGGGGATTCCTTATGTTTCATTCAGGATTGGGACCCTCCCCTCTTCCTGCCAGACTCATCTCAGAATAAATTCCTTCCAAAAAAAATAAATTCCTTCCCTGCAGGTTTTTAAATAATGCTTTTTTGTTCCATTTTACTCAATGTGTTTTATTGTGTCTCTCCTGTCAATCCAGTCACTCTTCAAGAAGCAAAACAACCCAGAATATATTCACTGAACTGTTCTATGCAGTGAAGGGGAAGAAGGATGGATGGGGGCAAGAGGAGAAAAATGGCGCTCCTTTGAATCTCTCTGTGTGAATTGCCCATTTGGGACTTTCAGAGGCTAACATTGAAATGAGAGAGAAGAAATCAATGTAGGCAACCTAACAAATGTCTTTCCCTTGCAAACCTCCGGGATACCGAGAAGGAAACTGCTGCTCCTATTGCTGTTTGTGGGAAGAGTAAATAAAACACAGTAAGAGCCTGGAATGTCCAATTTTCAGACTAATATATTGTCAGGTGTAAAATCCTTGCAGCTACTAATTACCTTTGGTATCCTTCATCCCAACATTCAGAATGGGAGTTTTAATGCAGAATTTTGAGATCCACCTCTTCAACTTTGGTAGGAAATCCATTGGATTCTTAAATGTCTCCCTTTGCTGACTTCTGATGGAGAAGTCCCATTCAGTTGCAGAACTTCTGAGTGCAGCAAAATGAAGGAATTAAGAGGAGGAAAGAAACAGTAGAAAGTCTAGAGGGAGACACTGAGGAATGGAGGCACAGAGGGGAGAAGATTCCTCCTTACTAGGGACTCCAAAGCCAGACATCTGAGGGCCAAAGGGACAGCCCCAGATCTCTGAAGCTCCTCACTTAAATCTACTCAAATGGAGAAATAAAATCAAATGATACCATCCTGCTCAGAGGTTTTCAATTTCAGCTGCATTACCTACAACATGCAAGAAAGATGAGGAGGAGAAAAATATGATTCCTGCTTTTGACAAAAGTGAAATGTTCCTTCTAGCTTCTTATCATTAACCCAAGCAACACCTTGAAGTTACAGTACATATTGCAGCTGGGATATGTTCAGGAACATGGCACACACCTCAACTCCTGCTCCCTTGTTGGAACCTTTCACCTTTCACCACAAGCTTGGAGGGGCAGGCTTTATGTCCTCTCCTCCTACCTTTCCCAATTTCACAGAGTGATATTAATGGAGATGAGCAGGATTCACTTACCTTTGCAAGGTGCTTCTCACATCCTAGACGGGAAAAGAGGAAAAGAAGGGGATTCACCAGCTACCACAGGCCATATAATGAAGACCCGTCAGACCCTGGAAGGGATGCCCTCTGATCGTTCCTCTTGAGTGAGTCTGCCTAGCAAACACCAAAGTTTTGAATAGGGATGGATGAATCTAACAATTTCAATTTCTCTTAGTTTTTATCTTTCTGATCTTGTGCAGTTCTCCAGATTAGTTTCTCATTACCTTTTTTAAAAACCTGGTGAAAATTCATGTGATCTTCTCTGTTTTTCCAAGGTATGTATCCATAGTATATTGGTCAGAGGAGAGTTTATGCATTATCAGAAAGTTTTGCAGTGAAAACCCTGGAATACATAACTTCAAGCTGTAATACATAACTTCAAGGTGTCACTTGGATTCATGATAAGAGGCTAGAACCCTGGAATATATCTTCCTTTAAGAAAAAGAAAAAAGGTGTGGGTCGGGGAGGACAAGTAGTCACAGAATGGTGATGATTGTGGAGGGTGGGGGGAGGACAGAAAACCAGTGGGGCAGGAATGAAACGCAGTAAACAGCAAAAAACATGTGTTTGTTTGTGTGTGGGAGGAAACAATATTAAAAAAACAATTAAACATTGCAAATAAAAGATCTGTTAAAACATACAGATAAGCACCATTAAAACATCACAGCACCAGCCTTTTCCTTAAAAACAGACAGTTCCCAATAGCCTGTTGGGACAATAAAGTCCCAACTTTGAAGGGAAACAAGCTTATTTATATAAGTAAATAAGGCCCTGACTATGCACAACAAAGCCTTTGGCCCTTGAGAAATCCACTCACTCACAGATCGCAGCGAAACATCTCCTTCTTCGCTTCCCGTCCGAAGGGTTAAAACGAGCGGCGCCCCGGCGCCTAGACAAACCCGGAAGAGTGAGGTCAGGCGAGTTTCCTCTTCCCGTCCTTTCCTCTTGGCTTGGGTGAGAAGAAGAGGCAGCAGCAGCAGCGGCAGCCTCTCGGGCTGCATCTAAAACTCGGGCTCCTGGGGGGCTGCGGGAGATCCGGAGTCTGCAGCCGGCGAGAGGTGGGTCGAGATGATCGGCGGGGTGGGGTGGGGGAGGGTGGAAAGAGGGAGGAGATGAGGGGGGGGGAGGGGGAGAGCGAGGGATGGAGGAGACAGGGGAGGGGGCAAGCATGTAGCCCCCTCCAAAGACATAGCTCCCAGCTCCCCCCCCAAACAAACCCCTTTCACCCAGATCAAGTGGGGCGGGGGGGGGGATAAAGTTTGTTGTAGCATATATCAGCAGCCAGGTGGCAATGTCCTTGCAGATCTTAATAACGAGACAGATTGGATTTTAATTAGATTTTTTAGCAGTAAAGCCACCCGTACCCATGATTATTATTGTTTAACAGTCGATGGCGGACAGCTACTTTGCACCCAATTCAAGAGCAGAGCCGGGAGGGGATGGATGTTGGGGGGGGGGGGGAAATGAAGACTCTGCAAGGATGGGAGGGGGGAAGAGAAAATGACATAATCCTGGGAACAAAGGAAGGGCACCACCGCTGCCCAATTTTTAAACTGGGTTTTTGCTTGCGTTTTCTTTGCCCTCCTCGTCCCTCTTTCCTTTCTTCGCATCGCCTGTCAATTGCATAGAAAGCGTTAGAGATGCCACATAAAACAACTACTGTATGAGATTACCGTATGTGCACCGGATGGGGGCTAAGAGCTGTGCAGTTGCAGGTAGGGCTTGTGTGGCTCTAAGGGAGCTGTCCAGCACTCCAAAGACCTGTCAAACCACCGCAGCCCCCTACCCCAACCCCTGCATGCAAGTATCAAAATATTGAGAGGAGGTTGAGAATAAGCAGGGAGATTCACCGACACCTGGCAGCTCTTTGCTATGTTTTTGCAGAAAGTTGGTCTGCAGATTTTGCTCCCTCCCACCTTAGACTTCTGTCTCTCCGCTCACATCCCTTGACACTTCCTTCAGTCCCCATATGTTATCCAAGGAGCACAGTTGAGTGGTGGGACATCTGCTCTGCCTCCAGAAGGCCCCAGGTTCAGTCCCTGGCATCTAACAATATACAAACATAAGGAGAGCTCTGCTGGATCAGGCCAGTGGCCCATCTAGTCCAGCATCCTAGTCTCACCGTGGCTGGTCTGTGGGGAAACCTGCGATGATCAGGACCTGAACACAGGAGCACTGCCTGCTCCCCCACCTTCCTATGGTTTCCAGCGACTGGTATTCAGATGCATTATTGCCTCTGACTGTGGAGCAAAACCATCTCAGGGGCTGGGGGAAAGACCCTTGCCTGAAACCCTGGAGACCTGCTTCTAGTACTGAGCTAGATGGACCCATGGTATGACTCTGTGTAAGGCAACTTCTTGCGTTCCCACATAATCCAGCATGTTGGCCCTCGCCCTCCATGCATGCCACCTGCTTCCTGCCACAGTCCTCTTGTGTTCATTCACACAATCTTTGAGCACACATTTTTCCTGTCACCTCTCATTCCACTTCCTTACGGACGACCTCTGTGTCTGTCCTGATTTATGACTCCCAGCTGTTCAGAAAGTGTGTTTCATGGGCTGTGCAGGTGAAGACAGTCCCCACCCTCAGTTTAAAATATGGAACACTTCTCTGGACTTGGCAGAGCTGGGCGCTGGCAACTAGAATCCTTGGGCGGTTTGCAGGGCCCATGCTGCCTGGTCTAACCCCCCCCCAGCTTTAAATCCCCCCCCCAGGGGAACACTCATGAACTTTGGAGCAAATAACTCTATTGCTATTGTAGCCGGACTGGCCTTCAGGTCTGGCTCCAATCCCTGAACAAAGTGTTGGGTGCGACTTCTTAGAACCCTAAACAGCTTAGGACCAGGATTCCTGGGGGATGGGACTCTGCCACCTGACCATGCCTATCGACTTGAGCCCAAACAGGGGAAGGTTCACCCAGCATCAGAGACGCAGTTGTACAGAACACGGGAACAAGCATATCTTTCAAATTAGAGAGTTACTCAGTTACTCCCTACGTAGCGGAATGGCATATTTCTGGTTGAGTCAGGCCTTCTGTGAGGATTCATATTGGAGAAAGCAGCCTTCATACAGTAAGAGTAAAGAATATTTATTCCCCTCCCTCCTGCAGGTGCAGAGCACAAGAAGGCATTTCCAACTCCTGTATCTTGCCCTGAAGACCCTGAAGGCGCTGCTTGGATTGGGCCATTCGCCTTGCGACACCAACAGAACAACATCATCCCCCTACCAGATGATTTCCCCATCTCTGCTGCGGACTTAAGCTTCCATTTGGTGGCTAGTTTTACCAGAGAACTTGCTCCGAGGAATTGGGGGTGGGCAGGCACCCCCACCCACCCCCAACAGGAGCCTGCCGACAAGCCCCCTTTCTTCTCCCTGCAAGTCTGTCCGCTCCCCTCCTTTACCTCTGCTTTTGCCTTTGGGGAGACGCAAGAGGGTACCCCTTGGGTGGCCAGATTTGGCCCACGGGCCTCGCCTTGCCGACCTCCGACACGAGACAGGGATTTCCCTCGCGGGTTGACACAATATGGCTACGGGGAGAGGGGAAACGGCTGCCCTCCACCTGCAGTTCCAGGGTGCTCCAGAACCAGGAATGCAGCCAGCGATGAAAATGGAGGCGCAAGACCCATCTGCTCATGAACTAGGGGGAGGGGCAGCTTCCCGCTTCCTTCCGGTTGGCTCCATGCGGGAGTTTTTGGCCGGGGAAGCTCCTCAGCAGGTGAAGCAGGAGCCAGACGAGGGTCTGCAGCAGCACTGGGAGACCCAGAGGCAGGAGTTCCCCAAGGCAGTGCCCTATCCCCAGCCAGGGTGGCGGAACCCACCATTGCCCAAGCCCTTGCAGTGGGACACCAATTCATTCCAGACCTCCTATGAGGCGGCTGCCAACCCGAGCCAGTGGCCCCCCGGAGGGTGGGTAGCCCAGAGCCTGTCAGGCCTCAGCCGGGAAACCCAGCCAGTCTACGGCGGCTCAGGGCACCGAGAGCGGAGGGGCTATGGGAGCGTGAAGGAGGAGACCCCTGGTGACGACACGGTCAGCATGGAGACGCGGCGCCAGCGCTTCCGGCGCCACCGCTACCAGGAGGCCGAGGGGCCCCGGGAGGTCTGCCGGCAGCTCCAGGAGCTCTGCCACCAGTGGCTGAGGCCCGAGAGGCACAGCAAGGAGCAGATCCTGGAGGCTGTGGTCGTGGAGCAGTTCCTGACAGTCCTGCCCCAGGAAATCCAGAACTGGGTCCGGGAGCACAGCCCAGAAACCTGCGCCCAAGCAGTCGCCTTGTCGGAAGACTTCCTGATGAGGCAGCGAGAAGCCCAGAGAAAAGAACAGCAGGTAATTATATTTTTTTAAGTGTCTCTAATAAAATGGGGGCGGGGAAAGAAGAGACAACATATTTCCCACGCCCCATCCTGTGAAAACAAAATGCTAGACCAGAAGGAAATCCTGGAGGAATGCATAGACTGTACTGTACACTCGTTGAAGATTACATAGGAATAGTGTATGTGCAATTTCTGTACACAGGTTGTACATGCACTGAACATAATGTGTGAATAGCCCTAACGGACTGCAAACTTTTTGTGTGTTTGTATGGTTGTGAAATAATGTCAGAAACAGGACCACCTTTAATGAAAGCATTTAGGAAAACTATTAAGAGTGTGTGTGTATACTGCTGATGACAGCTGTGGAGCCTCCATGCTCAGACAAAGTGTATCTTTGAATACCGGTTGCTAGGAGATGGAGAACAGTGGTGGTTTCATCAGAGGTTTCCAAATGTTTGTTTGCTCCTTTTGGGAACAGGAATCCAAACTAGACGACCTTTTGTCTGATCCAACAGGGCTGAATGTCTTATCAAATGTATCTGAAGAAGTGTGCGTGCACACGAAAGCTCATACCAATGACAAACTTAGTTGGTCTCTAAGGTGCTACTGGAAGGAATTTTTTTTATCTTATTTTGTCTTATCAAAGTTATTGTCAATTAATTAATTAATTAATTAATTAATTAGTACCCTGCCTTTTCCCCTGAAGGGGATTCAAGGCGGCTAACAGATAAAACCAAGAACCGCTAAAAGCATAGAAAAATCCATCCACTATTGTGGCCCGTGTTTTGTTAGCCCAAAAATGAAAGACAGATTAGGTCCCAACTAAAGAAGAATGACAATTAAAAGTGATAGAATAGGCACAGCTTGCAGATTTAATGTAGAGAATAAGAGAATAAGAGAACAAGAAGAACATATGTTTAAAGAAGATTGGAAAATGTTTATTGAATATACTGTATAGGGGGAAATTGTGTACATTTAAAAACATTGGCAGCATTAAGATAAATTCAATAGTGTAAATAGGTTTTGACGGATGTGATATTGGAATACTGAATGGTTTAGTTCATGTAAAATATGCAGGGATTTACAGTATGCAAAATGAACCATGGAAAGACAAGAAGGGAAGTCATTGATATTTTAAGGTTGTTTAAATGAATATTCTAAAATGTAGAACAGAAATATTTAATAAAAATTATATACAGTCATGCCTTGGTTCTCAAATGCCTTGGTACTCATACGTTTTGGCTCCCAAATGCCGCAAACCCGGAAGTAACCGTTCCAGTTTGTGAACATTTTTCGGAAGTCCAATGTGGCTTCCGCTTGACTGCAGGAAGCTTCTGCAGCCAATCGGAAACCACACCTTGGTTTTCGAACGGTTTCAGGAGTCATACAAACACCCGGAACGGATGAAGTTCGAGAACCAAGGTACGACTGTATATATAAAAAAGTAAAAACCATCATTAAAATACAATTTGACATTGGTTGAATTAAAACTATAAACATTTATGTAATGTTGGTCTGGTCTGGTTTGAATGGAGAGTAGTTTTGTGGCACAGAGTTTTTTCCAAGCAGTATCGCCAGTCCCTCCCTGGCCTGATCTTTCCCTTTTGCTATTTCCAGGCTCTATGGACGTTTGATGAGGTGGTGGTGAACACCCCCATGGCGCAGCAATACCCCTCTGTGGCGCAACAGGTGCACTACCCAACAGTGGCGCTGCCAATGCAGTACCCGCCCCTGGCCCAGCCGGTGCCGTTTCCTGCCATCGGACCGCAGGCTCCGAATCCTGTTGTGCCGGAGAGAGCACCGCCCGTCGCCGGGAGAACGCTGATCTGCCGGGAACCTGTGCCTGAGGGAGGCAGGAGTCTCAGGCCGTATGGTAAGGATTCTCTGAGGCAGCTACATCGGAGTTGATTTTGAACACTTTGTGGGAGCCCAGTCTAAGGTGCCTCTGGTCCTTCAAGGTCTATGGCATGAATCAGACCTCTGTCTCTGGAGAAGGGGAGTGGGATTCTACAGATTGTTGGACCTGTTTTGAGCATCAGAAGATCTCTGCTGGATCAAGTCCAGCCTCCTGTTCTCACAGTGGCCAACCAGTTGCCTGCAGGAACACAACAGCACTCTCTGCTTCCTGGAGTTTCCAGCATTCAAAAGCATGCTGCCAATTGTGAAGGCAACAGCTCAGCCATCATGGCTGGCAGCCATTGATAGCCTTGGCCTCCATGATTGCATGTAATCCTCCTTTAAAGACATTTAAGTTGGGGGCCTTCATTGCCTCCTGGGGGAGCAAGTTCCCTAGTTTTACTATGCACTACATGGAGTACTTGAATCCCCCAACATTCAGTTTCATTGGATTATGAGATTCATTGGATCATTATGAGAGAGGGAGAAAAAGCTTTTATCGACTTTTTCAATAAACTTGTGTCCTGTCACCTCTTAACTCGTCTTTTCTCTAAACTAAAAGGTCCCAGACACTGCAAACTTTGTTCATAGGCAGCGTAAACCTGGAGCCCCTCTCTCACTTGGCATAACTATACAACTGTCTATATCAGGTATAGGCAACCTTCGGCCCGCCAGATGTTTTGGCCTACAACTCCCATGATCCCTAGCTAACAGGACCAGTGGTCAGGGATGATGGGAATTGTAGTCCAAAACATCTGGAGGGCCGAAGGTTGCCTATGCCTGGTCTGGATGTTATTTGCTGTAATTCCAATTCAAGATTTTGAAGCTTGATTATGTCTATTTTTTGGACCCACCTTATTTCTTTCAGTTGTTTTAAACTGCTTTGATATTGTGTCTTATGTGCCCTGGGACCTTAGAGTGAAGGGACAAAAACAACAATAGTGATAATAATGTGTGGCCTCAAGTTTTGGGGCTGGGAGGGGGGACTGGTGGAATTCAGCTTTTGTGTCAGTTCAGGTGGGCAAAACAAAAATTCCATGTTGCTCAAGTTAACAGCCACAGTCGGTACCCAGAGAAGTTCACTACAAGGGTGAAGGGAACCAAAGGAGGACAGGAGGTGAGGCCAAGAGAAGCAGGCTCTGGCTGAGGAACTCCTGAATTTGCCGTCAAAATCTCTGAATGGATGAGGACCTGGAATACAGAGAGCTTTTATATTGCAGCTCCCAGTTAGAAGGCCAGATTAGGAACCAATCCAGAGATTCCTGCAAAGCAAGGCAGGTATGGTGCTTCTGAGGCCTACACTTCTTTTTCTCAACTGTTTGGGCCTATTTTGCATTGTTGTTAAGAGAACGGTGCCTTTGTGCGGCGGGGAGCCAGAGGCATAGTGTCTTTGTTGTACACCTAAAGGAGCGTCTCCACCCTCATTGCTCAGCCGGGACACTGAGGTCCAGCTCCGAGGGCCTTCTGCCGGTTCCCTCACTGCGAGAAGTGAAGCTGCACAGGGGTGTCCAAACTTTTTTCAAAGAGGGCCAGATTTGATGAAGTAAACATATGTGAGGGCCAACCAAGGGGCCGACCAAAGTTGTTAAATTGTTGAGCTTTTTTAAGGACTGAAGTTGTTGAGCTTTTTTAAAGGATTTTACTCCAGGAAATAAACTGCCATAGGGGCCAGATTAAACCGACCAGTGGGCCAGATTAGGCCCCCAAAATGGAATTTGGACATGCCTTCTCAGTAGTGGCTCCTGCCCTGTGGAACGCCCTCCCATCAGATGTCAAGGAAATAAACAACTATCTGACTTTTAGAAGACATTTGAAGGCAACCCTGTTTAGGGAAGTTTTTAAATGTTTTATCTTTTATCGTGTTTTTAATGTTCTTCTTCTTCTTCTGTTGTTGTTACTATTATTATTATTATTATTATTATTATTATTATTATTATTATTATTATTATTATTATTAAACACATGTGTCAAACTTCGTGTTTTTGTGTGTGTCCCCCAACTTATGCAGGCCCCATTCAAGAGTTCCGGAGGCCCCTCACGAACGCCGAGAGGATGCGGAACCGGCGGATGCGGAACCGGAAGCAGCGCCTTGAGACCAGCATGCAGCTGGTGGAGTCGGCTTCGAGGGCCCCTTCCATGCTTTTGGACGCCATGCGCGGCTTGCACCGCCAGGACCTGAAGGCCTTTGACAGGGCCAGGCAAGAGGAGAGGCAGCACAGGAAGCAGGAGAGGCGCCAGGACAGGGCCACGGCCCAGCTGATGGTCAACGCTATTGAGCGTTCCCACAACGACCTGGGCGAGTTCCTGGGGAGGCAAACGGCCACCATGGCAGCCATCGCGGCAGTGTTCGCCGGCCAGAGGTCTCCGTCGCAAGGAGCATCCCTTGGCAGCTCGTACCAGGGGAACAGCAACCCACCTTGGGGCCCGCCGGAGGCTGGGACCCCCCTACCTCCCAGTCACGTGCCCGGCATGCCTTCAGAGCCCGTGGCAGGCTCAGCCATTCCGTGCCCGGTGCCTCCTCTGGCGACCCCAGGTGGAATTTGCAACCCCATCCCAGAACCTCCTCCTACGGACGGACCCCGAGAGGATGCCGCTCCAGACTCGCCCACGCCATCAACTTCTGACACCGCGTCGCGTACGCTAGACACGCGGCCGAGCAGAGGGACAAAAAGGAAGATGTGGGAATGACAAGGGGCACCCTTCTCCCTCTTGTAGTTTGCATTTGGATTTTGATGGGATTTTCTCAACGGGCAGGGCTGCCAGAACCCTGTTGCTCTTTTCCCATCCACCTCCCACTTACCCTGGTTTTAACAGACAGCCCGTCTATCTATGCAAAAGAAAAAAAGCAAAAGCAAAAAGCTGCATGGTCAGGTTGCATATTGGTAGCCAGTGAGAGCTGTAGGGTTCAGAGTCTGTGCCATTCCAACAGATAAAGAGGTGAGCTTTGATCCAGGAGACCTGGGTGAGTGGACCAGTAGACCTGTTGAGCCAAGTTGCATCTGCCTTTCTGTAAAATGGGAATAACCAGCCTACCTCACAAAAGTGTTTGAGGAGGGGTGCTTTGCAAATGCAAGAGCCCCATAAACACATGCAACGTTGACTTGGTTGTACTTAGCAAGTCAACCTCTATTGCTTAGAGATTTTTTTAAAAAAAATTAAGCGGTGGAGAAATGCTTTTAAATATTAAAATAATAATTTAAAGGAGGGCCAAGGGCAAGAGCTGTTTCAGTGAAGCAGTGTCTTGTGCCAAAGCCTTCAAAGGTGGCCATGTCGATACGGCAATTTCTTAACAGCGTTTTATTTATTATATAATATTTATTATAAGATGTTTTTAAATACCCCTGTACTAGCTGTCCGTAGTGGCTAACCAAGCCAAAAAGTTACAACAGTATTTACTATCAAATGATGTACCCGTAATACAAAAAGAGAGTATTTTAAACACCAGAAGCCAACAAAAGATTTTTTTAAAAGAGAGCAGTGTAGCAGAGAAGAACATTGTACCCTTTCTATTGGGCTCGTCACCGGTGCTATCCCATGAGTATGGCCAGCATTATACCCATTTTACAGATGGGGAAAACTGAGGCTGAGCATCGGTAGTGAGGTATTTTTTTGTTTTTTTGTTCCAAGCTCTAATATTTTAATTGTCGTTGTGAAAAGGTGGGTTGCTGCTGCTTACTGGGAGAAGGTGGAGAGAAAGAAGGCAAAGAATTTGATGTGCTGCAAATGCACCAGTGGAGCCCACTGGGTGCTTCTGCTGGTGCTTTTGCACCGCACTGACTTCTCCACCTCTTTTTTAACTGACCCTCCTGCTTGAGCTGCAGCCATTAGCTCAGGGCTGGGGAACATTTTGGACCCCACCCCGGATGTTGCTAGACTAGGGCTCCTCCATTGTCTTCCGAGACGGACGGACGCCAATCAACAACAGCTCCCAGCACCCAGGCAAGTTCCACCTGCATTTTTTGCAATTCTAGATTCAAGCACAGCTCGGCTTTTCCCAAGCCAGGCTGGCTTCCTCACCGAAATGTACCGAAGATGTCAAAACCAGCCTTTCCTTCACCAGAAGCAGCAACAGCTTTTTAAAGACAATCTGCCTTTTAAGAACCCGGGAGGTTTTCCCCCCTAAGACTGGCACTTGAGACTTGGCATTTTGGAGCCCTCCTGGACCATGCCGTTCGGTTTTGATGGATTTTTTTTTAAAAAAATAAGTACTGTTTTTAAATTAACTCTGTTAACCTGTCCAGCTTGCAAAACGTGTATTTATTTGTAAATGTATTCTGAGCTTTTTAAGTGGGAAGGAATAAAAGAATGATCCGGTGGAGAGTTGGGGCAAACTTTGAGGGTAGGATCGCTGGGGTTGGGTTGGGTTTGGCAAAAGATTAAGACCAGGAGTAGGAAACCTGAAGGCCTCTGGATGTTGCTGGACTCCAGCTCCCATCATCTTTGAGCATAGGTTGTGCTGCCTGGGGCTGATGGGAACTGGAGTCCAGCAACACCTGGAGGGCAGCGGGATCCCCATCTCCAAAACTGATTTCCATTTGCGCTAAAAGCCACAGATCTTTTCAGTCTCAAAATGCAGAGAGGGGGAAATCAAACAGTGAAAACAGTCCAGAGGTGTGAGTTCTCTCCATGTCAGAACACCCACGTGCAAATGTTGGGAGAAAACAAAAATTATATATCAGGTCTGGGAAGCATGTGGACCTCCCAATGATGATGTTAGACTCCAACTCCCATGATCCCTGAGCAATTGGCCACGCTGCCTGGGGCTGATGGGAGTTGGAGTCCAGAAGCACCTGGACTCCAGCCCTGTTATGCACCTTAATGACACTCTCTGTTTACCTTTGAAGCAGCTTAGCAGGAAGTAACGCCAGACAAGGTTGGATGAGAGACGAGTTATCAGCCAGATCAGGCATAGGCAACCTTGGCTCTCCACATGTTTTGGAACTGGGCCAGTGGTCAGGGATCATGGGAGTTGTAGTTCCAAAACATCTGGAGAGCCAAGGTTGCCTATGCCTGAGCCATATCATTCTCAGCCATGCTGAACCCAGGAGGAGTCTATCATTTGGAGCAAGAGCTGTGCCACTTCAGACTGCTTGTGTAACAATATGCTCCATGCACGCACGCACGCACGCACACACACACAAAACGTCCCTGAACATAGAAAAGTAGCTGGTGAGAAGGAAAGGCCTCCAGCCTAGATCCCCCCTCCCCCAAGGAAAAAAAAGGCTAGTTTTTCATGTTTACCATCCACCTTCAACATGATGCTCTCCTGATGATGCCCATATCTCCAGGGTAGGGAAGATTTATTTATAACAATATTTGTATACTGTAGTTCCGTAAAAAAAAAAACCTACAGCAATTATCTATATGCAATAAACAAAAACCCCACACGCAGAAATTAAAAAAGTATCAATTGCCAGCTAACTATTACTGAAAATGTATGGTGGAGATAGAGGAAGTTGTGGCCTGAAGTTGCTACGGGCCCAATTCCCATCAATAGGTTGGGGCTGGCTGGGGCTGATGACATCTTGAAAAGGTCCACAGGTTCCCTGATCCTGCTGAAGATGTATAGCCCAGACACAGGCTTTCCCTCCTCAGCAAGAACCCAGCCTTTCCCCTCAAAAAGAGCAGCTGATGAGGCCCACTAGGCCATGCCTTGCTGTGTGCAAATCTGCCAATTGCTAATGCCCAGAGCATTTCCCATAATTCCCTGTCAGGCACTCAGGGTCTCTCCTTAGCTGTCTTCTCAGTGAGGAAGAGCATTTCCCATAATCCCCTGCAATGGTTCCCTGTCAGGCACTCAGGGTCTCGCCTTAGCTGTCTTCTCAGTGTGGAAGCCAGTTTGAGGACCTAGATGGGCAATTGGTTTTGCTCGTTTGGAGCAGGGGTGGGGAATCTCTGGCCTCTTCCTGTTGCTGGGCTCCAGTTCCCCATAAGCCCCAGTCAGCATGGCCAATGGGCAGAGATCATAGTCCAATAAGGTCTGGAGTTCCACAGCCCCCCCCCCCATCCTTGATTCAAGAGAAAGCAACTTCCAAAGGGGCTCCATATCTATTCTACCGTAGGATTTTTCAAAGCAACAGTTACTTCTGGGCTATTTGACTTCTCTCCCCTCTTTGTAAAACAAAAGCAACATTCATGGAGCATTGTCAGTCTCCAAAGATGCCCAGGGTCATTGGCTTTCCAATTGGGGTTTCTCAGATGAATTCCCCCCCCCCTCCCCACGTCACAAGTTTTGAAACTATTCAATAAAGTTTGTAATTTTTCTGTGTGGTCTTGCTTTATTTATCTTGTTCAGCCCTCTTCTCCCCCCACCAAAAAACCAAAACAAAACCCTTGGTGGTGGCACTTTCAAAATTGCATCAATTCAAAACAGAACCTCATCCCCAGGAATTCCCTTGCTAGTCAATTAATTGGGTCAGAGATGGGAAACCTTTCTCTGGGTGTGAGGGATGCATTCTTCCATGGGTGATCAGTTGGGGCATGCAAGCGAATGCTGGCTGCTTCCAGAACCAGAAGGTCTCCCCTACCCTCCTCTGCCATCCCTTTCTCTCTGTAGGGTTGCCAGACTCAATAGTGGACAGGACTTCTGTGCCTTTAATTGCCCTGCTCTCTTTTGAGTCTGGAAACCTTAAAGAGAAACCAGCAGACCCTTTGTTTAATTTCCAAGCAAAGGGGCTGCTGGTTTCTCTTTAAGGTTTCCAGACTCAAAAGAGAGCAGGGCAATTAAAGGCACAGAAGTCCTGTCCTCTATTGAGTCTGGCAACCCTCTCTCTGGCCTTCCCCTGCTCTCTCTCTCTCTCTCTCTCTCTCACACACACACACACACAACCTTTTCTCCTCATAATTGCATTTCAGTGTGAAAAAAGGACCTGCTTAATTTCTGCCTAGGAAATAAGAAAGCAAGGAAAGTGCATTGAAGGATGGGTGGGTGTGAAAACAGGAGTCGTTGAGGACCCCCAGGGATTCCTGCCACCTGCTGTCTAAATAACTCAATCACTCTTCACTCATTGGCTAAGAACACTTGACAGAGGGAACGTTTTCACAGTAATTGCTTGCAAGGGTACCTGCATACCTGGCTCAAAACCAGGCATCCCCAAACTGCGGCCCTCCAGATGTTTTGGCCTACAACTCCCATGATCCCTAGCTAAAAGGACCAGTGGTCAGGGATGATGGGAATTGTAGTCCAAAACATCTGGAGGGCCGAAGTTTGGGGATGCCTGCTCAAAACAGTATGGCCCATTCTTCCACCTCATACTCCTCATACTTAAGAAAGGAGAAGTCAAAGACGGTGTTCTCAATTTTTATGCATGTTATTCCTTAAAAGTAAATAACGGGTGAAAGGGAAGTGGAAACATTTTTTTAAATCATTAAAGCAGAAGTAAACTGAGTTATGCAAAGAAAAAGAAAATCTGATTATCACATTGTCAAATGGCTGCAGCTCCTGTCAGCTTGAAAACACAGGTGAGCGCTGTGGTTAAACGCACTTTGAAAACTATGGGCCGTACTTCTGAGTAGATGTGTATAGTTAACTTCTATTGAAATCAACGGGGCTCAAGTTATTTGTATCTAACTTGAAGTCAAGGTGATCTCGATGAGACGAAAGCAAGACAATGCCTGCATGAACTGGGCCCAGTGTTCCTAGGCTGCATGCCTTATTGCTACATTTTGCATTATCCAGAGAAGAAGAAGAAATATTAGTGCATTTAGGTCCCTGCTGGAAACAAAAGAGATTCACACATGTGCATTAAGGCTGCACACGACTGCTAGTACCTTCGGTGGTAGAGAGCTTCCTTTGCATGCAGAAGGTCCCAGTTTCAATCCCTGGTATGTTGAAAAGTTAAAAATAGTATTAGAATGCATGTTTGAAGAACGACCTCCCCCAGTTAGAAACATTGGAGAGCTGCAGCCAATCAGAATAGACAATACTGAGCTTGCCAGACCAATGACATCACTCAGCTCTATACACTAGTTGTGCTTTTATATTCTGTTGGAAGCTGCCCAGAGTGGCCCAAGGCAACCCAGTCAGATGGGTGGGGTATAATAATAAAATTATTATTACTACTACTGTGGCCTGCTTCTGAAATCAAACAAGGGAGGTATTGAGCCCCATGGCTGGTGGTCTGCATGGCGGCCAATTGAATTTAAGACAGCACTGCACCACTTTAAGCACTCATGTTTTCCACCCCACAAAGAATACTGGGAACTGTAGTTTGTTAAGGGTGCTGAGAGTTGTTAAGGAGACCCCTCATGCAGACACAGTTCCCTGGGAAGAGAGATGAATTGCTATGGAGCGACTCCCTGAGAATCAAAGAGGTATCTCTCAAGGTGCTTCTAACGCCATGCCTCTGAGCAGGCCCTGTTGTACAGGATGGCGTTTGACATGGCATTGACTGATGTACATAAGGGCTGCCTGTAGGGTTTGATCAGTGGTGGCCCTTTCACTCAGACAAGCCCTGCCCCAGTGTGCTGTTGGTGAACTTGGTGTGCGCTCGCTCCTTCAAAACAGTCATTCCCATTGATTCTTGCAGGTCTGCTACATGGACCCACACGCCTGTGCTTTGGGAATATCCAACGTGAATTTTGAGCGAAAGATTCCTGCATTGCAGGGGGTTGGACTAGATGACCCTTGTGGTCCCTTCCAACTTGACAGTTCTATGATTCTATGAAATTATGGCAGCTTAGATACAGAGGCCCCTCTCCTACCCTGAACTGTGGTGCGTGGGAGGGCACCCTCCGCGTCCCCCTCTTGGGAGCCTGCCCGCCCTGGGCAGCACGGGCATATGCCCCGCTGCTGCTTAGTCACAGTACTGAATTTCAGTGGGTCTACTCTTGTGTAGGACTAGCACTGAATTACAACCCTATGATTCTATCCTGCATTTTACCCTGGATAAATCCTTAGATGCAATGCAGTTTCACACACACAATCAATCAAATAATAATAATAATAATAATAATAATAATAATAATAATAATATTTATACCCCACCTATGCAAGCTGTTCTACCCATTGTATGCTGTCTGAAGCACTGGAATATTTTATTACTGTTTTTTAAATTAAGAAAAAGCACCACTCTGTATGGAAAACTGCCCTACAGTTTACAATTAAAATTAAGCAACTGGCCACCTCCCTCTGCTGTTTTGAACACCAAAAACTGTCAAATCTGGGCAGGCGGGGGGGGGGGGAGTCAGTCTTCCAAAACGAAGAGGGCATCGTTAAAAAGGAATTGACAGCAACAATAATAAAAGAATATACGTAACTCTTTACAGTGCAAAGGCTGGGATCCAGAACTGCAAAACTGTACCAACTGACAATCCTGCTGCAAAAGGTCTGTTGTCAATTCCAAGTTAATGCAGGATCCAGACCACAGACTCTGAAAAGGCAGCATTTTTTGTGGGCCAGCTTAGAAATGCAGGAAGCCACACATTAAGGGTGCCCTCAGTGCTAATCTGAGTAGGACCCACTGTAGTCAATAGACACGGCTAACTTAGATGAATTAATTTCAGTGGGTCTCCGGGCAGGACTTAGTTGAATACCGTCCTGACATATTTATAAACCAGTTCTAAAGCACACACACACAGCTAACAATAAAAACACAAAAATCAATAAAATGTTAGCCTCTCATAACTGTTGCTGAGTTATATTATTCAGTGTTAGGGTTCCCCCCCCCATTTAAAAATAATAATAATAATTACTCTTTGCCTGCTGCTGCAAAGTACCCTGGGCCTGATGCTCACGTCTGCTCATTCACTTTTGAGAGGGTAAATTCACCACAAAGTGATCAATTCTAGTTGGCAAACATTTCTTCTAGAATGTGCCGTGAGGTGGCATCAGAGAATGTCCACTCTGCAGAGAAATTATTGAAAAGCAACGGTCCTCCAGCGAGTAGGGATTCTCATTTCCGGCCACATGGGGGAGCACATCCACACAAATGAAATGTTGACAATTCCACACTCAAAAAGTGAAAAGTCACATGATACATGAGTTTACCGTGAAACGTGGCTGTGAGACTCTGAGAATCAGGGTTTTGTCTGCAAAACTGAAATAAAAAGGAGGGGGAAAGGATGATGTGACAAATCTGTCGCAGACTTGGAACAAGACTTTATGACCTTGACTGGCTTCCCATAGTCAGGATACATATTTTCTGCCCTTAATTAAATCAATGTTCTGCAGCAAAAGTAGCTGAATTCTTTGACCTGGACATGGCATGCAAATGAAAAGTCATTTGCATATTTATATATAGACATATTTGCCTCTTTTGCATAATTGTTTCTGCTTACACTGTTAGTTTTAGAGGAAACTGAAACCCTGCCTCCTGACCGCTCACAACTCTATTCAGTGCTCTAGATTTTCAGATTCAAAAATTCCATCCGAAAATGCTTAAGGGCTAGAAACCTGAAAAGCCCCAGTCTCTCAGGAATGCCGGAACTCGGTGCCCTGGCATCAGCTTGTGTCCTTGTGCAAGTGCAATTGTGAAATGCATATAATCCCAGCCTTAAAAATGTTCACTCTTGTGAAATCTAAATCACTGACCTCTCTTGTGGGAACATAATGACGACTTTCCCCAGACCGCAGATCATAACATTAGCGTATTCCTGGGTGACAACATAAAACATGCGCATGAATTAACCCATACAAAATAAAATAAAATAAAAAGACATATGTTAATATTTAAGTTAAAGAACCCCACCCTTCCCCGTGATCCGTACATGTTGGCTATGCAAGTGTCTGGGTTAACACTGGAGGAGGGTGGGTGGGTGGAGTTAAGAATGCTGCTGTGTCTTCAAGTCTTTCCAAAAGAAATTGTTTGCAAGATGTACTGAACTCTGGAGGTCTCTCTTTGCTGCTGGACGGAACAGTTTAATCGGAGATTCCACCAGTGGACAAATGCAGGCCCTTTCCACATTCCGACAGTTTCATCATTCAAGGATGAGGCCGGGGGTTGGAAGGATTTTATTTTAAACTATCTGTGGAGAAAACAAAGAAAGAAAGAAAACAGAACTATGACGGGATATGAAAGGGCAGATTATCTTTCCCTGGACTTGTACTATGAAAGAGAGAAGTTTCTTTCAGTGCTGTCTCAATGGGGGTTCTGTGGAACCTGGAAACCTGCTATCTGCTTTTGGACTGTTGATCTAGAGAAGGGATAGGAGCCTGTGGCCCTACAGATGCTATTAGAATTCATCTCCCACCAGTGCCAGCTAGAATGTAGTAGAGCACCCAAGAATCCAGCACCTTCAGAGAGGGTTGGGAGATATTCCTGCTTAGAATCAAAGAATCATAGAGCTGGAAGGGATCTCAAGGATCATCTAGTCCAACCCCCTAAAGGATCCTTGATAAGATGGCCATCAGAAAGTTCTTCCTAATGCTTAGTCTGAATCTTCTTTCTTGTAATTTTAATCCATTGGTTTAGGTTCCACCAGTCTAGAGTAGCAGGAAAAAAGCTTGCTCTATCTCCAATGTGACAGCTGAAGATGGCGATCACCTCACCTCTCGGTCTTCTCTTCTCGAGGTCAAACGTACCCCAAATCCCTCCCCAGCCAGCATGCGCAAAGGAGCTACAACACGGTGGACCTACAAACCCCTCTCTCTTTTTTGTAAGCTTAAGGTCTAGAAGCTTGACAAGGCCAAATTGCTCAGGATGCCTCCTCCATACTGACCAGATTCATCCCACTCTGCTGTTAGCTGTTCCAACGACCCATGCCCACTACTATCAGAGGCGGCTCGAGACTTCAGGGAAACGTTTTCTTCGGATCTGTCTGGCGACACTTCGTCGACTTCTCGCTCAAGGCCTCTTTGCTGGGTATCCTCCTCTGGGTGTTCAGTTGTCATGCTATCACCTTGCAAAAATAATGACAGTTATTATTATTATTATTAGTAGTAGTAATAAGAACAGTAGCATTCAGCAGAGAAGTCTTGAACAGACCAATCCCCACAGACAAGAGGTATAGTGGTCAGAGTACTGGACCAGGACCTGGGAGACCAGAATCAAATCCCCACTCAGCCACGGAGTTCACTGTGCGACCTTTGGAAAGATACCACCTCTTAGGCCAACCTACCTCGCAGGTTTCTTGTGAGGAGCAGGGAGGTTGACTAGGGTTGCCTGCAAATTTTACATGCCAGGTATAGGGCAGGTTGGGTGTGGCTTGGCCAAAGCGGCCTGGTGGTTCAAATGGAAAGTCCTGAGGGCAGGGCTTCTTTTCAGCCGGAACTCGCCCATTCTGAGAGAAGGAGGGTGAGTTATTGGCTTTCCACCCCCCCCCCCCTAGAAAAATAGCACTGCCTGTAGGGCCGAATTAGACCCATGGGCTGGAGGTTCCTCAGTCCTGCTGTAATTTTATAGCAGGGGATGGGGGGACCTCAGGGGTGGGGCCAAATCTGGCCCACTGAACCTCACTATGTGGCCCATGCCACATCCCTCTCTCCAGGCTACAACCCTCACTTGCCCCCCTACACACCCAGAGTATTTTTGCCTGGCTGGATTGTATCCCCGAACCCTCATAATGCCTCTTTCCTTGCCTGAGGGGAGCATCCCAAGGGGTGTGCAAAGGTAAAATTGTACTGCGCTAGCCTAATGTACAGAGGTAAAATCTACACTTTTTTTTTTGTTTTTTTTTATAAATCTTTATTGAATATTGCAATTTAAAAATACATATGATCAATTTGCCCATACATTTCATTTAAAAAATAATAACAAATCCTATAAACAGAATATATATCACAAAAATTTATGGACATAGGGAATAAAAAGAGGCAAAAGAATTATAACATAGACCAGAAAGCAAAAGAAAATAAAATAAAAAGAAAAAAAGAAAAAAGAAAAGGAATAAAGAGAAAAAGAAAAAGAGAAAAGGGGGGAAAAAAGGAAGAAGAAGAAAGAAAAAAAAAGAGAAAAAAGAGGAAAGAAGAAAATAGAGAAACCTACAAAAACAAACGCGACTTCCACCGCTTCATCGTACAGTAAGTTATTTACCATTTTTCCAACTTGTCTGTCTTTTTCTATTTTGCTCTTATTTTGGAACAATTTTTCCTTCTTTCTTTCTTTCTTTTCTTTCATTTTTCTATTTCGACAAGGTTAGTCCAGGCATAGCCAGGTTTCTGATCCCAAACCTTGTTTCCCCAAATAGTCATTTAGATATTTCCACTGTTTTCTCACTAGGTTTTTCGATTTATGGTGTATTACATCTTTCAATTTAGCTAGCTCCAGATACTCACACAATTTATTAATCCACCCACTTTTGCCTCTGGCCCGACCTACTTTTAGCATGCGGCCCTCAGGAGGCTGCCCAGAAGGGAATGCGGCCCTCAGGGTGGATTAGGTGTCCCACCCATGTTTTATTGGAAGGCAGCCGGGTTCAGCTCTTCCACCTGAGGTATCATGTGAGGGAGCTCTCACTCATGTTAAACCCCAGGCTCCAGCCTGAGGTGACTTTCACACCACACCGTTAAAGCGCCACGAGACCATGTGTAAACCGTCATGGCTTCCCCCAAAGAATTATGGGAGGTGTAGCTTGCTAAAGGTGCTGAGAGTTGTTAGGAGACACACCCACCCCACCATTCACCCCTCACCAGGCTACAATTCCCATAGGGGTTTAACCAGGCACCCCCAGACTCGGCCCTCCAGATGTTTTGGGACTACAATGCCCATCATCCCTGACCACTGGTCCTATTAGCTAGGGATGATGGGAGTTGTAGTTCCAAAACATCTGGAGGGCTGAGTTTGGGGATGCCTGGGTTTAACAATCCATCTCTCTTGGACCACTGTAAGCAGATGAAAACATTAGCAGGATTCTAATAACACTAGTAAGGTAACAAAAACCATGGATAATATGGACACATACAAAATATAGATTATGAAATTAATATGAAGTTGAAAATGTTGATTACAGGACCCAGGGAGGGGATGGTAGGAAATATTGAGATTCAGATAAATCTCTTTATATGTATATGTACTTGCTATTGTTATAACTTTACACTTGTAAAATCAAATAAAAACGATATTTTATTTTTTAAAAAAACACACCCAACAATCCACCTCTCTTCACAGCGAAATCTGGGAACTGTCGGGCCTAGTATCCATAACAAATGACAGCTCCCAGAATTCTTTGAGGGAAGCCATGACTGTTTAAAGTGGTATTGTGGCACTTCAAATGTAGGGTGTCAATGTGGCCTAAAGTAGTAGTAGTAGTAGTAGTAGTAGTAGTAGTAGTAGTTACTTTAGGCCATATTCAAACCCTACATTTGAAGTGCCGTGATAAATAATAGTAATAATAATAATAATCATCATCATCATCATTTATTTATTCATTTATTTAATTTGTACACTGCCCTTCATCCATAGATCTCAGGGCTAGTTCACAACATAAAATACAATGTAACCCCCCCAAACACAAAATACATAATAAAAATAAGAACAAAACAAACCAATAATCCCCCCTAAAACACAACACACTTAAAAGGGTATCGGGAAAGACAGTAGGCAAAGTGAACTAGGCAAATGTGAGGGAGCAGAGAGCACACCTACACGAGTCGCTGGCTCCTGCCCTGTCGTGAGGGGCAGCGAGGCTCCTCGGAGAGTCCACGCCTTCGCCTTCCCCCTCAGACTGCCCTCGCAATGGCTCCGCTGCCCCTTCGCCTTCGGAGCCGCTTCTGTGACTCTGCCTCCCCTCAGAGCGCTGGGGGCCTTGCACCCACGGCTCTCCCCGAGGTGCCATGTGGGAGATGGAGTCGGGCGCAGAAACCAAATATTCTAGTTGGGAGGAGAAAAAACAAGAGAGCAGTTACACAAGAATAGGAAGGAGTTAGGCTGAGGAAGCTTCAGCTGTAGCTCAATTGGAATGAGACCAGAAACAGGGAATGAGGAATCCTCCAGAGGCACGGCGAGAGAGAAGTTGGTTTGGGAAAGACAAACTAAAGTACTTCTTCCACGCAGCAGCAGTCACATGGGTGGCATCATATTAGTAGTACAGTAGTAGTAGTACAGTGGTACCTCTACTTACGAATAACTCTTACTTACGAATGTTTCTACTTACGAACGGAGCTCTGTCTGCCATCTTGGATGTGGTTTAGATAAGTTTTTTCTACTTACGAATTTTTAGATAAGGTTGCTTCCACTTACGAATTTTTTCTCCCAATGCATTCCTATGGGATTCGACTTACAAATGTGCGTTTGGAACGCATTAAATTCGTAAGTCGAGGTACCACTGTAGTAGTAGTAGTATGAATTGGTTCCCACAAGAGGTAGTGATAGCTACCCGCTTTAAAAGAGGACTGGGCAAATTCATGGAGAAGGAGGCTATCAATGGGGACGTTCTATACCCCATGTTGAAGGCAGTTCCTAGGAATCGCTCTCAGGCTTCCCATAAGTATCCAATTCATCACTGTGAGAACAGAATGATGAACCAGGATGGGCTGCTGGTTTGATCCAGCATTTTTCACTACAATTATTGACAACTGAAACCATGTACAGTGGTACCTCAGGTTAAGAACTTAATTCGTTCTGGAGGTCCGTTCTTAACCTGAAACTGTACTTAACCTGAGGTACCACTCTAGCTAATGGGGCCTCCTGCTGCCGCCGCGCTGCCGGAGCACAATTTCTGTTCTCATCCTGAGGCAAATTTCTTAACCTGAGGTAATATTTCTGGGTTAGCGGAGTCTGTAACCTGAAGCGTCTGTAACCCGAGGTACCACTGTACTGCACTGTTTGTGGACTTCCCCTAGACACCAGAAGAGAGAGAGAGAGAGAGAGAGTGTGTGTGTGTGTGTGTATTTATATATTCTTGTGTCAGTTAATAAATATTTAAATAAATATTGACAATTTCCCTTTTTTACCCTCAAAAAGTTGAGCATAAAATCACAGAATCATAGAGCTGGAAAGGAACACAGGGTCACCTAGGTCAGCGTTTCCCAAACCTTTTTCTCAACATGGCCCCCCTCTTTATCTTGTTTCCTTCCTGTGGTCCGTCCTTGGGCATAGCTGGGGGGAAGGGGGCAGCTGCCCCCCAATAAGCAGAAATCAATAAAAACATGAGGTTCTCCCTCCCCCTAACAAAAATCCTGGCTATGCCCATGGCCCCTCTCCTACTAGTAAAAAGGTAGCTATTTAAATGTTTTGTTTGTAAATAGAACATGTTTTATTTATATATATATATTAATTTATACAAAAT